>NC_051071.1:21051743-21747203 GCF_004664715.2 Peromyscus leucopus
AAGTTCACACATTTTTTGCACATCATCCCATATTGGGTCCCTTCGGCTCACTTTAATTTAGCATTGAATAGCCTTGATTCACAGAGTCAAGTTTCAGACACAGTAAGAACTTAAACAGAAAATGCAGCTCAGGTTTCCAAAGAAGACTTAGCTGCTACCAATGTCTCAGCCTTCCTCATCGTCTCCCCTTTTTCCTTTCTCCAGGGTATTTTTACAAGAGAGCAAAAACAGAGAATGTGGGTCAAAACTTAGTAACTAGAAACAGGAAATGTCTGCTATATCTTATAAATTTTCTCTGGGTTATGTGTGAATTTCACATTTTCATTACAATATGTCCAGGTTATAGTAAAATTGAGAGATTTCCAAGTAGTATAAAAATGCAAAAGGCACTGCCTAACCTTGGAACACCATCTAAAAGTTCAGAGATTGGTATTGCAGTTTGACTAGCACAGATCCACTCTATTGCCTTCCCCTAAAAGTATAAAAATAAGTGCAGTTAGGAGGAAATCATAACTTGAAGGACCAGACACACAGGATGTGAAGACACTGTTTATGATGGAAAGAAATTCAGTTCCTTCATTTACTCATTTTGAGCAGTATCAACTATGCATTAGATAATGTCTTAGTCTGTACAGGATGCTATAACAAAACACCACATGCTCAATAGCTTACAAATGAATGAAGTTTATTTCTCACAGGTGTGGGGGGTGGAACATTGAAGATCAATGCAGCAGCAAACTCCACTTCTGATTGCATTTGCTGTGTGTGTCCTTACATGATGAAGAGGACAATAAGCTCCTCCAGACTCATGTAAAAGCAAACCACATGAACTCTGAGCCCAAGGGCTGAATATTTATAGGTTACTCACCTACCAAAGCTCTGACTACTGAATACTCTCACATACAGGATGGGTATGTAGCACAGGAAATTTGAAGGTGGCACCCCCATTAAGTCACAGCCAGATAGTATTAGCACAAGATCAGTTCTATCTTCAAACCAGTTATAGACAGAGTAAGGAGACATCAGCTACTAGCAGGAACATGGTGCTAAACAGAGACAAGTGCTAAGGTCAAGATTTGGGGTGTAAAGATGAAGATATGGCTCAGAAGTTTACAGTACATACTATTCTTGCATAGGATTTAGTTAAGTTCCCAGCATCCACATGAGTCAGTTTACAACCACTTTAACTCCAGCTCCAAGGGGTATTGTGCACCTCTGGCCTCTGCTAGTGCATATAACTCCCCTATCCAACCCCCATACATGTACACAAAATTAAAAATAAATATTTTAAAAGATTTGAGTTTGTATATGAACAAAAAAATTCTGGTTGCTCCAAACTTGGAGCAAAATGGCAAAGAGTATTTTAGGAAAAACAAACAAACAAATAACCACCAGCATTTGGCAATGTGTTTCCGTGTATAACAAGGGAAGGGGCTTGTCACATCTGTCACTATAATAAAGGAAGCTTAGCCAGTGTGGTCTTTCTGAAATGTGACAATTCTTTCCCATCAAATCCAGTATCTCTGCTCCCTTCCCAAAGAATTGTGTCAGGACCTGATTTTTAAATCTGCCTTGCTTTAGAGAGGATTCAAGTCCCAGGACACAAAGCAAAATGTTGTTTCCCATGTCCCCTCTCTGTTGCATACTCCCTTCCTGTCCACTACAATAGTTGATACTAGTTCTGGAATCTGCTCGATGGCCTTGGCTAGACGGACTCACCTTCACCTTCCCGAACACCATGCATGGAGACATGCAATAAAAAGAACCCTTGCATTTGTGTAATTGTTGAGTAGCTGTTTCGTTTAAATTGAAATGTTCCCTCCCACAAGAAGAAAGGAAGCTGACATGAAGCAAGCTTTACATGAAACTCAGAAAGTTCAGGAGGTTCCTGAAAACTAAAGCTTCACAAGGACCGTTCCCAAGGTTACAAAAACAGTAAATACACAGTTGCTGGAGAGTAAGTTTTTCACTACCTGAGCTGCATGCAAGTTGTGAAGGAGCCCTAGAGCATCATTGTCAAGGCACTAGCATGCTGGGATAGACTTTCTAATGAAGCAGCTGCCTTTGAGTCATTCATGCTCCTGTAAGTAATGCCAATGAAAACTCACTAGTTCACTCTGCTAGATATTATTGTAATTGTGCTTTTTGCTTGTTTGTTTCTTGGTTTGGGTCTGTCTTTGATGTCCTTCCTGGGGCTAATAGGCACTTTCTCATATCTCCCCAGAAAGCATCACACACCATTAATCTACTTGGATAATTAAATGAAAAATAAATAAGCATGCATTATGCTTAGGCCACTGTATTTTGTTGTCTATTTTTTTCCATAGGTTGGACCCAGCTAACATAGGAAAGAATTCGCAAAGCACCAAGAAGGAAGTTTTTCAAAAAGTAAGCACAAGATGAAAAATAGAAAAGAAATTGCCACTTATTGAGTGCCTAATGGCCCTAGAAACATCAGATTTCGTTATCTTCTATTCCAGAAACAGGAACTGTGAGAGATAGGATCTCCTTTGTCTGGTTTACCAGAAAGAAAGGTGAAACCACAAGCTGAGTTGAAACTTGTTATAAATAATTAACTCCAAGCATGACTTCAAAATTCTGTACTCACTTGTTTCACAATAGATGAGCTAGATCAGGCTTCACTGAGTTTTCAACCCAGAGATCCTAAGCCGAGCTACTGATAAAGCTTCTAGGCCATTTAAAGTGGGGACTTGTCATGTCAAAGAGAGTAATCTGGGACTGTTGTTGTTAGTGTTTGCTCTTTTGGAGAGTCCACCACCCAGCTCCCAAATAAACCACACCCACAGACTTATTCTTAATTATAAATGCCCAGCCTTAGCTTGACTTGTTGCTAGCCAGCTTTACTTAAAGTATCTAGTCTAGCTTTTGCTTCTGGGCTTTCACCTTTCTTTATTCCTGTATACCTTTTATTATTTCTTACTTCATGTTGGCTGTGTAACTGGGTGACTGGACTCTGATATCCTCCTTCTTCTCTGGCTACTTTTTCCTTCTCAGATTTCTCTTTCTATATCTTCTCTCTACCTACCAGCCCCATGTGACCTTTCTCCTGCTTTCCTATTGGGCATTCAGTTCTTTATTAGACCATCAGGTGTTTTAGACAGGCACAGTAACACAGATTCATAGAGTTAAACAAATGCAACATGAACAAAAGTAACACACTTTAAAATAATATTCCCCAACATGGGATAGATGGTTTGGCTTGGTTAATACTCTTGGATTTCCTCATTTTACATTCTAGAAACTGTGATGCTTTTTTCTATTGAGACAAGAAGCATAAATCTTAAAGCAAAGCTGTAGAGCAGGTGTCTCCACCCCAAGGAAAAAGCAGTGCCTAACTGGATAGGTTGTGAGTGGGATGCTTTCTCTGCACTGCTCATAACTCTGTTGCCATGCATAGTATTGTGTGAATAGTAAGGAGTTCTTCTCTTGAGACCATGGCCTTCTATAACTCCTGTCAGGAGATGCTCAGGGACCACCTGACCTAGCTGTCATTAAAGCTGAAGGAAAAACCAGAAGAGCTCATCACCACCTGAGGCAAAGGCAGAGCACCTGTGGCCTCTTTCCTGAAAGCTTCTTTCTCCTGTTATTGATACTTTCACAGCACACAGGCATTAAGGACACTTCAGGTAGAGGAAGAGCTCAGCAGCATGGCACAGCAAAGAAAATGGCTTTCTTAAAAAGATCATTTTCTCTTTTTGTAGTTCTGAGGGTAGAACCCAGCGCCTTGAGCATTCCAGGCAGGTGTGCTACCACTTTGCCACATTCCCAGCCCCAATCCCTTTCTAAGATAGTTTTTTTGTTTGTTTGTTTTTGTTTGTTTGTTTGTTTGTTTTTTCGAGACAGGGTTTCTCTGTGTAGCTTTGCGCCTTTCCTGGAGCTCACTTGGTAGCCCAGGCTGACCTCGAACTCACAAAGATCCGCCTGCCTCTGCCTCCCAAGTGCTGGGATTAAAGGCGTGCGACACCACGCCTGGCTAAGATAGTTTTTAAAAGATGTATTTTTGTTGTTGTTGTTGTTGTTTTGTTTTGTTTTGTTTTCTCGAGACAGGGTTTCTCTGTATTGTTTTGGTGCCTGTCCTGGATATTGCTCTGTAGACCAGGCTGGCCTCGAAGTCATAGAATCCGCCTGGCTCTGCCTCTCGAGTGCTGGGATTAAAGGCGTGCACCACCACCGCCCAGTTGTATTTTTTAATATGTGTGCAAGTGTGAAGGTGGCCAAGGAACACAGAAGAGGACAGCAAATCCCCTTATTCTGGGGTTCCAGGCAGTTGTGAGCTGCCCAAAGTGGGTGCTGTGAACAGAACCGGGGTACTTTGGAAGAGCAGATCAATTATTAAACTCTAAACCATCTCACCATCCATGTTCTAAAACAATTTTAAAAGAAAATGCTTTCATTTGAAAAGCAAAATACCTTAATTTTCCTGAAAGGTTTGTGTTTGAGGTTTTGTTTGGATTGTAATGTACTGATATTTTTGCCTGCTTCTGCCACCCACGAGTACGGCTGTCCGAATTCATCTGTCCTTTTCTCAGAATATGAAACCAGAAACAGGATAGCTCCTGTTGACAGTGAGAGAGCTACAGCAAGGGAGCTGGAGAGGAAGCTAGAGAGGGGCAGAAAGACTGCAGGAGCAGAGAGACAGGAGGGGCGGAGAGACTGGAGGAGGGGCGGAGAGACTGGAGGAGTAGAGAGACAGAAGGAGGGGCGGAGAGACAGAAGGAGGGGCGGAGAGACTGGAAGGGCGGAGAGACAGGAGGAGGGGCGGAGAGACAGGAGGAGGGGCGGAGAGACTGGAGGGGCGGAGAGACAGAAGGAGGGGCGGAGAGACAGGAGGAGGGGCGGAGAGACTGGAGGGGCGGAGAGACAGAAGAAGGGGCAGAGAGACTGGAGGGGCGGAGAGACAGAAGGAGGGGCGGAGAGACAGAAGGAGGGGATGCCTGTGCTGCTTTAGTTGAATACTCCTTTCATTCTGGGAACAAAACTCCCCCACCCTGCCCCGCCCTGCACACAGGCGCACTTGCACGGGAACACACACACACACACTGCTCATGAGGACACAATGGCCTCCTTAGATCTGCAGAGTAAATCTAAGTGGACACAATCACGGGAACACACACACACACACACACACACACACACACACACACACACACACTGCTCAAGAGGACACAATGGCCTCCTTAGATCTGTAGAGTAAATCTAAGTAGACACAATCACGTCTAGATGGTTCCGTGATCTCACCCTTCCCTATGTGTGCACCATCCTTTTGGAAAGGTGTATACTTGGAGATTTTTATTATATTTTCTTTTTTAAATTGTGATTGCAAGGGTTCGATTTTATCAAATATTTTCTTCTACATCCAATGATGCTATCAGAATTTTTTTATTTGATTAGTACAAATGTTAAGGCAATTAATGTGTTAAAAACATTTCACCCATCTTAAATTCTTAGACAAAAAGAAAAACCAATATGTAGTAATGAATTGTAAGTTTTCTTCTGTGCTTTTTTCAGCTTGCCAGTGTTTTCCTAATAGAATTTTGCCTCCCTGCCTATGAGAGAAAAAACCCAGTTCAAATGTCCCCTGCTACCCACTCAATGGCCTGAGCAGAGCACTTCAAAAAACTGAATGTGTCAACTGCACAGCCTGAGACATAGGATGCCTGATTTCTGAGAGTGTCAAACTGACCCCTCAAATAATAAGCAGGAGTAAATGGGTCTGTGGCTTTGGATTACTTAATCACATTCCTTGTCATCAGTCTCTCTAATAATCCCCATAGATGGAAGCAAAGAGTCATTCTTGTGTCATTTTCTGCTATAGAAAATGGAAGTTTTATAGTTCATGAACATAAATGATGACTTTCATTATATTTCCATGATCTGTCAAAATCTGCCTTCCAATCCTGCACAGACGCTTTAGTTCCATCAGTGGGCACATTTACACGAGCCAGAGTCATAGACTCAGTTCTTCACATTCAAGTGTCTCTCCAAAGTACATCAGTTGATGAAGTAAAATACCACATTCAGTGACTTGCAAATATCAAGCAGAATGGTTGCAGAGAAGTCAACTGAAATGCAGGCATTACTGACAGGCTCTCTGAGGCTGGAAATAGAAAGTTAATAAAAGCACAGCGGAGGGTGGTCTGCCGTGCTCTTTGTTTTATTGTATCCAAGTGGAGCTTGGCTTGCGCAGCTTCAGTAAGGTATCACGCTGCTTCCATTATAAATTCCAATTTACATGAATTTATACTTCAGCTCTGAGAGTTCAAGATGGGCTCCAATTTCCAAAGCAGCATTAGCCCAGGAGCAGGATTTAAAATGCTGCCTTTTTCTTACAGATTTCAACAGAGAGGAAATATAAAATAGTAATCTCCTTGACTGCATGCCTTTATTTTCCTGATAAAATGCATGCCTATAACTGAAAATATGTGCCAGTATATTTAATGCTGGATTGCAAGTCATTGCTGAGTATGTGTGCTCCAGGGCCCTAGACTATGATGTCACAATAATGGCTCACATAATAAGAAACATGCAGAATAACCTCAAAATCTATCAATAGCAAAATGTTACTTTCCTCTAAATTCAACAGCCTAACAGCTCATAAAAATTAAGACTAGGTGACATAATTATAAAATAGTACAGTATAGTTTATTAATGCTCAGTTTAATGTTTTTACTTAATATATAAAACAATTGGATTCCTTATGACATTCCCATACCCATATGTAATTGTACTTTGCTCATACATGCCCCTTCATTACTTTCCCTTATGCATTCTACCCTCTCCTAAATCCTTTTTCCACATATATATCATATATAATATATATACACATATATGAAATCTTTACATAAGGAAAATACACACTTGTCTTTCTTCTTAACCCATTACTTAGTCTTGCTCCTTCCCTTTTTTTACCCCATTACAGTCCCCCCATCTACTTTCATATCACAGGTAAACACACACACACACACACATACATACAAATGTACACACACACACACACACACACACACACACACACATATATATATATATATATATATATATATATATATATATAAATCTAGATTCCATATAGTAGTGAAAATGCTATTTTTGTGAGGCTGGATTACCTCACTTAGTGTGATGATCTGTGCTTCCATACATTTTGCTGTTAATGACATTATTTCATACTTCACGGCTGAATGAAACTATTTTCTCTATCAATTCTCCATCACATTTTCTCTACTGTCCTGTTCGTAGACATCAAGGCTAGCTTCTTGTCTTGGCTATCATGGATAGCAACACAATGAACACAGGTGTTCAAAGATCCCTGTGGTGTACTGCCTTAGAGTCTCTTGGAGACGTACCCAAGAATACGCTAGATGACTCATAAGTTAGATCTACTGTGCTTTTTGAGGAACTCTATTACAAGTTTGCATAGTGTTGGTACCAATCACATAGCCACCAGCAGTATACAAGACTTCCTCTATCACCATGGACTGTCCAGCATTTGTTGTTATCTATTTTGATACTGATAGTTTTGACTTGGGTGAGACATAATCTCAAAATAGTTATAATTTTCATGCCCCAGAGGCCTAAGGGATTTCAAACAATTTTTCAAATATTTACAAACCATTAGTGTTTCCTCTTTTGAGAACTGCTTATTAGTTAACCAGCCCACTTTTGGGTTGGAAAATTTTATTTTTTATGTTGAATTTGATAGTCTCATAAACATTGTAGATATACATCTGCCATCTATGTACAGTTGGCAAATATTTTCTCTTACCCTGTAATATTATCTTCAAACAGTTCATTGTATCTTTTGCATTGTAGAAGATGTTTTGTTTGTTTGTTTGTTTTATGTGAAAGCCCAATGTCAATTCTGTTGGAATCCTTTTCAGAAAGTTCATGCTTATGTCCAAAAAAATGGAGCACTTTCTCTGTTTTACTCTATAAGTTTCAGTTTCAAGTCTTTCATCATTGTCTATCATGTAAATTAATTAAATTTTATTTATTAATTAAATTAATAATAACCTTGAAATTAATTTTTTACACCTTAGTGGAAATGACCCTTTTCTACAATTGTATTTCCAGTTTATTTAGTAGCATTTGTTAAAGAGGCGGTCTCTTCCCTAGTGTACATTTTGACATTTTTGTAAAAATCAGGCACCTGCTCTGAGTGGATTTAGCTTCTGAAATATTTCCTCTGAACTATTAAGCCAACTATACATTCCAAGAATAACAGTAATAAGCTTGAATAAAATATTTAACTCCAAGGACATCTTATTTTTATTTGAACTGATTCTCAAATACCTAATCTGTGGTGCCCTTCTTATGATGGTGATAAAACCAGGTTCAGGCAGCTGAGACAACCAGATTTGCACAATTTTAGTAATTGAATTGGACGCTATAATCATTAAATCCACAGGAGAAGATGAAGTCTGCTTCTTTTGTAAAATGTTCTTCAAATGCTTTAACAGTGGTGATAAACAGGCTAGTACGAGCTTCCATGCATATTGTTAGAGATGTATCTCAGCTAGGAGAGGCCAGCACTCAGATCTGTTTGCTATCTTTGGATTTGCCTATTAAATGGATGTCACGTAATATCCATTTGCGTCATTATGTTATGGGCATCAGAAATAACACCTTCTTTTGTTGTTTTGCACCAATTTGTACTAAGCATATCTTGTTTCCCTTTTCATCATCTCTTGGCTTATTTGTTGAGATACTCAGAGTATACTGTAGAATAATCATGCTGGTAAGTTTAGCCTTAATTGAAATGTATAAATTTTAATCCCAGCAAGATTGCTTCATTTTGTAATTCAAAGGCACTTTACATCGACTAATTTTGTTTAGCATCATTAGATAAATGGAACTCAGAAAACTAGTTATACATATCAAAGTAATATTTTATAAAAGCAAAATAGAATTTAATTATTAAAAAGTAAAACAGAAAGAGAATTTAAAATGAGCACGTATTCAAAGACATGGAAAGCAAATTTATCAGTATTATACACTCATAACATGGTCACTCATTACATAGGGAAACAAATCATTAATCAGTGATTCTGGATATTCAGATAGGTGGTTGATCTAGCTGAGTCTCAAACTTAATTCTGGCTGTTATTTCCTTGCAACAGCATATCATCACGCTATGTCTCCCTTAAATTGGATTAGTCAATTTTACTACTGAGAATTCTTTTCTTTTCCTGAAACACATAAAATTTTTTCAATGTCGAAGAGCAACATGACTGTGGATAGAATAACTATCTGCAATGTTTAAAATGTTTTGTGAAATGGATGGGAGACATTGCTTTTCTACTACAACAAGACACTGAAAGGAATGAGAACCTAAGTGGTGTTTGTAAAGCACTTTGGCTCTGGTCATGAGTGTGATAAAGTGTGCTTCAGTGCTGTAGTAGATGAGAAACCAAGGTAAGTGAGCCGTAGCAGGAGAATTGGGAACCCCAGGGTATCATTTCATGGTCTGGAAAACACCATTTCTAAATGTTTTGAAATGAATCGTTTCCATCTGCATCAGGGCCATCAACTTGCTGTGGGTCATTCATGTGCCCATCCCTCACAGGCTGACTGGGAAACTAGGGCTGTCCTATGTGAGAACAATTCTTCCAATTGATTGAATGTCCTCTTAGCCCTTTGATGTGAGCTAAGGAGAGAAAAACTTAGATGATATTGGAAGTTCATATTTTCCATCACGGTGGTAAATTAGCAGTGAACTGAACCAGTGGATTTGAAGTAATTCAAATTAACAGGCAGATGCAAGCTGAGAACAGTCCCTTGCCCTATCCAATGCCATCCTTCTTCATAGAAGTTCTTCCTCCCAGTACACACCACTGCCTTTGACTCAACTGTCAGGTAGCACCTCCCAGGGGAATGCTGGCTACCATTATTTATATCATTCATTCCTAGACTGAAACACACACATGGAAACATTTAAGGACAGATTTACTCATTACTTTTTCTTTACTGCTGTCTGTATTGAATGTCATGTGTTCTTAATCTATTGGTGTGACTTAGAATACAGTGAATGAACTTATCTTTTGTGTATATTCAAAAAATATATATTTTCACTATGCTCTGAGAAATATTACTAATGAGGGCAAGTGAGTGCTTATGTATGTGTCTTAGTTACTTTGCTACTGCCATGACAAAACACCATTGCCAAGACAACTTCTAAAAGAAAGCATTTAATTTGGGACCCGTGGTTCCAGGATACAGTAGAGTCCATGACCATCATGGTAGCAATCAGAGCAGCAAGAGGGCAAGGATGGTGCTGGAGGAATAGCTTAGAGCTTTAAGGTTGGGCCAACAATTACAAGGAAGAGAAGGAGGGAGGGAGGAGCATTAACTGAGAATGAAAGGGGCTTTTGAAACCTGAAAGTCCACCTCCCAGTGACATACTTCCTCCAATAAGACCACGCCTCCTAATCCTTCCAAACAATCCCACCAACTATGGACCAAGCATTCAAGTATATGAGCCCATTGGGGTCATTCTAATTCAAACCACAACACTATCTTTACACTTAAGACCAAGATATTTAGAAAAGTCCTTAACAAGGAAGAATCCTGTGATCTTCATTTTCTGAGACAAAGTTTTTTTTTGTTTCTATCAAAACTCACTGCTTGCTTAACAACAAATGCTTAATTTTTAAAACAACCATTATTTAAAAAGTGAAACCAATGATTCTTATTCCATATTTTCATTTGGAAAAGCAGTAAATATGAGGTAACCTGTCAATGAACAAATCTGGTGGCTGGCACTGTCACACCTTGATGAATGCTGATTCTGTTCATCTATTTTGGGTTATTTCTCATTATTCAATGTTTAGCTATGAATAAATCTCTCATGATCTACACCTAAGGAAGATTTAAGCAGTTCCAATACTCAATGAAAACTTTATTTCATAGTATTTTCATATACTAATGAACACATGTCACCCAAATGGCATTAATAACACAAAGTAATTCCAAGGTCTGGAAAGATTTCACACTATTTAAATCTTTAATATAATGCTAGAATGTGGACATTCAGTTTTGTTTAGACTCATTTTTCACTAATGTCCAAACATTCCTTTGGAGGAAAATGGTAATTCACTCCCATTAATCTTAGCAGATTTGGACACTGTAGCCTTGGCCACAGCCTCCATTTCCACTCAGCAGGGCACTCTGAGCATCAGTGTTTAAAGACTTCATTTGTAATCAACACTGCCAGACTTCTCAAGTTCTCTGAAGTCTTTATTTTCTCAAAGTCAGAATGTACAGCAGTCTCCAAACATATGATGCCCACTGTTTACTAAATGATCATGTCCTTCATTGAATCAGTGAGCTATGTGACTCCAATTTCAGCTTCTTAGAGTTTACTGTGGATGCTTTTGTGTACTGTGGTTCTGTGCACTATTAATTTCAGGCATGGAGCATGAACACAAAGAGAGTTATGGCCATCCTCATATCTTCATGTAGATTTCAATGTAAGACAAAACACCACAGAACACTAGAGTTTTCTAGAAGCCTTTTGAAAGGAGCAGTGATTGAAAAAGCATGAGAACTCTTTTGCTTCATTCAAGAAATAGAATCACTACAACCTTTCACTGGACTTGAATATATGAAGTACACAAGGGATTTAGAATACTTCAGTAGCAAATATCCAGTTGTTGCATTCCTGATTCCCTTCATTCCTGCCTTCCAGAAATGAAGCTGCAGTTCATCAGGAGCTGCACAGCATTAGAATATGGCATTAGGAGATTTTCCTTGGAGAGCGTGCATCCTATCTATCTAATGTAGTATGAGATTAGGTATCCTACAATTAACTTCCTCTTGAAACAGAATTAAGCATGCATTTCTCCAAATATATTAACAGACAAAATTATTAAAAACTTAAAATAGTATGTTTTTTATTAGAGGAAACATTTTATGTTATTACATAGTCATCAGGATGTTCAGGATTTGGAAGAAATGTTCTTAAGCATAGAGTTTTTGGCAAAGTCTATCTTTTTCTCCTTCTTTCTCATACACATGTTTTTATATAGATAGAAAGAGTACAAGTATGCAAATTTATGTAAATACACAAACCAAATGTTATGCATTAATATTCCTAATGGGTTCTACATTGTCAAAGAAGATAAGATTATAAAATGCAATTAATCTCTAATTTTACACCTCTTGTACTCACAATTTGGATAATGCATATCCAGAATTGTAGCTATGTTTTAAATGTTTTATTTTAAATTTCCTGGTTGATTGTAAGCTACAATAATTCATTCAAAATGTTCCGTGTTTACCTTATGGAATATTTACATGCTAGTTGGCATACTAGCTATAGTAAAACTGTACTTCTCACAATATCAATGTTTCAATGTTTTTTCTATTTTACCTTACTTATGTAAAAGAATGATATGTGATGAACAGAAAAAAATTCTGAGGATAAAACTGTTCTGAAACTAAGCTCTTCTGTGTGTTTCAGCACAGCTGTGAAGATTCATGTGTTCGGTTGCTAAGAAATTCTGGATTAGGTTTATGAGTAAGGTAGCAGTATGTTCTAGTGTGCTTAGCACAGCTATGAATATACCAGTTTCCCAGTGTAACCTTGAATCAGTCTCCTTTACTCTTTTCAACATCTGGAGGATGGATTAAATAGTTATACGATATTGATGTAGATATATTATGTCACTCAGCATGTGTCACTGAAGCAACAAACACAGAGAATGTCTAAATTTGCCATGTACATATTTTAGAAGATTGTTTAGACATTCTAATTGTGAATATTCTATTGATTACAAAAAATGAGTAATAGATGCCTAGAGACTATGTAAAAGGGACGGCTTATGAGGAACTTATAGGAAGGGTGCTCATAAGTTTAGATTAACTAAGTCTTCATGTACTGAGTCACTGCTACATTATTGGCGGGTCTAATAGAATACAGCACTCATTGTCACCTTTTTACTATTATTGCTCTTTCCATGGATATTTCTATCTTGAGTCAAATGTGTGCAGGGAAACTGTGCTAGGGGATGTCAGGTTGGATGGAAAAGGAAGAGATGTATTATTTCTTGATGGATAATATACTATTCTGGTTATATCCTCCCTCTATTATAGTAATTCTCTTTTAGACCATTCAACATCTCCATGTACTGGTATGAGAAATAGAATAACACCTGTTTTTTCATCATATTTAACTGAGATAATAACAGTGTTTCAATGCTGAAGACTATTCTTGTACATAAAAGTGATCTTTTAAGGGAGTCACATACAAAAACATTTTTAACTCTGGAATGAATACAACTCAGTTCAAAAGATAAAGCAGGTATGAAGAGTCTATAGAGTTTTGTGGTTTGCTGACATGTGGTCTAATTCAGGTATTTCCCCATATCATGAGTGTTGTTTGATTTTCTTTTCTTGGAGCAACAGGAATAAATATCTCTTTGTACCAAGTAGGTCACTGATGACAGACCAGAGAAATAACTCCACGGACATCAAACTTGATGGACGAAGGATGTTATTAGAGTTATTTACAGGAATATAGTAGAGTAGTCATTTACAGGTGCACGAATGACTCACAGGCAACTGCATCACTGAAAAGTCCACCCAGCACAAGTGACAACTTAGGACAATTGCATCCCTGAAGTTCTTTGTACCACTTGCAGGAATCTACACTGTTGATGTAACCAACCGTCTTATTAAATAAGAAACACAGAAACATGCTGTGGGATGATCTGTATGTCCTGTGGGAGCCCTTCTTGGGTTCTTTGTGGCATTACCCAGCAGGTCCATATAGAGGATGATTAGGACCATGGGCCTGAGTGCAGGTGTTTGAGATGGTCTGCACTTGGCTGTGCTGGGGGATGGTCTGTATGTCAAGATGTTCTGATTGATCAATAAATAAAACCTGATCGGCTGTGGCTAGGCAGGAAGGATAGGAGGGACTAACAGAGAGGAGAAATAAAAGGACAGAAAGGCAGAAGGACTGTGCTGCAGCCGCTGCAATGACCAGAGAGGCTGCAGCCGCCGCCATGACCAGAGACACTGCAGCCGCCGCCATGACCAGCAGCATGTGAAGATGCCGGTATGCCACCAGCCACGTGGCAAGGTATAGATTTATGGAAATGGATTAATTTAAGCTATAAGCACAGTTAGCAAGAAGCCTGCCACGGCCATACAGTTTGTAAGCTATATAAGTCTCTGTGTTTACTTGGTTGGGTCTGAGCGGCTGTGGGACTGGCGGGTGACAAAGATTTGTCCTGACTGTGGGCAAGGCCGGAAAACTCTGGCTACATAAACAATGTAAAAGAGAAAGCCGAGAGGTCAGAGCTCAGAGCTAAAATCTCACCCTTCCGCCTGCGGTGTCTCAGCTTCCCGAAAGAGGGCTACTTCCTGTCTGTACGTCTTTTTTATAGTATTATTGTTCTACCTTCTCATTGGTTGTAAACCCAAACACGTGACTGCCTCGTCACTGAATGTACAGCCCCCTAGGTCTTAAAGGCATATGTCTCCAATGCTGGCTGTATCCCTGAACACACAGAGATCTATGGGATTAAAGGCGTGTGCCACCCACCGCCACACTCTGTCTATGGCTCCGGGCAACTTTATTTATTAACATACAATCAAAATCACATTTCAGTACAATTAGAATACCACCACATTGCACAGATCGGTCTAATCTACCCAGACATTGTTTACTAATGCTGTAACCTTGAGAAGGGTCCCAGGTAATCTGGTAAATTTGACTTTTCCAAGTTTTGTGAAGATTATTCATTTTCTGAATCTCATGAACCTCCCTCCAGGAGGGAATGTTTTAACCAAGAGGAAATTGCTACACAACAGTAAATAGCACTGACAAAGTGAAGTAAAACTAATAAAAACACATAACATAAATAATAAGTTTGAGCCAACTGTATGTAGAAAATAAAGTGGAACGGCTAATTTTAAGTAATGATTATAAATTTATGCCAAATGTTATGAAACATAATTTATTTTATCTATATTTTATTGTTATCTATATAACACATGATAAAAATCATAGTTAATGTTTAACCAACTTTAAGGAAGTCAGCTGAAATGGATGCAATGCTTTGTTTGCAAAGAGCAGAAGTGAACTTCAGAGAAATTAAAGCAACAAGGTCCTTATAAGAGTCACAATGAGTTCTCTACAACTAAAGAGAAAGGGATGAATGAAGCTGGAGGAAGACAGAACTCAGAGAAACATGCAGTATGAGACATTTAGCTTATCTCAAATAATAGGAACAGTTGTGAGGTCTCTATACTGAGTCTTGGCCTGCTTGGCACTCTATGGCCAAAGTGTGAATTTTGCCTAGCTTGCAAAGTACTGAAGGATACACAATTTGTAAACACGGGTCATATGTTCCCTATTGGCCAGGGCTCCTGAATTCAGTGGTTATATTCTTTGTCTGTTTTTTGTATTTTTTTTTATTGTTTTATATTATAATATAAATACATCATTTCCTCTTTTCCTTTTCTCCATCTAAACCTTCCTGTACATCCCTCCTTTCTTTCTTACAAACATATGTCCTTTTTTTAGTCATTTTTGTTAACTGTTATTACATGATATAAGTATGTAACACATATATATCCCTAAATACATAAATATAACTTGTTCAGTCTATATAATGTTATTTTTTGTATGTTGGCTGACCATTTGGTATTGGGTAACCAATTGGTGTGTGTTTTCCTGGAGAAGACTGTTTCTCCCTCCCTTGGCATTTTTTAGTTGCATGGTGGAGACCATATGAATGGGATTTTCCCTGTCTCCATTAGCATGTCATTGTTGTTCTTTCTTGTTCAGTTTATTTTTAAGATGCATGTCGGTAAGAGTTTATTGGTCTAGATTTTGACATTACTAGATGACACAATCTCACAGAAAACTCCATGGCCCTTTGAGCCTTGTAATATGATTTCAAAATGATCTCTGAGAATTAGGCACAGGAGTTGTGTTGTAGATATAATCCTTGAGACTGGGCTTCACAAGCCTTCATTTTAATTTGTTGTGATTTTCTGGACTGGTCTCTGACTATTTCAAAGAGAAATTACCTTGTTGATGGGTAAAGAACATACTTATTGTGGGTATAAGGACAAGTATTTGATCCTACTGGTTTAGTAAAGTATCAGTTGTAGGTTTTCCTTCCAGAGACAGGACTTCACTGACCCTGGGTATTTTATGATTTCCCTCTCGATGAGCATGTCTTAAGTCCAACTGGAGAGAACTGTTGGTTACCACCAAAGTATACATATCACTGTACCCTTAGGGTTATCATGCCTTGTTGATCATTGTTGTGGTTCATAAGTGTCACAGTTGAGTAGGGCATACACAGTTTTAGATACTATTCAGCTACTAAGAGAAATGAAATCATAAACTCCTTAGGTAAATGAAGGGAGCTAGAAAAGATCATATTGGGTAAGGTAACCCAGAACCCCAAAGACAACCATCATACATGTTCTGTTTCATCTGAGGCTTCTAGCTACATATCTTTAGATGTGAAGTCCCTGGCTAAGACTGAGTTACCTAAGAAACCAAAAGGGATAACCCATGAGGAAACTAGCCCCGTTGGAGAAATGGAAACTGAATATTCTGCACATCTCAGAAGTCAGCTGACCCTTATCTCAACATAGCACCTTGACCACAGCATTCTGATAACGACCAGAAGTCCCCTTGTAAAAAAAAAAAAAAGTGGCTTACAACAACTGCTTGTAGGATTTCCTTTTCTACTAATGCTCTCCCACCACTCTCCCACCCAACTTAAACCACCATATAAAATCCAAATTTTCCTTTTGGTGGGGCTCTCCTCCCCTCTCCTGTAGACAGTCTGGCAGGTAGTGCCTCAATAAAGCTTTGTTCTTTGGCCTCAGTGCTCCGGCAGTCTCCTTCTCTTGTAAACCTTATAGTGAATATATATCCTGGAATAAACTGCAAAAACCAGGGTAATAAAAGGAGGCCATTGCAATGTTGGTTGTTGGTGGTGGAGGAGCAATAAAGAAGGAATAACAGGGTTCAGGTAATCTGATAGGGAAAATGGGAGTTGTATAATTAAGCAACAGGGGAGATAAATAAATAAAAAAGGATGGAGGAACACGCAATAGTAATAAGGATGCCTGAAGAAGTCATAAGAAATCCTATTATTAGTTACCTATCTAAAACTATTTCAAATATATGTCAGTCAGTATATAAATATACACATATAAAGTAAATGAAATTTTTCATCTGGGCTGACAATTACCCTCCCAAGAGCCAAAGGGCATTTAACAAAAACCCATATAAGAATCCCTCTTTTGAGTTGTTTGTAAGGGTTGTGCAAGAGACTCCCAAACATTACAAACTATCACTACTGTCTTTGGTTAACCTCTGCACCCTAAGTGGAAGGTAAGTCCCTATTGTAGACATGTGCACTTTAAAAACAGGGCTAAGAGGCCCCTGAGCTGGAACTGACCTGAAAGCCTCCTCCCTGAGGACCAGCTTTCATGGTAACAGAAGGTGCCATGCAAGATTCAAGGGAAAGAAGCAATCAATATTTAAAAAAAAAAAAAAAAAAGTGTTGAAGTGATAGGGACCAAGAACATGGAATTTTGTACTCTCTAGAAAGGAAAAGCATTTTTGAAGGGAAAAAGCATAAGAAATATGCAGACTAATCAGTGAAAAGTAAATGTATAAAATCTCAGTAAGTGCTAAAGACTGTATAAGAACATATATGACATATTCTAGATGATTCTCATTATTATGTAAGAATTTCAGTGAGGGAGATACAAGCAAATATTAACTCACCTCAGACACAGAACCAACAACAGATCAAAGCAGTGATTATACTAAGGTCTAAATCAGCAGATTAATGAATTCATTGGGCTCCCTTTTAGGTGCATGGATGACTCAAAAACAGCTGCTTCACCAAAAACCCATCCAAGCATAGATGATGACTCATGAAAACTGCTTCTTGGGATCTCTCTGAACAACATGCTGCCACCTATGGAAGTGGGAATACACCCTGCTGCTCAATGTAAGGTTACTGCTTCCACAGCTATCTACAGGGGCTATGTGAATATTGCTACTTCCAGGAATTCCCTGAATCTATGAACCCCTCTTCCTTCCTGGAGAGAAAATAAAATTCCTTCATAATGTTCATTTATCTTAAAATTGGTAAAACACAATTATTCCTAGGTTTAAAAAAATCATTTTGGGAGCTTTTTAAAAAGAAACCTATCACTGCATTGCAAACTGAGTTTCCATTGTCTGTTATCTATAACTCTGAAAACACATTACAAATGACTCATATTCACAATGATGGTTTAGATGAATAATGTATACATGAAATTACAAGCAGAAGCCTTGTTCACTCAAAGCTCATCCTTATTAGTAAAGCAAGCAATTGTCACTAATCTATATGCAAACTGATTTTAGAATTCATTTTATTATCTCTCATAGTATACCTAGAGTGCTACTTTTCAAAACTCAAACCAAAAGAGAATAAGAAAAAAATATGTTCACAGTCTCTTTAAAAGTTCCAATGCTGTCCAAGTCTTAAAGATGGTTAAGTGCCTTGCCCTTCAACCCCCTGTAATACACTCAATCCGGAACCATTAGTGGATAGTACTTAGTATTCACACTTAGCTGTGCTGAAAAATGATGTTTTGGTGTTTCTATTTCACTGGTATTCTCCTTATGTGTTTACAAGAAAATGTAAACTCCTATGTCATGATCAATGACCCAGTCAAGCAACATTAAGCAGCTATGCATGCAGATAAAAAACTGAGTTTGTATTTGAGTACAGCTACAATGGACTTCCCAGTCCATTGAATAGTGATCAAATCTCTACATAGCTTTCAAACTCTAGAACTCAGAGAGATGACAGTGACCCATAACATCCCCAGTCCAGTCCAAAGCAATAGTGGTTCTAAGATGCAAACTACATACCCAAGTGTTTACCTTTTAATGGTTTTATTGACATACATTAATTATTGTATTAGTTACATTTTTTTACTGTTATGAAAATACTATGACCATAGCAGACTATATAAGAAAGAATTTAAAAGGGGCATACAGTTCCAGAGGATGAGTTCATGACCATTATGTTGGAGAGCACGGCACCAGATAGGCAAGTACTGGAGCAGTGGCCAAGAGCTAACTGGGAATGGTACAGGCTTTTGAAACCTCAAAGACTACCCCTAGTGACACATTTCTTCCAATAAGACCATGCTTCCCAATTCTTCCCAAACAATTTTACCAACTGTGGACCAATTATTTAGTATAAGAGCCTATGACAACTATTCTCATTCAAACATCATAATTATACATAGTAAAGGGTTTCAACATGGGATTTTCATATAAGCACATAATATATTTCGATTATATTTGTCTATTACCTATCCTGTTTCCATCACATTTTCACTAATCCCTTTTATTCTTCACAATTGTCCCTCCTTCTATTTCATCTGTTCTCAACTTCCTTGTAACCCACTGATACGTGATCTAGCTCATGATAGGTAGAGGTAGGTAGAGATGAAGGAGCCATGGTGAAAACTTGAAGCGGCCCCAGTATATTTCAGTGAGAATGTGCAAAGAAGGAGCAACAAAAAGGCTTTTAGCTAGGTGCCAAGCACACCTGATAAAAGTCAGATGGATGGGTTCTAAGAAGAATGTCCAGAGGTCTAGCTTCCATGAGACCAATACCCTGGGAAAACATGTGGAGCACTATTGTTCATTTATATAGCATCCCTTATAGTGCAGATAAAATTGGAACAAACTAAACTTAAGTAAAAATAGCTTCTAAGAAAGTTTCCACCTACTTCAAGACAGAGATTCTAGACACTCACATATACCTTAAGTTAACTAAGGTTAGCTGAGAATGATGGCTACTAATTTCATAGCTGTGAGAAAAAAAAAAGAAACTGAGTGAGTATTAAGCACATGTGAGTCACCTGTGTGATGAAAGGTGTACCAGCGGCCAGTGCCTGACAGCCAGTGGACACTGACACCCAGTGTCACCAAAGATAAACCTGAGACAATGGATCCTAACTTTGTTAAAAATCTATCCAAAGACTACACAGATCCTCAAACATAAATTAAATCATACCTTAAGATGACATAAGATATATGTGATTTAAACTGTTCTTTGAGTAAAGAGACAGAATAGGGTTGAACTCCCTTACCAAATTCTCCTCACTTCCTTAAACAGCATGGCTCTATCAAGATTTCATGTCATTGTTCTTCCCAAGAATCTCAAACCTGAGGTCAGGGGAGAAAGGTCAAAAACATAGATGATGTTACAAATGAGCCATGGAGAACATATCAGTTGATGAAAGAATAATATTGACTCTCCAGTTTGCCAGACTGTGATAAGAGAAGAGCTGTGTGGCCTTATAAAGTTAATCAGAAAACCAAAAGGATGACCTAAAACATATACAACGACAAACTATATAATGCAACAAGACCACAGAAAACTGTTCATATGCCTTCTTTTAAGTGTGCAAAAGGAATAATTACCTAGTGTAATAGAAGATCAATTTATCTCAGTTGAGGTGATGTCATTGAGGATCTATGATTTAAAGATGGCCAGGAATTAACTAAGTGATATAGCTTAGGAAATAGACTTTGACGAATGGAAATATGTATACATGAAATTATGAAGATAGAATAGTAGTTAAATCAAAAACAGGAATACTTCTAAGTACATGAAAAATAAAAACTTTCCAATTTCAATCTGTGTCATAATTCAGGGAAGACTCTAAGCAAAGAGCATTGACACTTTCTCTATAATCAGAAATCTAGGGAGACACAAGAGGAGAGTAGGCTAGTGAAAACAGAGAGAATCTAAAGTACGACTGTCACACATTTTGAAACAGGATGAGATGTTCCACAATTATATCTTTCTCACATATGTAATCGGGTAGATGTGTTACTGATAATTACACTCTGAACCTTAGGTTTTTCTGCTACAAGCTCCTTGGAAAGACAATCTACATAACTGTATCAATGATGCCCCTTGTACTCCTCATTTTGAGACATAATAACATGCAAACACAAATGACTTTGAATGAAGATGGACAAGGGGTAATTGTTCCCAGTGCTATTAAGTAACTGGATCAATCCAATACTGCTTTTCATTCATTCTTCTTTCCCACCCAGCTCTGTGCCTCAAGGTTGATCTATACTTACATCAACAGATTTCTTCATTCTTTGCCAAGCAGTATCATAAGAAGACGAAAAGGAAAATAAGGAAAGTCAGGTTTCTATTAGGAATCTCCACATGATGGTCACCCCACCTCTCTCTTTGTGTCTCTATTCTTCTTCCTCCAAAACCACTCTTTACCATCCTTCCCAGCTTGGTATAAAATAAACTATGCTACCCAGTCTAATTAGTCTTGATCTTACAGCCCTTGATTTTTTTCTCCTCCTATTGATAACAACACAAACGTTTCCATTTTTCCCCAAATTTTCACATACAGCACACTGTATGTCCTTTTACCAAATCCCTGAGTAGTTTGTTGACTGGCACTAAAAGAAGTCAAAAGAAGTAGACTGTTAGGATACTCTTTGAGTGAATGATCTCATGTTTGGAAAATGTTGATTATGTGGGAACACAGATGTCCAACTATAGCATAACACAATAGAAATGAGAGTCAGGAGCAGCGCATGGTTAGATAAGTGCCAGGGCCTATGACAATTTGTCAGGTAGCATTTATATGTCCTGAGAAGATAGATTCAGCCATTCCTCTCCTTCTGATAGTCTAAGTTCCTAAGGAACTGAGAAATGTGAACATTAAAGATATCTGATTGATAGTACAGAGAAATCAGAACCCTCTGGAACATGTTTGAATGAGTCCTTCATCCTTCGAAGTCTCAAGAGCTAAGGATAAACACAAGACTTGAGGATTGGCTTTGTTATGATTGAAAGAGGCAATTGTAGACTATGAGATCACAGAAGGGATGGCTTCTTCTTATTTGATGTCACAAGAGGACACTTAGTCACTGAAGAGTCTGTAAAGTCAAGACACCAGCTTTTCTTAGAAAAAGAGCACCCTGTGTATGGTTACCACTCTGTTTTCAAGAGCAAATACCTACATCCACCACCTTCTACTACTGTCTTAACAATAACGGTTATATTTAAATTACTTCAAGCCCAAATATGGAAGTAGGAACAGACCCTGAAAATGTTCCTTTATTAGTAGGACCTTCCACAGTAGTAACAGACCTTGAAAAATGTTCAGTCCATAATGATGCTATAGACCAACAGGCTGGAGATAGAGATGTCAAGTAAGACGAATAGAAGAATGTTAAATTGTGTGAGGACTGGATTAGCTGACTAAGAACATTTGCTTAGAATTCTGTTGTTTAGGTATGCAAAAAATTAGACACAGTGCTTGCATAATCAAGGTTATAAAGCTGGGACACTTCTGGGATGCTCCAGAAAGCAGTCAGAGTTTGAAAGTGATAATATTATTTGAAAGAACTGTGGGGATAAAGCTGTATTCATTGATGTGAAATGCTTTGTGGAGGACATCCCACAGCCCCTAAGGCTTTGCTGTCATACACAGCTCAGAGGGAGACTAATGATGACTGGCTTCGGTGCAATTAGTCTCTCCTGTTGTGAAGTAGGCTCACCATGCACCACTCATCAGTCTGCAATTTGTACCTCACACATGTATCTCAAAAGGCAGACTGCTCACACAACAGGTTAAAGGCAGTTGACTTTGTTGTTAAAACATGGCAGCAAAAGTAAGGGAAAGACCAAGATTCACCACCAGCCAGTCCCTCAAAGTTCAGGAACTTTTCTGTGCGTGATGATGTCTTGGTCTGTGCCACACTACTGCTGCTGGATTACAGAAGTATTCCAGTCTGTGTATTTATACTCTGGAAGACTTTGAGATTTGCGAGTAATGAACTGCAGGGCATTGTGCTTTGGAAGGAACAAGAAAAGAGCCATGGTGTTCCAGCAAGCTTTCATCTTATCTCAGAGCATTGGATTCACAACATATTCTACAGTTATTCTTGAAAATTACAAGCAAGAAAGGTAGAGAGATGAGTCAACAAAGGCCACTGTGGACATGTCTTGCTCAAGTCTCTGTGGACATAGTGTGATCTGGCAATAAGGGATTTAGGGTAATAAGAGTTCCCAGAAAGAAAATAACTAACCACATACAGAGGCATTCTTACAAATTTCATCTCGAATTGTGAAACTGAAACATGATTGAAATTGTTGTAGTGACATTTCAATCTCTTGCAAGTCCCCATATACAACTCCCTCAAGCATCCAGAGTAATTCACCAAGGGAAAGAGAAGGGAAGGAGAAAAGAGGGAGATAGGCAACACCCATTTGTAAAAGAATGCTAAAATACTTTCAGGGATGTTTTTCGGATTATTTCTTCAAACCTGTGTATATCGGCAATTAACGATGCAATTTCATGTAGTTTATCTAGTAATTAAAAGAGGTTGATTTCAGCTGTAACTTACAGGTACTAAGGGGTCAGTTACAGGACCTGGGAGAGATGAGGTGCAGTCCAGCATGGGTCTCTGGAGAATTCTGATTTGGTCTGCAATCCAGCATCCAGGATCATGAGGAGTCAAAAGAGCAAGCACATATGCATCTCTGGTTTTAAGGGTTCTCATCTTGGCCACACCTCAGGGCAGTTGTGGCAGTTACTTGCTGCCACACTAGGGGCAGTATTTCAAGGCCAAAGCTGGAACAGTTACCCACTACACTCACCTGTGTCCAAGGAATTTCTGTTACTTACCAGGATGCTTATGATAATTATACTGGATCCAAAGATGAACAAGAATGCCTTGCAGTCATGAAACTTGGTTTACAATTTTCTACAGTAAAGAAAATATGCACCACAGAGAGCACATGGAGTATCTTAGTGAGAGAATGTTATGATAGAAGTGCTGTATTGTGTGTGTGTGTGTGTGTGTGTGTGTGTGTGTGTGTGTGGCAATGAGAGAGTGAGACAGATAGACATAAAGAGAAAGACAGACAGGCACATACACAGAGATACAGATGTAAAGAGAGAAAGATAGAAGAGAGAAAGGGAGAGAGAGAAAGAAAGAGAAGATAAACGGGGGAAAAGAGAACACATGCAAACATGTGAATAGCAGAGCTAGATATGGGATTACTCCTTGAAAATTCTGAAGGAATGCAATTTTAAACCTAGAATTACACTCCTTGTTAAAGACATTAAGATTTGTAAAGAAGATGAATAAAGATACTATGAGAGCAAGTGTCTACAAAGTACAAGCTGGAAAGAATTCTATTCAATGCAGGAATGTGATAGAAACCTGTCTCCAAAGACTGGGTAAGAATGGAACTGAAGCCCTAACAACAGGGCCCAGGGAAGGTATACTGGAATTTGCAGCGTAAGTCAGTTTGTCTGCCCCTTCACTGTCGTGAGCTGTCACAGTATCAAACCTTAGGTCAGAAATGGACTTTTTCTAGATTTCAGATTTCCCCTTACATTGACTAATAAATTAATTAAATTGATTGGATTATCTTTGTGTGTGTGTGTGTGTGTGTGTGTGTGTGTGTGTGTGTGTTTGTATGTGTACATGTGTGCACATGCATGCACATGCCAAAAGACAACCTGTGATAGATATTGTTACCCACCTATATTTGTGATACGGTCTTGCCTTGGTTTGGAGCTTACAGAGTAGCTTAGGCTGACTGACCCCAGAGTCCCAGCTCTCTGCCTGTCTCTACTACCCCAGATCTGGGATTACAAGATATTGTGTGTACTATCATCTATGTGGAAAAACTATGATATTTATAATATTAGCTGGCTTCCAAAAGATCATCCCAGATGGACTTATTGACTGTTGACATTTCCTCATGGAAGGACAGAGTAGAGGGGGTCACTTTACCCTCACCTGAGTATCCAGTTATTCTTCCCAGTCAGTTGTATTCAGTTCTTCCCTAGTTGTAGAGGAACCTGGGTGTCAGTCTGGGGATGCAGTATATGGACTGAGGAGGAAGGACTGTTGCTTTAGAGAAACCATCACTGGTGCTTGGTGAATATTGATCAGTACGATCAGTGCAGCTGTCAGTCACATTTCTGCTAGAAATCCTTATCCATACTCTGTAAATAAGCCCAATAAATTCAATGGTTTCCCAGTGGGAAATTTGGTAGAATTGAACTGTGATTTGTCATTGAAACCTTATAAGGAGGGCTAAACATGGTGTGATCCCTCTCCCACTGTGAAAATTCGACAACACAACCACATACAATCATGCCCATCTTTTTGCTTGGGTTTTTGGGATCAAATTAAGGTCTTCATGATTGTTCAATAAAAACTATACTAACCAAATCATCTCTCGGTGTCCAGAATCCTCTTTTGTTCCTTACAAATGATTGCTCCTTCTCCCCTGTCAGAATGTAGCCATACCCTACCTTTTAAAGTTGTTTTTTGGTCTCTATTTGATAACTGTTTATATAAAACTATATACATGTGTTCTCTAGCTTCTCTATTAACATTTTGATGCAGGTAGCTACTGTCCTGAATGAGAATGGCCCCATAGGCCCATACATTTGCATACTTGGTCCTCAGTTGGTGGAACTGTTTGAGAAAGTTCAGGAGGTGTGGCCTTCATGGAGGACCTGTAAAACTGGGCATAGGCTCTGAGATTTCAAAAGACCTGTGCCCTTCCCCATGTGTTCTCTGCTGTTGTTTAAGGTGTGAGCACTCAGCTGTTCCTGTTGCCATGTTTTCACTCCACCATGACAGACTCTGTCTGGAACTGTAGGTTCAATTAAATGCTTTGTTTTATAAATTGCCTTAGTCATGGTGTTATTTTGTTTTGTTTTTGTGTTTTTGTTGGTTTGTTTTTTGATTTTCTGAGACAATGTTTCCCCATGTAGTTTTGGTTCCTGTCCTGGATCTTGCTCTGTAGAACAGGCTGGCCTTGAAATCACAGAGATCTGCCTGGCTCTGCCTCCTGAGTGCTGGAATTAAAGGCATGAGCCACCGCCGCCCAGCTAGTCATGGTTTTTTATCACAGCAATAGAAAACATAATGCACCTTAACTTTTGTTATTTTACAAAATAACTTTTGTTATTATACAAAATAATTTATACATATACACAACTGTATTATATAAATTATATATTTATATTTAAATCGTATATAATTATATATATAATTATATATGTTGGTTTGTGCACTTATGTGAGTTCCCACGTAGGTCAAAGACATTAGAGCCTCTGAAAGTGTAGTTACAGTAACCAAACAGGGGTTCTGGGAACTAAACTTGGATCCTCTGGAAAGATAGACCAAACATTAACTGCTGATCAACCTTTACAGCTCAAGCTTTCATTACTTTGAAATTATTAAAAGGTGTGCATCTACAGCAACTTTCTTATCCTTTCTATGGTTGGTGAACATTGAGTTGTCATTTGCTTTGTGCTACGACAAACAATGTTGCTGTAGGAAATTTCCCATGTGCTTTGGTAGAATGTATCAACACTTCTTTTAGCTGTTTCTTATGTTTGTAGGATCATCCTGTGTTTGACTCTCACAAACAATAGTATATTACTTTCTAAGGTAGCCATCTGTACTCCTACCATGATCATATAGGTATGCCTATTGCTCTAAATCTTCACTAATGTGCACATTTATTGCCTTTTCAAGAATATCTATTCTGAAGTCTACATAGTACTTTTCCCACTGAGTTTTATTTAGTTAAAACATGATGCATCCAAGAATAGATGTCAGTTACTAGATTCTAGAGTAATATTGGATGTACTATTACTCTCATCATGTGATGTTAGCGGTGTGAAAGTTATAACAGACACAAAATATAGTGTTGAGTATTTTACCTTTATGTTTTAAATTCCTGTTAAATGTGTATCCTTTATGAGAACAGTGAACTGCCTCCGTTAGGCTACTTTAGAAAAGGGATAATTCAATGAAGAATTTAAGGGATAGAGGGAAGGATAGAGGAAAAGAAGGAGGAAGGGAGAAATGAAAAGGAAAAGGAAGGGTAGAAGGAGAATAATTCTTTTCATAAACATATACCCCTGCAAAGGCACATCAAAAAGAGTATTTTTAAAAAAAGCATTTTTAAAGAAATAGTAATGTATCATGTATCATTCAAGACATTTCTTCACATTTTGTGAATTTAATTAAAGGTTAAATAGGTGACAACTCAATTAGTTGGAGTCATCAAGAAAAAATAAAAAAAAAAATAGGATCTGATTCTCACACACCTATCATCTATATAGTATCCAGCATCTATTTATCTATCATTTAGAATCAATACTTATCTGTCAATTATCTATTCTATAATCTGTGCACCTATCATCTATTGATTCTATTATTTAGCAATCATTTATCAACATATCATCTACTATGTATACCAGCCACTATTCTGTCATCTGTCATCCATATATTATTCATGTATCCATATACCTCTCCATCTGTCTATCTATACAGCAATTTTATTGGCAACAGTTTACATGATAAAGAAGGCAGGGAATTCCAGAGATCTCTTGTGTATAAGCTGGGGACATAAAACTTTTGAATCTAAAGTTTCCATCCAAGCCAGCAGGCCTGAAAAGCAAGAGAACCAGCGGTATAGGCCCTGGTTTAAGTGTGGAAGCTCAGCATTCAATCTGCAATAGATAGGGAGGAGTAATTCCCTTCTGATAGACTTCTTGGCTCTATTAAGTCCTTGCTCTGACTGGCTGATTTCCACACATACCAGGGAGAGCAATGTACCCTACTCAGACTACTGGAAAAAACATGAACTTATCTAGAAATGACCTCAAAGACACACATAATGGTTAGCTAAGTATGTGTGCATTCTGTTTACGCATAAAATCAAGGTCAGAAAATACAGTGTTAATAAGGATCACATTGTCCCATGGGAATAGACATTTGTCTGCAGCTGTCAAGTCCAGCTCTGGGGATTTAGAGGTGATCATTATCTTTGGTCTGCTCCTGTGGACTCTTTGTGCTCCAGTACATTATTCTGTGGTATATACAGAGGTATGCCTATTTGGAGTTTCATCTGTTTTTAAAATGTAATGAAATCTCTGACATTTGTAATAACATCTTTTACAAACTGTTTCCTTTATTTTTTGAGATTATAATACAATTATATCATTCACACCTTTCCTTTCCTCTCCCAAAACCCACCAACATATTTTTTCCTTGATTTTCTTTTAAATTCATGGCCTGTGGTTTTCATTAATTGTTCTTACATATGTATTCTTACATACAGAAATGCAATGAATACAACTATAATTTTCTAATACAACTACTGAATCTAAGGATCAGGGTTTGTTGCTGAAGTGGCATCAGAAAGATTTTAATATTCAGAAGAATAAAGAGTTTGCTATGAGATTGTGTGTCTCAGGAATGTCAGAAGCCATTCATGAAGTCTCACTGTAATTAATACCTAAACATGGAAAACAAATGTGGATGGGAGGAAAACCCAAAAAGCTCCAACCCTAACATGAAGAACTACAGCCAACTGAGGAATTCTGGGAGCAGGAGAAATAAGTCTTCCCCACTGAAGATCATACTGATTATTTATCCAATACCAATGATCACTTGTGACAATATTCTTAGAATACTTTCTTATGTATTCCTTGCTTTTAAATCAATACACGTAAAACACAAAAGTGAAAGAAAATTCCACATATCTGCCAAATTACATTAGGAAATGATAATTCAAGCATTTAACTAATAGATGTAGTTTCCTTCTAGAAGAGAAAAATAAAAACTTTCTTTTGGTGTCAAAGAATTTATTTAAAGGAAAAATCTCATGATATAGTTCTTGATCATTTAATCAAGAAAATAACAGACATTTTTGATTAGGTAAACATATAAGAATTTTCAGTAATAAAATTTGTGTGATTTTTATGTAAACATTTCTAAGTGTTACATGTGACTAAGAGACCATGAGGCTGGATGAGTTTCTGGCATTAACATGTGGTGATAATCTTATTTAACACTACATTGATAAACAGTAAGAGCTGGTCATGCTCTGTTCCTTAATTGTTAGCAGAGTCAGCCAGAAATCCATGCCTCAACACAAATGCATCTGAATTAATTACACGTTTTATTTATTTATGCACACAGCCCTTAGTGCAGTTCATGAGAAGGAAAAGAGGAAAAATGTGATAATTCGTTCTTAAACCTCAAAACCTTTGAAGCAAGAATCGTATAAACATTCCATGACAGAAAGCACACCCACAAAAACCCCTACAAATAATGGAGGCTTAAAAAATATTTGACAATACAGAGTATCATGTTCAAATAAATCTATTTTCATATTAGCATAAAATTAGCATAACTTTATGAAACAAAATGAATCCACGTCAAAATCATAGAGGCATTTCAAAAGTAGAAGTAAATCTCATACTAAAATCTCCCACAAGCTAAACAAAGGTTTTCTCTGTTATTAAACATAGCAGGAATAAAACATGCCATTTATCTGTTGTAAATCTTTAAGTCTGTTGAGAGTATTGCAAGCACACACACATGGATATGTGGGCACACAGACCCAGTAGTACCTGTCTATCTGTCAGAGAGACAAATGGTTGGCCTGTCTAACCTCTGTCCACCAGATAGCACCAGGATTCTTTCATGGGCTGCTTTAATGGTTTTCTGTGTGATAGTGAAAAGCCAAAATGTCATCAGGTCTTCTTTCAGTCGTCTTCAGGCACAGCTGATATAGCAAGCCAATGGAGAGTGGTTTTGGCTTTGGAGGAGTAAAGATATCATAAAAGATTACAGCAAGTAAATGGCAGTCTTACTTTCATCAATGTACTGTTGTATATTTGTTCTCATCATTATTACTTCTAATCTATACTACTTTCTCCCAAGGCATTGAGAAAACCAGTTGCTATTATTTATCTAATAATATTAGTCCAGCTTGCCCATGTAAGACAGATGTTGGAGAATCCTCCACTCTCCATTTGCTCCCTGCTCTCACAAAAGGAAGAATATTAGTTGTCCTCAGTCTGTGATCAGAAGGGGAGCATCAGTGTTGACTCTGTAGTGAAACACAACATTCTGAGAAACTCCAGCTTCACGAATATTGTTATTTCAACAAGATTTTCCATAGTAGCTTCCTGCCTTATTGCTATGACAAAATACAGGAGAGAAACAAGTTAAGGAATGGTTTCTTTCAACTTGTAGTTTGAAGCATTATTTTGGTTTCCCATGGGGCTGTGCAGGCATGGCAGCAGGTGCCTGCAGTTATTGGTCACGTGGAACCTGGAGTCAGGAAGCAGAGAAAGACGAGTGCTCTTGCTCATCTCACTTTCTGCTGTTGATTTCAGCCCTGGACCTTATTCAGGTGGGTCTTCTCACATCAGTTAATCTAATCTACATAAGCCTTCATAAGAATGTCCGGAGGCTCATGTTCCAGGTGAATCTAGACCTTATCTAGTTGAAAGTCATTGTTAATTTTCACATTTCATTAACTAAAATCTTATAATATTTGGGGGCTTAATCTGGTTTGTCCACACTGGAGGATTTCTGTTTATAATTCTAAACCAACCTGTATTTCCGATGGGTCTCTATCCTGATCTATGGAGGGTGACCTGAGGTATGCAGCTTATGGGCATAAAACCAAAATAACCCGAGTCATCTCTAGAACCAGGTGACATGGCCACTATGTGATGTCGAATATGCAGTGCATGTGAACTGAACCCAACACAGTCGGGCTGGATTAGGAAACAGAATGAATAGGTATACATTTCACCAACTCTAAGACTCTAGAAACGTCACTTGGTGGCAACTGAGCCACAACCTCAATCTCTATTTACACAAATTCCTTACTTGCTTTGCTTTTTCAAGTAGCTTGAAGTCTATATACATATTTATGAACAGTGTATGTGGGGTTTTATTCTGTCTTTGCCTTTATAAATAACTCTAATAATGTTCTGCATAGCCTTATATCCCTTAGTTTTTTGTCATACAAATCTTGGCAGTGAGAATAAGCCACATCCATGTAAGAAGTCAGTGTCCCTTCCAAAACTTGTTTCTATGAATGTACAATGTATTTGGAAGTTTTGCTTCTAAGGATATTTGTCCTTCTCTTTCTCCTCTTTGTGAAATTATGGACATTCTTACACATAAATAAAGAACATATGGATGGATTTGTTTAGGGCATCTCTCTAGGACTGAAACTGGTGTGTCATCCATCTTTCCCTATCCAGCTTTACTAGATCAATCTGCAGGTGCCAATAAAGTCTCCGTTGGCAGCAGATGGAAACTGCCATCATTTCACTCTTATTATTTGGTATTTTCTGACTTTTAAATTCTACACATTTCAGGATACCTATTTGTTCTTTATGGTTTTGATTGCAATTATTAATACACTCTTTTGGTGCAGGTCTTACAGTTGCAGAATCTGAGATACAGACTATGGGGAAGACACAGATTTATTGTTAGCAGGAAGGAAATGAGGACATAAAGCAATGCAGTTTGCTATCTCCTGCCTGTGGCTTCACAGGAGTGTGTATTACAAGGAGCCACTAGTCTGAGAACAGTCTATGAGTTATAAAAGAAAAAGCAACATTACCCACTTTGAATCTCATTAGTACTGGTACTCATAAAACAGAGTGAGTTCTTCTAGATTTTATATAGCTCTTTTTATACTTCTGCATTTAGCTTAGAATAGACATGAGAGCTGTTTAAAGCTAATGCATGTAACCTGGATGTGATAATTGATGAACATATATTTTGATAAGTGTGTATGCATTTCCTTTGGATTCATAGCTATAGGTAAATGTCTTGCCTGTAAAGTTTGTTTATGATTAGACCAGAAGCAGAGGGCTCTTGGTTTCTCCCAATGACTCTTGACTGCCATGACTTTTCAAATGCTTTGCTAGTTACCTGTTAATCTTACTGGGCTTTTGATCTAGATACAAGGCACTTAACCAAGTGTTATTTTTACATTTGCTAATATATTTATAGCAATTTCATTGTGTCAAACCACATTAGAATTAAACTGACAAATATTCAGTTAACCTTGCTTTCCTTGAATAAAATTAATGTTCTTTTAAGTTGTCATTTTAAATACAAATTGGATCCTATAATTAGGAGTCAGCTTTCACCTGCATTTGTAAATGAAATAAGTGTATGTTTTGTATTCTTATCAAGTCCTTTTCAGTTTTATGTAGTAAAATAATGCTTTACTTTCTAGATTACTTAAAATATTTCTATTTTTTAATCCATGAAAATACTCATAAAATATTTGTTTTATTCCTCTTTATTTGATAACCTACTGCATTTCTTTTGGCTAGCAATTTTCTAAGTAAAAAATTTAAAAATAAAATATAATTTTTTTAATTCTCGGGTATTCTTTTTTCTGTTTCAGTTTTGGTAAATTGTAACGTTCTGCATTTTATCTATGTTTGTAATTTTACTTATGTAAGTGTGCTAATAATGTTTTCCTAACACTTTCTAACATCTATAGTATCTTGTTATGTTTTTTATTACTAACATTGGTGTTATTTATCTTTATATTTTTCCTGGTTCCCTTTTGCCAGGAACTTTCATTAATCATAATAGCCCAAATTAAACATTAAACAAGATATGAAAAAACAATAATTTTCTGTATTTCAATCATTCTACATTTATTGGTATTCATTATTCTGTAAAGAAAACAGTGCCTTATAATTATGTCCTTAAAGAAGATATTCCATGTTTATATGATATTTTTAATGTTTTTTTTTCTGATTGAAACTTGTAATCAGTCATTTCTCTAAGAGGCTGAAGATCTTTTAAAATGGAATATTTTTTATTACCTAATATCTGGTTGTTCTCTCCACTAATTGGTCATCATTATTTCTAAGGACTGTTAGTAGACAGAGCTAGGAAACACATCTAAAATTCATGTATTCATAATCACACCTTGAATTCAGTCTAACTCTATTCCATTCTATCTCATATTTTATCATTTCATATTCATTTTTCCTTTCTCCCATTGTAAAAGCTGCAATTACAAAAACATCAATAATTTTATTTCTTACCTCTTGCTTACAGTACATTTAAAGATATTTCATGCTTTGTGGAATAATTTCATGCTTGTAAAATTTATTCACTGCTACATAAACTTCAAGGCTTTTCTCTTTCATCCCCACCACCCATAGCCTGTTTTTCTGTTTCTATTCATAACATCCTCACACATTCATAGAGTTTATTTACCAAATCATATCTAAAATATATTTCCCTATCTTAGAAGGGAAAAATTCAAAGCTCTTATTTGATTTCATGATGTATTTCTGTGAATGGAATCATCTTTCTAACATAAATATGTTTACATACTGTCCTTGTTTAATTATAATTGATAAGTATCTTCTTATGATAGTTAATCAAAGTCAGGCAGTGGTGGCACATGCCTTTTATCCCAGTACTAGGGAGGCAGAGGGGAATCTCTGAGTTCAAGGCCAACCTGGTCTACAGAGCAAGCTCAGGGACAGCTAGGGGTACACACAGACTCTGTCTCAAACAAACAAAGGAAAAAAAAAGGATAGTTAATCAAATGCTTAGAGATCAGACATCCTTGCATTATTTCTGTTCCTGGTAACTTGATATTCAATATACTGGACCACAATGGTTGCTATAATTTTTTCACAGTGGCATAACAAAACACCACAAACGTAGTTGCTTTAAAATGTATATTATTTTACCAGGTGGTGATGGAGCACACCTTTAGTCTCAGCATTCAAGAGGCAGAGACAGGCAGATCTCTGTGAATTTAGGGATAGCCTGTTCTACAAAGGTCCAGGACAGCTAGGGCTGCTCCACAGAGAAACCTTGCCTAGAAAAACTAAAAAAGAAAACAAAATAAACAAACAAAAAACCACAGTGTATTGTTTTAAGATTGTCAAGGTCAGAATGTTAAACCTCAATCTTAGGTGATTAAATCTTTCTTTCTAGAAGCATTAGGGGAGAGTTGTGCATTTTCACTATTAGAAAAATTCACTAGATTCCTCTGCTTCTAAGTTTTGATGTGATTAGATTGGGCCCAACCAGGCAACAACAACAACAAAAAAATCTCACCTTGTTAGAGTCTGTAACATTCAGACTATGTGTTATATTCTCTTGCCACTCAGGCCCCCTTGTCAACTTTTGGGAACTAAGGTGCTAGGGTGTGAGTGTTTTGAGCCTTTATTGTCCTGACCACAGTGTTCTCATCATAGTAAGCAAACTTTATCCTATCCTTAGGTGTGGGAACATTTTATTGTAAATGTGTGTAGAATTTTATCAAACATTTTAAGATATCATATTTTTTATTCTTTTTTTAAATGTCTTGAAATTTATTTCCAATAATATACTTAGTTTTGTACAGATTTGAAAGTGTTTTCCTTAGAATATTACTCTAGTCTTTGGTCTATTTAACAGGCATTTGGGTTCTACTTTATGTTGTAGTCAGAATATTTTAGACACTTAAATTCTGTTCAAAACTACTAATTTTGATGGCTCAGTCATGAAAGGCTGGGCTCACAAGCAAAAACTTTTTATTCTTTTAATGCAGTGATTTTTTTCAAACTTTGGGAAACCTATTGTTATTGAGCCTGTCACAATGGTGCTTTATTATTTTTAAGCTTTATGTGATCTTACTTGTTAATAATTGGCTGAATATTTTGTACATTGGTGTTCATAAGCACCCCAATTTATAACTTTCTTGTCCTTGCAGTAAGTTTGCCTTAGTGGGGTTTAGGAAATGATTCCCAGATGACAGTGTTTTGACCAGCTGCCTCAAACTAGCAGTGTCTACTCTTCCTGACCTTCATTAACCCCTATAAACCTGACACCCTTACATCATCTCTCCTTTGACCTGGCCAGGATCTTTTTTTCCTTTCTTTTGAATTTAAAGTTAATATTTAGGGATATCTGATAATTTCCCATATTCAAGCTCTTTCTTCTTGTTAATCTGTTTCTTATTCCATGACTCAGCCCACAAAAACACTATGAAAATTAGACATAAAAGCATTCTTTTCTTCCTTGAAAATGTACATGAGGAAAAAGGGGCAGAAAGATTTTAAGAGCCAGAGAGGATAGATAACCCCAAGGAAGCAGTGTTTTCCAGACACAACAGAACTGTGCCACATATAAACTTACAGAGACTAACAGTGTACACGGAGCCTGTACAGGTTAAAGCCAGATGGGGTATCAGTGTTGAGACATGTAAGTAGACACAAGCTCCCATCCCTCAACAAGAAGCTATCTCTAACTGATATCTACCTTCAAAGGAAAATTTAGTTATCTCTAAAGGAGTCTTACTGGGTATATTAAGCACACTTTAGGCAAGACCTCATGCCCAGGAATAAATGGCCAACACAAAACAAACTCAATGGTATTTTTGCAGATTTTTTTTCTTATATTGCTTTACTTAGGTACCTTTGTCTCACTGGCTTTTTGCTTCCACATTATGGTTTCTAATTCTGTATTTTTATATTTCTTTGTGTGTGTGTGTGTGTGTGTGTGTGTGTGTGTGTGTGTTTCTTGTGTTTTCCTTTGTTTCTGTGTTTCTTAAAAATTATATATTTTTTTAATGATCTGCCTGTTTGTTTTCAAAAAAGAGAGGGGAAAAGGGTGTGGAGATGAGTGGGTAGGCAGGATCTGGGAGAGTCAGGTTAGGGGAAATCATGAACAAATTATGTTGTATGAAAATATTTTTCAATAAAGACTAAAAGGAAATGAACAGCATTTCATATGCTTTTTGAAGGTTACAGGATGAAACTTCATAAAGATTTGAAATTTTGAAGAAAAAATATATTTGTACTATAATATAAAATATAATATATTTATAATCCATAGCATAAATATCCACCTTAAGTAGCTAGGAAAGGAAAGGTTAAAGACAAAGTAAGCGCAAGGAAAACACACTTTAAATTAAGACTGAAGGTATACAAATAGAAACATGAAAAGAAAAATTAATTATTGGAATATTTTAACAGGTTTAATAAAATCCTAGACTAAGAGAAAAATCTTATAAGTAGCTGATATTAGTAATGAAATAATGAAACTTTTATATCTCAACCATTAAAAGAAAGAGAAGAGGGTATTATGAAGAAAAGTTAACCACTACATTTGATAACCTCAACAACAACACAGGCATGTTTGTGGAAGAAAACAGAGCAGCAAAAATTGAATGGAAAGAGAAATAGCAATTGTCCAAATTGTAAGGAAAGTAAATTACTAATCAATGCTATTCCATAATAAAACCCAGGTACTTTCACTAATGAGCCACACGGGCTGGAGAGATTGCCCAGTGATTAAGAGTGATTGCTGTTTATCTTAGTTGCTTTTCTGTTGCTGTGGAACAAATGGAAAAAAATGCCATTACCAAGGCTACTTACAAAATGAAGAGCCTGATTTGGGGTTTACAGTTTCAGAAGATTAAAGTATATAATGTCAGAGCAAAGACATGGTAGCAGAAATAGCTGAGGGCTACCATATTCATCTGACAGTAGCAGACAGGAGAGACTGGGAATTCCACAGTCTTTTGAAACTTCAAAATCTGCCCCCAGTGACATATCTTTTTGTTCAACAAGGACATACATCCTATCTTCCAAAATAGTTCCATCATCTAAGGAACAAGTATTCACACATCCAAGTCTAAGGAGGGCATTCTCATTGAAATCACCATACTGTTCTTGCAGAGGACCTGAGTTTGGAGCCTAGCATCCAAACAGGGAAGTTCATAACCATCTTTAATTCCAGCTCCAAGGAATCCTGTGATTCCCTCTGGTCTCCACAGGCATTATACACTTATGCTCATAACTATGAACAGACTCAAACACATGCACATACACTAAAAATATAACCCCATGTAAGAGGGGAAGGAAGGATTGTTAAAGCCAGAAGGGTCAAGAACACCACAATAATATGACCCACACAATCAACTATGAAGAGATCATAGGAACTCACAGAGATTTAAGCCACTGTCAGGGAGCCTGTATGGGTCTGAACTAGGTTATCTGCATATATGTTATGATTGTGAAGTTTGGTGTTCCTGTGGGATTCCTAATAGTGTGAGTGGGGGCTGTCTCTGACTCTTTTGCCTCCTCTTAGGACCTTTTTTCTTCTACTGGGTTGCCTTGTCCAGCCTTGATGAGGGTTTTTGCCTAGTCTAATAACTTGTTATGCCATGTTCAATTGATATCCCTGGGAAGGCTGCTCTTTTCTGAAGAGAAATGGAAGAGGAGTATCTTGGGGAGAGAGGAAGTGGTAGGAAAGGACTGGGAGGGAATGAAGGAGGGACCCTTATCCTGAAAACAAAACAAGGTGAAATAATCTCTAATGATACCAACTCAGAAAATAAAGGGATAGGAGCTAAGATTTTGGCATGTGTCTGCAATTCAGCCTCACAGTTATTAGGAAGGCAGTGGCAGACCAAGGCAGCCTGGGCTTCTTAGAGACCTTGTTAAAAAGGGAAAAAATGGGCTGAATGGGTAACTCAGTGCTTACAAGCATTGGCTGCTTTTCCAAAATACCCTGCTTCAATCCCCAGCAGCAGTGTGGTGATTAATAACCATCTATAAGGCCAGTTCTTGGGATCCTGTGTTCTTTTCTGGCTTCCTTGGTCACCTGGCACACATGGTGCATAGACATACCTTCAGACAAAGCACCCTGTGGTGGTTTGAAAGAAAATGGCCCACAAAGAACCTCTGAGTTGGGGGAAGTACATCACTGTGAGGGTGAGCTTTAAGGTCTCCTATGCTGAAGCTATACCCAATGTTACAGTTCACTTCCTGTTGCCTGAGGATCAAGGTGTAGAACTCTAAGCTCCTTCTCCAGCACCATGTCTGCCTGCAAACTGCTATACTTCTCTCCATGACAACAATGGACTAAACCTCTGAACTGTAAAGGAGCCCTAGTCAAATATTTTCCCTTAACAAGAGTTGCTGTGGTCATGCTGTCTCTTCACAGTGATAGAAATCCTAACACACACCCAAACACATTAAATGAATTATTTTTGAAGAAAGAAATTAAAAAGGAAAAGGGAAAGGGGAAAGAGAGGGAGAGATCAGATAAAGTAGAGGAGGGGGCAGTGAGCTTTTCATGATACCAGCATAAATTTGATACCAAGATCAGGCTACAGAGAAAAGCAATGTTCCATCTGAGACATAAGAGTTGATTTTGCCTAACTAAACTCATTAGCTAAATTCTCAAGAGAAAAATAAAACAAACATCATAGAGAAATCATATACTATATGGAACTGAAAGAAGAGACAGATGGTTAGGACTGGAACATGTTCCTCAAAGAGAGGGAGGGTACACTACAAACGCTTTTAGAGGGGAGCAACCCTCTCACTGCTTTGTAAATTCTCTGTATAGGCAGTTTTTCAAAATAGTCAACTCAGAATAATTCTTAGACCAAAAAAAAAAAAAAAAAAAAAAAAAACAAAAAACAAAAAAAAACAAAAATCTCATTTTGTTGTAAATTCTGTATCCATTTCTGAGGCAGGTAAGGCCAAAAGCATTGGGCCACGCCTTAAGCAAACAAAGAGCTGTGACATGTGCAGAGAGCACTCTGGCCAGGGGAAATCTGACCCATAAGCTCCAGACCAAAGATGATGACATGCAGCCCAGAGCCAACCAGAAAGTGCCACGGCAGCTGGAAGCAGAGCCTGCCAAAAAGTACACACATAAATACTTCAGCCCTTTGTTTAATAAACAAGATTGCTTGCATATCTTCCAGAATCTGCGCCATTGATTCTGGGTCTGCCCACCTCCTGCCCCCGGGATTAGAGACAGCAGGACCCCAGCTTCAGAGCCAGCAACACATCTCCCCTCTTTCCTTCTTTTCCTTACCCCCCCTCCCTTTCTCCCCGACCCTCTTAGTATGCTTTAATGTTTTCTTGTATAGGTTTAGTACATATATTCATATAACATGTTTCTGGATATTTTGGTATTTCTAAACAACAGATATTTCTAAATAACAGTTGTTTTCTCTTACTTTGTTTTACCTAATTAGATGTTTGTTAGTGACACATGACTTTTTAAATTAGTAATTACAATTTTAAAGATATTTATGTGATTTTTTTTATTATTGACTTTGTTTACCCCCAGCCATATAAGTGTATTCTTTGCTAATAGAAACATTCAAACCTTTTTAAATTTAATTTTTGTAAGGTTTTCCTCATATCTGAAGTGGTAGCTAGGTTTTCTAAAATAATATAAAATCTGAATATCAAAGGTTTTTCAAATTAAGCCTCTATCACCACCCTTGGAAGTGCTATGCTGGTTTCTGAGTGAGGAGTAGTAACACATTCATCATGTTAAGGAATTCTCCTCCATGTTCCATTGCATTCAGTGTCTTAAACATGAGTAAGCACTTGAGGATTAAAGGCCTTTTCAAAGGTGTAAGGAAGACTCTACTATTCTACTATTTTTATTTATTTATTTACTTTGGCTTTTTGGTTTTTTGAGACAGGGATTCTTTTTGTAGTCTTGGCTGTTCTGGCATGAGCTTTGTAGACGAGGTTGGCCTCAAACTCAGAGATCCACTTGCCTCTGCCTCCTGAGTGCTAGAATCAAAGGTGTCCACCACCACAGCCTCATCATGACTCTTCTGTTTTTGTCCTAGATAAATATTATGATTAATTAGGTCAATGCCACTCTAGTATTGAGCTAGTTTTGTCTCCCATGAATAAATTTCTCTTCTTCTTGACATATTCTTTTTACATACTATTGAGTTTTGTGTGAAATATTTTAAGTGGGAATATTACCTGCTATTGAAAACCTTGACTGATGGGAGCTACTTTTTGCTCTCATTATTATACTGGAATAACAAGGCTTTACTCGAATGCTGGCAAGTTGAATTCCTTCATGTATTTGTCTCTGGTACTCTTAGTACATTATTAAAATTATATACTTTTGAAGAACTTGGAAAATTCTTGTGTAAAAATTTTATGGAGGCTTTTGATTAAGGCTTTCTTTTTTTTAAAGAAGACAGCTTTTTTATAGGCAGACTCAGCTACAGCACACCAAAACTTCCAAGAAAGTTATTACTTCATCTAAATATTCAAAGTTATTTTCAAGGAGTCCTTTAAGTGAATCTGTTATTTTAAAAGCTTCCTTGTTTGAGTGATTGCTTCCTGTTCATCATGCTAGACCTAGCTTTTCCTCCTGAACCCAGTGGTTCAAATCTGGAAAAGACCCGTAGTTCATCACTAGGACGTGCATTGGAAGTCTGTTGATTTTCTCTTCACTATTATCTGATTGCAGTTATCATTTCTTTCTTTCTTCTTTATAATAATTTTTATTTAAAGTATTTTTCATATAATATATTTTGGTCATATTCTTTCCCTTCCAGATCCTATTTTCCCTCCCATCCCTTGTGCTTTTGACTTAAACATTATATTCTTATGTTAATCTTTTCATTTGTATCCCTAGAAGTACCTCACCAAGGGCAGGAAATTTCTTCTAAAGCTGTTTTTTTTAACTTTATTTTTTAATTAAAAATAATTATATTATCATTATTTCTACCATTCCTATCCATCTTCCCATTCCTTTCATATCTTCCCCTCCTCTTGAACTAGTGTTGTTACATGTCCATAAATGAAGAAGTATATAGATACACCCTGTTGTGTTCCCTTCAATCTTAGCTACATATATGTTTCTAGGGCTGATCACTTGGTTTTGAATAACCAATTAAGAGGCTTATCCCAAGGGAAGACTAGTTCACCCTCTTACCAGTTCTTGACTGCTCATAGCTTTTCATCTGGGCACCAGGAGCTGTGAAGCTTTTCCCATGTACAGTGAGATATCAATGATTGTTGGAATTATTCAGATCTTTGCTCAGACAACCCTGTTGTTTAAATTTAATGGGTGTGGCATCCTTGTCATAGCTCGAAGGCAGATGCTTGTTTGTACCTCCTATACTTTGATGTGTCATCTATCACTATTTTTTAGAGAAAATTTGAAACTCTTAATTTTGTGTTTCTTTTTAAAAGGAGTTGTTTGGTAGTATTTCTGAAATTTTCAAATATATGTGACTTTAAAAACTGTTATTAATCATTAATTTTACTGCATAAGGTAACTTTTTTCTGCCTTTACTGAATGTAATGATGTTTTCTCCATGAAAACTGCCTATAAAAGTCTTACTGTTGTACTGCAATGTGAAAGTGTTCTTCAAAAGATAAGTTATTTTCACTATTGTTGGGCTAGAAGTTTCCACACACATGATCTGTTTTACAGACTTTTATTATGTAATCTTACATTTTAATTATTTGTTGACATATTGTTTTATTGTGTTTTAAATTAAAAGTCATATTTTATTTGTTTAATTTATACTGCAACCTCAGTGGTGTCTCCTTCATGAGATAGCTGCTGTGTCAATTATCTGGAACCAATTATAATTTTTACATGTGGGTTAAAATTAATAACAGATACAATTAATCTCAATTACATGTTAGCTTCCTGAATACCCACAGATGTGCTATAATTTTTTTTATGTATTTGCTTTCATTTGTTTACAGTTATGTTCGGCTGTGCAAAGTTTGAAGGGGAAGATTTCAGTAAACTTTCCTAATATAAAAAGAGTCATGACGTTTGGTCTTTATTTTCATTCTCAACTTTTGGTTTAATCATCTTTAAATAATAGTGTTTGTCATCTAAATCTAATATGGTACATATTAGTAGTAGAGTACTACTCAGCAGATAAAAACAATGACATCATGAGGTTTGCAGGCAAATGGATGCAACTAGAAAATATCATCCTGAGTGAGGTAACCCGGACACAGAAAGACAAACATGGTATGTACTCACTCATAAGTGGATACTAGATGTAAAGCAAAGGATAACCAGACTGCAACTCACAACTCCAGGGAGGCTACCTAGTAAAGTAAAGTGTACCCTAAGAAAGACACAGGGATCACCCATTGACAGAGAAATGGATGAGATCTACATGAGCAAACTGGGCCAGGGCATAATAGAAAGCAAGGGTTGGGGGAAAGAGAGCTTAGGGGAGCGGCAGGTCCCAGCTGGATCAGGAACAGATTGGGAGAACAAGGAAAGAGATACTATGATAAATGAAGAGCCCATGGAAATAAGAAGAAGCAAAGTGCTAGAGAGGTCCCCAGAAATCCACAAAGATACCTCCACTATAGACTAGTGACAATGGTCGAGAGAGTGCCTGAGCTGACCTACTCTGGTGATTGGATGGCCAAACACCCTAACTGTCATGGTAGAACTCTCATCCAGTGACTGATGGAAGCAGATGAAGATATCCACAGCCAAGCCCCAGGTGGAGCTCCAGGAATCCAACTGACGAGAGTGAGGAGGGATTATATGAGCAAGAGATATCGAGATCATGATTGGAAAAAGCACAGGGACAAATAGCCAAACTAGTGGAAGCACATGAACTATGAACCAATAGCTGAAGAGCCCCGATGGAACTGGACCAAGCCCTCTGGATAAGTGAAACAGTTGATTAGCTTTAACTGTTTAGGAAGCCCCCAGGCAGTGGGACCAGGACCTGTCCTTGGTGCATGAGCTGGCTTTTCGGAACCTAAGGCCTGTGCTGAGACACTTGGCTCATCCTTGGTATAAGGAGGAGGGGACTGGACCTGCCTCAACTGAATCTACCAGGCTGGGCTAACTCCCCAGGAGAGACCTTGCCTTGGAGGAGGTGGGAATGGGGTGAGGATTGAGGGGTAAGGCTGGGGAGTGGAAGGACAGGGAAATCTGTGGCTGATATGTAAAATTAAATTAATTATAAAATAAAAATATTAAAAAAACATGCCTTTTTAATCTAAAGGCATTTTCAGGATAGCAACAGGCAAAAAGGCAATTTTTATTTAGATACTTAGTCATTTATTCAAAACAAGCTACTAAGAGGATTATCAAATTTCCCTCCTTTGCTACCCAACACAGAGTGAGGTAACCAGAGCCTGTACATCTCACCATCCCCACAAACAGAGACATCCATGCACACACAGTGGCTTCCAACATCCAACAAACTGAATCTGCATTACATGTATGGGAGGCAGTTTGCACCTGGCTGATGTCCAGGTATGCAAAGTCATGAGACACACAGAGCATAATTCTCAAGGGTAACTATTTTTATACAGTGACTTTAGAGGTGATAATCACTTTTGCATAAATATAAAAAAAGTTCTCTACATCAGTATTTTGCTTATATTAAAATAAGCAAATATACAACTAGAATAAGTAAATATACAATAAATATACAACTAGAGAATAAATAAATATGCAACTAGAGAAATTTCTATTTCTCTTTGCTGACAAGTAATATTTTTAAAAATATGCAAAAACTTCAAAGAAGCCATGTTAATTATAAAATAAAATTAGTGACACAAAAAACAATCCAAAGATCAAATAAAGATAATCTGAATAATTCTACCATTCCCAGAAAGTTTTTTAAAAATTTAATTAGTTGATACACATTGTATTCCAAGCATGGTGATGAATGCCTTTAATCCTAGTATTTGGGAGGCAAAGGTAGATGAATTTCTGTGAATTCAAGGCCAACTTGATCTACATAGAAAGTTTCAGAACATTCAGGGTTACACAGAAAGACCCTTTCCTAAAACAAACAAACAAAAACGAAACAAACAAACAAAAACAACCAACCCCCAAAACAAAGCAAACAATGAAAAACACATCAGAACTGTTGCATTTTCACACTGGTGTCCTTAATCCTCACAATTCATGACTACATGTTTTCTTTAAAAGGCTTCATTATCATAAAATAAGCTGTTTTCTGAGAAAGTGTTTATCCTCCAAACCACTCCTTTCCTTTAGACCCAGAGGAAAACAATGCATTGTGGGTCAGAAGAGAGTAGGTTATTTAAGTTGAGGCCCAGAGCAGACTTAACTTGATATCCTGTGAATTCAACTTGATATTCTGTGTATTTTTTGAGAAGTCGATGCTTGTTCACACACCAGATTAATAAGAAATAAATAGGTAAATAAGTAAAAATAAAAAGAGACCATAGAGAAATGTTAGGCAAAAAGATAACTATCAATCAAGAAAACCAACTCATACAAATTTATTTCCAGAAAATGGATGAAAGAAGGGATTTCCTTACAAAATCTGAAACAAACAAACAATAACAACAACAAAGCCCACATGATTGAAAGGTGTTTTTGTAGAAAAAATTAAACAATAATAACATCAACAAAACTCACATGACTGAAGAAATTTTATCATAAATGGAAATCTTGAGAAGTAAGGATGAAACATCTTATCTTTTTCTGTCCTCTGTGTGAGAGAGTCCCCACTTAGTTTTATTCAGAAGCATGAGAAGTATTCCAGTCATCTTCCCAGACAGGGGATATTCCCTTACCATCATAACAGTCAACAGAAGTCATTTCTTCACTACTAAATTTATTACTCCCAGCAGGTGATTCAGGAATGTGAGCTATGATTGACTTTCCTATCTTTCAGGGGATTGTTATAATGCTCTAATGGTTTGAGGATTTTCAAATCTAATTTGTAGTGTTTGATGTGCTAGGAGTATTGGAAAATATAGGAACTGAATTACCTAGCCTACAGTCAGCTAATGGAATCCTTGTCAAAGTTCTGCCTAATTAATAGAAGTATTCATCTTCATGACTTATACCCACTTCCACATAGAACACTGATTGGAGGCTACTGTCCTAAATAGTACAGGGAGCCATCATTCAAAATCTGTAGAAGCTGGGCGTTGGTGGCGCACGCCTTTAATCCCAGCACTCGGGAGGCAGAGCCAGGCAGATCTCTGTGAGTTCGAGGCCAGCCTGGGCTACCAAGTGAGCTCCAGGAAAGGCGCAAAGCTACACAGAGAAACCCTGTCTCGAAAAACAAAAAAAAAAAAAAAAAAAAAAAAAATCTGTAGAAATGTATCGAAACATGCTACTTTATATGCATTCTTTCATATGGATTTTTGAGCAAATATATGACCTACCTGGGCATGCTTTTCTCCATTTAAAGGTAAAATAATATATATTATTGAAAGTTAAGCTTTCACCTTAAAAATTGTTTTACTTGGTCAAGTGTAGTCATCTAGGTGTCTTACAGTATACATCAGGAAGAAATGAGTAATATAAAAGAGCATCTTTGTTAGTTGGTTGGTTGGTTTGAATTTTGAAGCAAGGTCTCCTACATAGCTTGGGTTAGCATCAGATTTATGATGCCCCAGCTTCTGCTTCCAAAATGTTAGGATTTCATGTATGTGTCCCCATGATTGACCAGAGTCTTTGATTTTGATTTCATTCCTCCTTGCTTAGCATCTACACTTTTGACACAGAGGCTTCTCCTAGCAAACATCCCCTTAGATGATATATGTACCTGTTACAGCTTTCATCAAGGGATAATAGCTTCTCGGAGTAAAAGTGATAAACTGGTATGAGTTGACAACTTTATCCTTTTAGCATTGCCAATAATAGGTTCATTTATCATCAGAAAACCTGCAGCATCTCAATTGTGTTCTGTGTTCCCATCAATGTATTTCCATGAAAGAATTCATTCTAGTTTGAGTACAGCACTCAAAGCTATGTTTTCCTAAGTCAGACAGGGAAGCCAATTTTGTCATGGTTGTGTTTAGGTACTTAAAAAAATATTATCACTATCTGCCCTATATGTAGGATTTCAGATCAATTACAGTGTTCACAGGGAACAACACTGATGGGAAGTAAAGTTAAATCACTGACTTTTAAAAGCAGACAGGAGACTGTAATACTGTGGCAAACTTGAAAACCAATAAAAACTTAAGAATTGTAGTCAGTAATATCCCTTAAGGTTTCTGGACACCTTACTTCATATATAGCTCACAGAATTATGTCAATATTCACTTAAAATGATGTGATTATTCTGTCTGACTCCTAATCATCAAACTTGTTTTAGTCAAGCTTGCCTTAATATGTTTGTTAATTGCCATTAGTGAATGTTCTGCATTCCTCAAGATTCTGGATCTATGCCTTGTATGTATAGAATGTGGATATATTCTGGCTATTAACTACAATTTTGGTTATGAAACTAATGTTCATAGAGGAATTCATTGAAAGTCATTACAGTCCATGAGCTTCCATTATATTCTTTTCTATATTCGTTACTTTACTCAAAAACTAAAGAAGAGAAATACCTGTGTGAACCTAGAGTGATTTGTTTGGTGAATGCTTTTGGTTACTTTATATGTTACCTTAACCAAATTTCAACTTGACATTATATCTTCTGTCAACAAAGAGTAACACTGAAATCACACACACACACACACACACACACACACACACACACACACGTATATACATATAAACACGTAATTATTCCTAGGTTGCCACTTCAAGTGCTGTCTACTTTGTTCTAATTTGCTCTTCATAAAGAATCACGGAAGTACATTTTTTTTTAAACTCCGTTTGCTCTTATCCTAACGAAATGTGTTTTCTTCTACTGAGGACACATTTTGTTTTCTCTTCCATTTATAACAACTGCATAAAACATCTTGGTGCTCTTCACCTCTCTATCCCTTATTGTGTGCTTTGTTCTATTTTATGAACTCATAGAAAGTATGGTAGAGTGCATATAATTCTAAAAATTAGACATTCATTTAGAAGTATATAATACAATCTTTGTAAGACGACTGTAACACAAATTGCTAAACAGCCTTATTAATAATAATAAAAAAACTGGAGCCAGATATTAGGGTGAAAGCTGAAAGATGAGAGAAACAGAACAAGCCAGCCACAAGTTCCTACCTCTATGAAATCCTCAGTCTCAAAAATGAGACTTCTGTTTTCTCATACATTATATACCTTTTTCTGTTGGGATTAAAGCTGTGAGCCTCCACACCTGGCTCTGTTCCCAACGTGGCCTTGAACTTACAGAGATCCAGACAGATCTCTGTCTCCAGAGTGATAGGATTAAGAATGTGTGCCATCACTCTCTGGCCTCTATGTCTAATCTAGTAGCTGGCTCTGTCTTCTGATCCCCAGATAAGTTTTATTGGGATGAACAATATATCACCACAGATGAAGACATTCCAGAGAATGGCTTCACATACATGAGTACATGAATATCCAGACAACACAAATTAGATTCAGTAAGACGTGTGTGCGTGTGTGTGTGTGTGTGTGTGTGTGTGTGTGTGCGCGCGCGTGCGCGTGTGTATCACAAAGTTGAGAGGGGGTAGTATGGTAGGGGTAGTGGAAGTAGATGTGGGAGGAGTTCAGGATTAAGCATGATCAAAATGCATTGTGTGAAGTTTTCAAAAAACTAACAGAAAAGAAATGTGAAATGAAATACAGAATTTTTGCAATACTGAAAAGAGAGTCTGGAAACCTAGAACTCTGCTGTGTGAAACTATCTGATGAATGAGATTGAAATAATGTTTCTTAAGAAAATAACCAAAACAACAACAAATAACTAAGAACTAATCTACTTTAAGAGAACTGAACTTGAAAAAAATTACTTACACAGAAGAAATAAAATACTGAATACATATTTAAATATACAAAGAAATGAATAGCTTCAAAGCTAGTAGACATGAATATTCAAAGGTTCCTGTATCCTAGTTTTAATTTACTTACAAGATAATATTTAGTAAAAACAGTAGCATGTTTTGAATATTTTATAACATGTTTGTTAACATTTATAGAAACAATATATTTGGGAGGAAGTAGCTGAAAGAATGCTATCATAAAACTTTTATGTAAAGTTGCATATTTTCAGAGCTAGATAGTAAGAAATTAAGACTTTATAAGCCATAAGGTAGCACTTTAAATAGCCAGAAAAAGAGCAGAAGCTAATAAAGCATAGTGGAGAAAAAAATTAGATCATAAAAACTTCCTAAAACTGAAACAGGAAGAAAAAGAACAGAATAAATAAAGACAAACCAAAGTTTAGAAATGGTGGATTTGAATATAAACTTACTAATAATTTCCATGAGATGCTATGTATGCATAACCAGGTGAGAAGAGTGAGTACAGAAGAAGAAAAATACTCTATTTCAAATACAGAAAGAAGAGGCAGTCTTCCTCAAAGGTAGTATAGAGTATAAGTTAGAACATAAAGGGATGGAGCACCAAAAAGACATAAGCCCAAACAAACCCAACCCAACTTTATCCCTGAGGCTCCCTAGGTCGGGAAGGGAAAATAAAATTCATTTCAAGTTAAGTAAGATGCCTCTGCTCTCAGAACCATCCCACAGCATCCACAGCCTCAAATCCAGTGACAGGTTTTGGCAAGAATGATCTCTTAGAATTCTGAAGCTCTAGAGATCTAGTTGGCATCCAAAGCTGGGTCTGTCCATGCCTGAAGGTTCCTTTGGCAGGTACCCCTATATTGTGGCATTTTGGACATCTCCAGGTCTCCACTGCAACTTATGTTTTACCTCCACACTCTTTCAAAGAGGCTTCTCAGGCCCTCCTTGCAAGAATCTGATTTTTTATTTTTATTTTTGCCTTCTCTTATACATTACATCCCAATGTTGTTTCCCTTCCTTCCACTCTCCCAGTCCCTCCCACCACCTCCTCTTTCTCCCAGTTCAAATCCTCCTCTGTCTCCCCCCACCCAAAATGCAAGTATCCCAGGAACATTCACCAAAGATGACCTAACAAGATACAATAAGCCTGGGCACAAATCCTCATATCTTGGCTGGACAAGTAAACCCAGTAGGAGGAAAGGGTCCCAAGGGCAGGCAAAAGATCAGATATACCCCCTCCTGTTGCTGGGGGCTCACAAGAACACTAAGTTCCAAGCTACACAACCATAATGTACATGCAGAGGACATAGCTTAGACTCATATAGGCTCCATGATTGCTGCTTCATGATACATGACACTCATGCAATGGGCCAGGTAAAATTTATTAGGAAAATGAAATCAATAAGATACACTCATGACACAGAACAAAGTGCCGCTGCTAATATAGCTGCCATTGTCCTGTTGTTCTGCCCAAGGACAATGGGAACCAGTTGTAAGTCATGCTTCTTCACTGGTTGCTGCTGCTCCAACTACCAAAAATAGAGAATGCATGGCCCCTCTTTTCTGTTCTTATTCAGTCACAGAGAAGTCTGCAGTCCATAGGACTAGTCACCCTAATACCATTGGCTGAACAGATCGAATTCCCACAACACTTACCCTTTTTTTTTTTTGTCTAATTAAGAGGGTACTATTCCTAATATTGTACTATATACAATAAGAACAATTATCAAGTATTGTCCCGAAGAAAGAAAAGGTAATAACTTATAAAAAAAAAAAAAGGAACTACAACTAACAAGAACATCAAGCAAGAAACACATTCTAGATGTCCAGACCATAGGATATTGACAAATTATAGAGATTACTCCAATAGTTGTCCTATCCTGAGGAGTCTAAGTCTTGTATATAAAATTCCCTTACCTAAGATTTGAGAGAATTGTAACTATACCTATCTAATCTTTAACCCCATCAAAGACCTGAGAAGGAAAGTAATATTACCTAAGTAAGCAGAAAGTGCAAGCAAGCAACTTCCAAAAATGGAAGAAATGACAGAAAAAACTGGTTGCCTGGACAGCCACCCAGTGTTTCTCTGCCACATTGGGACATTCAATTTTAGCTAATAGGCCTATAATAAGGCAATTTTTTTTTAGAAGCAGGAAATTTTGAAGGACTGCCCTACCCTGTCTTGGCAAGGTTCAGAAGTCACTTTTCTTTGTGTCCTGCTTGTCTGAATTGTCAGCAGCTGAGGCAAGTGTAGTTCTTTGCCCAATAGGCTACCTTTGCCAAGAAGAATGCAAACTCCGTACAAAGTGTCTTCATTGTCCAACATCCTCTTGGGAATAGACTAACGCTGCCAGGAGCAGTTGTGTCTCAGGACAACAGAATTCTAAGTTATTAAGATATTTAAATGCCATATCCTCTAGGTGTTTCAAGCATTTGAAAATTACCTAGCTTTGTGGAATATAACTCTGCACACCTAGAAAACCTAACTAACATGATTATAAGTTTGAGAAACATGGGTGATTATTAATCTGCAAATTTTATCAACCTTTATAGCTTAAAGACTAAAGCTTCACATTATAAAACTAAATAATCTTTAAACAGAGGTACATTATAAGGACAATGACCTCAAAATTGTGTCAATATACAAAAATATCTTAATCAGATATAAAAATGTGTATTGTAATATGACAAAAATATCCTTAATTTGCATCAATATACAAAATATCCTAAACAAAAGTAGAAACATATATACAGTATGACAAAAATAGTTTTACATTTGTATCAATATGCAAAAATATTATAAACAGAAGTAGAAGCTTATATATAACAAAAATTATTTTGAATTTGTATCAATATACAAATTATCTTAAACACAAAAAGAAAAATAGTTTTATTTTTGTATCAATATACAAGAATCCATACCAATGCAAGTTATTTAAAACTGATAGTTGCTTTTTTAGTTTATAATTAGATATAATAATCTACCTCATTATCCTACCATATCTATCCCCCATTTTTCTATTCCAAATGAGATTCCTGAGTCTAATCTTTATTGTTCTGCCTCCAACTCTAAAACAACTTACAACCAACCCCTTACAGATGACAAAATCATGAGAAAAACCAAAAACCTGTTGGGAGAGGGGAGGTCATTTTCTTAGAATTACTTCCTGCTGTCTAGGGATGAAGTATCTTTAGGGTCACTGAGAAAATTGGAAATGATGGCCAAGTCTTGAGAAGACCAGCTATAATGTTTGTTAATCAATATCACCTGTCAAGGTTCAAAAGATCTCTCTTGATCAAATCTGGTCCATCTTAACCTGGAATGAATCCATAGCCTCTTGTTTCCTGTGGAAGCAAAAGCAAAAGTACTTTACAAAAGCAATGCATCTTTTAAGTTCCATTTTACAAATATATATTTTTTAACTTTTGTTTTAAAGTTAAGGCATTTAAAAATATTTAGGTTGGTGTATTTTATCAATTTCTCTTTCAATTCCAGGTCTTTTAGCAGCTGTCCCTTGTTTCTTAGCAACCAAAAAAATTCAAAACCAACACAATATTATAAAGGATTCAGACTCCCTGTGTATTTCCTATCTTTACATGGCTTTTTTCTTATATATTACTTTTATTGTTTCTTTAAAGGCTTTGTCTTTTAAAACTATTAAACTATTATTTCTTTCTATAACTGCCTACACCTTTTTCTTGTCTCTCCCAAGCTTATATATATTTATTAAATATACTGTAATCTATTTGGAGGTTTTTCCATCTCAACTCTTTTTTTTTTTTTTTTTTTTTTTTTTGGTTTTGTTGAGACAGGGTTTCTCTGTGTAGCTTTGCGCCTTTCCTGGAACTCACTTTGTAGACCAGGCTGGCCTCGAACTCACAGAGATCCACCTGCCTCTGCCTCCCAAGTGCTGGGATTAAAGGTGTGCACTACCACCACCCAGCCATCTCAACTCTTTTATTGCATATCTTTTAGCCTTTTTTGACCATGTGAGCAAACCTTTAAACTGTTAAGTGGCATGAACTTCTGCCCTCAGCTTTGGCAGCTGGTTCTACCCTCTCCTCCAGTTATGAAAGTCAAGCCTAAAGCTCATGCCCAGTCAGAGGTTTGTGACTGAGAACTGCATTAAACCTTTCCTAGAGCTCTAGAATGTCAATGCTTGTGCCGTGGCAGGGATTTTTAGTTAGTTTTTTGTACCCGTTTAATGTACTAGCTGCTCAAGGGCTCATTGTCATCCAGAAACTCTTAAAGGAACTGTATCCCCCCCTCTCTCTTTCTCTCTCTCTTAAGCTTTCTCTGGCCCAATGGAAATTCCAGAGCCCCATATTGGGCACCAGAAGAAATGTGACACTGATGCAGTGGGCCAGGTAAAATGTATTAGGGAAATGAAATCAATAAGATACACTCACAACACAGAACAAAGTAGGTGCCACTGCTAATCCACTGTCATTGTCCTGCCATTCTGCCCAAGGGTGATGGGAAAAACTGCAAACCATGCTTCTCCACTGCCTGCTCCTGCTCCAACCACCCAAGAGAGAGAGTGCGACCACTCTCCTCCATTTTTATTTGGTCATGTACTCAGAGAAGACCATGTCCTATAGGGCTAATCACCCTAATACCATTGGCTGAATGAATTGAATTTCCACAACAGCTTTAGTCTCTGTGAACCCCAATGAGCCCTGCTTAGTACAGTCTGTGGCCCATGTTCTCCTGGTGTCCTTATCCTCTCTGGCTCCTGGTTACTTAGCTTCTCTGGGTCTGTGGATTGTAGCATTGTTATCCTTTACTTTACAGCTAATATCCACTTATAAGTGAGTACATAGCAGGTTTATCTTTCTGGGTCTGGATCTCCTCACTCAGAATTATCTTTGTTTTTTCCGTACATATTCCTATAAATTTCATGATACCATTGTTTTTAACAGCTGAGTAATAATTGTGTAAATGTACCACATTTTCTTTATCTATTCTTCAGTTGAGGGACATCTAGGTTGTTTTCCAGGTTCTGGCTTTATGGATAAAACTGTTGTGAACAATTTTGAGCAAATGCTCTTGTAATAGTGTTCTATGATATCTTCTTGTATTCTGTGAATATGTATTGCTCTGATTGGTTGATAAATAAAACTGTATAGGCCTATTTCAAGGCAGTTTAAAGGCAGGTAGGAAATTCAAGCAGATAAACAGGAAAAAAAAAGTAGAGGGAAGAGAGTTGCCAGCTACCACAGAAGGAGCAGCAAGATGTTAGCAGATGGATAACACCACTGCCACGTGGCAACTTATAGATTAATTGAAATGCATTGTTATAAGAACTAGCTAGTAAGAAGCAATTGATAATTAATATAAGCCTTTGAGTCATTATTTTATAAGTGGCTGTGGGACCTGTAGGTGAGAGAGATCTGTCCCTACCACAGGACTGGGTGGGAACTGAGAAAACTATGACTACATGGTAGGATGGAACATCCTTTGGGTATATGCTGAGGAGTGTTATAGCTGAGTCTTGAGGTAGATAGAACGCCAATTTTCTAAGGAACCACCATATAATTGATTTCCATATTGGCTGTACTTGTTTGCACTCCCACCAGCAAAAGAGGAATAATGGCACCTACCTTTAATCCCAGCACTCCAGAGGCAGAGGCAGGCAGATATTTGTGTTGATATATTGTGTACCCCAATAAAGCTTACCTGGGGATCAGAGGACAAAGGCAGCCATTATATTAAACATAGAGGTCAGGCAGTGGTAGCACTTGCCTTTATTCCTAGTGTTCAGGAGGCAGAAATCCATCCAGATCTCTGTTAGTTCAAGGCCAGACTGGGAACAGAGCCAGGCATAGTGGCACATGCCTTTAATCCCATCACTAGGAAGGAAGGAAGATGACAGGGCACAGAAAGGTGTATAAGATGTGAGTAAACAGGAAGTCTCTTTCTTGAGGCTGAGAATTTCATAGCAGTAAGAACGTGGCTGGCTTATTCTATTCCTTTGATCTTTCAGCTTTCATCCCAATATCTGGCTCCAGGATTTTTTTATTAATATCATTTAGCAATTAGTGTTACAGATCTCTCTGAGTTTGAAGCCAGCCTGGTCTACAGAGAAAGTTCCAAGCCAGGCAGAGCCACATAGTGAGACCAGTCTCAAAGAGAGAGTCAGTGGTATGTATAACTTTAATCCTAGCAATCAGGGAGCAGAGGCAGGAAGATCTCTAAATTTGAAGCCAGGCAGTTCTACAAAGTAAGTTCCAGGACAGCCAGCGCTCTGCCAAGAAACACTGTCTCAAAAAAGGAAAAAAAAAAGAATATGATATTTTCTTTAATTAATAAAATTTTTCATTTATTTTACACACCAATCAGAGATTCCTCCTCTTCCCTCCTCCCATCCCCCCAGCCTACCCCAACACTCCCCCACTCCCCCCCTACAAGAAGGCAAGGCCTCCCATGGGGAGGCACATCCAGTAGAGGCAAGTCCAAGCCCTTCCCCTGACTCAAGGCTGCACAAGGTGTCCTGTCATAGGTGTGAGCTCCAAAAATCTCCCTCATGCATCAGGGATTCTACCACCAGGGGGGCCCCCAAGCAGATCAAACTACACAATTATCTCCCCATGCAGAGGGCCTAGATCAGTCCCATGCAGGCTCCACAGCCACTGATCAATTTTCATGAGTACCCACTAGTTTTGTTTGGTCCTTTCTGCAGGTTTTCTCATCATGATCCTCATGTACTTACTCATAGAATCCCTCTTCTCTCTCTTTGACTGAACTCCTGGAGCTCTGCCTAGTGTTTGGCTATGGATCTCTGCATCTGCCTCCATTAGTCATTGGAGAAAAGTTCTTTGATGACAGTTAGGATATTCACCAATCTGATAACTGGGGCAAGCCAGTTCCATTCAGGCACTCTTTCCAATATTTCTAGTAGTCCAAGCTAGGGTCATCCTTGGAGATTCCTGGCAACTTCCCTAGCACCAAATTTCTCTCTATCCCTATGATATCTCCCTCCATCATGGTATCTCTTTCATTGCTTTCCCACTCCATCCCTGTTCCAGCTTGACCATCCCATACCCTTTAGTTCTCATCCCTCATCCCCTACCCTTCATTGCTCATCCCTGAACCCAGTTCATTCATGGAGATCTCATCTATTTCCCCTTCCCAGGATTATCCATGCATCCCTCTTTGGATCTTTCTTGTTAGCTAGCTTCTCTGGAGTTATGGATTGTTGTCTGGTTATCCTTTGCTTTAATTCTAGTATCCACTTATGAGTGGGTACATACCATGTTTGTCTTTCTGAGTCTGGATTACCTCACTCAGGATGATATTTTCTAGTTCCATCCATTTGCCTGAAAATTTCATATTGTCATTGTTTTTCTCTGCTAAGTGGCACTCCATTGTGTATATGTACCACATTTTCTTTTTTTAACTTGTTTCTTTTTTAATAAATATTTTATAATTAATTTAATTTTACATATCAGCCACAGATTCCCCTGTCCTCCCTCCTCCCATCCCCCAACCTTACCCCCAATTCACTCCCTGTTCCCACCTCCTCCAAGGCAAGGTCTCCCCTGGGGAGTCAGCCCAGCCTGGTAGATTCAGTTGAGGCAGGCCCAGTTCTTTCCTTGCTGCACCAAGGCTGAGAAGAGTGTCTCAGCATAGTCCCTAGGTTCCAAAAAGCCAGCTCATGTACTTAGGACAGGTCCTGGTCCCACTGCCTGGGGGCCTCCTAAACAGTTCAAGCTAAACAACTGTTTCACTTATCCAGAGACCCTGGTCCAGTTCAATGGGGGCTCCTCAGCTATCATTTTCTTAATCCATTCTACACTTGAGGGGCATCTAGGTTGTTTCCAGGTTCTGGCTTTTATGAGTGACACTACTATGAACATAGTTGAGCATGTCTCCCTGTGGTATGATTGAGCATTCCTTGGGTATATGCCCAAGAGTGATATAGCTGGATCTTGAGGAAGATTGGTTCCCAATTTTCTAAGAAACCCCCACACTAATTTCCAAAGTGGCTGTACAAGTTTGCACTCCCACTAACAGTGGAGGAGTTTTCCCCTTGCTCCACATCCTTTCCAACATAAACTGTCTGCAGTGCTCTTAATCTTAGCCATTCTGACATGTGTAGGGTGGTATCTCAGAGTCATTTTGATTTGCATCTCCGTGATGACTAAGGATGCTGAGAATTTCCTTAAATGTCTTTCAGCCATTTGAAATTCTTCCTTTGATAATTTTCTGTTTAGCTCTATAGCCAATTTTTTTATTGTATTGTTTGTTATTTTGATAACTAGTTTCTTAAGTTCTTTATATATTTTGGAGGTCAACCCTCTGTCAGATGTGGGGTTAGTGAAGATCTTTTCCCATTCTGTAGGCTGTTGTTTTGTCTTATTTACTGTGTCCTTTGCCTTACAGAAACTTCTCAGTTTCAGGAGGTCCCATTTAGGAGGTAGCTTTGTTGTATAGGATTCTTTTAGCTATCCTGAGTTTTCTGCTTTTCCAAATGAACTAGAATATTATTCTTTCTATATCTGTGAAGAATTGTGTTAGGATTTTGATGGGGGATTGCATTGAATACATAGATTGCTTTTGGTAAGATTGCCATTTTTACTATATTAATTCTACCTATCCATGAGCATGGGGGATCTTTCTATTTTCTGATATCTTCTTCAGTTTCTTTCTTCAAGAACTTAAAGCTCTTGTCATACATGTCTTCACATGCTTAGTTAGAGTTATCCCAAGGTATTTTATAATATTTGTAGCTATTGTAAAGGGTGATGTTACTCTGATTTCTTTCTCAGCTCACTTATCATTTGTATACAGGAGGGCTACTGACTTTTTGCGTTAATCTTATATCCTGCCACATTACTGAAGGTGTTTATCAGCTGTGGAAGTTCCCTTCTAGAATTTTTGAGGTCACTTATGTATAATATCATGTCATCTGCAAATAGTGAAAGTTTTACTTCTTCCTTTTCAATTTCTATCCACTTATCTCCTTTTGTTGTCTTATTACTCTAGTTAGAACTTCAAGTACTATATTGAATAAATATGGGGAGAGGAGACAGGCTTGTCTTATTTCTGATTTTAGTGGAATCACTTTGAGTTCCCTCCATTTAAATGAATGTTAGCTGTTGGCTTGCTGCAAATTGCCTTTATTCTGCTTATGTATGTTCCTGGTATTCCTGATCTCTCCAAGACCTTTAACATGAAGGGTGTTGGATTTTGTCCAAGGACTTTTCAGCATCTAATGAAATTATCATGTTTTTTTTTTTTCTCTCAGTTTGTTTACATGGTGTATTACATTGACAGATTTTTATATGTTGAAACATCCTTGCATCTCTGGGATGAAGCCCACTTAATCAAGGTGGACAATATTTTTTAATGCACTCTTGGAGTTGGTTTGCCAGTATTTTATTGAGTATTTTTGCATCAATGTTCATGAGGGAGTTTGGTCTGTAATTCTCTTTCTTTGTTGCATTTTTGTGTGGCTTGGGAATCATAGTAACTGTAGCCTCATAAAAGAGTTTGGTAATGTTCTTTCTGTTTCTATTGTGTGGAACAATTTGAAGAGTGTTTGTATTAACTATTCTTCGAAAAACTGGTAGAATTCTACATTGAAACCATCTGGTCATGGGCTTTTTTTTTGTTTGGGAGACTTTTTTCCCTCCTTTTTTTCATTTTTCTTTATTAAGAAATTTTCTATTTATTCTGTATACCACACATAGAATCCCCTCCTCCCTCCTCCCACCCTCCAGCCCTCCCTCCCTAGCCACCCCACACCCCTCAAATCAAGGTCTCCTGTGGGTAGTCAGCAGAGCACAGCACACTGAGCCTAGGCAGGTCTAAGCCCTTCCCCACTGTACCAAGGTTGCACAAGGCATCACACCACAATGACCAGGCTCCCAAAAGCCTGCCCATGTACCAGGGTTGAATCCCAATCCCCCTGCCTAGGTGCCCCCAAACAGTTCAAGCCAAACAACGATCTTCCATAACCAGAGGGCCTAGTCCAGTCCCATGGGGGCTTTTTATCCACTAGTCTACAGTTCATGGGCTTCCAATAGTGTGGCCTGTCATCTCTGCATGTCTTGGTTGGGAGACTTTTAATGACTGTTTCTATTTCCTTAGTGGTTATTGGTCTATTGAAATTGTTGATCTGGTCTTGATTTAACTTTAGTATGTAGTACCTATCCAGAAAATTCTCTATTCTAGATTTTCCAATTTTGTGGAGTACAGGTTTTTGAAACCTGATGAATCTCTGATTTCCTCCTTGTTAGTTGTTATGTCTCACTTTTCATTTCTGATTTTTTTAATTTGGCTGTTCTCTTTCTGCCTTTTGGTTAGTTTAGATAAGGGCTTGTCTATCTTGTTGATTTTTTCAAAGAACCAACTCTTTGTTTCATTGATTCTTTGTATTTTTCTCTTTGTTTCTATTTTATTGTTTTCAGTGATCAGTTTGGTTGTTTCCTGGCATCTATTCCTGCTGGGTGACTTTACTTCTTTTTTGTTCTAGAGCCTTTAGGTGTGCTGTTAAGTCACTAGTGTGAGATTTCTCCAATTTTTTTATGTGGATATTTAGTGCTATGAATTTTCCTCTTACCACTGCTTTCATAGTGTCCCATAAGTTTGAGTATGTAGTGCATTGAATTTCATTGAATTCTAGGAAGTCTTTAATTTCTTTCTTTATTTCTTCCTTGACCCATTGGTGACTCAATTGAACATTATTCAGTTTCCATGAGATTACAGGCTTTCTGTAATTTTTGTTGTTGTTGAAATCTAACTTTAACCCATGGTGGACCAATAGAATACAGGAGGTTATTTCAAATTTTGGTATCTGTTGAGATTTCCTTTGTGACCAAGTATGTGGTCAATTTTAGAGAAGGTTCAATGGGATACTGAGAAAAGGTATATTCTTTTTTATTGGGGTGGAATGTTCTATAGATATTGATTAAATCCATTTGGGTCATAACATCTGTTAGGTCTGTTATTTGTCTGTTATGTTTTGAGCTTGCAGATCTGTCCACTGGTGAGAGTGGGGTGTTGAAATCTCCCACTATTAATGAGTTTTAGTAATGTGTTTTAGCTTTAGCAATGTTTCTTTTACATATGTGGGTGCCTTTGTATTTGGGGCATAAATGTTCAGAATTGAAACTTCATCTTGGTTGATCTTTCCTGTGATGAGTATGCACTGTCCTTCTTGATCTCTTTTGAATGATTTTAGTTTGAAGTCTATTTTGTTAGATATTAAGGTAGCTACACCCACTTGCTTCTTAAGTCCATTTGATTGAAAAGTCTTTCCCTAGATTTTTACTCGGAGGTAATGTCTGTCTTTGAAGTTGAGGTGTGTTTCTTCTATGCAGCAGAGGGATGGGTCCTGATTTCATATCCATTCTGTTAGTCTGGTGTCTTTTTTTTTTTTTTTTTGGTTTTGCGAGACAGGGTTTCTCTGTAGTTTTGTGCCTTTCCTGGAACTCACTCTGTAGTCCAGGCTGGCCTCGAACTCACAGAGATCCGCCTGGCTCTGCCTCCCGAGTGCTGGAATTAAAGGCATGCGCCACCACCGACCGGCCCAAAGTTTGGTGTCTTTTTATAGAATTGATATTAATGGGTATTAATGAGCAGTGATTGCTAATTCCTGTTATCTTTTGGTAGTAGTGTGTGTGTATATTTCTATTCTTTGTGATTTATTGCTCTGGAGTTATCTATTGCCTGTTTTTGTGGGTATATCTGAATTTCTTAGGTTGGAATTTTCCTTCTAGTGCTTTCTGTAGGGCTGGATTTTTGGATAGGTATTGTTTAAATATGGTTTTGTCTTGGAATGTCTTGTTCACTCCATCTATGGTGACTGAAAGTTTTGCTGAGTATATTAGTTTAAACTGGCATTCATGGTCTCTTTGTGTTTGCATTACATCTGTCCAGGACCTTCTGGCTTTCTGATTCTCCATTGAGAAGTTGGGTATTATTCTGATGGGTCTGTCATTATAGGACCCTTGGCCTTTTTCCTTTGCTGCTCTTAATATTCTTTCTTTATTCCATGTGTTTAGTGGTTTAATTATTATGTGGTAAGGGGACTTTTTTTGGGGGGGTCTAGTCTATTTGGTGTTCTATAAGCTTCTTGTATCTTCATAGGTATTTCATTCTTAAAGTTGGGTAAGTATTCTTCTATGATTTTGTTGCATATATTTTCTGTGCCTTTGAGTTGATATTCTTCTCCTTCTTCTATTCCTATACTTTTTAGGTTTGGCCCTTTCATGGTGTCCCAGATATCCTTGACATTTTGCATTATTACTTTTTTGTGTTGGTGTTTCCTTTGACTGATTGATCAATTTCCTCTATTGTATCCTCTACACCAGAGATTCTCTCTTCCATCTCTTACATTCTGTTGGTTATGTTTGCATCTGTGTTTCCTGTTCATTTACTCAGATTTTCTATTTCCAGCCTTCCCTCTGTTTGTGTCTTCTTCATTGTTTTATTCCACTTTTAGGGTTTTGAACTGTTTCTTTCTCATGTTTAATTGATTTTTCATGGTTTTCTTGGCTTTAAGGGACTTATTGATTTCTTCCATTTTTTATTTGTCTTTTCCTTGATTTCTTTATTGATTTTTTTTTTCAGTTTTTTTGCTTGTCTTTCCTTAATTTCTTTAAGGGATTTTCTCATTTTCTCTTTATAGGCCTCTAGCATCTTCATTAAGTTATTTTTAAGGTCACTTTCTTCTGCTTCTTCTACATTGGGATGTTCAGCCTTGTTGTTGTAGAACGGCTAGATTCTGGTGATGCCATATTGCTCTTTATATTGTTGTATGTAATTTTGCACTGGAGTCTACCCATGTCCTCCTCCAATAGGCGGAAGAGGTGCCTGTGTCTAAGCGAGCTGCTATTTGTCCAATCTGTGCTTGCTGTGTCTGTGTCTCAGGGGGCCCCTCTGGCTCCAATCTTAGCTCTTAATCCAATTGGAGCTGGCAGATTCTGTATCTCTGTTAGCTGCTCTTGGTCCAATCCAAGCTACCTGATTTGTGGCTCAGGGAGCCACTCATGGTCTTATCAGGGATCTTGGCCCAGTCAGAGTTGATGGATTCTGTCTCAGGAAACCTCTCTTGGTCCAATGAGTGCTAGCAGATTCCTTGTCTCAGGAAGTTATTCTTGGTCCAGTGAGAGCTGGTGGATTCTGTGTCTCAGAAAGTTACTGGGCTCACAGGCCAATGGGTATTGGGGTATGGCATAGGTCTTGTAGATTGTAGGGTCCGATGAAGGGTTTTGGTAGGGGATTCTTCCTGCAGGAGTGTTCTCCACTGGCCAGCAACTGGGGCAGAGTTGGATAGGGGTTCCCAGGGACTGGCTGTGTCCCAGGGCCTGGGTCCTCGAGGTGTATGATCTTGATTTATGCTCCTTGGCCTCAGTGGCTTTCTAGATCATTACCAGAACACTCCACCAATTTTTTTTAATCTACAAAATCTAACCATGCTTCTGCTTCTGCAGAATAGATTAGTTCTAAAGCACTAGAAGTAGGTGTTATTATTTCAAGATTGTTGAAGATTATGAATTTTAAGAATTTGTTTACAATGCAGTTCATAGTCTTTTTGGAAGCTGCCATCTGCCTTCAATATTTCCAGAATTCTGTAAAGCTATATTCTGTAAATGCAAATGTTTGCACTACACTGAATTCTTTATCAGCATACATATTAATGATATGTCTTCATATTAAAGGATTTAGCATTTCATTTTGTTTGATACCTCTTTTCTCCCCCTATCTACAGAGGAAAATTTTATACAATGTTTATAACTAAATGACTAAGTCAGCAACATAAAATGTTTTATTTTTATAACTGAGTTTCTGGAATAAGTTGTTAAACTAAATTTAACCAATGTAGGTGTTCATCAATGAATCTTCTGTTTGTTTCAACATTAAAAACACTAATATTATAGCAATCAAGAAGTGGAGATAGGAAAGTGCTTAGCTGAAAGCCCACCAAGGCTATGCAGTAAATTCATTACAATTCTGTTTCTCTTCTAGTTATTTATTGTAAATACAGTCAGGACTCAAGCAAAAAGAAATTCCTAAAACTTCAAAATGTATGCTGTCTCACTGTGTGGTCTAGGATCAGCAGCCAAGATGTTAGCAGCTCTCAGTGATACATATAACCAAAAGATAATTTTGTTTCAATTATTAATAATGAAATAATCATTAGGATGATGCTAGATTAAAGTAGACTATCTGCACATAGCTTTGTAGAATGTGTCTGCAAAAGAGAAGTTAGTCATGGAAGAAATATATCTGCCTTCACTGAGCTCATTGTAATTAAACTTTGAAAAATATGATAAGTACTTGATCAATTTCTAATTATGTTGATGGTTCTAGTCATGCATTTAAAGGATTCTTACACATTGTGTTTTATCTTTAAAATGGATTTATGTTTAAAAGTACTACCCTTTCAATTTTATGAATTTTTTGTGAGAAAATCAAGCCAGAAAAATGTTTTTTGTAAGAATCAGATACAACAAAGTGTTTTCTGTTTTTTTCTACGCATATATTAGGGGTTGAACAATTACAACTTTTGAAATATCTGTTATTTTGAGTGATGTATAAGTCAACAAATTTTATGATTCCACATAAGTTTATATTTTCTAGATGCACTTAATAAACAAAATCACATTCAGGATGCATTTATGAAGAACATGACTTGATATTCAAAACTCCTTTGCAAGACATCTTTTCCTATGATTTTCTGACAACTTCATATGTGACTACAATGGATTATAATCACATCTGTCCCCATTATCATTTTTTAGCCTCCATTACCCACATCAGCCCTCTTCTTCTCATATAGTCCTATTACTTACTCTTGTTTTTTGTTTGTGCAGGTCTTGTTTTCATAGACATTGATTCTGTGAGTTTCTTGCTACAATGTTATATTATATTCAAAAGACAAGGTATGAAAGTGTCCCTTGCAGTCCCTCAGCTCGACAATATTTCTACTCCCTCTTTTACTGTTTTTTGGGCCTTGATATAGAGGCATAGATACTCGCTTCAGGACTGAATACTCAACACACACCTAGTTTCGTCACTTTTAGTTCCTACTTCTAGAAGTTCTAGAAAGAAGCACTAGACTGTCTATACAAGCATAAATACTCAGATTATAGTTTGACAGGTCCATTTAGAAAATATCAGAAGTGGATTACCCTCTAGCCTGTACCTCCCCAGCACAACTTTTGACTAGGGTTATAGTTCTTAATATATATTTTTCTATGCAGTAGGCATTAATTTCACTCAGGGTGTAGTTGGTTTCCCACAAAGCAGTCATGCTACTATTGGACCAGTGAGCAAACTTTGTATGACATTTAGGAATTACAGTATGAATTGTCTACACCTGGGTAAGGCCACTGGCAAATTTTTTTCTCCTCTGGTTTCCTTCTAGCCACCAAAAAGAAACTTCTAGATAGGTTATAATTTGATTTTCTATCTATTATGTCAAGTAGTGTAGTGTCTTCAACAATAAGACCTTCACATTTAGTTTGTTATAGGTCTGTGTAAATTATTTATAACATCTTCATTTAACTTTGATAGGTCATATGTATCTAGAAATTGACCTATTTCTCATAGAGTTTCCAATTTTGTGGAATACAAATTTTGAATGTATATCTGTATGGTTTTTCTGAACTGCACTGTTATTTGTCAGAATGTCTCTTTTCATCTCTAATCATATTAGTTTTGCTATTCTCTCTTTAGCTTCCTTAATTTGGCTATTGATTTGTAATTGATTTTAATTTTCAAAAACAATCTGTTTGATTAACTATTTTTATTATTTTCTTCATTTCTATTTCACTGATTTCCATCCTGTTATTTATTCCCATTACTACTTTTATGTTTGGTTTGTTCTTGTTTTTCCAAGGCCTTAAGGTACATCATTGATCTATTTATTTGAGATCTCTGATTTAGTACTGTAGGCACTTCCCTCTAGCACTACCTTCATCATGTCTCATAGTTTGGGGATATGTTGAATTTAAAAAAAAAGGAACCTTTTAATTTCTTCAATGATATTTTCATTGTCTTTTTAATAGTGTTTTCTATTTAGTGTTATGCATGCCTCTTGCACCTGAATGGGTTCCCCTGTCCCTGGGTTTGGAATATTCTTTCATGATCCTCTTGAAAAGATTATCTATGGCATAGAATTCTTCTTCTTTTTTCCCTATTTTTATGTTTTATGTTAAGATCCATGAGAAGTCCCTTAATAGACAAGCAGTCACACACGCAATCAACAAGAGCTTTTAATAAAAAAATTCTAGCATGCAGGGATCAGCTATCTGACACTGTAGCAGATGGCAAACCCAAGAGAAGCTCACAGTCTCCTTTTAAGCAGGATTAGGGGAATTCCAGATGTGGTTAAATGTACTTTGAAGTCATTGGGTATAGACCCTTAATGGTATAGGAATCATTATATGATTGGCTCATAATATCTGGTCAGGAAATGTGGTTGTAGTGTCAGGGGTCTGCTTGCTGTGTCAGGGGTCTATCTGACTGAAAATAGCAAGAATGGTTATTGCTTATGATGAGGTAGAACCCTGATTGGCTACCAGAATAGACATACCTTCTGAGGATGTGACTGAAGCCAGATATGAGTCAACATAGGATGGTGGGGTAATGTGGGGCAGAAGTCTTAGCAAACTGACGTCTGGGGGGGAATTGTTCCTGTTAGGGTAAGTCCTATCATAGGAGGGGATGGCCACTTCACTTTGTCTTTCCCTATTGTCCCCAAAACCACAAATGTTCCATTTATATTTTTAAAATTATTTTACAGTTTCATGGATTACACAATGAATCTCAGTCACTTCCACTCACGCCCATTGTCTTAGTCACTTCTATTGCTGTGAAGAGACACCATGTCCAAAGCAACTCTTATGAACATTTAATTGGAGCTTATTTACAATTTCAGAGGATTAGTCCATTATCATTGTGGCAGTATGCAGGCACACATGGTGCTGGAGAGGTAGCTGAGAGTTCTACATCCAGATTTGCAAGCAATAGGAAAGTGAGAGACACTAGGCCTACTTTGTGATTTTGAACCCTGTGAGCACAGCCTTAGTGATATAACTTCTTTAATATGACCACATCTCCTAATCCTTCTCAAGTATCACTACTCTCTGATGACTGAGCATTCAAATATATGAACCTATAGGCACCATTCTCACTCAAACCACCACATTCTACTGGTTGGCCCTCATAGGCTCATAGCCATATCATAATGTGAGATATCCATTCAGTCTAACTTCAAAAGTCATCATAGTCTATAACAGTCTCAACATGGTTTAAAGTGAAAAGTTCAAAGTTTCTTCTGAGATGATGGCAATCTTCTAACTGTAACCACTTTAAAATCAGAATCAGAAATCAGAACATACAATGGCACAGAATATACATTCCTATTTCAAAGGGGGGAAGGAAACATAGTGAGAAAATACCAAGACAAAACAAAGCCTAAAATCAGTATGGCAACCTCCAAGCTCGGCATCTCCATGTCTGATGTCAAAGCACTCTTCATATGTCAACTCTTTTCAGTTTTGTTGAGTGCAGCACATTTCTCTCTCATGGACTGGTTCCACATACTATTATTGGATTTCCTTGGCAGGAATACCATGACTCTGGCATCTCCAGGTTCTTGAAGTCTCCAACAAAATTCAGGCTTCACTTTCATAGCTTCATGCAAGGGCTTCTCTGAGCCTCAATACAAGAACACTCCTGACATATGTCTGGCCTCAGTGGCTGCTTTCTTTAGCTTCAAAGGAAGATTCTGCAACTGTTGTGGGATGTCTTTCTGCATGCTGTGAATATGTGCTATTCTTTTTGGCTAATAAATAAAGCTGTATTGGCCTATGGCAAGGCAGGATAGATCCAAAATGGAAAATCTAAGAGAGACAGGAAATCTAAAGGAGAAAAGAAAGTAAGGGGAGATGCCAAACTGGCATCCAAGGAGCAACATGTAATGGGACACAGGTGAAGCCACAGAACACATGGCAATACATAGATTAATAGTTATTGGTTGAGTTGAGTTATAAGAGATAGCTAGTAAGAAGTCTGAGCCATAGGCCATACAATTTGCAATTAGCATTAAACCTCTGAATGATTATTTTATAAGTGGCTACAGGACTGCAGGGGCTGGTCAGGACCAGAGAAACATGGGACCATGGGACCGAGTGGGACTGGAGAAATTACAGTTACATACAACCCCTTTCTTGTATGTTTGACTATAAAGCCAGAACCATGTGGCCAAAGCTGCCAAGTTCTTCTACTTGCTGGGGATAGAATTTGTCCCCCTTGTTCAAATACAATTTCACCAACTTTCTGCTTTTGATGGTTTCCTCCACTGCTTAAGCTTTTCTTTAATTCCTTTTCACAAGTTGAAAGCTTTGCTGGGTAGGATCTTGCCCTTAAGTTACCACTCCCTTTATTTAATTTAGTATCATATTTTTCTTTCAAATTTTTATCTCCTTGAACACTAGACTGAGCTCCATTATACTTACTTGTACTCAAACTGTACATTTTGTATTTTTTCTTGCTTGGTTTACTCCTTTTAATTATAGATCTGCATAAGAGTGACCACTAATCATCACATGACACTGTTAATACTAAGTTGTTTTGAAATCTCCTCTGCCAACACCATTAGTTCAAAACTATTCAATTTAGTCTAGGGCAGATTGTTTGGACAAGGGCAGAAAGCAGCCACTTTCTCCACCAAAACATCACAAGAAGTATCTCTAGGCCACTTAATAATACTCTTATCCTCAAACCTTTTGGCCTATTATAATCTACATTGCTCTCAGCACCACTGTCTTCCATACTCCTCCTAGTATGGCCCATTAAGCTCTACTTGAAGTGTTAAACAGCTCTCCTAATCCAAATTTTGCATTCCACAAATAAGCAGCATGGTCAGTCTTTTCACACAATACCCCACTCCTTCTACCAACTTATGTCTTATTATTCTGTTGCAGTGAAGACACCATAACCAAGGCAATTCTTATGAAATAAAACATTTAATTGTGGCTGGTTTATAATTTCAGAGGTTTAGTTCATTATCTCCATGGTGGTACACAAACAGACATGGTGCTGGAGAAGTAGCTGAGAGTTCTACATACAGATCCACAGGCAGAAAGAAGAGAAATACACTGGTCCTGGGATGGGTTTTTGAAACCCCAAAGTCCACACCAGTGACACATTTCCTCCAACAAGACTACACCTTGACAAGAACCAGTGTACGAAGTGCGCTATAAAAGTTGCCTCAAATATAAGACAAGCGCTTAAAGAAATCCCTCTCAAGTAGTGCCCTTTCCCAATGGCTAAGCATTTAGATATATGAGCCTATGAGTGCAATTTTTATTCAAATCACCATGCTTTTTCTCTCTCTTCCCACCTCCTTCTATGAAAGGATATGAAACTATCTTCCCAGTTCTTCTACTTTCATCCCTGTTCTTAAGCATTCATGCCTTTTCTGAGTTTATCATTGTCTTTCTCTTAATGATCCAATTTTTCTTGCTTGTCTTTAGCCTTTGATTTTCTGTCTTTCACATAATCTATTCCATTCTGGAGGTTTCACACTGAGTTTTTTATTTACTACTGTTGGGAGTTTCCATTTCCATTATCATTTCAGTTTTGGTTTTCTTTAGTGTTTTACCTCATTGTTGAATTCTATTTTCACCTCTTGAATTAATTACTTTTTTTTCATTCAGTTCTTTGTACCTATTGGAATTTACATGGGAGATTATTTGTACCCTCTTTGAATTCAATTAGGAGTTTATTCATATTGTCCTTGAAATCTTTGAGTGTAATTTTGTTCACTCTTTCAAATTACATTTTTGGGATTTCATTTAAGTCACTCTCATCAGGAGCCATTTCTAATAGTTTTAGTGGTTTGGGAATGAGATAAGCTGCTATGACTTTTTGTGTTACTTGTGGGTTTATATTGGGATTTCTTCATCAGTAGTTAGTTCTTTTCTTGAACATTTTTTTTTTTTTTGGCACACCAGAGTTGAATCAGTAATTAGATAAGTAACTAGTGCTCCCTTAGCTTAGCTGAACTTGCTTGGCTAGGTACTATCTGGTGTTTAGTCTTTGGGACACTCAGTTCTGATCCATATGTAGGTAACTGAGGTGACATCCTTGGCTTGAAATTTAGGAGTCCATTCTTTACAGCAGGCACTGTATATGTGCTTATGTGGTTTTGTATGTCCTCACAGGTCTGCAGAAAGAATTGTGCCATGGTGTCAGATGTTGAGGACAAGGTTGTGTATCCTCTGCTCTTGGAAACTCAGGTCTTCAGGGTCTGTGATATAGGGATGGTGGAGTCTGTGATATGGATCACCATTTTTAGACCTCCTGCCAAAGCTAGTTGGGGTTCATGGAGGCCTGTTGCTTACCCTGGTGGCAGGTATAACAGATGGTATGGCATCATATTGTGGCTCTCTATGGTCACATAGGGACTGGTTAGATCATTTGTCCTCTCAATCTGGCCTCTGGATCTCTATGGCTCCTTATCTCACTGTGTAAGCTTCCTTCCTTGCTTAAATTCTACCATGCCATCATTAGGCATATTGACATATAGCCAAGTTGTAGGGCTTACCGGAGCCTGAACAGATGGAGCTGACAATTCTGTGCTTTCAGCTTCTAAACTGTAATAAACCACTTTATTTTCTAAACACCACAACTTTCAGCAAATTATTGCTCTGTGTAGTTCCTGGGCCTCACTCTGTAGACCAAGCTGGCCTCAAAGTCAAAGAGATCCACCTGGCTCTGCCTCCCAAGTTCTGGGATTAAAGACGTGCACCGCTGACACCTGGCTTATATCTTTTTTTTTATAATTTGAAACTTTGGATCAGTGTATTTCTTACCAAATTTAGAGTACTGCAAAAGAGAAATTTGAGTACACATCATAGTAAGTGTAATATGCATTGATATCTTACTTGGGGCAAAGATTTTTAGCTATTTTTATTGTTAAGTTCATTTTTTTTTTCTCACCAGGAAGGCTGTACCTATACTAAAATTAATGACTATAAAATTCAAATTTATTCCTCTGTAGCTGACATAGAACTCTTGCTTCCCCATGTAGTCTGTGTGTTTACACTCTTCCTCTGTTTCTGTCTTTCAAAACTTTTATAACTTTCCCCATTTTCAGTTTCTCCATGAATTTATAATTTTATGCTCATAAAAATCTCATACTGTCAATTCAATGGAATTCATGAAGAGTGAAACTAAGTGGCCCATTCTTAATTAGGAACTCAGACATATATAACTCTCATTTCCCAAATGGTGTCTTCTGAAAGCATCATTGGATTAATAATAATCATATTCTCCTTGTCATGACTGTTTCCTAAAAAAATAAATTAATCTGATTCTCAAAAAAATTCAAATTTATCATTGTTAATAATTTATACATATCCTAAACAATTCATGCTTATCCTTATGATCTATTTTTAATTTCAGAGGTATGTTGCCATTCTTTTATATTATTCTTCTCATTATAGGAGCTTTCATGATGGGTCATTGTTTAAGAGCATGTACTGTCCTTTCAGAGAATTGAGTTTGATTCCCAGCACCCACTTCAGGCAGCTGACAGCCCCCATTAACTCCATCTCCAAAGGATCTGATGCCCTCTTCTGGTCTACATAGGTATCTTCATATAGCCATAAAAATCCATACAGAGATACATAATCAAAAATAAAATAAATCATTTTTTTTGTTTTTGTTTTTGTTTTTGTTTTTGTTTTCCATCACAGGCAATTTATTTTGTTCTATTCATTCATAGTTAATACAGAAAATACTTGGAAACATTTCCATATAATGTTTGACACAGAAATCATCAAATAGAAGTATACAATGTTGACAGGAGGCAGTACATTTATAATTTATAACCCCAAATATATTTATAAATTAGAAATGGAAAGATCTACAAATGAAATTATGAAGGTTCACCAAAGTCATTTAATCTGTCAGTTTCTCATTCATTTTTATGTCTTAATAATATTCTATTGCATGAATAAGCCACATTTTATTTCTCTCCAGTATTTGAATAAATCATTTTTAAGGTCTCACTTTGCTAACTATTTCCATATAATTATTTTTGTAGACACTATATGCTCCAAAGCAGGGGCATGTCATCTTTCCCTCAGCTATAAACTCTTGAAAGATTAATGATTTCCATATAATTACTAAAATTTAATGAAAGAACATCTAGACAGCTTTGTAGTTTCTGTTCTTTACTGTATTTATTTATTTTGTTATTTACATTTCATTCACACATCTAGAATTTAAACCAAGAGAATATATACTCTGATAAGTCTATTTGATGAATAACTATATTTTCTCAATATGAACTTATATTTATATTACACTTATGGAAGTTGCAAGTACAGCCACAAACACTGATGTGTTGCTCTTAACATCCTTAACAGTTACATAAATAGACTTACATAAACAAGTGCACATATTTATATGCGTGTATATATATTCACACACACACACACACACACACACACATATATATATATATATACATAACACAGACATTATGTAAAACAATGACAGTTAGATGGAAGTGTTTAGTAATAATTGCTTTCTAAAAGAATTTTATTTTACTAATATAAGATTACATGATTCTTACATTTATAATAATGTATCTATATTTCTTATGCTCCCTTTTTTTAATTGCATGATGAAAATATTAACCTCTCTCTTTGACATAAGATGAAATATTTCCATGCATCAAATACATTGAAATCTTGCTATTTAATTTTTTGGTTGGAATCTTTTAAAATTTGTATCCTGAAATTAAATTCTAATAATTAATGATTTCTTTCTTGTGCTGTTTTATTTATTTTGTTATTTTGTAATTGTGGAAGGCTGTCCTCCAAGCATAGCAGCTATTACCATTGTAATCACAAGGCAGCTGTGACTGCTCACAACAGATCCTGTAGATTGTTGGCCTTCCTTCTGAAGGAAAGCGTGAAAGCCATACAATCCTCCCTTGAGATCTCAGCCACTCTTGCTGTATCTGCTGTCACCTGTATACAGTTCTGCCTAGTTGCACATGGCCTTCTGTTCTCAGAAAGTGCCAGAGTAAATATGACCATGAAAAATTATCTGAAGAGTGGACTCAATTGATGATATGAAACCATGGGGAAATTGTCATTCATGCTGTGATGATATTTCTGTTTTATGTCTGCATTGAAGTTGCCCATGTTCCTGTAAATATCCCCTGACCTGTACTCTGTAAGTAAGCCCCTTAATCTCTGATTTGCCAAACTGTTTTTGATGGGATTGTGTTTTGTTTTATCTCAGAGCCCTGTGAGTATGAGTAGACATCTGCTTTCATCTCCTCAGTGAAAGTTCAGGCAACCAAAATTAGTTATTTGTTTATGATTTGTGTTTTCTTTGTTTTAAAAATTCAGAGCAAGTTATCCTATATATAAAATGTATATCTATCCACATAAGTCATACACATATGACGATATGGGTTGTCACGTACAGTTTACTAGAGGTAGTGAAATCACAGCTTCTGGAAAAGAACAACCACCATTTACTAATCCAGCACAATTCCTAACTGTAGTATGAATATTTATCTTATACCTGAAGATAAGTTTAGTTTTGACCACTCACTCATCAAAAAAAAAAAAAAAAAAAAAAAAACCAAAACAACAACCAAAAAAACCCTTCTCTTTGCTACAGATGGAGACTATTACAGAAAACCACAATTGGTAAAAATGTAGAGAAAAAGAGGGTATGATGCCCAGTCTCAACTGATAAATCAGCAACACAATTCCTGCAATTAAGGCTTGGGGCTTGTAGCAGAAGAAGGGTTGGAAAGGATATAAGAGTTAGAAAAACAGGAAATTGACTGTGAGATTGTCCCTCCTAGAAATGTCAGAGAGGGTACACCTGGGGATATATTATTTGATGAGTGCCATCTGGACTTTGTGAAAAATAAAACCTAGGAATAGAATTTCTAAAATATAAAGTATACTATAAAAAATTACTTTTAGATGTTCTCAATTTACTGAAGTCCTCCACCCATGTACAAGGGCTGTATTTAATATATTTTATTGCTGATATATCTACTGTTCGTTTGAAGGTTGATCTTCATTTGGTGTGGTTTAGGGTTAGGGTTGAATAGTGTTATCTTAACATCTTCATTTATAAATATTAAACGCAGAGTTTTATTTTCATTTTTTAATTTTTTGCGAGTGGATTAATTATTGATTTGTAGCTGTGCTTTAGATATCACACATATTTTATACTTTTATTTTCAAGTATATATATTACATCTTTCCTAATGCCACAAATCTCAAATTACTTAATACTCATAAAAGATAGGCATTGTATTAGTTACTGTTTTGTTGTTGTGATAAAGTATCATGACCAAAGTTACTTGTAGAAGAGTTTATTTTGGCTTTCAGTTCCAGACTAGCATATAATGAGTAGGAAGGTATTTCAGCTTGTAATCAGAGCAGGAGCCTGGCTGATCATTTTGTCTACACAGAGGAACCTACTGGGTCAATCAGAAAGTAGGGCAAGAATATAGCTTTCAATATCTGCCTCCAGTGATGTGCTTCCTCCCCATGAGGATGCAGTCCCTACAGGTCCTATAACCTTCCCAAAAGCATCACCAAATCAGAGGTGAAATATTCAAATATATAAGACTATCACGGGCATTTCTCACTCAAACAACAATATATGTTTTACTTAAAAACACTTTTTGCTTAGTGAATAATGGGTCTTCAGTATGTGCTGGAATCTCAAAGAAATACGTTCTAATGTCAATGGAGGAATTGACTTGGTATCAAGACAAGGGCAAGCAGACAAAGAGCAAAAGCTTCTTTCATCCTTGTCCTTGTATAGGCTTCTAGAAGAAGATGAGACCTCTGTTAAAAGTATATCGTCCTGCTTTCAGATTCAGATTAGAAATGAATCTTACTACTTCAAATTAAGCCAAAAAAAATTTCTCACTAGTGTGCCCTCCATTTTTGGATTTTAGTTCATTCCAAATGCAGTCAAATTGACAACCATGAATAGCCATTACACTTAGCCCCCTGAATTTATTATACATATCTGAATGTGCCCTACCATTTTTGTAATTGTTGGATAAATCCTTTGGAATGTAAAAACAGTTTACTTGCTCCCACCCATCAAAAGGCTAAAGATATCATCAGATAGCATCTGAGGCCTATAGCTTGGATTTCTCTTATTTTCTGTGACCCTCTGTCTTAATTACTTTTCTATTGCATATCCTGGTTTCCTAAAGATGTTCACTACCTCTGGTTCTTACAATATTTCCCTACCTTTTTCTGCAATGATCTTAGAACCTTGAAGGCAGAGGCTGTGTTCTGATCAGAGTTGAATACTTCACAGTCTCTTATTCTCTGCATATTGATAGATTGTTGGTGTCTTTATTAATAATCTACTACAAAAATAAGCTTCTCTGATGAGGGTTGAGGGATGCACTAATCTATGGGTAGAAATATAAGAACTTAGAATCAGTTTATTACTATATCTACTTAATACAGTAATAATCTGTTTTGGCATCTTGATGTTAATTTCCATCCTCTGGAAGATGAAAAGTTTCTCCAATGAGGATTGAGTGATGTGTTTTATATAGGTATGACAGTATGTCATTGGAAGTAATTTTGTTGATATGCTTCTTAGAAGAATAATAGTAGGTGGGTTTCCTCTAGGGCCCATAGCCAGCCCATCTAGTCTCAGGTTCTTTCAACTTTAGGAGTGCCATGTTTGGGATCCATCTCATAAAATGAAGCTGCCTTAAATGCAATAAAAAAATCCTATAACAATTGTGCCATCATTATACCACCAGTACAGGTTGCTGTTATAGGTCATAGAGTTTGTAGTTGGGTGATATTGATGAGTACTTTTCTCCTCTAACAGTATGAAAAGTATCTTTATGAACATGAGTAAAAATTTGCATTTACCTAATGACTAAGGATATTGAACATTTCAAATGCTTCTCAGTCTTTTGTGTTTCATCTTTTGAGAACTATTTGTTTAGTTCCATATCTCATTTTTAATTGAGTTATCATTTGTCTTGATGTTCCAATTTTTAATTACATTGTATATGATAACCCTTTATCAGATGTATAATTAGTAAGGATTTTTTCATTATGTAGTCTGTCACATTGCTTTAATAAATGGTGCCCTTTGCTATACAGAAACTTTTTAGCTTCATGAGGTCTCACTTATTTGTTTGTCTTAATGCTTTTGATATTTGTGCCCTTTTAAGAAAGGTCTTTGTTTTGCCAATGAGTTCCAGATTATTCTGTACTTTCTCTTCTATTAGATTCTGGGAATGTGGATTTATGTTAAAGTCCCTGATCCATTCAGAGTTTTGTGCAGTGTGAGAGATATGGATCTACTTCCATCTTTCTGTATACAGCTATTCAGTGTTCCCAGCTCCATTCACCAAAGATGCTGCATTTTCTCAGTGTGTAATTTTGGTTTTGTCAAAAGTCAGGTGTCTGTAGCTATGTGGACTCGTGTCTGGGTCTTCAGTTCTATTCTATCAATCAACTTATTTGCTTTATGCTAATAACATGCTGTTTTTTTAGTAATGAACTATAGAAATGATCCCTGAAAGTATAGTCTTTCATGCTGTTTTTATTAGTATAGCTATGCATTAAAGCTTGAAACCTGGAATGGTGACACCTCTAGCAGTCATTTTTATTATTCTGCATTAGTTGCCTGGTGTGTGTGTGTGTGTGTGTGTGTGTGTGTGTGTGTGTGTTTGCATATGAAGTTTAAGAGGTCCTTTTTTAAATTTCTGTGAAGTGTTGTGTGTGTTGGAATTTTGATGGGAATTTAATTGACTGTACAAATTTATTTTGGTAGAATATGAATTTTCATAGTATTGATACTACCAATTCACAAGCATTGGTGAACTTTGCATCTTCTGGTACCTTCTTCTATTATTTTCTTAAAGATTTTATTATACAAGTCTTTTACGTGCTTGGTTAGAGTTATCTAAGGATAATTGGAGGGCATTATTAAAGGTACTGTTTCTCTGATTTTGTTTTCAATTTGTTATTTGTATATGGGAAGTCGACTAATTTTCAGTGTTAAATCTCTACTGTACTGCTTTGCTGAAAGAGCAGATCAGCTATAGAAGTTTCCTAGTAGAGTCTTTAGGAGCTTTGAGTATAAAATCATGTCATTAACAAATAAGGATAATTTGGCTTTTTCCTTACCTATTTGTATCCCTTGGTTATATTCTAAGACTTTAAGCGTTAATTGAATAGCTATGGAGAGAATGACATCCTTATCTTGTTCCTCATTTAGGAGAAATGCTTTGAGTTTCTTTCTGGTTAGGATGATGTTGGCTGTGGGTTTGCTGTAAACTGCTTTATTATGCTGAGGTATATTCCTTGGAACCCTATTATCTCCAAGACTTTTATTATGAAAGGATGCTAGATTTTTTTCAAAGACATGCTCTGTATCTAATGAGATGATCATGTGAGTTTTCTTAAATTTTATTTTTTTATGTTTTGTAATACATTTATTAATTTACATATGCTGAAACATTCTTGCATTTTGAGTATGGTGAATAATCCTTGTGATGTGTTCTTGAAACCATTTTGCAAGTATTTTTTAGATAATGTTTAATTGAAAATAGATTTTTTTCATACAATATATTCTGATTGTTTCCCTCCCCCAACTCCTCTGAGATCATACCCATCACTCAATCCACCCAAATCTATATTTTTAAATTTTTTTTTTGATTCTTCAGAAATTTTACATCATGCACCCAAAACCCACTCATCTCCTAGTCCCTGATCATTTTACAAGTATTTTATTGAGTAATTTTATGTGCATATTCACAAGGGATATTGCTCTATTATTTTATTTTTTTGTTGGGTTTCTGTGTGTTGTAGTACCCAGGTAATAGTGGATTTATAAAACAAAATAGCAAATGTTCCTTCAGTTTCTATTTTGAGGAATAATTTGAAGAGTGTTGGAGTTAGTTCTTTGACTATCTGGTAGAATTCTGTGCTGAATACATATGGTCCTGAGTAATGTGGGGTTGTAAGTGTTTTTATTATTACTGCTTTTATTTCTCTAGGGGTTGTGCACAGACTTGGATCAAAATCTGTTTAATGTGTTTAGTTCATCTTGACTTAACTTTGGTAGGTTTTGTATATTAACAGGTTCATCTCTTTCTTTTAGATTTCCCAGTTTGGTGGAATACAGATTTTTGAAGTCCACCCCTATGATCCTCTAGATTTCCTCACTATCTGTTATAATTGGTCCTCTCTCTCTCCTTTCACATCTAAATTTATTTATTAGTTTGAGTTTTGTGTTCTTTGTTTTGGCTAATTTTTCTAAAGTTTGGTCAATTTTGTTTTCTTTTAAAATAATCAACTTTTTGTTTCATTGGCTTTTTTATTTTTAGCTCTTTAAATTTCTGCTCAGATCGTTATGATTTTGAAGATTGGTTTATTCATATCTTTCCATGGTTTAAAGTTCATCTCTGGATTGTTTATTTGGGATCTCTCGGTCTTTGTAACTTATTTTTATTTTATGTGTATATCTGAGTATTTTGCTGCTTGTATGTATGCACATGACATGTGCCCAGTGCCTTCAGTGGACAAAGGAAGAAAGCTGATTTTCTGGAGCTGGAGTTATAGATGGTCATAGTCACTGTTGATGCTGGAAACTGAACTCAGGTTCTTTGTAAGGGAAAGCAACTACACTTGACTATTTTTGTCTCATTAGATTACATTTTCATATCATGCATTACTTACCTTATTTCATCCAGATGTATGTTTATGTTCTCTTAGAAAATATTTGAGATCTTATTGATGTTTTGTTTGTCTTATCTACTAGATTTATAATCATTGTTTTGAATTCTGCCTTAGGAATTTTTTCTAAGTCATTTGTAGGAATCATTTCTAAGTCCATGATTATTGTATGTAATCTGATTTTCCTTCCAGTAGACAAGTTGTCTTGACTTTTCATACTACTTATGCTTTTTTACTAGGACCTACTACATGAAATGAAAAGGACTGTGATAGTAAGATCTATGAGTAGAAAGAAAAAGAAAAGGGAACAAGGTACACAAATATGGTGAGGCTAGGAATAAGTTCTGGACTGGTTGATAGGTAGTAGAGTTGAGGAACATAAATAGGAGTAAAATTAATTGAAGAAAATGAAAAAAAAAAGATAAGGAACTATGTAGGGTTTTGGTAAATTGTAGACTTGTAGCATGAATCTTAAAAGTTCTTATTAATAAAAAGAAACCCAGAGCCAGGTATTAGGGTGAACACTGAATGATCAGAGAGACAGAACAGGCCACAGCTAACCTCACCTGCCAACTTCTCAGCCAATCCTGTTTCCTCAGACTAGATGCCTCTGAGTCCTCATACAGAATGAATCTCAGCTGAACTATGCTGCTCAAAAGCCTAAAAGCTTAACCAGACTATAGTTCCTCATCTTCACACCTTAAATACCTTTCTGCCTCCTGCCATCACTTCCTGGGATTAAAGGCCTAAGTCACCATGCTTGGCTGTTTCCAGTGTGGCCTTGAACTCACAGAGATACAGGCAGATCTCTGCCTCTGGAATGCTAGGATTAAAGGCGTGTGCTACCACTGCCTAACCTCTATGTTTAATATTGTGGCTGTTCTGTTCTCTAACCCCAGATAAGTTTATTAGAGTGCACAATATTTTGGGAACACAATACTACCACATAGACTAAATAGAGGAGGGTAGATTTATATACCCATATACTGTAAATCAGGTCAGCCTGTGATTTTATGACATATAAGAGTAGGAAGAATAGGTGAAGGAAAAGAAAGAGGAAGGAAAAATGTTTTTAAAAATGAGTGGAATTTTAATCATGTACAACAGTCAAAGGCATTAAACAGTAGGGGCAGTGCTAGCTTGCTGCAATGAACTATTATACTAAATAAATAAGAAATCAGGCGGCAGTCACTGGGAATTCCTTCTGTAAAATTCCCATTGGCACCACTTTTCATATTTCCTGGTAGGGGTCTTTTAGTTCAATTTTTCTGGGTTAAACTACAGCTATGTCAACAGCTGCATTGGTAGCAGTTACAGCAGCATGCTCAGTTCACTGATAAAGTCAATGGGTCCATTGGTAGAGATTCCACGGGGCATTGATCAAGTTGGTTGGGAGATTGGGGGGCTAGCAGGAATGATAAAATGTTCTGTTCACCTTTATTTCCCAAACTGTCAACAGCTTCTTCTTCTAACATGGTTTTTAGTCCACCATCTTACTTGGAAGTTCTTGCATCACTTCTTAAACTATTAGTCAAAATCCAGTGATTTTGTGGGTGTTTTCTCACAGAAAAAAAAACTCAAGGAAAGTTCATTGAAATTTTTTGAGGTCATGTAATTAATTTTTATTAAAACTGTGGATAATATTTCATATGTATAGTCATATATATATATATATATATATATATATATGTATATATATTCCCTTGGTGTTCTCTTTCATATTAATTCGACAATTTACAACTCGATGTCCATGGGTCATTTCCCTAAATCTTATTTATCTCTGTATTTTATTTTGTTAAAGTTTCTTTTGTTTAGTGGGTAATTTTTTGATCTTTTCTTATGTTGTCTCTATCAAATAGGCAACAGTTCATCACCTCTAATATGTATTTTATTTCATGTTTTATATACTTGTCACTCAACTTTTGATTTTGTTTTACATTTCTCATCTTATTTCAGAGTCTGGATATCAAAAGAAAAAAATAGCCGTGCAAGGAATGAGAGTAGCATGATCCAGTCAGTAGAGATGCTGAAATGACAGATGACAATGCCACAAACTAGTGTGTTAAATCATCTGTTACAAACACTACCTGTTTAACAGAGTTAGGAAGCAGATAACTATAGCAAGCACCTTGTCATGAAACCAACTGGGAGTTCCCTGTCTCCAGAAGTCCTTACAGCTACAGCTATGGATATAAAACTGCCATTGCTTTTGTAATTTGTAGTTTTTGAGTTTGCCATTATCTTCAAGTGAAATGTTAGGTCACTGTGTATAATCACGCATGTACACACACACACACACACACACACACACTAATATATATATATATATATATATATATATATTACACACACACACACACACACACACACACACACACACACATATATATATATATATATATATATATATATATATATATATATGTGAGTTTAATATACCTTTTAGTTAGTTTCTTTTTTCCATCTTTTCATTATATGGAGAACAATATTTTTTCTTTTTTTACTTTTTTTTGTTTTTTTGAGACAGGGTTTCTCCATGTAGTTTTGGTGCCTGTCCTGGATCTCACTCTGTAGACCACACTGGCCTTGAACTCAAAGAGACCCGCCTGGCTCTGCCTCCTGAGTGCTGGGATTAAAGGCATGTGCCACTATCACATGGCTTATAATCTTTTTCTTATACGATATATTCTGCTTGTAGTTTCCCCTCCTTCTACTCCTTCTAGTTCCTCTCTACCTCCCTCTCTCAGGATTTATTATATATATATATATATATATATATATAATTTCTGATTAGAAAAAACAAGCTTCTAAGAGTCAACAACCAAATGACAAAATAAAATATAACAATATGAAGCAAAAATTATCATATTGAAGTTGGACATGGTGACCCAACAGGAGGAAAAGAGTGCCAAGAGCAGTCACAAGAGTCAGAGACTCACTCATTTTCAAGTCTGGAAGGAGTTCCATTAAAAATACTAAGCTGATAGGTATAATATATACTCAGAGGTCCAGGTGCAGACATATGTAGGCCCTGCACTTGTTGTTTTAGTCTCTGTGCGTTCATTTGTGCCTTACTTAGTTGATTTGGGGCTTTATTTTCCTGGTGTCCTCCATCCTTCTGGCTCTTATAATCTTTCTGCCTCTTCTTCTTCATTATACCCTGATGCCTGAGGGGTGAGTTTTGATGGAGACCTCCCATTTAGATTCTCTCCCTCTCTATGTAATGTTTGGATGTGAGTCTCTGCAACTGTTCACATTTGCTCAGGGAAGAATCCTTTCTGATGATGACTGGATAAGGCACTCCAATTATTGGAGATTGTCATTAGGATACATTTTGTTTACATACACACACACACACACACACACACACACACACACACACACAATTGAGACCAGTAGTGTTTGCAGTAGTGCTTGGTTTTACTCTATGTATCTGGGCCTTATAGTCTCTGATTCTTCGTTACATGAGTTTCCTCTTGTAGAGTGTACCTTAGGTTAAATCATACATTGGCTGGCTACTTGTGCAAGACCTGTGCCACTATTTCCATAGCATATTTTACAGACAGGACAGATTGTGGGTCAAAGGATTTGCAGACATATTGGTATTCATGTTCCTCTTTCAGTAACAACTCAATTGAATGCGACCCAGTCTCATGACTGAAAGATAAGCCTGGCAACAAGAGATGGCCATTTGAGACTGCATATCTCCCATTACAAGGTGTAGCTAGAGTTTTCCTGCCTTGCCCACAGTCAGGACAAATCTTTGTCACCCTCCAGTCCCACAGCCACTCAGACCCAATCAAGTAAACACAGAAACTTATATTGCTTACAAACTATATGGCCGTGGCAGGCTTCTTGCTAACTGTTCTTATATCTTAAATTAATCCATTTCCATAAATCTATACCTTGCCACATGGCTCGTGGCTTACCGGTGTCTTCACATGCTTCTTATCATGGTGATGGCTGGCAGTGTCTCCTTCCGCCTTCCTGTTCTTTCTTTTCTCCTCTCTGTTAGTCCCGCCTATACTTCCTGCCTAGCCACTGGCCAATCAGTGTTTTATTTATTGACACACAGACCATCCCACAGCAACAAGGAGTCCTCATTAGGATCAGATATTCCATATATGATTCCATAGATTCCATATACTTCATATATTCCAGGAAATTTCCATTGAACAATGTTTCCTCACCACCCCACAAATATTCCCAGTTCCAGCCATTTCTCTCCACAGTATCTCCCTTCCCCATGCATCCCTCCTAGACTCTTCCCCTTCATCTAACCTCTCTGGATCTATGGACTAAGCTTGGTTATTATAAACTTAGTAGGTAATATATGGTGATATTTTATTTGTACCGAAATGTGATTTTATTTGTATGTTAGTAAATAAAGTTGCCTGGGGGGTCAGAGCTAATAGCAAGCCATCGCAAAAGCTGGGCAGTGGTGGTGCATGCCTTTAATCCCAGCTCTTGGGAGGCAGAGCTAGACGGATGTTTGTGTGTTCAAGGATACAGCCAGCATGGAGACACATGCCTTTAATCTCAATACTGACCATAGAAGATCTGAAGGTCTGTACAGACAGGCAGTGGATGAGGCAGTCATGTGGTTGGTTTTACAGCTAATGAAAAGGCAGAACAGAAGTCTTTATAAAGACAAACAGGAAGTAGTTCTCTTGGCTGAAGATGAAAGCTGAAGCAGGAAGGGTAAGGCTCTTAGCTCTGACCTCTTGGCTTTCATCTTTACATTGGCTCTGTGTTTCTTATTTAATAAGACAGTTACTTCTACTGTAATATCCACTTATAAGCAAAAGATTAGCTATATTTATCTTTCTAGGTCTGATTTGCATCACTCAGGATGATTTTTTTTTCTAGTTCCATCCATTTGCCTGCAAATTTTATGAGGATATTTTTAAAAAAAAACAGCTGAGTAATACTCCAATGTATAAATGCACCACATTTTCATTACCTAGTGATATTGAGTGACATCTAGTTTGTTTTTAGTTTCTGGCTATTATGAATAAAGCCTTAATGAACATGGTTAAACAAGTGTTCATGTGGTAGGTTTGGGTGACATTTGGGTATATTCCCAAAAGTGGTATAAGTATGTGTGGTGATATTGTGTTCCCCAAAATATTGTGCACCCTAATAAACTTATCTAGGGTCAGAGAACAGAACAGCCACTAGATACAGAGGCCAGAAAATGGTGGCACACAAGCCTTTAATCCTAGCATTCCAGAGGCAGAGATCCACCTCGATCTCTGTGAGTTCAAGGCCACACTAGAAACAGGCAGGCATGGCAACACAAGCCTTTAATCCCAGGATCTGATGGCAGAAAGCAGAAAGGTTAAGCTTTTAGGCTTTTGAGCAGCACAGTTCAGCTGAGATTCATTCTGGATGAGGACTCAGAGGCTTCCACTCTGAGGAAACAGGATCAGCTAAAAAATTATCAAGGTGAGGTGGCTGTGTCTTGTTCTGCTTCTCTGATCTTCCAGCATTCACCCCAATACCCAGCCCCGATTTGTTTTTATTAATAAAACCTGTTAAGATTTGTGCTACATCAGGCACTCAACGTTTGTGATATGAATTCATGAAAAAGCCTCTTGCCGGTGGCCTTTCGGGCCTCAGCTCAGACCCGAACAACACATTGCCAGTTGTGATGGCACACTGGTAGGATTTACTGAAGAAGGCAGAAGCAGGAGGATCCTGAGTTTGAGGCCAGCCTAGGAGGCTTGCTAAGAAAAAGCTTCGGCTGGGCTGAGCCACAAACGGTGGCTGTGGGACCATGAAGGCAGCGACTGCTGCTCCAAGTTGCTGGCTGTTTCTCATTGTGTTGGTTACTGCAGTGATGCTGCTACCTAGGACAAAGGGTTTACTGCTGCTTGTTCAGAGAAGAATTGCCAAGACCATTGTGTTAAAAGAAAGCATTGGCAAAGGTCATTTTGGAAAAGTTTGGCAAGACAAATGGTGGGAGAAGAAATTGCTGTGAAGATTTTTCTCTTCTGGGAAGAATATCCATGGTTCTGAGAGACCTACATTATCAGACTGTGATTGTTCCAAACAACAGAGGAGATACAAAAAAAATAATAATAATAATAAATCTAAAAGGAACCATGACAATGGCTAACAGCAACTTTGAAATCTTCAAAAGAATGACAGGACCCCACAACAATGATTCCACATGGACTATGGTAAAGCCATTAAGCTGATTAACACTATGGAAAGATTGACTTTGGATTACAAACTGTTCAGGACAATTTCAAGATGGCTAGCTGAGATGATCCAGATTCATAGATTACTTGAACAAGGACTTGAGACAACAAGCCCTGCACCTTCCCATTATGCAGAGACTGGACAATTGATACAGCTAAATTTCTCAGAACTTGACAATTAACCCAAAAAATTTTCTTTTCATGATTCCCTAAAAATGCCTTCACTCCCAGGAAGCAGGAAGTAATTTTAAGAAAATGATGCCCACATTCCCAAGAGGTGGGGTGGATGGTTTTTTGGTCATTTAATGAGTTATGGATATTGCCATTGTTTACTATGGTTGATTACAAGTTGTTAATTATTAATGGTTGTAGCATGAATCTTAAAGGGTCATATTTATAAAAACAAACCTGGAGCCAAGTATTGGGGTGAATGTGGAAGATCAGAGAGACAGAACAAGCCATAACTACCTCACCTCACCAGTTCCTCAGCTGATCCTGTTTCCTCAGACTGGATGGCTCTCAGCTGAACTGCTGCTTGAAAGCCTGAAAGTTTAACCAGCCAAATGCTTTAAGTTCCTGGTCTTCATGCCTTATATACCTTTCTGCTATCTGCCATCACTCCCTGGGATTAAAGTCTCACTTTCTGGGACTAAAGGCATGAGTCACCATGCCTGACTGTTTCCAATGTGGCCTTGAACTCACAGAGATCCATGCCTCCAGAAGGCTAGGATTAAAGTTGTGAGTGCCACCAATTTCTAGCCTCTGTATCTAGTGGCTGTTCCATTCTCTGACCCCAAATAAGTTTATTAGGGTGCACAATATTTTGGGGAACACAATACCACCACAAATGGTCAAGAAAAAAGTTGAACAAGGAGATTAGATTCAGAATTTTTGTTAAAAAAATGAAACAGAAAAATGAGAATATTGGCATGAGGTAGACCATTGACTCTACTCTGAGAAAAAGATAAAGAAATAATAGGATAAATAGGTAAATCATTGAATCTACTCTAAAAAGAAAAAGGAGACGATATAAAAATGAGAAAAGGTAGATTATTGAATCTATTATGAAAAGAAAAAAGAGAGAAGATGGATATGATAAGATAAAAAAGGAGGTTATTGAATCTACTTTTAAAAAGGAACTACTTGTTTTACATAGGATAAGTAATAAAATTTTTTGTCTGAGTTTATCAAATGTTACTAGACTAGACATTGTTAATATATATAATGGAGATTTTTGTCTGAATCTGTCAAATGTTAATGGACTAGGCATCATTAATGTAATTCTTGACTGTATATATTGTATATACTAATAGATAATAGTTTTTCTTGTATTAGTTATAAGCTTTCTTTTAATTTTAGACAAAAAGGGGAAATGTGGTGATATTGTGTTCCCCAAAATATTGTGCACCCTAATAAACTTATCTGGGGTCAGAGAACAGAACAGCCACTAGATACAGAGGCCAGAAAATAGTGGCACACAAGCCTTTAATCCTAGCATTCCAGAGGCAGAGATCCACCTGGATCTCTGTGAGTTTAAAGCCACACTGGAAACAGCTAAGCATGGCGACACAAGCCTTTAATCCCAGGATCTGATGGCAGAAAGCAGAAAGGTTAAGCTTTTAGGCTTTTGAGCAGCACAGTTCAGCTGAGATTCATTTTGGATGAGGACTCAGAGGCTTCCACTCTGAGGAAACAGGATCAGCTAAAAAATTATCAAGGTGAGGTGGCTGTGTCTTGTTCTGCTTCTCTGATCTTCCAGCATTCACACCAATAACTGGTCTTGGGTTTGTTCTTATTAGTAAGAACTTTTACGATTCGTGCTACAAGTATGTCCTAAGGTAGACTGATTCCCAGTTTTCTTAGAACTGCCTTATTGTTTTTCCTAGTAGCTGTAAAAGTTCACACCCCCATCAGCAGTGAAGGAGTTGTTCCCCTTGCTCCACATCCTCTCCAACATGAGCTGTCAGTTGTGTTCTCGATTTTAGTCATTCTGACAGGTGCAAGATGGAATTTCAAAGTAGTTCTGATTCCTATTTCCCTGATGGCAAAGGATATTGACATATGGTTGTTTATCATTCATTTTATATTCCTCTATTGAGAATTCTGTTTAGATATGCACTCTGCCTTCTTTTTAGTTAGATTATTGGGGTTTTTATATCTAGTTTCTTGAATTCTTTGTCTATTTTTGCTATTAGTCCCTCAGAGTATTGGCGTTAGTAAAAATCTTTTCCCATTCTGTAGGCTTCTGCTTTGTGTGATTGATGCCAATGCTTTCCAGTTTCATGAGGTCACATTTATTAACTTTTGATCTTTGTGTCTGAACTTTGGTGTTCTGTTCAGAAAATCATCTCCTGTGCAAATACATTCAAGGCTAGTCTTTACTTTCCTATCAGGTTCGGTGTATGCTTTTATGTTGAAGTCTTTGATCCACTTGGACTTGAGTTGTATGCAGGATGTTAAGTCTAGATCTATTTAAATTTTTCTACATGTAGCCATCCATCTTGACCAGCACAATTTGTTGAAAATGCTATCATTTACTATTTTATATTTCTGTCTTCTTTATAAAAAATATGATGTCAAAAGGTATATGGATGTGTGCCTGGGTCTTAAATTCAATTCAGTTGATCCACATGTCTGTTTATATGCCAATACTATGCAGTTTTTATTACTATAACGCTGTAGTAATACAGAGTAGTAATGGTGATACCTGAAACAGTTATTTTATTGTTTAGGATTGTTTTAGATATCCTGGGGTTTTTTGTCTTTCCATATGAAGCTGAGAAAGAATTGTCCTTTCAAGGTCGGCAAAGAATTGTGTTGGAATTTTGACTTCTTCATTTCTAGTTTGTATGCCTTGATTTCCTTCAGTTGTCTTATTGCTCTAGCTGAAGTTTCAAGTACTACATTAATGGAGAGAGTGGAAATCTTATCTTGTCCCTGATTTTAGTGGAATTGCTTTGATTTCCTCTCCATTTAATTTGATGTTGGTTTTATGCTTGGTGCCTTTATTATGTTTAGGTATGTACCTTGTGTCTCTAATCTCTCCAGAACTTTTATCATGAGGAGGTGTTGGAATTTGTCACAGGATTTTTTTGCATCCAGTAAGATGATAGTATTTTGTTTTGTTTTGTTATCTTTCAGTTTGTTTAGATGGTGGAACACATTCATTGATTTTCACATATTAAAACATGCCTGAAGCCTACTTGATAATGGTGGATGATCTTTTTGATGTGTTCTAGGATTTGGTTTGCAAGTATTTTATTGAATATTAATGCATCTATGTTCATAATGTAAGTTGGCCTTTAATTCTCTTCCTTTGTTGAGTCTTTATGTGGTTTGGGTATCAGAGTAATTATGCCATCTTAAAACGAATGGGCCAGTATTCTTTCTGTTTCTATTTTGTGGAAGAATTTGAAGAGTATTGGCATTAACTCCCCTTTGAAAGTTTGGTAGAATTCTGTGTGAAACCACCTGGCATTGGCTTTTTTTGTTTGGGAGACTTTTAATGACTGCTTCTATTTTACTAAGGGTTATACTCTATTCAAATTGTTTATCGGATTTAGATTTAATTTTGGTAAGTGGTGCCTCTCAAGAAAATTATCCATTTATTTTTGATTTTTCTGATTTGGTAGACTATAAGTTTTTAAAGTACATCCCTAAGATTTTTATGATTCCCTTGGTGTTTGTTAAAATACCCTTTTCATTTCTGAGATTGTGTTTTTCAGTGTCTCAGATTTCCTGGATATTTTGATTTAGGAACTTTTTAGATTTAACATTTTCTTTGACCAGCGAATCTATTTCCTCTATTATATCTTCAGTGCCTGAGATTCTCTTCTATCTATTGTGTTCTTTTGGAGATGCTTGCCTCTATAGCTCTTCTTCAAATTCCTAAATTCTTTGTTTCAAAAAAATCCCTCAGTTTGTGTTTTCTTTATTGGTTTTATTTCCATTTTCATGTCTTGAACAGTTTTATGAATTTCCTTTTACAGTTTTTTTCTTGACTTTCTTTAAAGGGATTTATCCCTTTCTTCCAATTATGGGTTTGTATTTTCCTCGATTTCCTTTTGAAGGATTTACTTAGTTCACCCTTAAGGGCCTCTATCATCTTCATATAGTTGGTTCTAAAGTCTTTTTCTTGTGTTTTAGCTATGTTGGAATATTCAATGTCTGCTGTGGTAGGATAGCTGGGCTTTAGTGGAGACACATTGTCCTGACTGTTAATGATTGCGCTTTTATGCTGGAGTCTAGACATCTGGATATTGTGATGATTATATGTCTGGGTGATGATTTCTGGGTTTGTCTTTGTTGGGTGGGTATGTTATTCCTTGCTTTCTGATTCCTCTCTGGATTTTCAGAGAGTGTGATGGCTGTGTATTGCCTGTTTTCCTGGCCTGCTCAGTTGGTATATACACAAGGAATGCCTGCTGGTGTTTCAAGCTAGGGTACTGGTATGTTTTGGGGATCGAAGTTTGAGGAGAATGTATTTGTGATGGTCATGGGTCAGTTGAAGAGGAAATGGAAAGGTAACAGGTTTCCTGCTACAGACCTGGCAATGTGACTGGGGGAGGGGATTGGATCTCAGGAGAAGTAGGAGAGATGTCAGTCTAGTTGCCCTGGAAAGAGTGGCTCTTGGGTTAACAAGGGGTGTCTGCTGCAGTTGGGCAATACAATCAAACCAAGTGGGTAAGGGAGTTTAGGAGGAGATGAACTGTGAAATCTACAGGATGTGGGCAGTTGGGGAAGAAAAGCTTTGGTTGGTGTTCTGTTTCAATGCTGGGGACAAGACTGGGGTGTAAATGGACACTTCTTGTTCTGACTGCCCAGGTCCCAAATAACCAACTCAAAGTATGAATATGAATTAAAAACACTCGGGCAGTAGCTCAGGCTTATTACTAACTAAGTCTTACACTTAAATTAACCCATAATTCTTATCTATATTTATCCACATGGCTTGGAACATTTTCTCAGTATGACATTCTCATCTGCTTCCTCTGCTTCTGGTTGGCAACTACTGACTGCACCCTTCTTCCCAGTGTTCTTGGTTTGGTCACCCTGCCTATACTTTCTGCCTGGATACTGGCAATCAGTGTTTTATTAAACCAATTCCAGTGACAAATCTTTACAGTGTACAAGAGGATTATACCATAGCACTGGGGCATTGGATTTGGAGGGGATGAGAGAGCCCTGCTTTGCTTAGTTAATATATTCCCAGTGAATACCTACTAGTATTGAGGCCTGGAATAATGGGATGTGTTGGTGGAGGAAGATTGGGAAAGAAGATATTTATGTCCCCTTAGAGATGGAGTCAGATAGGAAAGGAAGATGACAGAATGTTTCCTACTGCAGAGCTGGGCATGGGACTCCTCTTGTTAATTTTCAAATGAGCAAGTTTGCCTTTTTCATTACTTCTTGGATCATTGTATGAGTTGAATATTTACTATATTTGATGTGAAAAGATATTGACATTTTTGTTCTATTTTTTAATTTATATAGGAATTTAATGTCTCTGTACTATAATTTTCATGAACTCACATAGTGCTTCACCTACACTGCAATGACACTGCTGCAATATTTTTCCTCTCAGCCACCACTAAGGGTGTAGATGTCCTTATAACTATTATACATATAAAATAAAATGTATAACACATGGCTATTAATTTGTATTTACAACTTGACTTCCATGTAGAATAATTAAGAATTATAAAAGTAGATAATATTTATTGTTTATTTTTTGCTGTAGATTAAGTTATTTCACTGCTACCATTTTTTTTTTCTGTAAGCTGAATAACTCCCTTCATTTCTTACAGTGAAAATCTACTTATTGACTGTCACATTTTTGTGCCTCTAACTTTTCATTTTAAAAGCACATATTTTGTTAATATGGATGTTGCTGGAGGGCTTCTCTCCAGGTTCCCCAAGCCCCGCAGTCCCACAATCCACTTATAAAATAATCACTCAGACGCTTATATCATTTATAAACTGTATGGCCGTGGCAGGCTTCTTGCTAACTGTTCTTTTATCTTATATTAACCCATTTTTATAAATCTATACCTTGCCACGTGGCTGGTGGCTTACCGGTGTCTCTACATGCTCTTCTCCTGGCAGTGGCTGCAGTCTCTCCCCTCCTTCTTCCTGTTTCCCCAATTCTCCTCTCTCCTTGTCCCGCCTATATTTCCTGCCTGGTCACTGGCCATCAGTGTTTTATTTACATAGAGTGATATCCACAGCACTTCCCCTTTCTTCTTTTTTTAAAAAGGAAGGTTTTAACTTTAACATGGTAAAATTACATATAACAAAACAATTACCAAGCAAGAATTATAGTTACAATATTAAAGAAGATGTCCTATCTATCTTATATTTGTGAGTTTAAGGTTTTATAGCTAACTTATCTTTTATCATAACTGAGGAAATTACAACTATCTAGTCTTCAACCACATCAAAGACCTGAGAAGGAACATAATGGTACCTGAGAAATGGTAGATGGATGCAAGCAACTTTCGGGAATCTTGCAAGAGTAGACCAAGACAGCTGGCAGCCTGGACAGTCACCTAATGTTTCTCAGCATTGTTGGTGCATTCAAATTGGCTACAGGCCTAGAGTATCTGACAGACCATTTTTAGAAGCAGGAATTTTAAGAGACCATCTTACCCTGTCTTGGCAGAGTACAGTGGTCGCTTTCCTTGTGTCCTGCTTGTCCAGAAAGGACAGCATTGCATTTGTACTGTCAGCCATTAAGGCAAGGGCAGTTCTTTGCCCAGTAGGCCATTTTGTGCCAAGAAGACAAACTTCCAAATGGAAATGTCTTAGAAGTCCAACATTCTCTCGGGATCAAATTGGTGCAGCCAGGAGCAATTGTGTCTCATGTCAACAGAATTCTAAGTTATTTAAATGCCATATTCTCTAGGTCTATGAAGTGTTTGAAGATTACCTATCTATCTGAAATATATCTATGTATACCTAGAAGACTTAACTAACATGGCTACAGATATGATTATCATAGATGACTAATTATTAACCTATTTTTTAATTATCCATTACAATTTTAAATGAGTTATATAAACATAATACCTCAAACAAGAATAGAAATATATATATATACAGTATAACAAAATTAACTTCAAGTTTGTATCAATGAACTAAAATTTATACCAATGTAAAACATTTTAAACATAAACTAAAATTTATACCAATGTAAAACATTTTAAACAAGTTGTTCTTTAAAAGTAGGTTCATTAATCTACCCTTTTATCTTATCATCTCCATATCCTCCTATATATCATATCCCCTTTTGTTTTTTAGAAAGAGATCACATTTATAATCAACCTGTTTTAAATAAAAATATTGGTTTTCCTCTGTCCCACACCAGAGGGCTCTTCTGATTTGGGACACAAGAATCACTTAACCATTTTTTTTTTAAAGCAATATGTCTGGGTTTAGAGGGGGAGTGAGCCAATTCCACCTCTAAAGCCAGCTTGGTATATTTGGGAATTTGGGCGTAGCATCTCTTACTACTTCCTGCTGGAGGGGGGCGCTGTATCTTATGGGGACGCAAAGAAAATTTTAGACCTATGGGGTAGTCCGTGAGGCTGTATTGTGTGAACCAGTTGCCTTGAAACCGATCTGGATGTTGGATCATCTGGGCCATGGTGTCATCGGAGTCCTTTCAGGGGGTCTTGGCTGGTGAAACCTGATGTATCTTAATCTGGAACAAGTCCACAGCCTCTGGCTTTCTGTGGAAACAAAAGCAGAACCTCTTTTCCAAAGTAACATATCCTTATATCCAAATTTTGAAGTCAAGGTACCTTTAAAATATACATTTTGGCATAACTCAACAGGTTTTGTAATCAAATGTTTTTCTTTAGTTATGAATATCAAAGAGAACATAATCCAGATTCTCTGTGTGGTAGCCATCTTTATGTGGCTTATGTTTTATATTACCTTGAGCCTTGAGCCTATTGCTTTAAACTGTACCATTGTAAGCCTGAAACGGCGCTGTGGCTGCTGGCTCCGCCCACTTCAGCTTCCCAACATGGCAGTGGTATGTTTTCCGCCAGCTCTGGGAGTCATCAAGTCTCAGAAATAGTGGGTCTAAGCTTTTATCAAAGCAGCGTGTAGCCCAGAAACCTCTTTTTTTTTTTTTTTTTTTTTTAAATACTAGTAAAGACTAAATCTACCACACAGCTTAATGTGCCACTGGCAGATGCCTCATTTCCGCCATACTGCCGGTCAAACGCACCCGCCAGGAACCCGCCAGTGTTCAAACCTGCGTTTTGCCGCATCTAGCTGCCCGTATGAGACAAGAAGCAGGAACCTGGTTTTGGCTCTGTTTAGAATTGGTTATTAAATATTCTCAGGTTTAAGGTGGAAACTCGAGCCGTTGGGCGCCATTTGTTGCTGGAGGGCTTCTCTCCAGGTTCCCCAAGCCCCGCAGTCCCACAATCCACTTATAAAATAATCACTCAGACGCTTATATCATTTATAAACTGTATGGCCGTGGCAGGCTTCTTGCTAACTGTTCTTTTATCTTATATTAACCCATTTTTATAAATCTATACCTTGCCACGTGGCTGGTGGCTTACCGGTGTCTCTACATGCTCTTCTCCTGGCGGTGGCTGCAGTCTCTCCCCTCCTTCTTCCTGTTTCCCCAATTCTCCTCTCTCTTTGTCCCGCCTATATTTCCTGCCTGGTCACTGGCCATCAGTGTTTTATTTACATAGAGTGATATCCACAGCATATGGAGACATTATGGCTGGTGTCTCCTCTTGCTTACATCATTTTAAAGACACTCTTTTGATGCTTTTTGCTTAACATTGCTGTCAGTGTGAAATTTCCATATTATTTCATGGCTAGTCTTATATATGGCACTGTTTTCTGTTTCACTATGATCAACACAAACAGTTGTAGCAGTCTGGATTTTGTTGATTTTTTTTATATACATATTGTCTGTGATTTTTCTCTAATTTGAAATGTTTCATTGGTGTACATAGTTTATTCTATTTTACTTTCTCTCTGCCTCTACCTGCTCTCTCAGTCCCTCTGTCTCTGCATTCCTGTCCTCTGTCTGGAAGACAAATTCCATACATATTTGAGACTCATATTTGCTTAAGAAGAACAGTATTTCAGTATGCTTTTTTCTATTGTCTCCACTGTTGTGTTTTTATCTTTTCAGATGAAGTTTCCAACATGCAGCAAAATGAACAGGTGAATAGTTCACACATTCTTGTTTTTAGCTCCAGAATTCCAGTGTGGTTTCTATGGTTTGTAGTTCTCTACTGGTGACCTTCATTCTTCACTGATCTGTATCTCTTGTTTTATGCCATTTGGTATGAATTTCATATGTTTTAAAATAATTCTTTTCTAGATTCAATATTTTTATATTGATCTTTTTCTGGTTACTTAATATAATTGCCCCAAGCTTCAGGAACAATATATTAAAGACTCTATGATTTTTGTTGCATGTCTTTATATCTGTTTCTTCTATTTATATTTGGTTCTTTGGAGAGCTGCGTTAAAGACTTTGGCTGGTTCCCATATGCATGATATGGGATGCTCAGTGGAACATCCTATGCTCATGATGTCTCATTTTTTACAAGGCATTTAAGACTCCTTACCTTTTTTTTTTTTTTTTTTTTTGAAGCTGCTGCTATTTTGCTCAGCACTTCTCACCTGTGAGACAGTGTAGAATACACCTCTGGGGAGAAAACTACCCTGATCTCTTTCTTGTCTTATACTTCCATGGGGTCACGTAATTTGATATCTGAGAAGTACTGTTTCTTGTCATTTTTTTTTCAGATCCATCATTGCTGAAGGCAGCCTGGCTAGCATGGGGTAAAGTGAAGTCACTACATCCAAATCAGCTACTTCTCCTTGGATTTTGTCAGTTTTTCTTATGCTGTGCTCCGAAATCAAAGTGTAACTCAGGATCTGTCCTAGTCTCCTAATTTTGGAAAGACCCAATTAATATTATTTTATTTGGTCTAAATATTTAATGAATATAATGTTTAAAATTTTTTTGGTAATTTTTTAAATACAAATTCAATGTCCTTAATACTTACAGGGCTATTAAGTTTTTAAGATAAGTACAGGAATGCTTTTAAATGGATTCCTATAAAAGACTGTATGTTTGACTTTAAACCTTCACTAATCCAAATATCTTCTGCTTCAATGTATTTACCATCATGAAGCAAATATTCTATCCTCAGAGAAGCTATCATGTATGTTGTGCAGGAACAAAGAGACACAGGCAGGCAAGGACTAACAGAGTTTAACACCCACACATTCCTTCTAAAATAAGACTCAAAAAATCTGAGCAGTTTGAAAAACAAATTAACCTCCCAAGTCATTGTTATCACAAAAAGAAAATAAAGAAAAGTTACAGAGAATCAAATCAGACCTGAGACACTGGATTTTTTGTAAGCTTAAAGACCAAGTGACAAAAGATCATGACAGACACAGGGACATATCTGTCCTCCCTTCTAATAATTACTGTGGATGGATCAAAGATGTAATCTTAGGTTGGATTTAAATGTTGATGCATATATAAAACAGTTATTATGTTGACTTACTGATATAAAGAGACAGATGTTGACTTACTGATATAAAGAGACAGGCAAGACCTCTTCCTATTGTAAACAACACAAACAAATCAATCCAAGTTCAAATTTAGGATGTTTACCTCACCAGCATGTGGACTGAAGTGGCTTTCCATATAACCAATTTATAAATTAAGGAAATGTCTTTCCCATTATATATTTCTAAATTCTGAGTATCTATGATTGGCATCACCCTATATTTAGATTCATTCTCTATCCAAAAGCGAAGACTATGAGGGCTCAGAGTCAATGCAAACCTGAACTTTGTTGCTGATTGTCTTGGTAGGATTTATTGTTATTTTTAGATAATACTTTATTGTTTCTTTAGAATTTCATACCATTTATTTTGATCATATTTGTCCCCAAACATATATATTCTTATTCTTTTATTATGTATATATGTATGTTCCTGTAGGTGGGTCTATGCACATGTAAGAGCAAGTGCCTGCCAAGTCCAGAACATGGTATCACAACCTCTGGAACTGGAGTTACAGACAGATGCGAGTCACCATATGTAGGTGATGAGAATTGAATTCAGGTCTTCTGCAAGCGTAATATATACTCTTAACTGCAGAGCCATCTCTCTGGACCCCTGGAAAAGTTATTTAATGTTACCCTGGGAATTGTCAGAGGAACTCTGGCTCACTAGGCACGGTCATATGTTTAGGTCTGATAATCTCCTTGGTGAAAAGACCCTTTGGGTCTGATTAATGTTCCTATATGATCTCTAGAAATGGTTGAACAAAGCATATACCAGAGAGAATACTAACATGAAAGGAGATTTCTGTGTGGAGAAGAGGGAGGATAATGATTCTTGAGCAAGCAGAATAATTTTGAAGAAAGACAACCTACAACAAAAACTTGAACATAATTATTCACATCCATATTTTATTTGTACATTTTCTATATTATGTATATATGTGGAATTCAGTATTTGAACATTTGTTATAGATTGTAGCTTATACAGAGGAAAACTGAAGAGAATTCAACCTCTTATCACTCTGAAAACTATAACAAGAGGTAGATACATCTGCTTATTTTATTTATTTTATTGTAAATGGATTTTTCTTCATACAATTCTTTCTAATTACAATCTCCACTCCCATTCTTCCCCACTTCCTCTCCCATCTAAATCCACACAAACAGGCACCTAAGGGATAATATTAAAAATAAAATAAAGAGAAACAGATAGAAATAGAACAAAACAAATAAACAAACAAAAGGAAAAAGCAAAGAACAAGTACAAGAAACACATAGAGACACTGAGGCACACATGTTCACACTCACAGAAATCTTATAAAAACATGAAACTGAAAGTCATAATATATTTACAAAGGACTTGTTAGGTTTTTTTTTTTTTTTTAATGCCCAGACACACATTATGAGACAAAGAAGCTCCAAAGAAGCCATTGAATTCATTTTCCAATAACCATCTACTGCTGGGCATGGGGCCTACCCTTAATTGTAGTTTGTTTCCCCCCAATGAGACTGCCTTGTAGAAAGCCTTTTTTTTCCATTTTCAAGTAGTTATCAATTAGAGATAGCTTCTGGGTTAGGGATGGGGTCATGTGTCCACTTCTTCTTTCAGCTCTAGAACTCCATATGTTATAGACCCATCCAAGTCCTGTACATGATGCCAGAGTCTCTGTGAGTTCATGTCTGTACTGGTCATGCTGTGTTTAGAAGGACTTATTTTCTTGATGCCTTTCAGCCCTCATGTTCTTACAGTATTTTCCCCAATCTATCCTGTAGGGTTTCAGGACTCCTGAGGCAGGGGACTTGACAGCAACATCCCCTTGAGGGCTCAGTGTTCCAAGGTTTCTCACTTTCTGCACATTGCCTGTCCATGGATCCCTGTATTTGTTCCCATCTGCTGTAGGAGGAAGCATCTCTGATGATGATTGGCAAGACATTTATTTATGAGTATTGTAGAATGTAATTAGTCATTTTATTGCTACATTGATTTGTAGAACAGTAATATTTGTTTTTCCTCTATGTCCCTGGACTTGGCCACCCAAACAATGTCAGGTGGGGACTCCATTACATGGAGTGAGCTTAAACCAAATCAGATATTGTCTGTTACTCCCACAATCTTTGTGCGACCATTGCATGAGTGTATCTTACAGGCAGGACACCATTGCAGATTGAAAGGTTTTTAGATGGGTTGATCTTTGCCTTTCTCCTTTGGTAGCATACACAGTACTTTCTGCTACCAAGAATACTAGCACACAGCAAACAAGTCCCTAGGTAGGTACCAGCTTGACTTCTTTGTGTTCAATGATTTATGTATATGTTATCTTCAGCAATAGGGCCTTTTTTGTCAGTTTGTGGAATGCAATATATAGTCTTGGCAACATCCTGGGTTGTTTCTGGGTTCACATGCGACACCTTTGTCCAACAACTCTATTTGATGCAACTCATTCCCAATACTGGAAGCTTCATTTGGTGACAAGATATGTCCAGTTGGCACACTGTATCCCTGTTATTTGGCAATTTCATTTAGACCACTTTCATATAGATATGTCTATGTCTTAGACAAACCTATACCAGGAAAATATTTTAAATATATTGCTGTGGTACTTGTTTACTAGTGGTTTTTTAATTTATTTTACATGTAAAATCTAATTACCATGTGATGGACACTTAAGATATCTGGAGTATATTTGTGCATGTTAATAGATATATATGAGAGAAAGACAGAGACAGGGGATTGAGAAAAGGGAGAGACTGAATTGTTTATAGTTTATACAAAACTATACAAATACAGCATCTTCTACTCCTATAATCTTTAGCAACTTTTGGTGAAGTTCTGATAAGATGGAAAAGAATAACAGTTTATGAAATCTGGACTGCTTAATTAAGAAGAAAATATTTTAAGTATTATCATTTTGAAAATAGTAGGAATTTCCCCCTCTGTTGGATAGCCAACTTAGAGGCAACTGGGGTGAAGCCATAAAGGAACAACTTAGTCATTACCTGACAGAAACAACTCGAGAGAGGACAGGTTTATTGTAGCTCAGTTTCATAAGCTCAGTAAGTCACAACAGTGTAGGCACAGCAGAGTGGGCCAGTTTGCAGAGTGGATCAGGAAGCCAAGAAAGGAAAATTCTGACACTGAGCTTTTTCTTCTCATTTTCCTCAGCCCAGCATACCATCTCCCAAGGTGTTGTCACTCACATTCAGAATGTGTCTCATAACTTCAGTAAAAACATTCTAGATATGTCCTCACAGACATATCTGTAGGTTGTAACAAAAAAATAAATTCCTATTTTATCCTAAGCCCTGTCAAGTTAACAATGAAATAATTACAAATGTTACATAAGTTAGGTTGAATTACACTAAAGAGTAGCAGACAGTGAATCAGAGAGCAAGCAAAATGGTCAGGGATGAACAGTTGAATGCATAAGCAGTGGTCATTCCTACCAGCTCTGGAGTGTTCATCCTTTAAATTGAGGTGATATTCAGTAAAGGGGGATACTACCTCCAAATCCCTTTTGGAAGCATTGACTTGCTAGAAATAGGCAAGGCCTGCTTTAAACTATTGCACATAGGCAAAGGAGTTTAAGATTTTATTATTTAGGTGCAACACATACAGTTTTTCAATGTTTCTTTGCAGGAAAATACTTCAGGTCCTTTCACTTTTTTACAGTTAACCCCAATGTATCCCGTCAAATTCTACCACTAAAAATGTCTGTAACTGCAGCTTATGTTCTAAACTTCAACTTCAGGTAGCAAATGGCCTCATTTGCTGTGTTCCAGTTTTGCTACTCCAAGTGATATATATCGTCTTGATCTTGCAAATACACAGAGGGTGTTATATTTCATGTGAGTAAATTATTAGTAAGTGGTATAGACTAGCCCCATACCTTGAAGCTATAACTCTTTGTTAAATAACCCTGTGTAGCATTAACTTAAGCGTACTATAAATTTTAACAGCTTCTTTTATGTTGGGTTTATCGCTGGATTACTGTAAACAGTTTCTGTACAGACCTTGAGCTCCACTGCTGATTTATACCTATAGTTGTGTCTGCTTAGCACCTTCTCAATAAGTTACATCCTAACTTATCCCTAGGAACTAGGAATGCAACTCAACCCTAAGGCCTTTGTTCACTGTTGCATGCACATAAAACATAAGAAATCACTTCCAGTACAGTGGGGAGATAGTTTAGATGATAAGAACATTTGCAGAGAACCCAGATTCAGTACCCAGCACCCACATGGTGGCTCACAACTGCCTGTAAATCCAGTTTCAGGAGATCTCATGGCCTCTTCTGGCCTCCATAAGCATCAGGTACACACACAGTATATATACACATATACATGCACCCATTTGCGCAGGCACACAAAATAAGCAAATCTTTAAAATGGAAGAATGAAAGAAAGAAAAGAAAAGAAAGCACTTTTAGATGTTGGTCAGTGACACTTTTTATTCATTTGTCTCCCACGCCATCCAATCACATATGATTGAGTTTACACAAAGTTGTCATGATATAGTAAAGCAGGAAGAATCAGAAAAAAGAAGTGCTGGTACTTCTTTTCAACATTGAATTCCTCCCTCATTTGTGTCTAAAATGTATTACAAAGTCATTTTTTCCTACTTAGTTTTTCAAAGTTCTTAGTTGAAGGCTCTTATGTCAAATAATCATTTTGTGAGTATTATATCCATGGAACAAAATGAGAAGCGTATTAATAAATGAGTTTAGACTCTTATGGCAGGCAATACACTCAGAGTTTGGCTGGTTTTCAGAAGAGCCAATCCATTGAACATTCTGCCCTTTGAGGGACAAAGCCCGGCCATTGCCCTTCTACAGGTGGTGGGGCAGAGTCTGCCTGCTGAAAATGGCGAGAAGCAAAGAGGGAATGGGAAAGCCTGAGAGAACAGATCTGGACAAAGTAGGCAAAAAATGATAAGGTGAGAATTTTATCTCAATGTAGTATACTTCTTTTTTTTTCTTTTTATTTTATTTTACAATACTATTCAGTTCTACATAACAGCCACAGATTCCCTTGTTCTCCCCCTTCCTGCCCCCCTCCCCTTCCCCCCAGCCCACCCCCCATTCCTACCACCTCCAGATCAAGGTCACCCCCGAGGACTGAGATCGACTTGATAGACTCAGTCCAGGCAGGTCCAGTCCCCTCCCCCCAGATTCAGCCAAGCGACCCTGCATAAGTCCCAAGTTTCAAACAGCTATCTCATGCAGCGAGCCCAGGAAGCCTAGATGCCTCCCAAACAGATCAAGCCAATCAACTGTCTCACCTATTCAGAGGGCCTGATCCAGTTGGGGGCCCCTCAGACTTTGGTTCATAGTTCATGTGTTTCCATTCGTTTGGCTATTTGTCCCTGTGCTTTGTCCAACCTTGGTTTCAACAATTCTCACTCATATAAACCCTCCTCTTTCTTGCTTATTAGACTCCCAGCGCTCCACCTGGGGCTTAGCTGTGGAGTCTGCATCCAGATTCCTTAGTCAAACTAACCTGAAGGTATGGCTTTTGTTCCACCTTATTCTCTTGACTGAATATTAATTGAATATTGAATTTGTTTTTAATTGAATGTTGTGACCTCACTGTTATTATATAGCTGTTTTTACCATTTTTGTGAAGATTCATTTTGTCTTTGTAAAGCCTTCCAAAGCATGATTACCATCTTCATACTCAGCACTTGCCATTTATCCATCCACAGATGACCTTGTCTACTATCTCATTAAGCAAATTGAAGTTGATAAGTGGACACCACATGAACCCATCTCATGTGAAATAGGATGACTCAGTCTTTACCATTAACATTATTTAGTGTTAGTGTCACTTACTGCCAATATTATTAATGACAGTATTATTCCCTAACAGTCTTTATTTTTGTGAAAAAATCCATGAGAGAAATCCTGCCTCAGAAGCAAGGACCCTCTTCCCTGAAGACATGATTAGAGATGGGAACTTAATTTGATTCTTCTTCAACATAGTAAGACAAGGAGAGATACTTGCTACTAATGCTCCACAATACTATATTTGACTCAATAACTTGTTTAGAAGAGTCGTGTTTCTCTAGAACCCTGGTACCTACAGAATAGGTGATACTAAAGGACAAATTGTCCAGTTAACTAACAATACCATCATACGGTGTCAGCTTGATAGAGGTGGAGATCTAAGCATGCCTCTGACCACTGACAGAAACTTTGGTGATGCTGAACCTCTTCCCTTCAATTTCAGGCCAGGCCTACAGACTTGAACAGAGAAAGCTTAAATCACTGGCATGACTGTATCCCTGTCTTAAGGTGCCTAAGAACACTGACCACTGACAAGACAATTTCATCTGTTCTAGCCAACCTCTGAGTATTCTCCCTCTTGCTTATGTAATTTTGCTTCCCTAACTACACTGAGCTTGCTCACTTTCTTCTCTTTTTCCTCATTTTCTTTTTAAAAGCACTTCCCCTATGCCTGAATAAACCAAGGTGAGTTCAGTTTATAATGGACTACATGTTCTATTGAAATAGTCAGTACAGATCAGAGTTATGTTCTTCCTACTTTCAACAGTACGCAGCCCCACCTGTCCATGAAGCTCTCCAACAAACACTTTCTGAGAAAGAATGTAGCCTATTAGTGTTGCATCAATAAAGTAGGCTTTCCAGGCCTTCCCTCCTAGGCAGATGAATGTACATTTATAAGATTTCCCACCAAATTTATATCCCTGGATTATATTAAAAATATATGAACAACCACTAAAGTTAAAAACTTGTCTAAGTAAATTAAAATTATGGCATTTTTGATGCATTGAAGGTAATATAAAGAGTTATAACCAGTGAAATGAAAAAGTAAACTTTAAAAGTAAACTAAAATATAAATACTAACAAATTAGCAAGGATCAGATTCAAATTTGAGTCTAACTTATCACAATTAATAGTTTTAATTTCTCTGAGGAAGTATAGGCACATTCACAGAACAAAAAAGTTAAATGCTGTCCTAGAAAAATATGTAACAGGAGGAATAAGAGAGCATTGGAGTAAACTCTAATAGTATACAGTACAATAAACTTTAATGGATTTTATTGTTGAATTTTTACAAAATAAAAGAGCAATTCATTTCTTGAAATCTATGTATTTTAACATTTAAAACTTGTCCAATTAGTGAATGATATTGCATAGAATTAATCTTCCTTAGGGGTAAGTACAGTAACAACATATTATATAATCAAGCATCTTTACTATAATGAAGATCAGTATACATGAAAGGAGGTAATCATCTATACAATCTTGTGAGAAAGAAGACTTGCCAAACACAGTATAAATTATCGCTAAAGCATAATAGCTGACTCCATAAGGCCAAATGCCTTTGGACTAAAATGAAAAAGTGATATCCAAAATGCGCATTCTGTGAAAGCTCTGAATGTAAGTGGCATTTAAGCTACTGTGGTTATTTCTATTTCATATAGTCTCACAGTCAAAGGAAAGTTGGAAAATAACCTTAAGGAATCCCAGGATAATATTATAGATATTTTTCAATTATTAACATTTCATTTTGCTGTAATTAGTCTCCCCTTATTCTGTACAGAGCTAACTCTGAAGGAAGTGATGACAGTGAATAGGATGCTGATGATGGTGCTGAGGGCGATGATAAAAAGTAAATGACAAATGGGGATACAAAGTTACGAGCAGATCTATAAGCCATGTAAGGATCCTTTTACGATAAATTGCACAAATACCTGATAGTCAGTAACTGATTTAGTCAATCAATAAAATAGATGTACTTCCTATAAGCAGAGACATCTCCTATATTATCATAATGCAATTTTATAAGAAAATACATATTACTATAAATCCACTAATTTATTTATAGTTTTTACTAAAATTTCAGTAACTGGGGGTAGGGATGTTGCTCAGTGTTGGAGTGTTCACCTAACATACACATAACTTTGGATTCCATCCCCAGAACAACATTAACAAACAAACAAGCAATCATCAACAGTTGCTTTGTTTTTCCCAATTATTCCTTTTCCCTTTCTTTTCTTCTTTTCCTTCCACTCTCCTGCTCCTTTGCTTCTCCTTCCTTTCCTTCTTTCTTCCTTTTTCCTCCTTCCTTCCTTCCTTTTTTCTTCCTTCCACATTTCATACATGTCTTTACAATAATTTTAATGTCTTGTATGTATGTTTACGTGCATGTGTGTATTGTGTATGTACATGTGTGAGCATGTGCATACATGTATTTGTATGTGTATCTATGCAAGCATGTGTGTGTGTGTGTGTGTGAGAGAGAGAGAGAGAGAGAGAAAGAGAAATAGAGAGAGAGAGAGAGAGAGAGAGAGAGAGAGAGAGAGAGAGAGAGAGAGAGAGAGAGAGAATGTGTGCATGTATATGGTACATAAGAGCGCAGGTGCAAATTTGCATGTAATGTTTATGGAGGTCAGAGGATAAATTTCTGAACCAGTTCTCTCCTTCCACCATGAGTTCCAGACACTGAATTCTGGTCATTAGTGTTGTGCAGAAAGTTCCTTTATCTACTAAGTCACTTGGCTGCTGTTTTTCTGTATTCTGTGGACAAGGTCTCACACTGTAGCCTAGGATGGCCCAGGCTGGCCTCAGAGTTACAGCAATCCCTCTGTCTGAGGCTCCTAATGCTGGAACTACTCACATTGCTAATCAAATAATTTTGTTTTTTTTAGAAAAGATAAATGCTGCATTCAGTTTCGTCCTACTGTGCTGTTTTCATCTGAAATGGATCTTTAAACGCACTCTATCTTTAATGACCATGGCCTTTTAGGTTGTCACATTTTTTCCTCTAACAGGCTCCTCAATCTGAATCTGTCAAGCATCATTTGATGCTGTGGGATACACTGCGGAAGTGGCAGCGAGATCTCACTTCTTTATGTGACAAGGCACAGAGCAGCGCTATTGATGACGTCAACCGTGTTTCTGCACTGTAAAATTTCTATTGATGCTCTGTAATGACTTGGGCTAGCTACTCAGAGAATACATAAATATCCACTATTATCAGACTTTCTCCGCAGCTTTAGTGTCAACTGCTGCTCTGTATTGGAAAAGACTGCTGCAGCTCTAACTCAGTAACTCTCCTGTAAGTACTAGTTAGGACCCTACTGTTAGAACAACTCTGCCCATATCTTCCACTTCATACTCTACTTTCTTCTGTGTGTATGGACTCACAGATCGTTTGTATGTGTATGCATGCGTACATATATTCATGTATGTATGCATGTACCCACATGTGTATGTTTGCATGTATGTTGATTACATGAATGCATGTACATATATCCATATATATGTATGTATGTATCTATGGGGTAGATAGGAATGCATGCCTGTCATGACGTAAGTGTAGAAATCAGAGGACATCCTTCAGGAGTGTTTTTTTTTTCCTTCCGTCATGTGGGCCCCAGGAAATCAATCAGATTTGGCAGAAAATGCCATTACCCTCTATGGCATCTCTCCAGATCCCTGGATTCTTTCGTTGAATTTTATGTTCATAATAAAGTAAAATCATTTCAGGGATTTTCTTTATATTGAGCTGTGGTATGTGTGTGTGTGTGTGTGTGTGTGTGTGTGTGTGTGTGTGTGTGTGTGTGTGTGCGTGCAAGCATCCCCTTTAGGTTGGTCGCAAAGGCATGTTGCAGATCTATTTTCCAATTTCACTGCACTGGCACAAGCACCAGCTATTTTTCTGGGCAGAATCCAGTGGGAAGCTATAACACACACTCCTTGAAGTCATTTGTTTTTCTTATTGCTATTATAAATCCTATGTTATTTTCCTAATATGTCAGTAGAAGGTCCATTGAACTACTCTTTCTTCTTTTATAATGAAAACTGAGGCTTATCTTCTTTCTTTCTTGTAAGGGTCTCCATCAGGGATGTAAGACCAAAGGCAAACTAAAGAAGAGGATGTCAAATTATTTTGAAAGAAATACCATCCGAGCTCTGCTGAAATATCTCTTCTTTTTTTCTCTCCATTTTCTCTTGTCTTCTCTTCTCTCTTTTCCCCTCCTGCCTTTCTTTCTCAACTCCTTATATAACTAAACATAATTATATTTACCTATCAATTTATATAAAGTGTGACTTGATATTTTTGCCTCTGATTCCACCTTAGTAATATAGCATTGGGCCATCAGGTAATTTAGAGGTACCAGTTCAGTAAGTTCAGAGATTACAGACTCAAGCAGGACCCATGTATGCAACATAAGAAAATTTCCCCATGACTTCCCAGAGCATGTGATAAAGGCTACACACCTTTAAATATGCTAGATGCCACACACTTAAATATACTGGATTAGACCAGAGCTGCCTAATAGGAAGTCCTAAAGATATGACACAGTTGAAGATACATTAATATACAGCTTATGAGAAAAAAATCTCAAGGAGATATAGGGTGGAGATTTGCAAATTAGTAATAGGATTATAAGTACTGCTAGCTTTAGACTCCCTCAGTGAATCTACAAGGAATAGGAACAAAATGAACTTAGGAGATTTAGTTTGAGAAGGAAATATCTAAACAAGTAAAGTGTCCCCATGCAGAGAAATGCTATGAGAGAGAACTTCTTCCCAACAGGTCTTCTAACTAGACACCAATCCTTAGTTAACAAAGTGCAAGAGTCCTTTTAATCTTACCAGGATTATGGTATTTGAAATCCATCTATTAAAAAAACACGTTTCTTTGGGAACAGATTTCAAATTCATCAAAACAGAGGTAATTCTAGTAGGATATGACATAAACAGAAAGTCCTTTCACAGGCATGTGGAACATCAAAGAGCTATCTCCCTTGCCTACAGAAAGGAGACAATAGCTGTATTGTAAGGGAGGTGATGTAGCCACATGGAAGGAAGCCTCTAGACACAAAGAATAGGTCCTGGGTTGTTTTGGGGTTTTTATTGCCATGAAGAGGCACCATGACCACAGTAACTATTTTTTTAATTTAATTTAATTTTATTTTACAATACTATTCAGTTCTACATAACAGCCACAGATTCCCTGGTTCTCCCCCTTTCTGCCCCCCTCCCCTTCCCCCAGAACAACCCCCATTCCCACCTCCTCCAGGGCAAAGCCTCCCACGAGGACTGAGATCAACATGGTAGACTCAGTCCAGGCAGGTACAGTCCCCTCCTCCCAGATTCAGCCAAGCAACCCTGCATAAGCCCCAGGTTTTAAACAGCCAACTCATGCAATGAGCACAGGAGCTGGTACCAAACAGATCAAGCCAATCAACTGTCTCACCTATTCAGAGGACCTGATTCAGTTGGGGGCCCCTCAGCCTTTGGTTCATAGTTCATGTGTTTCCATTCGCTTGGCTATTTGTCCCTGTGCTTTATCCAACCTTGGTTTCAACAATTCTTGCTGATATAAACCCTCCTCTTTCTCACTAATTAGACTCCCGGTGCTCCACTCGGGGCTAAGCCATGGATATCTGCATCCAGATTCCTCAGTCCTTGGATGGGGTTTCTGGCACAACTATTAGGATGTTTGGCCATCCCATCACCAGGGTAGGTCAGTCCCTGCTGTATCTCAACCATTGCCAGCAGTCTTTTGTGGTGGTATCTTTGTGGATTTCTGTGGGCCTCTTTAGCACTTTGTTTCTTCCTTTTCTCATGTGGTCTTCATTTACCATGGTCTCCTATTTCTTGTTCTCCCTCTCTATTCTTGATCCAGATGGGATCTCCCACTCTCTTTCCCTCAACCCTTGCCCTTCATTGCTCCGACTCATGTCGAGGTTGTTCATAAAGATCTCAGCCATTTCTCCATCATTGGCCGATCCTCGTGTCTTTCTTGAGGTCCTTTTTTCCATGTAGCCTCACTGATGATGTGAGTAGCAGTCTAGTCATCCTTGTTCCACATCTAGTATGCTCCTATGAGTGAGTACATACCATATTTGTCTTTCTGAGTCTGAGTTACCTCACTCAGGATGATTTTTTCTAGATCCATCCTTTTGCCTGCAAACCTCATGATGTCATTGTTTTCCTCTGCTGAGTAGTATTCCATTGTGTATATATGCCACAATTTATTTATCCATTCTTCAGTTGAAGGGCATCTAGGTTGTTTCCAGATTTTGGCTATTACAAACAATGCTGATATGAACATAGCTGAGCAAGTGCTCTTGTGGTATGATTGAGCATTTCTTGGGTATATGCCCAAGAATGGTATAGCTGGATCTTGGGGGAGATTGATTCCCAATTTGCTAAGAAAGCACCATATTGATTTCCAAAGTGGTTGTACAAGCTTGCACTCCCACCAGCAGTGGAGGAGAGTTCCCCTAGCTCCACATCCTCTCCAGCATAAGCTGTCTTCATTGTTTTTGAACTTAGCCATTCTGACAGGTGTAAGGTGGTATCTCAGAGCTGTTTTGATTTGCATTTCCCTGATGATTAGGAATGTTGAGCAATTCCTTAAATGTCTTTCAGCCATTTGAGTTTCCTCTGTTGAAAATTCTCTGGTTTAGTTCTGTAGCCCATTTCTTAATTGGACTGTTGGTTGTTTTGATGTCTAATTTCTTGAGTTCCTTATATATTCTGGATATCAGTCCTCTGTCAGATGTGGGGTTGGTGAAGATCTTTTCCCATTCTGTAGGCTGTTGCTTTGCCTTGTTGTCAGTATCCTTTGCTCTACAAAAGCTTCTCAGTTTCAAGAGGTCCCATTGATTGATTGTTTTTCTCAGTGTCTGTGCTACTGGTTTTATATTTAGGAAGTGATCTCTGGTGCCAATGCATTCAAGACTACTTCCTACTTTCTCTTCTAGCAGGTTCAGAGTAGCTGGATTTATGTTGAGGTCCTTGATCCACTTGGACTTAATCTCCTTATGTTGTCTTATTGCTCTGGCTAGAACTTCAAGTACTATATTGAATAAGTATGGGGAGAGTGGACAGCCTTGCCTCATTCCTGATTTTAGTGGAATTGCTTTGAGTTTCTCTCCATTTAATTTGATGTTGGCTGTTGGCTTGCTGTAAATTGCCATTATTATGTTTAGGTATGTTACCTGTATTTATCATGAAGGGGTGTTGGATTTTGTCAAATGCCTTTTCTGCATCTAGTGAGATGATCATGTGGTTTTTTTCTTTGAGTTTGTTTATATGGTGTATTACCATGATGGACTTTCGTATGTTGATCCACCCTTGCTTCCCTGGGATGTAGCCTACTTGATCATGGTGGATAATTGTGTTGATGTGTTCTTGGAGTCTGTTTGCCAGTATTTTATTGAGTATTTTTGCATCAATGCTCATGAGGGAGATCGGTCTGTAGTTCTCTTTCTTTGTTGTATCCTTGTTTGGTTTAGGAATCAGGGTAATTGGAACCTTATAGGAGTTTGGTAATGTTCCTTCTGTTTCTATTACGTGGAACAATTTAGAGAGTATTGGTATTAACTCTTCTTTGAAGATCTGGTAGAATTCTGCGCTGAAACCATCTGGTCCTGGGGTTTTTTTGGTTGGGAGATTTTAATGACTGCTTCTATTTCCTTAGGGGTTATTGGACTATTTAAATAGTTTATCTGGTCTTGATTTAACTTAGGTATGTGGTACCTATCCAGAAAATTGTACATTTCTTTTAGGTTTTCCAGTTTTGTGGAGTAGAGGTTTTTGAAATATGACCTGATAATTCTCTGGATTTCCTCAATGTCTGTTGTTATGTCCCCCTTTTCATTTCTGATTTTGTTGATTTGGATTCTCTCTCTCTCTCTCTCTCTCTCTCTCTCTCTCTCTATCTATCTATCTATCTATCTATCTATCTATCTTTTGGTTGGTTTCGATAAGGGCTTGTCTATTTTGTTGATTTTCTCAAAGAACCAACTCTTTGTTTCATTAATTTTTTGTATTGTTCTTAGTTTCTAATTTATTAATTTCACCTCTCACTTTGATAATTTCCTGGTGTCTATTCTTCCTGGGAGACTTTGCTTCTTCTTGTTCTAGAGCTTTCAGGTGTGCTGTTAAGTCACTAGTGTGGGATTTCTCCAACTTCTTTATGTAGGCATTTTGGGCTATGAATTTCCCTTTTAGCGCTGCTTTCATAGTGTCCCATAAGTTTGGTATGTGGTGTCTTCATTTTCATTGATCTCTAGGAAGTCTTTAATTTCTTTCTTTATTTCTTCCTTAACCCATTGGTGATTCAGTTGAGCATTATTCAGTTTCCATGAAATTGTAGGTTTTCTGTAGTTTTTGTTGTTGAAATCTAATTTTAAACCATGGTGGTCTGATAGAACACAGGAGGTTATTCCACTTGTTTTGTATCTGTTGAGATTTGCTTTGTGGCCAAGTATGTGGTCAACTTTAGAGAAATTTCCATGGAGTGCTGAGAAGAAGGTATATTCTTTCTTGTTAGGATGGAATGTTCTGTGGATATCTATTAGTTCCATTTGGGTCATGACATCAGTTAAGTCCTGTATTTCTCTGTTAAGTTTCAATTTGGGAAATCTGTCCAGTGGGGAAAATGGGGTGTTGAGATCTCCCACTATTAATGTGTGGGGTTTTATATGTGGTTTAAGCTTTAGTAATGTTTCTTTTACATATGTGGGTGCCCTTGTGTTTGGGGCATAAATGTTCAGAATTGAAACTTCATTTTGGTGGATCTTTCCTGTGATGGGTATGTAATGCCCTTCTTTATCTCTTTTGATTGATTTTAGTTTGAAGTCTATTTTGTTGGATATCAGCATGGCTATACCTGCTTGTTTCTTAAGACGGTTTGATTGGAAAGTCTTTTCCTAGCCTTTTATTCTTAGGTAGTGTCTGTCTTTGAATTTGAGATGTGTTTCTTGTGTGCAGCAGAAAGTTGGGTCCTGCTTTCGTATCCATTCTGTAAGCCTATGTCTTTTTATAGGTGAATTGAGTCCGTTAATATTAAGGGATATTAATGACCAGTGATTGTTCATCCCTGTTATTTTTGGTGGTAGTGTGTGTGTACTTTTCTTCTTTGGGGTTTATTGCTGTGGCTTTATCTATTGCCTGTGTTTTCGAGTGTGTATCTGACTTCCTTTGCTTGGAATTTTCCTCTAGTGCTTTCTGTAGGGCTGGGTTTGTGGATAGGTATTGTTTAAATCTGACTTTGTCTTGGAATGTCTTGTTCATTCCCTCTATGATGATTGAAAGTTTTGCTGGATATATTAGTCTGGGCTGACATCCATGGTCTCTTAGTGTCTGCATTACATCTGTCTAGGTCCTTCTGGCTTTCAAAGTCTCCATTGAGAAATCAGGTGTTATTCTGATGGGTTTGCCTTTATAGGGCACTTGGCCTTTTTCCTTTGCTGCTCTTAATATTTTTTCTTTATTCTATATGTTTAGTTGTTTAATTATTATGTGTCGAGGGGACTTTTTTGGGGGTCTAATCTGTTTGGTGTTCTATAGGCTTCTTGTATCTTCATAGGCATTTCCTTCTTTAAGTTGGGAAAGTTTTCTTCTATGATTTTGTTGAATATATTTTCTGTGCCTTTGAGTTGGTATTCTTCTCCTTTTTCTATCCCTATTATTCGTAGGTTTGATCTTTTCATGGTGTCCCAAATTTCTTGGACATTTTGGTTCATGACTTTGTTGGCTTTAGTGTTTTCTTTGACTGATAAATCTATTTCTTTTACTGTATCTTCAACGCCAGAGATCCTCTCTTCCATCTCTTGCATTCTGTTAGTTATACTTGCATCTGAAGTTCCTGATTGTTTACTCAGATTTTCTATTTCCAGCATTCCCTCTGTTTGTGTCTTCTTCATTTTCTCAATTTCCCTTTTCAGGTCTTGGACTGTTTCCTTTATTTGTTTCATTGCTTTTTCTTGATTTTCTTTCAGTACTTTAAAATTGTTTTCTTCCAGTGCTTTATTGTTTTCTTCTAATTTGTGTGCCTTTTCCTCTAGTTGTTTATAGCGTTCTTCCCATTTTTTGTCTTTTCCTCTACACAAGCCTCTACCTTCTTCATGATGTTATTCATAAGGCTGTTTTCTTCTGCTTCTTCCAATTTTTGATGTTGGAGGTGGGCTAGGTTCTGGTGATGCTGTATTGCTCTTCATTTTGTTGTATGTACTTCTGCCTTGACATCTGCCCATCTCCTTGTGGTTCATTCTTGGTCTTATCAGTGCACTTGATTCAGACAGAGCTTACAGATTCAGGAAGTCTCTCTCTCTTGTCTAGATGGGAGCTCTCATGTCCAAATGGGAACTCTGGGGCAGGATAGAAGCTCTTATCTAGACCAGAAGTCTGAGGCAGGATGGGAGCTTTTGTCCAGACAGGAAGTCCAGGGTAGGATGGGCACTCCTGTCCAGAAGGGAAGTCCAGGTAAGGATGGGAGCTCTTTTCCAGAAGGAAAGTCCAGGGCAGAATGGGTGTCCTCTCTGGTCCAGAAGGGAAGTCCGGGGCAGGATGGGAACTGGGGGCCAGTTTCTAAGTCTCAGGAAGTGGCTGGGGTCTCGGGCAGATGGGTGTGGGGGCACGGCGTGGAGATTGCAGGACCTGCTGGGGGCTTAGAGAAGGGGATCCTTCCCAGTGGGGCTAGAAGGGGACCTGCCTGGTGGCCAGAACCTGGGGTCCAGTTGGGCAGGTCTTCCCCGGAGTGGCTGGTGCCCAGGGATGGGGTCTGGGCTGACTACAGTAACTCTTAAAAAGGAAAACATTTAATTGGGGTTACTCATATTTTCAGAGGTTCCTTCCATTATCATCATGGTAGGGAGCATGGAGTCATGCAGGCAGATATGGTGCTGCCTATATCCTGATATGTAGGCCACAGGAAGATATCTGAGATACTAGGCAATATCTTGAGCATAGGAAACCTCACAGCCCACCAGCCACCACAGTGTCACACTTCTCCAGCAAAGCCACACTCACTTCAACAATGCGACACTTCCTAAAGTGGCACTCCCTATATAATTATGTAGGCCAGTTACATTCAAATCACCACATGGGTGATGGCCAAGACAGAAAAAATTAACCTCACATAGCTGTAAGAGAATTTCTTACTAATATCAGTGAGCCTAAAAGCTCAGTGGACCAATGTTTTTGCCTCTACCCTCAGATCTCAAGGACGCCATCAGCATTTGAAACTGAGTCTCCTGCTGTTAAAATCTAGATGCTCAATATTAGTATTCTAAAGTCTATTTACTTGCAGTTAAAGTGATCAGTCAAACTTACAGAGATGAACTTCAAGAGAACACTTCTTATATACAGTGGAATGGATCGAGGTTCTCAGTTCCAGCGTCACAGCCATTACACTTTAAAGACATGACAATCACATGGATTAGGACCACACTGAAATAATCCCCTACTAATTGTTAATAAACAAAGTAACAGTCACTTCTCCTATTCTTAAGGTCAACTTCTAAGCGAATGAATGTGTACTTGATGAATGGGTTTACCCTTTCACAGTAGATAAATAAGTTCATCCGATCCCTCTTCACAAAGCTAATATTAAAACAAAACCTCTTTAGCCATTTTATTTAAATATAATGGATAAAATACCCTTGTAATACTTATAAATTTGTACATAAATATATGTATACAGAGGAGATAATTGACATCATCAGCCTCACTATGTTGAAACGGGTCACCTCTGTGCATATTGGTGTGAGAAATCTTCATTATATTTCCTAGCCTATTAGTTTTGAAACGTTCAAATATTTAAATTTATATATTAAATTAAATTTTATCAAAATGATTACTATAAGCATATGTACTTAATATAATTTAAATGACCAGAGTAAACCTTCAGGCATTAAAATTTATGGGAGATAAAATATCTAAAATTAATTGAGGCCTTAATTCAAAGGCAGAGGAAAAGAAGGTAAAAGGATACACACACACACACACACACACACACACACACACACACACACATCTGTGTGCATATATACATATTTACATGACAACTTTTTCATTTTAGTGGGAAAAATCCTGCTATGATTCTCTCCTTCCTCATTATTATGACACTTTCCTACAATTTCCATTCTTCTCTAGTCTTGTTTTCACTTGTTCTGTCTCCCTATGTTAAGTTTCTGATTCCATATACCATTTTCTCCTCTCATTGACTGTAATGTATAACTTTAATGACAAAATGAGCCATGCCCTGCTTGTTTGTTTATATATAACACTCTATCGTTTGACTTGTATGGGAGACAGACAGTGTTAAATACTACTTCCTGTCATATTTACACCACATAACTCTTTCCTTCCACCTCTTTTACCATGACAGAGTCTCATTGCCTTAGATTTAACCACCAGGGGCTTCCCATTTAAATAAAAGCTGGGCTCTTACGTCAATGAAAACAACTTGGCTGGGACTACCATAATTATATTGTGTTTCAGTCTTATAAATCTATCACAGCAAGTGAAGCTACCTAGTTCTAAATGGTCACCTTTCCCTGGACCACACATGGTCTTTCTTCCCTGGCCACTATACATGACCGCCAACATATTATGAAGAATATCTCCAGGAACTGTGGGCCTGAGAGTCTCTGCAATATTGCTCCCAGGCTGTCAGAGAAAGCTGTGCATACCACAACTGAAGAAATGAGACCGCATCCCATAATATGAAGCTACTTTGCAAAGATTGCCCACATATATCTCAGTAACAGTAAGTAAAACTTTATTTTCCTACTGGATTCATATTTTTCTGATGCTTTTTTGAGTTTTGGTCATTTTATTTTGGTTCCAAAAATTGCAGCTTGCTTAGATTTTTTGTTTTGGGTTTTTTTATTTGTTTGTTTTTAATTAGCTATAAGGAAGCAGAAGGAAAAGAAACTGCTTAACCTATACCATCATTTAATTTGAAAAAAAAAAACTGTAAGAAGGTTGCATTTTAAATTCACTCACAACTATTCAAACACAAGACTGTCTAACTACTGCTTTGTCACATGAAGATTTTTCACATCTCTCTAATTCTCTCTTTTATCCTGGTCTTTGCCACATCTATTACTCTAGGCTGACATTCTGATAGTGCTTGTCTCCTTAGCCCACTCCAAAGTCTCCTCTATTTTCTTCTCAGCAGCTCTGAGGAGCTCAGACACATTGCCTCCACACATTGCCTCCACAGTTTGATTTAGTAAAAAATTACCTCTGCACCTCATTTCCTTTCAGGTCGATATTATCTGCTGTGATATTTGCTATAATTTGGTTGGTGGACTAATCTATGTTTTCTGTTGGTTTTTCTTTCCTAATTGACTATAAACAAGTTACTCTCTATTTGATTTCACTAATAAGGATGAAATTGGAATGTGTGTTTTTATGTAAATAAACTATATTTTAACTGTTCAGGGATGATGCTCATAGTACTCTTAGCAATTCATGTAAAGCTATGGTAAACAAGTCCTCTTCATGTCTTAGGAATTAGTGCAATTCTCAGTCTCTCTCCTTGTCCTCACAGATAAGGGTGAACAAGAAAACATCTCAGTGCAGCAGCAGAAAGATTCCACTACAGGAAACCATAATGAATCATGATGCAGAGATGTGGAGCCAAGACCAGAGGAATATCTCTAAAAATCAATTCCTATACCTAGGGCTCAGAGGACACTGCAGAAGAGGGGGTAGGATGATTGTAAGAACCAGAGGATCAGGGAGTTCCCTGTGAGAGTCTGTCTCTTAGTAACATCAGAAGTGACACCCAGCAAGTCTCACCGAGTGGACTGCCTAAATATACGCTGAACAAGGGCAACAACAATTGGCATGCTAAATGGAATGGGGAAAACTAGTGAGGATGCCTAAAGAACTGTAGACAACTAAGAAATGCTGGGAACAAGAGTAATAGTCACACACCAAGTAGCTATTTAATGCCAACTGTCACCTATAAAAATATACATGCAAATAACTTTTTACAGACTGCTCAGCTTATGTATATATGTAACCACATTTAATGAAAAACAATTCAAAAGTGAGCACATGGATATGTGTGAGAGTTTGGAGGGAGGAAAGGAAAGGGAGAAATAACATAATTGTGTTATAATCTAAAAAAAGAAATAATAATAAAAAAGAATTAATGCAACTGGGAATGTCAATATACTACACTACCCTGATAATGGAAATTTTGAAAAATAGACATTGGCCGGGCGGTGGTGGTACATGACTTTAATCCCAGCACTCGGGAGGCAGAGGCAGGCAGATCTCTGGGAGTTCGAGGCTAGCCTGGTCTCCAAAGCGAGTTTGAGGAAAGGCACAAAGCTACACAAAGAAACCCTGTCTCGAAAAACCAAAAAAAGAAAAAAGAAAAGAAAAGAAAAGTAGACATTGAAGCACTGAATTCAAAGACCTGGGTGTTAGGGATAGTTGGGTGAGGCAGTGAGAAGATTTTATGAATATGCAAATCTTTACTAAAGGAAGAAGGAAATGGCATTTCCTTTTTTATTAACTGACTTCCTATTACTGTAGCACAACACCTGAGGAAATCAACTTACAAAAAACAAATTTGTTTTCTGGCTCATAGCTCTGGAATTACTAGTCCATGGCCAAGTTGGCCTGTAGTTGTGGTTCTGTGATGAGGTGATATACCAAGATGGAATCACATGAAGAAGGACTTGCTAATCTTGTTGACAGGAAGCAAAAAGGAAAATGGAGTAAGGGCCCCCATATCCTCTTTGAGCAACACCCCAATGAGTTAACTTCTCCCCACAGTATTTTGCCTCTTGAATATTAACTACTTTCAAATTACACCACAGGCTGCAACTAAGCCTTCAATACATGGACCTTCGAGGGATATTTATCTAATCCACAGCACTGCCTAAATTAGAATTATCCAAGAATGTGTACGTGTCTCCAAAGAATTGTAGCTTATACCTTGATATTGATATAAGGAACACAGAAGGAAATTAACGCATATTTACCAGTAAAATATTAAGTACATATTAAGAATTTGGAAAACAAAAACAAGATAAAACCAGAAAGAACGGGACATGGTCCATGAGCTCAGCAACTTTCCTCATCTATCTAAGTACTCCCAGGGTGTACTGATACACAGACCAGGTGGAGGCAGTTCTCTTTATTTCCCAGGTTTTGTTCTTGTTACGAGTGACATTAGCCACTAAGATGCTCACTTTATAATCATGACACTTTACATTACCCCTAAAAGTGAAAAGCTTATCCAGTGCTTTACCAAACGCATTATCTCATTTAAATTCATCTTCAACAAATGACTTCACATTAGTCAGTGAGTGTCAATACAACTTAACAAAATTTTAATACTGACAGCTCTGCTTACAACTTTTTTCTAATGGATAGTGTAATGTGCTCTTTTTGCATTTAAGCGTGTAAGCAGGAAAATGATAGAAAGAAAATTCACTCAGCAAGGTAAATGGATTATTGTTCTAGTTAAATAGATCATCGATTTCTTTGTGTACAGAACATGTTCCTTCCTTATCCATAAAACGGAAAAGCTTGAAGATAGAAAATTAGGTTATGATTTTACATTTGAGAGGCACTACCTTTAGATCATCTCTCTCAGCTCACACCTTTAGGACTACATGCTGGCTGAGCTGAGTGGACAGAGTGGACGACAGTGGGAATAGCCAGTGCATCCGGGTGAAAGCACTACCATCCTAACTGTGTCGGTATGGTCCTCCTGACCAGGGCAAATCATAGCTGTAAAAGCCACTCCAGACAAGACCTTGGTTATTCCTAGGGAAATCTCCAGATTTCAGACAGGCAAAGTTCAAAATAAAATTCTTTAATGAGAGATGGCTACCATGAATGTTTTTGCAGACTTGTGTTCATTGTAACCCCATGCCCTTACAACCATGAATTCCATAGTACCAATGCTGCCTTACAACACAAATCCAAAAATCACACTCTCAGAATCATCTTATTCAACTGTCAGCACAATGAAAGATGCCTTAAGCTCACCTAATTAACTTATATATTATCCTAATGGTAAATGTATTGTGTCATAACAGTTCCCTTCTTCAAAGAAAAAAAAACTGATGTGATTTCAAATATCATGATTTGGATATTTGAGTTTCAATCCTCCTATTAATCACCCACTGTAAATTTATACAATACAGGTATTAATTCACTCCTGTCTTGCTGCCAGATTATTAATGCTACAAGCATAAAATGTGCCATTAGAGAATGTTTTGTCAGCACAAAATTTGTGCAAAGATTATGGAGATTTTGTTTGATAAAAGTAAAATAAGTGAAAAGTGATGAGGAATAATTATCTCAAGTGATTAAATATCAATCAATCTCTTGTAGCTGGAAATAAGGCTACATTATCAGTTCTGGGCTTTCTTTGAGGAGATGAATGTACTTGTGAGTGTTGCCTTCCACTCTCAGCTGGCTCCTGACCTTGCTTCTCCATTATCCCTCCTGGGCATCCTATCATTTGCTGTCTGAGAGGAAGCAGTACTCTCAGAGCCCTTTCAGATGTCTTTGAAATCAAGGGTAATGCTCTCTGATTTATTTTCCTCTTTGCTTCTTAAATGGCATTCAAGTGCTGCAGGAATTAAGTAGTGCGTGATTTTGCCTGGTGAATTTTAGAATATGTGGGATTAATCTTATGAAGCATGGTTTCATTGTGCATAACTGTTCTCCTGTAGTTCAAACTTTAAGCACCTAAGAATGAAAATGAATTACTGATGACAAAGCAATTACTCCAACTCCTGTATTTCACAGTTAAGCTGGAACAAAAGTAATTCCATTACAACAAAATAAATAAATCAGCTCCATGTATAGAAAGGTTCTAGGTGGAAACTTCCTTTACTGTTATATTTTATGGACATGGATTCAGTTTCCTCCTTGTAGTTTAAATCTAAGGAGTATGAAAGTGTTGTTAGCTCAGTCTTACTGTGTTCCAAAATGAGCATTGAAGTCGATCTTCTTATTAATCATTTAAGGGAGATCTTGTCCTGAAAGAAGCACATGACTTTCCATGAGTAGTTGAGCCAAAGCTCTAACAGTCATTACTGGTCTTAATATCCAGAAAACCAATTCAAACCTTTTTTATATTAATATAACATTAGAAAAGTCTGATAGTTCCATGTATGTTCAAGGACTCTTAGACTTTGTCTCACATCCAGATGAGATCAAACTCCTGAATATCTCAGCAGAGAATACACTAGAGGAAATGCTACCCACTCTTCACATGCTTCCACTCACCCAGAGTTCTGCAAAGAGGAGTTACAATAGAACTCAGCATCTGCTGTGGGATGTCATTCCATATGTTGTAAATATGTGTTGCTCTGATGGATTGATAAATAAAATGCTTATTGGCCAGTAGTCAGACAGGAAGTATAGGAGGGCCAAACAAACAGGGAGAATTCTGAGAAGAGGAAGGCTAAGTCAGGAGTTGCCAGCCTGACAAAGAGGAAGCAAGATATGAAGGCAGAACTGAGAAGAGGTACCAAGCCACGTGGCTAAACATAGATAAAAAAAATATAGATTAATTTAAGTGTAAGCACTAGTCAGTAATAAGCCTGAGCTAATGGCCAAGCAGTTATAATTAATATAAGCTTCTGAGTGATTATTTTATAAATGGGCCACAGGACTATGGGGGCTTTGCAGGATCAGAGTAACAATTCTGATTATAATTGTCCTTTAAAAACACTGGAAATTCATGACAGATAATGGTGTTCATAGAACTAGAATAAAGAGTCAAAGTGATTCAGACAACAGTCAGAGTCTTGATGCTCTAGAAACCATGGCTTAGAAATAAAAATTCATTTTGAAACTGCAAGTATGAATTATGTGAAGATCTATTCCACTCAGAAGCTTGAAAGCTCACCAGGTCTGAGGACCTCAATGGTGCATTCATTCTAGAGCATGGACAGTCTTCCCTGTAAGAGCCTCAGAGAACCTAAAATTAAGCCCCAAATTTACAGGCTGTTAGTGTCTGAAAAGATATTGAAGTATTTCTCATACAATAGAGGAATGAAATAGTCTATATTTACTGAAAGCCTGAATGACTAAGCCCACTAATTGCAAGTGGGCATGAGTCTTATTCAAGGAGACTTACTTAGACACAACTATTTACAGAGATGGTCAGTATGCTCCAGGCTTCACCTGCATTGGAAATGCAAATGTAACCCATATATGTTAACATTACAACACACAAATTTTGTAAAGATCCTGTTTTCAGTTATTGCTAAATAAAAAATAATACAAATTGATTGATCTATAGAAACATCCCTCAGGATCTAAATTTTATTTGTAGATGCTGTTAGGAGTGGATCTGAAGGGAAAGACTAGGAATGTTCTGTGTTAAGAGGCAGAACAACATTCATGTAACTCAACTCCTTGGCCTCATGTCTCTCCAAGGCCTAACTCTTATCGCCCATGTGCTTATATACTTCCCCAGAGTGACAACTATATATTCTCAGAAGAGCTCATTCATCTATCAAGTTTTCCTTATCCTATGTTACTGGACAGTGGAACATTCTCTCCCTCTAACCACACTCCTTCAGATAGAGTGATCTACAGTTTGGCTTTGGGGCACATAGTGCCATTATTCCTTCTTTAAAATGTCTTTTGTCCCCAAACTCAACAGAAATGAAGTGTTAGTGGATGAACTGGGGTGTGGGCATTAGACTCTCATGTGATATGCAGATACTTACTGCCTTTGACATGAAGGCAGCCTATGATGATGCTTAGTGATATGCTGGAAATTCACATTAGTTATCCATCAATCTAGTGTCCTTCAAAACCTTCAAATCAAGAGTTAATATCTGTAAGCCATATATTGTCACAGATTATAGAGATAAAATGTTTTATGAAGCTCTGCCACACTATAGCTCCACTCATGGTGACAGTAGCATGCATGTGAATATAAAAACAACAGCATAATGTTTAATAAGGCACAGATATACAGTAATAGGGAATAATGAAGCTTTTAGGCAATAAACAGTTTATCTAAAAAGGCAATCTAAAGGACTGAAATCAAATGCCCCTGTGTTGGGATGAGAAAATAAGAGCTGCAAGTGCAAAAATATGAAAAAGAAACACTGAGCAGAAGGAAGACAGGTAAAGAGGCTGAATTGGTTGAATGAAGTACATAAGGATGTAGATGAGGAGGTATTGTTACACAAGGCCAGGAAAACATGATCTAGTGTGACTCCCTCCCACCCCTTTTTGTGAGATAGCCTCCTATAGCTTAAGCTTTTTATGTAGCCAAGGATGAAATTGATTAATCTTTCTTCCTTTGTTTCCTAGTCCTGGGGAGACATGGTTGGTGTAGACCAGAGACTGAACACAGAACTTCCTATGTGTCAGGAAGTTCTCTACAAACTGAGCTATATCCTCAGCTCTGGTTTTCTTTCTGAAAGATCCATCTGGCTTTTACATAGAATGTAGATGACAGGGAAACTGGTGTTAGTTTTAAAATTGCATATTAAGGATAACAGGGACTTCTCCATTGAATCTTATCCCAATATCTGTAGTTCTGAAGCCATATATCATACAGGCATTATTATGTATTTGTCTAGCTCTCTTCTATCCCTGGTTAGATGATGCAGTCATATTTTGGGCATGGTGGCCCTCACGGCTGAGGTCCATCCACATCTATACTTCTCCGCATGTGTGTTTACTTGCCATGTAGAAAAAAATTCTCAGTCAATTATGCAAGAAACTGAGTGCCAGGTCTCATCCTAGGCACTGGTACAATGTAAACTTATGGGAGATCCAAAATAAGGAAAGCTGGGCCTAGGGTATCAAAGCACAAGGCAAATATCTAATGAATGACTGCATCTAAACCAGAGCAGCACTACGAACAGAAAAGATTTACTGTCATATCTAAGTTGTATGCTGTGGTGTAGCTATTGACCCCTGAAGATCTAAGTATCCAAGAGAATGGAGCATCTCTGAACAGCAATGAAACAGGATCTGATACTCCTCTGAAAGATCCCATGCACCAGGAATGCTGAAGAGGACAGGGATATCTGCATAGCTGGACAGTGGATGACATTAAAATCCCTGAGCATTCTTTCTAAAAAACAAAACATGACTTCCCAGAGTCCACAGACCTTACAGAATCTCTCTCATCACCAGGAAATTTTGAGGAATTAATTTTCCTCTGAATTCACAGAGCAAGAAAAGAGTTTATCATAATTGGTACTTACTATGATTTATGGATGAAGTAAACAATGAGCGGGGGGGAAGAGAAGGTTCTTGCCAAAGAAGTTATTTTAAATCTTAAACTTTAAGGCACATGGTCCTTCTATTGAAGGACCTTAAACATACCAAAAATCATAACCAATCTTTTCCCTCTGCAAATAAGAAAGATAGAAGTTGAGGGAATCATTCCAACCTGGAAACCAACCCTACAATGTGGTGATATTTTATTTGTGCTCTAACAAATAAATCTTGCCTGAAAATCAGGAGGAGCTAACCATTAGTTAAGCATAGAGGTCTTGAGGCTTGTACAGACAAATGGGAAGTGATAAGACAGGGTGGAGAGAAGAGCACCCTCTCTTCCTGCGGAGGATTTTGTAGGGGTAAGAACTAGGAGTTTGCTGCTCTGCCTCTCTGATCTTTCAGCTTTTTACCCAATATCTGGCTCTGGATTTTTATTAATAAGACCATTTAGCAATTTTTTTTTTACAAATGGCTGCCCAAAGTTAGTGGCATAAATTCACAAAAAAGCCACTTGCCTGTGGCCTTACAGGGCCCACACTCAAGCCTGAGCTGCATGTGGCCAGAGTTTCCACCTGATGTGGGCTGGAGTCTCTTAGGCTTCTTTCCCCCTAATTTGTTGTGGGCTCTCCCTATATCCCAATCTTGGGTGGCCACCACACTAGGTAGCTACTTTGAAACCCACTCAGGCTTCTACTGTTCTAAGCAGAAGCAGTCAGTCTCACATCTAAATTGTCATTGTCAGAAAATTTGGTGAGTCAATTAAGGTTTCTTAAAGGGAGAAATTAGTTAAGAGATAATTTTTTTCTGACATTAAAAAACGGGGGAGGGGTGGCTGGAGAGATGGCTCAGGGGTTAAGAGCACTGACTGCTCTTCCAGAGGTCCTGGGTTCAATTCCCAGCAACCACATGGTGGCTCACAACCATCTCTAACAAGATCTGGCGCCCTCTTCAGAAATTTAAAAAAAAAAAATTTAGTCGGGCTGTAGTGGCGCACGCCTTTAATCCCAGCACTCGGGACGCAGAGCCAGGCAGATCTCTGTGAGTTCGAGGCCAGTCTGGGCTACCAAGTGAGTCCCAGAAAAGGCGCAAAGCTACACAGAGAAACCCTGTCTCGAAAAAAACAAAACAAAAAACAAACAAAAAAAAAAAAAAAAAGGGAAACATTTTTACAATGGAAGAAATTGGGTCTCTGTTTGATAACACATTAGGCAGTCTGAAAATGGAAAATCAAATGAGAGGATAATTAATGTTGATGGAAATTACATAATGTCAATTATAAACACAATTTGCTTGATCATTTTTATTTTATCATTAAAAAAATTGGTTAATATGAGTGCCAAGACAAAAGTTTTAGAAAAACTTGTCAAAACAAATCATAGAGAAATTCAGACCCACATTGAAGAATTTAAAGGTGAAGCTGTCTCAGCATTGCCTTATAAGGTTTACAAAGAAACAGCCTAAGGCTTTCAAACATCCAACCTTAATCTATCCATCCAGTAACCTTACAGAAGCTACCAAATGCTCAAGGATGTGTGCAAGCTTTTTGGACTCCTGTGCAAATGTTAGATTTGAGGAGATTCAAAGAAGCTATAGTAAAATATGGTATGCACTCTCCGTATGTGAAGCAAATGTTAAACTCATGGTCAGCTAGTAATAGAATTATCCCTCAAAACTGGAAAGATTTGGTTACAGCTGTTTTAGAAGCTGGTCCACAGTTACATTGGAAGATCTGGTGGAAAGATGAGGCTAAGACCATTGAACAACAATGTAGGGCTAAAGGTATGGAAATTTTCCAAGATCAACTTCTTGAGGAAGGCAATTACGCTGATATACAAAGACAATCTTCAAATGATGATTGCACCCTAATTTTATGCCACATGACAGCCTTGAAGAAGTAGGAAAGAAAACAGAGTAATTTACAAAAGCTATACAGTGCCCAAAAGAAACCTTCACTAATTTCTTCAGCAGTAAATAGAATGATACAAAATTCAGAAGCTAGACAGATAATAATTGAATATCTGGCTTTTGAAAATACTAATGCACAATGAAAAAAGATAATTAGCCCATTAAATGCAAGATCAGTATCCTTGGAGGAATACATTTGAGATATAATTAATATTGAATCTCATAACCATGAATGATACTTGGATAGGAGAGGTGATTTCCAGAGGTTTGAAGAAAAATAGTAATGTCAGGTGTTTCAATTGTGGTAAACAAGGTCACCTAAAAAGGTTCTGTTAAAAAAAAAAAAAAAAGGTGCTCTTAGAAACAATGTTTTTTCAAGGAACAATGGCAACAGAACTTCCCTCCCTTCTGGAATATTTAGTAGGTGTGGAAAAGGCAAACATTAGACTAACAAATATAGATCAACAAGGGACAGACAAGGTAATCTTTTGCCTTTGCCATTGGGAAACTTTCTGTGGGGTTTCTCTGTAATATGAATCTTAAGGTCTTATTAATAAAAACAAACCCAAGGCCAGGTATTGGGGTGAATGCTGGAAGATCAGAGAAACAGAACAAGCCACAGCCAACCTCACCTCACCTATTCCTCAGCTGAACTTGTTTCCTCAAACTGGAAGCCTCTGTGTCCTCATCCAAATGAATCTCAGCTGAACTGCTGCAAAAAGCCTAAAAACTTAAAAAAAAAAAAAAAAAAAAAAAAGACCTCTAGTTCTTGGTCCTCATACCTTATATACCTTTCTGTTTCTTGTCGTCACTTCATCAGATTAAAGCCGTGTGTCACCATGCCTGGCTGTTTCCAGTGTGGCTTTGAACTCACAGAGATCCAGAGGATCTCTGCCTTCAGAATGCTAGGATTAAAGGTGTGTGCTACTACTGACTAAACCTATGTTTAATATAGTGGCTGTTCTGTTCTCTGACCCCTAGATAAGCTAACTGGGGAACACATAAGATTATCAACCACACCTCTCCCAGGCCCCCATGACAAATTTGGATCAGTCCTTTCCTGTCATTGTGGGAAAAATTCCTTCCTAGAGCAATTAAATAACCCAATGCCAATTGTAAAAAAAAAAAAAAATACTGTTCTGGATGATAGAACATCTTTAGAAAATAAAACAAAAATTTATGGAGAAACTACAAGTCAAAATTGATATAGGTTAGATTTGGAAACTTCCACAAAGGTAGAGTTAGGGAAGGGTTTTTGTTTTTATCTTTCAGGAGAATGAGGGCTAAGGAATCTGAAGAACAGTGGACAAATAAGACATCTGAAGAAAAACGGACAATTCATCAAGAAAAAAATGTCCCCCCAAAAGAATAAATTGGTCTATTGGTATATCACATAAAATTTCATGTCTTCCTAAATATTTGTTTCTACTGTCCTCTACAGATGCATAATGCAAATGGTCTTTATGTAGTCCCAGGTCAATTAACAATTAAAGCTGGCTGTCAAGTTGGAGCATGGCTCTCTCCTTCTCTAAGCCCAAGCATGCTTGTTAACAGAATATGCAAAATCTCTGTGTCATGTCAAAAGAGTCACCTGATATGGGACAGCAGAAAACAAAAATTAAGGGACTATTCTATTGCCACTAATCTCATAATTATTTGGTTTTACTTTGACTCATTAAAACTTTTCTTAAGGTATAAATTTTATAGCAAAATTAATAAGTTATATATATGTATATATATACATATATTTAAACTTTTGTCAAGATATTAATGGTCATATAGAGTACTAACTAATTTTAGAAAAAAAGGTTTCATCTAGCTGCCTGTACATGATTTCAGGTTTGTGTTTCTATCAGTTTTCTGCAGGGAATCATGACAATTCCTAACAGTGACTTTGAAGTCTCCAAAAAGAGATGGGGCCCCACAATGATGATGATTCCATCAGAACAATGATAATACCACTAAGCTGACAAACACCACCCAAAAATCTGCTTTGGACTACAAACTTCTCAGGACAATTTCAAGATGGCTAACTGAGATGATCCAGCCTCACAGACTACTATAAAGCCTTGCACTTTCATATTATGCAGAGACTGGACAACAAATGATATGGCTACCTCTCCCAGGACTTGACAATTAACCCCCAATTTTCTTTTCAGGATCCCTTAAAGATGCTGTCACCCCCAGACAACAGTAATTTTAAGAACATTACACCCACATTCCCAAGAGGTGGGGTGGGTGGTTTTTGGTTATTCAATGGACTATGGATAATTGTCATTGCTTAAGATGGTTGATTACAAGTTGTTAACTGTTAATGGCCAGGAAAATAGCTAAACAAAGAAAATTAGATTTAGGTTTCTTGTTAAAATATTTTAAAAAAGAGAGAGCGATTGAGAGAGAGATAAGTGGTAGATTATTGAATCTACTCTTAAAAAAAGACATAGAAATGATAAAGGGTAGATTTTTGAATCTACACTGAAAAGAAAAAAAAAGAGACTATGAATATGCTAAGATAAAAAGGTAGATTATTGAACCTACTTTTAGGAAGCGTCTACTAGTCTTAAATATTTTACATTGGATTGGATGTTTGTATATTGTATACAAATTATGTATATTGATACAAATTTGAGAATGATTTTATTAGAAAATACTGTACATATATTTCTAATCTTGTTCAAGGTATTGTACCTATACATTTCATTTAATAATACAATGCAAATTGCTAGTCCTTGAAAGTTATTATTACCAACTAATTAGGATATAAGAAATGCAAGTTAATAGTCACTACAATCTAACTTGTACTCATATTAGGTGTGTTTTCAAGGTTAAACAGAAATATATTTTAGATGGACAGGTCATCTTCAAACACTTCAGAGATCTACAGAATATGGCATTTAATGTGTTTTAACAACATAGTTTTTTTCTTTTTTTATGACTATAAAATATATCTGCTCCTGGTAGCACCAATCTACTTCAGAGAAGATGATGGACATTGGAGAAACCCCATATGGAATTTACTTTCTTTGTGGCAAAAATTAGCCACTAGGCAAGAAAGTGCCCTTACATCAATTGTTGACAGTATGCTGTCCAAAATGGACAAGCAGAACACAAAAGAAAGAACAGTTGCACCTTGCAAAGACAAAGTAGGAAGGCCCTTTGAAAAACCTGCTTCACAGAAATGTCTGTCTGGTATGCTAGGCTTTAGGTCAAAGATGGATGCCCCAACATTGCAGAGAAATCTTGGGTGACTGTCCAGGCAGCCAGCTGTTTCTGTCATTTCCCATCTTTTTTGGAAGTTGCATGTTTGCGCTTCCTGCTTACTCAGTTAATATTATTTCCTTCTTGGGTCTCTGAGGGATTTGAAGATTAGATAATCATAGTTATAGTTTTCCTTGTTAACAAATTCAGAAAAGAAACTCATTAAAGAGGTTTAAAGTATATAAATTTGAAAGACATCAAAAGATAGTGTTGTATTGATAATGCAAATGACAGAAGGTGAATTAGATACAATCCTTTGGATTCACAAAGATAGGACAGATAATGGAGTATTTTCTTTGAATTTGTCAAATGCAAATGGACAAGACATTGTTGATGTATTTATTGCCTGTATATATTGTATATAGTTACTGTATATATTTTTTCTTTATATTAGTTATAAACTTTTTTTTATTTTAGACAAAAAATGGGGAATGTGGTGATAATTTATGCTCTAACAAGTAAAGCTTGCCTGAAAATCAGAAGGAGATAGCCGCTAGTTAACCATAGAGGTCTGGAGGTCTGTACAGACAGACAGGAGATGATAGAGCTGGGCAGAGAGAGAAAGTGATAAAGCAGGGGGAGGGAGGAGCTCCCTCTCTTTCTGTAGAGGATTTCATAGGGGTAAGAAGTAGTAGCTTGCTGCTCTGTCTCTCTGATCTTGCAGCTTTTACCTCAATATTTGGCTCTGAGTTTTTATTAATAAGGCCAGTTAGCAATTTGTGTTACACCACAATTTCTTGCTCCCAGCCCTTCCCTCACAACTATTCCATCCTTTCTCTCTTTACCTCCATGCCTAGCCCAGTAGCCACAGAGGGTGGATTTTTATTTTTCTTCCTTGGTAAAACTGATTTTTGTTCTGTTTTGGCATTTGAAGGAGGATATAAAAAGACATGTTTTGCATTCATAGTGGCCAGATTGAAGGGAAAGGTTAGAAGAAGAGGTTAAAGTATATGTGCTGCTGAAAGAAAGCATCCTTTACATTCCCTTTACATGGCAACCAGATGGCTGGATCTTTATATGAGTGCCAGGAAGAAACAGCTGGCAAATCAAAACATACTGCAAGTGGTTACAAGTGCTTATGAGCATTTGGGAAAAAATATTTTTGAAAGAGGAGGAAAAGTTCAAGCTCAATACTTAACATTCAGAGATGAGCCTGGATTGGGAAACTGAGTTGCTAAAGACAGTACAGAGGGGCAGGATTCTGTTTGGATTTGCAGCCTTCTGCACAGACATCTGCTAGGGCAAGGCACAATGATTAGGGTGCACCTAAGCAAAGTTAATACAAGGAAAATGAGAATGGGGGATAGGACCTAACAAAGAGCAAGAGGGAAAGAGATACAGAGAATAAAAGGCAAAGAACAGAGGAGAAAGTGAGTGCCCACTCTCTGCATGTCACTTCTTTTGTGATTATCTTTGGGTATTGTCTTAATTGGGGTTTTATTTCTGTGAAGAGACACCTGGACCACAGCAACTCTTATAAAGAAAGCATTTCATTGGGGTGGCTCATTTACAGTTTCAGAGGTTCAGTCCATTATTGTCATGGCAAGGAGAATACCAGTATGCAGTCAGACATGGTGCTGGAGTAGTAGCTGAGAGCCTTATATCTTGCAGGCCCCAGGAAGTCAACTGAGACACTAGGTGGTATCTTAAGCATAGGGAACCTCAAAGCCTGCCTCCACAGTGACACACTTCCTCTAACAAGGCCACGCCCACTCCAACAAAGCCATACTTCCTAATGATGCCACTCCCTATGAGCTTATGGGGGCAAATTACATTTAAACTACCACAGGCACTTAACAGAAAACACTTCAGAGTCCCCAACCATTTCTTCACAGGAGAAAAATATAGATGCTGAAGTACAGATGATCAAAACTTTAAGTTAGATTCAAACCTGCCAGGCCATACCAGTTGGGCAAGTAACCAAAAGTAAAGGTGACTACCCATCATGACTACAAATGAAAGCAAAAATTGCCATCAAAGTGTCACTAGAAAGAAGAGTGACAGCATCACATACATTTGAAGGGCATTCACCAGGTTGCACGTAACATATGTCAGTTACCCATATTCTATTCCATCACTTATATTGCGAGAATCTGTAGATGCTTTAGATGAAGTTCAAGGGCTTAATATCAAATTTCATATGCTTCAGGCTTACATTTCTTGTCATGGTGTGAAGGTGGTGAGGTCTTTATGCTCTATGGCCTGTAAGAGTTGAGAAAGAGCACTGTCATCAGGGGAAACATTTTTATAGTTCTCAAGGGAACACATTTAGTTCCCACGGGGATTGTTAAATTGTTATTAAAAACTCTTGCTTTCTGTCTCACTATGTTCTCTTTTCTGTGTGTGCTCTTACCATAATGATATCTACCATGAAACTCTTTATAAAGGCCAAAAATATGATGTAACTAATTTTAGGCTTTCTATTGGCAAAGCTGAGTTATATACATAATTTTTCTTTTTAAAGTACTCAATATTTGCTATTTCCTCATAACAATGGAAAAAAGGAATCTATAAATATGATTATTTCACTTAAAATGTAAGAATTAATATGTTTCTCATAATCTTGCCATTGGAAGTAAGAAAAACTCTAAAATTATGTGAAATCTGCTCTTCATATGGAAGATGTTCAATAAATTCATAGAATGCTTATTTTACTGAGAGCTTCAGAGGAGACAGGCATGGGCTGTGATAAAGAGAAACTGGAAGCAGTCATTCACTATTCTACATTACTCCACTGTAATGGCTCATGATATATGGTCACTGGTATTTAAATTTCCCTTCTCTACTTCAGTTTATATAAAGAAATATTTCTTTTCTTGACTCTATTCATCTATTCAAGATTTAGGAGTTATAAGAATCAGAGATTCCAAGAAGAGAGGTCAAACATGAAATGTTTTTCAGATATTCTAATATCACTATTTTAAACATTTTTGAAGAAAGTGTGTAAGAAAGACTGATTCATTCAAATGTCTAGCATGATTCAACTGCCTGCTAGATAAATTCCATGAGTTATCAGGGAAACTTAATAACTTATCTTAAGTTTTAGATACTTGAAGATTTTCATTTAGAAAGCAGAGACTAAGAGGACTTCACTTCTCTCCTTGCTTCAGAAAATGCCTTGCTGATAGGTGGACAGAAATAACCTTTTGCCCAATGAGTCCTGAAAGAAAGAAGTAGGCCCTTTGCAGTGTGTTATCATTCTAATTCTTCCACACTCATCTATCCTGAGTGTTTTCTGAAGGCTGGACATTTTTATTTTTTTTAATCATGTATTCAAAATACTAGTCAAGCTGAAGGTTAGTATATTGAGAGCTGAGTGGAGATCCTAGCTCGGATATCATTAGCCAGCCCCATTCTTCTAACAGAAGCACTTAATGAAGATGCCAGAATATTTTTCATTTAGAAATGGCTGTAAAAACATGTGTTCCTCGTGATGTAATAGCTAGTTATGAAAATTGATGTATTTGATTTTCAGCCATCTGAAGATCTCCTTTCTCTTCCACATTTAAAAGAAAAAACTAGAGTTGTTATGGTTAGAGTGCTCTCCCTTATTCCAAGTTGAAATTGATCTCCCTGTATGTTCTGTCTGTTGGCCCTAGTTCTGTGCAGTGGAGCAGCTCTGCTAAGTTATTTTCTGCTTCAGCACATACTCCATGAGCAGCAGATTCCCTCAGGGGTTGAATTGCTGTGGCCACTAATGACACAGCAGAAAGGGATGCTCACCTGAACCATTGCATTACAAGATGAGTGGGGATATCTGCAGTTTCCAGTTCCACAATTCTTTAAGAAATTGTAACAACATAGGATGTAGATCAATGGTAGAGTGCTTTTCTCTTATTCTCAAGGCCCTGAGCTTACTGCCCAATACTACAATAGAGGGATGAAAAAAGGGAACAAGAGAATATATGAATTTAGTTACTTATGCATTCAGTTTCTAAATATATTTTAATTAAATGATGGTTGCAACATTTCCTGTCCCTTTCCTCCTCCAGTCCTGCCCATGTCTCCTCCTTCCAACCTTTCCCATGTATTTCACTCCCTCTAAAATTAATGGCATCTTTTTTCTTTGATTATTATTGTTATCTGTGTATATATACATGATAGCATTTCTCCCATCTACCCCCTAGTCATATAGAAATGTTATCTAATGAGAACTATCTAGACATATCCAAGAATATAAAATTTAAAAGAACAATAATCATCATCAAAGAATTCAAGAAGTTTAAAAATGATACAGAGAAAGGCCAATTCAGGCATTCTCTCCACTGTTGGTAGGCGTCTTAGCTGGAGTCATCCTTGTGAGATCCTGGGAATTTCCCTAACACCAGGTTTCTCCTTTGCCCATAATGGCTCCTTCTATGAAGAAGACACTGCTTTCATTGCTCTCTCTCATCATCTCTCCCCAAATTCAACCACCTGGATGGATCCCTCATGTTCCCTGCTCCCATTTCCTCCCTTCTACCCCCTCCCAGTTTATCCAGGAGATCTTAACTATTTCCCTTTCCTGGGGCCCTCCATGCATGTCCCTCTTAGGGTCCTCCTTTTTATTTAGCTTCTCTGGGATTGTGGATTGTATCCTGGTTATCCTTTGCTTTGCGTTTAATATCTACATATGAGTGAGTACATAACATGTTTTGTCTTTCTGGGTCTGGGTTACCCCACTCAGAATGATTTTTTTTTTTCTAGGTCCATCCATTTGCCTATAAATTTCATGATGTCATTGTTTTAATTCTCCATTGTGTAAATGTACATTTTCTTTATCCATTTGTCGGTTGAGGGGCATCTAGGTTGTTTCCTGGCTCTGGCTATTACAAATAATGCTGCTATGAATATAGTTGAGCAAGTGTCCTTGTGATATGACTGAGCATCTTAGACCCTGCCTCAGCTTGGTATGCCAGACTTTGTTGACTACTCAAGGGAGGCCTTACCCCCTCTGAGGAATGGATGATTGTGGAATGAGGGGGGAGGGAGGGTGAGAGAAATGGAGGGAGGGAGACTGGGGATGGTATGTAAAATGAAAAAAATTAATAAAAATCTAAAAAATTACAGATTCAAAATAAAAAAATTATACTATTTATACCTCATTGAACTTGAAGAAGATAGCAAAAAAACACCTGAATATATTTAAAAATACAGATATACAGTTGAATGAAGCAGTAAGGAAAATCAAGACTTGGAATCAGAATTTTTTAAAAAAGAGATTTTTAAAGAATTAAAGAGAACTCAAGCTGTAATGAAGATGGAATATTATGTATTAACTATTGCCTCTTGTTTGTAGGTACTATTTGTTCTAGGTATTAAGGATACAGTGATCATGTAAACAATGTGAAAGTGATATTTAAATGGAGTATTGACTTCTGCTCTTCTTAAAAAAACAGAATATGAACAAAGAAATCTCTCAGTTATGGTCAAGGACCACTCTGGAAGTGTGTGTGAAACAATCACTGACCTGCATCCTTATTCATCTGCTTCAGATACTGAAAATACTTATCATGTCCAGTTGGTCATTTTGTACTTCCTGAGTTTATCTTTTCTTCACCTGCTGTGCAGATTTCACCATTTATTGGTTGGCTACCTTAAAAAGCACATGCTAGGACAAGAAATATATACCAAATGTAATTGAATGACTAAGAGAAATAAGACAAGTAAACCTCAGGAGCAAAAGAATAAATATGGGAAGGGCAATAATGACTGATGAGATCAGCCGGTATTTTGGAGTAAGTTACCTAAGAGATTTGGTAATTTCTTCTGGAGCCACATCCCACTACGGATAGGACAGTGGTCACTACACCACTACTTTCCAGAGGTCACAGCAGGGAAGTGGGAAGTAAAGCATCACTGAGGCTTAAGTGCTAAGCAGCTATGACATTGTGAGCTGAGTCACAAGTGAAAGAGTATAAACATGAATAAAAAGGAGACAGGTGACAATATGGCCGGCCAAGGGAAGCTATTTATCAATGGATAGGTTTGGAGGGCTGACATGAATTTCACAAGGATCACACATTTTCATTCTCTACAAAAATAATAATTAGTTAGGAAAGGTTTGAGGGGAGCAGAAGAATGCAGACCTCATAAAAAGTCTTACATTAATGTGACATTGGGGGAACAAGCTGCCCGCCATCTTGATGTCTTCTGTGATTAAGTGTAAGAGAGGAGCAGAGAGATGTGGTGATATATTGTGTACCCCAATAAAGCTTACCTGGGCATCAGAGGACAGAGCCAACCACTAAATTAGACAGGGAGGTCAGGCAGTGGTGACACATACCTTTAATCTCAGGAAGTAATATGGCAGGACACAGAAAGGTATAAAAGGCAATAGGAAACAGGAACTCGCTCTCTTAAGGCTGAGGATTTCATAGAGGTAAGCTAGTGGCTGGCTCTTCTGCTTCTCTGATCTTTCAGTTTTTACCCCAATATCTGGCTCTGGGTTTTCATTATAAGACCTTTTAAGATTCATGTTACAGAGAGATAGTATGTCTTCATTAAGACACAGAAACAATGTAAAGGATTTGAAGGGGTAGAGTAATCTCACCCTCTTCTCTCTACCATATCTCCCCTTCATAGTTATCACAAGAGCAATACATATCAGACATGTTGCTTCTCGGGATGGAGGGTAATAAGGAGAGCCAGCCTGTGGGGCAGATTCAGGAACATATGGTCCTAATGCTACAGTTCAGGGGCCGTGAAGAAAATGAGCCACCAAGACTTCTGCAGAAATAAACAATGTAAAGAAATAAGGTCAGGGGGGCAGACAAGAGTCACTGAATGCACCAGACTCTGCTCACTCCCCATGGGAAGCCTTAACTTCTTGTAGGAGGGAATGGGTGGTGGGTGATGGGGGAAGGCTGGAGGAGCTGGAGGAGGGAAGAAGAGGATCTATGATTTGTATGTAAATTGAATAAAAAAATTTCTTAATATAAATGAATCCAAGTTAAACTTATATGGCAATTTATCACTTTAATTTTTATTCATTTACTAGTATTATTGTGTATGTGTGTGTGTATGTTTATGTGTGCACATACATGGAAGTCAGAGGACAATGTTGTGATGTTGGTTCTCCTCTACCTATATGTCAGTCTGGGATCAAACTCACTTCCCTAGGCTTACATGGTAAGCACCCTCATCTACTGATCTACTGACCCTTCTGTGGAAATTTCAAATAAAATTCCTGTATACTGAACACCACAGAAGTGTACAATTGTGATGACTACACAATAATCTTAGAATAGAAATATTCACAGATGATAGAAATGCACATGACTTAAGATACATTATTTTAAGTTCTAAAATCTTCAAAAGTCAAGCCCTATTTCTCTAGTTTCTTCCAATTAACTAGCACTCAAACCCCAAGAACCCTGAGCTTATTGTGAGGCTTTCGTTTCTACCCCTGCAAGTGAAAGTTGACTTCAAACACAACTAAAGGTCTGGAATAAATCTTGGAGTGATTTATGATTTTTCTCTGAGATTTTTTATTTCTTAATTGTCACCTGCATTGAATTCTAGGAGACATCCTGTCCAACAGTAAGATACTGATGGTTTGCTAATAGTACTTTGTTGATAACTACTTTCCACCTGGGAGATGTGAAAGTAGCATTTCCACCCATGGTTGTATAAGCTGGCAACATTTCTGGTATGAACAGTGACCCTAATCATTCTTTCCACCCAGGATTAGGCCAAAAGATCCATTAATTCTTCTAACCTGTCCAGGTGCTGTTGGATTTTGTGGTTATATCCTTTCTCAACTCCCTTCTTCTGAAGCCCACTATGTAGATGCTGACTTTATAATCTTCCCTTTATCGCAGAGGTCTTCTTTAATGACAAAACAGACCTTAAAGACCCACTTCCAGCATCTTATTTCTATTCTGATTATGTCAGTGTTTTTACACATTTCTTCCAGCTAGGCCTTATTTCACATTAAGTTTTTTAAACTATAAATTCCAGATTCAATAGGCATTTGAGAGATTGATTTGGCACGTCAGGAAAGTGTAAAGATGTGATTCTGGCAAACAAATGTTTATGTGATCATGTGCTGTGATACCCTTGGGCCTTCAATGTCAAAACCGCAAAGATTTAAATTCTGACTACAATAGTAATAACAGCTTCATGACCTCAATTGTGCAGCTAAGCCTTTAAAAACTGAGAATATCATCTATAAAATAGGAACAATGATAGTTGGTTTTGGACTATTGTGTAAGACACACAGCATTTAGGTCATTAGGAATTACATAATCTTAATTATTCTTTCAATTGGGTATACACCTTCTATTAATCATGCACTCTCCTCTTTGCCTTGTGCTTACACACTGTAATTTTAGACATTTTACCCTCTGCTCACTGCAAATTGCATCTATTTGTTCTAAGTGTGATGTCCTATTCTTCTCTCTCTCCATCTAAATCTGTTAAGGAAGAAGGCTGCTGTTGAAATCTGTGCTGCACAAGGAGATGAAGGCATCTTAATCCTCATCATGATCACCCCACCAGAAACATTTAATGCACTTACTCAATCTCTTCTTACCTTAATACCTTTTTGCTCTGGGAAACCATGTCACCACTTTTTGTTTCCTCCTTTTCTCCTGAGCATTTCTTCCCATTTCCTTTGCTGACGTTGATGATAAGCATGTAATATGGTTTGACTGTAAGCGTCCCTGCAGGCTCATGTGTCAAAGGCTTGTTCCATTGGGGAGGCCTATTATAGCTTTATTTCCTAGCTACCGTAGATGAGCATCTTGGTGTCACCATGTGTCACCTTGTTGTGCTGCTCTGTCTCATTAGAAACCCAAAGTGATGAAGCCAAATGACACTGCACTGAAATCTCTGAAATTATTAACCAAAGTATACTTCTCCTCCGTTCACACTGATTATCTCAAGCATTTTATCACAGCAACAGAAACCTGGGTAGCTTACCTAGAGGGTTTTTTTTAAAATAAATTTATTTATTTTACTCTCTGGTCAGAGTTTCCCCTCCTCCCTTCTCTTTTTTCAGTCCCTCCTCATCCAGCCCCACTCTCTTCCCATCTCCCTATCCTTTCCTCCTCTGTTTCTGTTTACGAAAGAGCAGGTCTCCCATGAGTATAAGCAAAACATGACATATCCAGTCATAGTAAAACAAAGCACCTCCCCATGTATTAAGGCTGGGGAAGGTGACCCAGTAGGAGGAATAGCATCACACACCTAGAGTTTTTAAGAGCTCAACAAACCTACCTCTCTTTCTCTTTCTGCTGTATTCTTTGATCACTGAATCAGATCTAGAATATTCTATCAAGATTCATATAGACAACTGAAAACTTTCCCTTCACCTTATAGAGTGACTCCAGCCTTACTTTCGGCTAGTATGTGTACACAGATTATGAAGAGTCAGACTTTCAATATAAAGCCAAATTCTTTTCCCAAAATACTGCACAAAACAGTCCAGTTATGAACTGTGCATCTTTTTTGAGATTTTATCATGTGAACTGAAGAAATAAAGTGTCCAGAAAATTTACAAAGTAATATCTTTCTGTTGCTAGTCCTCAGAGACCTGAAATCTCACTATAGCACTATGTCCAGCAAAGCACTAGTGGATGCCAGATAATAGGATTGTGGTGTGTCTATGACTCAGGATTCACATAATGGGATCATAATCCCCTTATGATTGTTTCTGAAGTCTCAGATTTAGTTAGAAATACTGTATTTATTAACTGGTAATATTTCTACAATAGTTCCTTATCTATGCATTGAAGGGCTTTTCACAGAGAGACACAAAGATCCAATGACACACATAGTCTCTCTCTCTCTCTCTCTCCCTCTCTCTCTCTCTCTGTCTCTCTCTCACTCACACACACACACACACACACACACACATACACACACACACACACACAGTGCTAAAGATCTGGAGTTTTCAGATAATATGAGCCTTTTTTACCAGCTCTAAAGGCAGCGCCCATGACTTGGCAATACTGCTGTAGCCAGAAGATAAATCAGGAGGAAATTGTCCACTTGTAAAATGGGAAGAAATGGAAGACAGTAGTTTCCCATGTTTGGTTTGTGGAATTGTAGTTTCCTGTGAGCAGTGATCAGGAAGGATCCTGCCCTAAGGATATAGACAAGTTCTGCATCTGCCTTCAGGGGCAATATCTCTTGACTACTGCTTTCCTAGAGAGACTGTTTTTTTTGTTTGTTTTAATTTTTTTTATTTTTGATTTTAAAGTACAGTCACTTTGTTTTCCACCTTCCTTTTCCTCCCTCCAACTTCTTCCTGTACTCGCCCACTCCCAGGCTCTCTTACAAGTTCATGGCCTCTTTTGCTTTTAATTGTTGTTACATATATGCATACTTATATAAACACAACCTACTGAGACTGTATAATGTTACCTACTTGTATATGATTTCACAGTTGACTACTTGGTACTGGGTAACCAATTTGGGGGCTCTTCCCTGGAGACCATTTCTCCTGCTTCAACATTCTGTACTTGCCTGTAGTTCTTTGTCTAGGGTTTTGGACCCTGAACTTTCCTCCTCCTTGTTAACATGACTTGTCCCTTTTTCAAGTCTCATTTTAAAAAAGACACGTTGATAAGACATCATAGGTGTAGCTTCTCTGATATTTCTAGGAGATATGATCTTACAGGAAACTTCCTGTTCTTCTAGTTCTTAAAACACGTTCTGCATCCTCTTCATCAATATGCCCTGAAACTCGAGTGCAGGAGCTGTTTTCTAGATGTATCGATTTGGGTCTGAACACCACATGATTACTTGTTCTCTGTACTTTGATCAGGTGTGGTTTTCTGTGATGAACTCCTGTTGTTGGTTGTTTTCATTCTTTTGGGGGGCCTGCCACCCGGCTCCCAAATAAATCACATGGAGGCTTAGTCTTACTTATAAAGCCCGGCCTTAGCTTGGCTTGTTGCTAGCTGGTTTTTCTTAAATTACCCGGTCTACCTTTTGCCTCTGTGTCTTTTCCTTTTCTTTCTTTTTTCTTTTTTTGTTTTTAAGATTTATTTATTTATTTATTTATTTATTATGTATACAGTGCTCTGCCTGCATGTGTCCCTTCAGGCCAGAAGAGGGCACCAGATCTCATTACAGATGGTTGTGAGCCACCATGTGGTTGCTGGGAATTGAACTCAGGACCTCTGGAAGAACAGCCAGTGCTCTTAACCGCTGAGCCATCTCTCCAGCACCTCCTTTTGTATATCTTACTTTCATTCTTACACTGTGGCTGGCTCTGTGGCTGGGTGGCTGGCCCCTACTGTCCTTCTCTCCTTGTTCTCTTGCTCTTTCTTCTTCCCCTTCCAGATTTTCTCCTTCTATATATTCTCTCTGCCTGCTATCCCTGCCTATCCTTTCTCCTGTCTTGCTACTGGCTGTTCACCTTTTTATTTGACCATTAGGCATTTTAGACAGGCAAAGTAATGCAGCTTCACAGAGTTAAACAAATGCAACATAAACAAAAGTAATACACTTTAAAATAATATTCCACAACAATCTCCATCTGTTGTAGAGATATTTCTTAGAACAGGGTGAGACTTACATTTACATGTAGGTATAGGGACAAATATGTAGAATGCAGTTAGAAATTATGCTGGTTTAGTAAAGTGGTAGTTCTAGGTTCTCCTTCAGAATCGATAGTTTTTTGAGCCCTAGGTAGTCAGCCAGGTTTACAATATAAGGCAAGATTCCCCTGTCTTAACCATGCTTTAAGTAAAATTAGGCAGCTGTTGGTTACTGCCAGGCCAACATTGCATCCTTAGGGATATTGTGCCATGGTGATTGATCTTCTGATACCATGAAAGCTAGTCCTCAGAGAGGAGGGTTTCAGGTCAGATCCAGCTTAGTTCCTCTGGGTTCTGTGTCTTCAGCAACAGAGTCTTCCCTTCAGCCTCTGGGAGGCAACCAAGGGCAACAGCCATAGGTTATAAAGTTTCAGTAGTCTCTTGTACTCCCATAACAAACAACTTGAAAGGGGATTTCTCATGCCTGTTGGTGGAGTTTGGTTGGGTAATCTGTAGCTCTACAACTGCCTCTAAGGGAAGTTACCTGCAGGAGAGGCTACATCTGCTTCTGGCTGATGGAGTAGCTCATAGATTCTAGCCTGCAATATTCAATTGTTTGCTCTTGTTTTCTGGTAGTGCAGCCTCAAATTCTTTAACATGAGTGCTTTCTCAAACACTCTACGATTCAGCTTAAATCAGCTTCTAATGAGTGAATTTTATGTAATTGTAAGCATCAATATTATTTCTTATTTTGCTTTTATTTTCTAAACACATTCTGTTCTCTTCACCCTCTTCCCTTCCTCCTTCTCTGTCTCCTTCTCCCTCCTGCTCTGCCTTCCTCCTCCCACATCCCTTGGTCTTTATGTCTTAATGTCAAGTAAATTGAAAGAAAATAGCACACCCATACCCTTTTTTTGCAATGAATTCCTTTTTTTTCTAGCCAAGTTTCTATTTTCCCATTGTCACTAAGCCTTTGTTTGTGTAGATCTCACTAATAGGATTCCAAAACAACCTGCTTTCCAATCTACAGCTAATCCATCTTTGGACTCCTTGTCTCCTTTGATTTCTTCTGTTTAAGTACCCTATATATGTCTACACTTCTTATTTTTTATCATCTTTGCTAATGATGCCTAGTAGTAGTCAAAACATACCAACTGGGTCTTTCCAACTCCTTCAAGCTTCATGTCTCTCAGGCTCAAGGTCTCCTGGCTGTATCAGGATGTTTAGCATCATTATAATTTCCATCTATGAAAACACTTAACCAGCATTCACTTCTGATGATATGCTAAGGCAGAAATACTCTGTACAGTATTAATTTCTGATTTAGTTGAGTTGTTAAATGACCCCCAAATTCAGTAACATATACAGGAATTGAAATTATAAGCAGTATTTTTATTAGAGTCTCATTGGGACAAATTACTTCAGGCTTAGTGATTGAAAATGGTATATATCTGCTGGATTGTGGCTCTAGAAGTAAAAAGTCCAAAGCAGATCTCAGTGAACTCAAGTCCAAGTGCTGGCAATAGTATATTCTGAAAAGGCCAGAGAAGAATATCCATTTTTAAAGGTTGATATACTATTAGGGGATACCTGATGATGCTTCCAAGGGCTGCCTCCATTCTACCTTCAAGGTCAGTAATGCTAGTCAAATTTTTCTCACAGTGCATTATTTCTCCTTGTCCAGTTATTCTTTAGCCCACTGGACCACAGTGCTCCTGCACTGCACTATTGACCACAGGGGTCTATCAGTTTAAGGACACAGCATTGGAATCAGCATTTACCACTCTTCCATGTATGACCAACAGTCCAAAAAATCTGAAGGGAACAGTTTTCTTTTACAGTCAGTATGAGTCATCCATTTCTTACTGACAGTTAGATGGTACTTATGGAATATCCACTTTACAAGGGCTATGCTGCTTCCATCATGCCTTTGCATAGCCCATTGGGAACAGCAAGTGAAGGTTTAGTAACATTACATGATTATGTCAAACCCAAGTAAATAATCAAGAATAATCCTAGTCTACATCCACCTAGAGCACAAGCCTCATTTAGAGGGCATGTGACATTATTCTATCACTACTCTTTAAGACACAAATACATTTGTAACATTCTTAACAGTTCAATGATGAATTTCCTGATCATTGTCTATTTTTTCACTTGGTGATTTGGGTGACACCTGTCCATCTTTTTTTGGCTTCATGATTTTTTAAATTTCATTTATTATTATAGTGCAGGTGAATGTCCATGCCACGTCACTCATATAGATAAAGGGACAACTTTATTGAGTTGGATCTCTCTGTGTTTTCTGGGTTCCTGGGACTGAATAGTAAGTCATCAGGCTGGTGTGACAAGCACCTTTATCCTCTGAGCTGTTCTTCTGGTCTCATCCCTATGTTTTTTAGATGTATTTTTCAGTTTTCCAATTATTGGCCCAGGAAAAAGAAAAATACTGAGATTGAAAGCATCTGACAGTTCTATCTGGAAATAAAGCAGGTCATTTTTTTACATATTCATCCTCTAGAGCTCAACTATATAAATGTTATTCTCAAATTCCTTTTTAAGCTTCAAAAGTTAGTCTCCCTATGTATACTATTGGAAAAACACACATTCTTAATGAGCAGCCAGCTAGACTCTTCCACATTATGGAAATTACTGGTGTGTAGATGCTGAAGGACACATAGGCAGAATATTGATGCCATCAAATCAAGACTTCTGAATATATTGCTCTTTTTGTGGTGAATTGCAATATGATAGAGAAAATGTAAATATGGGATTTTTATTTTAACAATGTACACATATTGAACATAATCATGAGTTAATAATTTCAAATAATTTTACTCCTGCCATTATTTAAAGTCAATCCCTCACACTAGGTGGGAGACTTTTTTTTCTTATTGTCTCCATGCAAGATACATACCCACATCCCTTTTTTATTTAAGACTATCTTACCAAATTTCTCAGGTTGGCATTGATTAGCTATGGTTTATAGCTTGAACTTCTGTCTCCTTCATTCACCCAGGTAGCTAGTATTGTAGGTTTGTACAACTATGCTATACTTTAAGGTATTTTTAATTTAAAAATATCTGTTTTAGGGGGCTGGCGATACTCCTTAGTTGGTAGATTACTTGGTAGATGCACAAAGTTCCCCAGCTCTATCCCTAGGACCACGTAACCAGGTGTGGTAGCATATTCTTATAACCCAACTCTCAGGAGGGAGAGGCAGAAAGATGCAGAGTTCAAAGTTATTCTCAGGAGAGTTCAGGGCCAGTCTGGAATATATGATACCTTGTCAAAAAAAAAAAAAAAAAAAAAAAGGAAAGAAAAGCATGAAAGTAAGACTCACATTAATTTACATCTGAAAATCACATCACTTGTGGGAAGAAATACCATTTAGAAATTACTTGACAATATTTTTACTGAATGTGATTTTGCTGCCAAAACTGATATGTAAAAACTACAAAAATCTGAGTATCTCCACACTAAAGCACTTAAAACCAGAATTTTTAAAAAAAAACTCTCCCCACTAGAAAGCAACTGATGAGATTTTAACTTCTTACCCTTATTAAAAGTAAACAATTTTGTTTCCACTGCAATGAAGTAGCACTGGGAATGTGTTGTCTTTCAGGCTGGGTTTTAGCAAAAGAGGATATATATAGTGGATGAGATTAAGAAGCCAGCTTTGGAAGGACTGTAATTTACAGAGTTAGGTAATAAGATGAATGACATTTGGCCATTTTGGCGATGTTAAAACAAAAGCCAAATGTTAAGGTGCATCTCTCTCCCTGTGCAAGTCTGACAGAACAGAGCCAGCCACACTGTCTTCCACTGTAGCTGCAAAGCATTGTGAGCTTCCTTCTCTGACATGACAGCCACTAATTTTAATCAACAGCACAAAGCAGTTTTAGAACAGAACCTTCAATTTTGCCGCACCAAGAGTGTTAAAAGCAATATTTTAAATTATAATGAAATATATTCAACCATGCCTCACTAGAATATAATAAAAATGTTAATAAGAGAAATAATTTTACACAAATATAGTATTTTAAAATATATTAAAATCTTATTTGTATCATGGTTGCACAAGATTTGCTCTACTTTCTATAAGTCATATGATTTTAAATGAAAATTTTAAAAATATATACCATATTTGAATAAACAGCAGAAACATGTAAGGAAAAGTTGCATTTAAAAAGGTATTTATCATATTTTGTCCTTAAATAATATTGTGTATGCATGTATCCATTCTTGCCAGCTGTTTTAGAGGTGTCTATGATTACCCTGTACCTGTCTTCTGTGTACTGCCTGTTTAGGGACTGTTTGTCTTCTGCGTACTGTCTGTGTTCAGGACTACTGATCCTCTATATACTGCTTTGTGTCCGGGACTATCTGTCCACAGCACACTGTCTGTGTCCAGGACTATCTGTCCCCTGTGTACTGCCTGTGTCTAATGTCCTCTGTACACTGACTGTTCAGAATTTCCCTATTCTGGGCTGAGCATGGCCTTCCAAGGCAGAGGACCTTAGTCTGAGGTACCCCTCCAACATGCACACATTCCATAGATTGAATCTACTCATATTTTAAACCTGGGTAAGTAATCCCACATGCTTCCATGTGTCAGGTCTGTCCATCTTTTCACATGGAACTGCCCTCCCTCTCTCTGTTGACCTCCAGCAGACTGTGAGCTCTTACAGGTCATGGAAGGTTCCTACAAACTTTCTAGTCTGCCCTGCCTATAGCTCTTTGAATGTTCCTCAATTGTTAAATAGGAAGAGAAATGAAACTAGAAAATAAACAAAAAGAAAAGCCATAAAATTGTACTTATTAATTTCATGTCATAATCTTGCACCTGGACTATACTGCTGACCTATCCACTCATCAGTTTTATCCTCAGTCTGGCCTGATGAGGGAGTCCACTCTAGGTGATTGCATAATGGTTGTATGATTAAAGGATTGGGAAACGTCAAGGGCAGAAAACAGACCAAGCCAATGATCTTCTTAGTGGTTTATGTTCTTTCATAAATGAATAGATTTATGAATCAGCAATGCTTGCTTATCTCTGAGATTTGGTCATGTACTCTTTTCTTGAAAATTTAGATTGGTGTTTAATTAATTTGTTGAATTTTACAAATGCTTTGATCTACCACAGAATATAAATAGGATACAAAATCAGATTCTAATTGTATAATCTAGTTTTAAGCAAATTACGATAAAACTTACCCTCTGAAATATTTCATCTGAGTAAAATCCTAACTCTCATATGACCTTAGAGAGAAAACCAGGCAATTCATGCCCCTTCTGCTCACTAGTCCTGGGCAGTGAAATGATCTGAACACTTCTTTTAGTGGTTTTCTTTATCTTTGAAGAAAGTTTCTAGCCATAGGTAGCCAGAGGATTGGCTTTTCCAACCAGTAACTCCCAAGGCTAGGTCTATAGGGCTATGCCCACTGTTTCACAGATGAAGATGTTTCAGACATATTGCAATTCATCCACTTTTAGGCACAACAGTAAATGCTTTTCACTTCTTGTTCACCGAGTTCCAGTCATGAAAATGTCCAGACTTGATCTGGCATGAGCACTCTTATGCCTGCAGCAAGTGGAGAGTACTCAAGGGCCTGTGTATTCCTGGGCCTGGATGTTTATGATGCAGAAGATCATGTGTCTATATAGACCACTCAACATTCAAAAACTGTCTTCAATGTAAAATCTTTACAATATGAAATTATAATAACCTTTGTCAATGTAATTGCCCAAACCATTATCACATAGAGAGAGAGAGAGAGAGAGAGAGAGAGAGAGAGAGAGAGAGAGAGAGAGAGAGAGAATGGATTTGCACTTCTTCATTAAGCAGCTATGATCATAGTGTGTGAGGTAGAGGTGAATTGATTCAGTTTAGTGTCTGTGTTTATCTTACACCTGAACTGAGGTGACAGAGATATCAGAAAAGAAAAGAAGACAGCAACAATTACAGGACTTTTATATTTATTGGTTATAGAAGCAACCAATTTAAAAATAAAGACTAGAAAATGATGCCCAGATACCTTTCCTAGGTGAAGGAGTTGTATGGGTTCACCAATGACAAAACCAGAGAACCAGAGTAAACATTTGTGATAGAGTGAGCAGTGTGGAGATACACAATTCTAAACAATTTGGATACAGCAAGGCTATATTGATTATGTAGAATTCAGGTAGAGTTTGTAATTGAAATTTGATTTAAGAGACTGCCCTCAGGAGAGAAATCATCTATGACTATAAATGGATTACTAATTTGTGATCATAATTGTAGAACTACTTATCAAACTGTTCTTGAAGTTTTATGCCATTCAATGCATCTTGTTATAGGTGTTACTTAGAGCTCTGTCAACACATCTGAGCCCAGGACATACGTGCAGCAGTTATTTCATGTATCCTTAGGCTAGGTAGCCTGACTCCCTTCTCTCCTGTGAGTGAGTCTGGTAAACAAGCCCGACATGCTTCCTTCTAATTAGCTCTCTCTTCTGCCTTTTCATTCAAGGAATCTGCCTACTATCTCCCTTATTTATAAACAAGTCTGTACCTTATAATATTTCCCTGATATGTGAGTGAGTGTGTCTTTGTGTGTGTGTGTGTGTGTTTGTACACACATAAAATCACACTCAGGTATGCATGCACATATGGGTACCTGTGCGTGGGGATGAGAGATCAAACTTCTAGTGTTGTTTCTTAGGAATTACTTAGTGACAGGTTTTCCTGTTGACATGGGACTCATTAGACAAGTTGGAACACTAGTGAATCCCAGGAATCTAAATGTCTGGGCTTTCCTAGCATTGGATTACAAGTTCAATCCACCAGGTTCAGCTTTTGTGTAGGTTCTGAGAATTTAAATTACATCTTGATTCAGTCCTTACTGAGCTGTCTCCCCAGTCTTCTTTTCCATTCTTAATTTCTCAAATTTTCTAGAATTTATAAGCATGTCTCAAAAATTGAGATTAATAATAATTTATTTTCTTTTTTAAGCAATTTTGCCCTTTGAATTACTCCAACCTTCAGTCCATTTCCCATGGCATACCACATATAAAACATTCAGAGGGTCAAGAGAGGGGACACACATCTTTCTTAATAGTGCCTGGAGCACCTGGGGTGACTGCCGCAGAGAAGGGCATTCTGATCTGATTCTCATGGACCCAGATACTCTTGTGGTAATATATTTCTCAGCTTTGTGTGACTCTCACACATAACTGACACTGTCAACTTATGAAATGGAATTTTGCCTTAGGGATTTGAAGTTGTAATTGATGATCAAACAGCTCCATCACTTTGCAGCTTGGTAGAGTACACTTAGGAGTAAATCCATTCACCTCAAAATGCAGGAAAGAGAGTTAGGAAGGGGCTAATACCCCACAGTTCCCTCAAAGGGGATGTCATCACTAATCTACATACCTCCCAAGTGTCCCTGTCTCTCAAAGCTTCTGCCACTACTCAATAGTGCCACTCTAGGGGCCACGTTTTTATCACAAGAACTTTTGGGGACATTCTACATCCAAATCACATCCAGAATAGTCCAGCAATCTTGGAAAATTATTTTAGGAGCAGAAGATTTGCCTAAAGCTATCACTGTAACAACTCTCACCACAGACTCCAGCAATCCTGGTTTTTGTGCCTCTTGAAGTAGAGGTGCCCTCTTTATCAAGAACTAAAAATAATCATTCACTTCTGCCTTGTCCTGGGTCTTCAGACAACTCCAATTCAAAAATCATCCTCTAATATAGTCTTCAATATCAATGATTCCCAATTCCCTTCAAGTTTGAAATGTAAAAAGGGTCACAGTTAGATAAAAATTGAGGCGGGGCAGAACCTATCCATCCCAATCTGATTAAAAACTTCTATCACAGTAGGAGTGAGAAAAAGAGGAAAGCAAGCTTGCTGTCTTGATGAGGAGGACACAATCTATCCAAGGAAGCTGAAAACAGAGAGATAAGATTATAAATGTGTTAAAATAGGTAACTGTTTTGATTAAAATGTTTGTATTCCTGCAAAATTTATAAACATAAATTTTTCTAGTTAATTTTTAAAATACACTTCTTTTCATTTGAGAGTTAAAAAAAGACTCACAGAAAATTAACATCAAATTATTAATAGAAACAACCACCTACCCAAAAATTTATACCCTTCCTCAAATGCATCAAAGGATTGTGTTGGCCTGTTCTGTATTTGGGTACATTTCATGCTGAGGAAATTATTACATGTAATATTACAGTGCAGTTCTTGGAAATTTTGACTCAAATATTTCTTACATTTAGCCTGAAATTGTGTTATATGCCCTATATATTAGAATTTTTTCCAGTTTTTATTAACACAAAACATTTTCATGAAATTCAAGTGTGGCACTATGCAGATGAAACTGCTTATTAAATTTGGCAACATGAAGCGCTTTCATTTTCATCAGTTTTACCAGACTGTATTATCTTCTCAAAAACACAAAAGGCTGCAACTTTGAGGGTAATATCAGGAAAACATCCATTCATTACTGCAGCATATAGGAAAGCACAGGAGAATATATATATATAAAATACACAGCAAAATAAACAACACAAATATTCAGAGCTGGGACATAGAAAGGAAGGTACTTAACTGTATGAGAGAAGAGCAGACAGGCAAAAACAGGGGCCTCCAGTAGATAACTTTTATCACATTATTAATATTTTTCAGGAATATGTGAAAATATCAGATATTGAAAGTCTCAATGTTACATGGTTTGGTAAGTAGAATCAGTCTGAGATAACATCACCTAAACATTCGTTTGACAGACACCAATCTTTTCTATGTGGTTTACATAAATTAATGTACTCGTATTCTGCAAGGCATCCTAGTTACAGATCAGAAAAAGATCCAAGTATTAGTCATTTGTCCAAGGTAACACAGTAGGTAATGACAAAATTTGATCTTCAGTTGGGGCATTCTCTTAAACGTCAAAGCTTTTAATTACTCTGAGTCAATGAGACAGAATCCTGAGTCAGACACTATGCCTGTGTGACCTGATGACCAGGAGCCATGATGTCCAAGGAAACCAGCTACGTTGTTTATGCTCTTGAAGTCTACACATAGTGACTTGAAAGAACTGAAGACAAACTCTTCAATATTAGAGCATGACATGTTGATTAAGGTGTGTGTGTGTGTGTGTGTGTGTGTGTGTGTGAGAGAGAGAGAGAGAGAGAGAGAGAGAGAGAGAGAGAGAGAGAGAGAGAGAGAGAGAGAGCACTAGCACTCTAATTCAGCAACTTCAAAAATTGATATTCGTCCCCAGGCTTCACTTGATATGACCTTTGACCTTCAGAGAGGTTCTCCATGATGCTTTCTCTCCAGGAGAAGCTCTGTACTTAGTGAAGAGCAAGCATGAAGCATTTATTCCATCTCACTCAGACCTGTAGCAGGTCACTTATGTTTGTTTTTTGTTTTTTTGTTTTTTTTTTTAAATATGTTTCTACTCTAACCTCAAACTTTTTTTATCTTGTGTTACTGACAATAAGGAGTCTTTCAAGTTCCCCCGTCATTGGCAATCTGTTGGCATAGTGCTGAAGTCCCAGGAAACATGGTTTCATGGAAGGCAGGCTGAGGCCTCTTGCGTTAGTGCTCAGTTCTTGTTGAAAACACCTTCATAGCTTAGGCTTGCCTTCCCACCCATGTTTACAGTTTGACATAAAAGAGCCTTTTATTTCTAACTTAAGAGGGATTTTCAGCATTAACACAAATGGATTATTAATCTCATCAATGCAGCACAGAATTTTGTCTTTACCCCCTGCCATGACATTCTTATTCCATATTAATTACTCTATTGTTATATTCAAATGATTCCATCCAGTTAATCTCATTACTATTAATTTTCCTGTTGACTTAATATCACTTTTTAAATTACACAATTGCATCCTTATCTAATGACCATAAGTTATCCTAGTCTTCCAATTAAACTCAGTCTTTGAGAAGCTCAAGTTTCGTTCAGTAAGAAATGTTATTTAGAAGCAAAGACTTAGGAACTTTATTAATGTGACTTTTTTTTTATCACTTCTAACTAAATGAGAAAAACCAACTTTGGTTAAGTCAGTCAGCCCCAGTGAAGTCTTCCTCTTTGGTGGGTTGGACCTAGGGTCCATGGATTCTACTATAAATGTGAAGGCCTTGCTTCTCATGCTCCTCCAATTCTGGCACAAATAAAAGAAGATAGACATTCTGGGCATTCTGGCAGCAGCTTCTCATTCTGCTGCCTACTGCGCATGATCCTAGAGAGACCTAACAAATGCTCGCCTGAACAAATACAAGAATAGCTGGGTGTGCTGATATGGCTAGTAAAAGCAGGACTGTTCTCAGTCTCACAAGGCACAACCAGTTCTAGTCTATCATGTTCCAATTGATTCTTAACTTCTCACTTCTCTTTCCTGCCCAATACTGAAAAGTTGTGATAGACCAACTATTCGCTCAAGTCTGATAATCACTGACCAATACATTTTGGAAAAACAAACAAGGCACATGAATACTAAATGAGCTAGCAATTCTGTTTGGTTGAGCCTGGGAGCATATGCCTCATTCAAAAATCACTCAGGACTGAGCATGGTGGCAGATGCCTACAGTGTTGTTCAGGGGACTTAGTTAAGAGGATCACAAGTTTAAGCCAGCCTGGGATAGCTTATAAGACCCTGTTTTAAAAATAAATAAAAGATAAAAAACAAAAGTAATTTGGATTAATTCTCATATTGCCTGTGTGGTTTTTATTTAATGTGCAAAGGAGCACAGTAAATGCCTGCTCTCCATGCCTTCATGTTTTCAACAGTCAATAGACATCGATTTTAGTTTTCTTGTTTCAAGTTAATTGTTTGTATTTTGTTAATTCAGATGCACTGGATATAATTCCACACATTTGTAGGCATATTCTCCAGGATTAACCATGTCTGCATAGTATTACATTAGCAAAAGTGGCAAATTTTATTCAAATATTTTCATGAGTAAATAGGCTGCAATTTTTTTAAAGTCAATCGATATTTCATTCTTAGCTACTCAAACATGTTAATTTTTGTGTTACCTGAATTTTGTATTAAACTCAAGAATAGTTTCTCTACAAACATCACTGAAGAATCCATGCTTGGACCTTAACAGCATTATAATTTTGTTAACATCTCCTGATCTCAGCTACTTAGAGTGTGACTTCTCAGCTTTGGCATAACTAACACTTTGGTCAGGAAAATTTTCTCTCAAATTGTCTGACATATATTGTAGGATTTTATGATAATCCTTGGCTTTCCTCCACAATATACAGTAACATTTTCTCGTTTATCACTCACATCCCAAAACATCCATAGACGTCACTGATATCCAAGGAGGAAAGCAACATGTCAAGCCATTAGAATATGCTAATGTCTCTTCTGCCCAATATTAATTTTGTTTACTACAGGGATTTCTAGTTGATTCCATCATCATTTAAGTCCATATTTATTCTACTGGCTTGACATGGCAATTTACTGCATATAAATTTGATATCTGTCCTTCAGTTTGTTTCTGAATTTTTTATATTTCCAATTTTTTATTGGCACATAATAATTATGAATATTTGTACTATGTAATAATTCAATAGAATTTACATGCTCTATAATAATGAAATCAGAAAAATTTGAAGTTCCTTTTCCTGAAACCTTTATTATTTGTCTCTTTTCTTCTCAATTAAGAAGATTCTCCATATAAATATTATTATAATAAGTTGTATAGTCATTCAACTGTGCTGTACAACACTGGAAGGAATTCCTGCTACAAAGATGGATTTTGGTAACCTGTCTTTATCCCCATATCCTCATACTTTCCTGTCTGTAATGATCACCATTCTGTTGTCTACTACCATAAAATCAATGTTTTTTACCTTCTCAGAAAAATACCATGGGGTTCATATCAAGTCTTTTGGTAGCCTCTTTGTGTCTTAATTAAATCAAAAATATATTTCAAAAACTTGCCATTTTTTCCTAAGAATAGAAAAAAAAAGAAAAAATTTAAAGTGAATCTAGCTCACTTGGCTTCGACAATATAGCTATTTTAAAAACTATGTACATGTGTATGCATAAGTTCCTCAAAGTTACAAACGTTTCAGTGAGACACATAAGCTCTCGTTTTTTCAGAAGTTTTCCCCCATAGCAAAGACTGTGTGCAGCTTAAATAGAATGAGCAGGTCTCCCAAATCTACATGAACAACCTGGACATGAGTGGGAGTAATGAAGGGTGAGGGTCAAGGGAAAGAGAGCCTGTGGGAGTGGGAGATCCCAGCTGGATCAAGAACATAGAGGGAGAACAAGGAATAGGAGACCATGGTAAATGAAGACCACATGAGAAAAGGAAGAAACAAAGTGCTAGAGAGGCTCACAAAAATCCACAAAGATACCCCCACAATAGACTGCTGGCAATGGTTGAGAGACAGCCAGAACTGACCTACTCTGGTGATGGGATGGCCAAACACCCTAATAATCGTGCCAGAAACCCAATCCAAGGACTGAGGAATCTGGATGCAGAGATCCACAGCTAGGCCCTGGGTGGAGCTCCGGGAGTCTAATTAGCGAGAAAGAGGAGGGTTTATATGAGCGAGAATTGTTGAAACCAAGGTTGGATAAAGCACAAGGACAAATAGCCAAACGAATGGAAACACATGAACTATGAACCAAAGACTGAGGGGCCCAGGCCCTCTGAATAGGTGAGAAAATTGATTGGCTTGATCTGTTTGGGAGGCATCTAGGCAGTGGTACCAGGTTCAGGGCTCATGGCATGAGTTAGCTGTTTGAAACCTGGGACTTATGCAGGGACGCTTGGTTCACTTTGGGAGGAGGGGACTGGACCTGCCTGGACTGAGTCTACCAGGTTGATCTCAGTCCTGGGGGAGGTGGGGGAGGCTTTGCCCTGGAGGAGGTAGGAATGGGGGGTGTGCTGGGGGGAAGGGGAAGGGGGCAGGAGGGAGGAGAACAAGGGAATCTGTGGCTGATATGTAGAACTGAATGGTATTGTAAAATAAAATAAAAGGAAAAAATCTAAAAAAAAAAAAAAGAAGAAGAAGAATGACCAGGTCTCTAAGAACGCAGGAATCTTCAGTGGTAACCCTTCCTCTGCAGACACTCCTCTTTTCAGAAAATGTTGCTTATCTCTAGCATGGATGACAAATTTGGAAATGTTAACTATTTGTTTCTAATAGACTTCCATGGATTAGCAAAGGCTTACATTTGTCCGCATGATTCTGTAAGTTTCACTCTAGTAGCTAAAGACTGATTTCCAAAAGAAATAGACGATTACTGCTGTGTTACAAGCTCTATAACATTCTATACTTCATCCTCACTCTCTTTTGCTCCTAAGGTCAATAAGAGTCTAGATTTTTCTACGTCGATTGTGTGACTTGTTTGTTATTAAGTGCTTTCATAGATTTTTTTTTTTAATTTTGATAACTGATTTGAAAAACAAATGGCTGGATGAGTTTGCACTGTCAGAGAGTTTATCTTTGCTAATATTTCGGTAGGTTAGCATAGCTGTTCTTGCAATAAAAGCATTGCTTCTCACTTGTGGTGGTAACTTGAACTCCACAGTCAGATCTGCTGTTTGGAAGAGGCAAAAAATCAATCACTGTGCAAGCTCTGACCTTCATTACGTTGACCATTAGCAATAAATAAAATAAATGTCTCAGAAACCACTCCACTAATGCCTTTATTATTTGATAAATGAGATTTCTAAGGCCTTTGCATTTTCAATTTGTGACAATTTTCAGGTAAGTTTATGAGATTGTCTTACTTTGTTTCAAATACTCAGTACCCAGCCATGCTTCCTTCAAACTCTCAGTATCTACCTATACTACCTTCAAACCCTCAGTATCCACCACACTTTGTTCAAACTCTCAATATCCACCCACACTTTCTTCAAACACTTGTTATCCACCACACTTATTGCAAACCCTCAGTACCCAGCCATGCTTCCTTCAAACCCTCAGTATTCACCCATACTTCCTTTGAACTCTCAGTATCAGCTGGGCGGTGGTGGCACACGCCTTTATCCCAGCACGCAGGAGGCAGAGCCAGGCGGATCTCTGTGAGTTCACAGCCAGCCTGGTCTATAGAACAAGATCCAGGACAAGCTCCAAAACTACACAGAGAAACTCTGTCTTGAAAAACTAACTAACTAACTAACTAACTAAATAAATAAATAAATAAATAAATATAATCCCTCAGTATCCACCCACACTTCCTTCAAACACTCATGAAGTTTTGTTCTTAGTTGGGTTTTTTTTTATTTTTTTGTAATATTTTTCTGAATTTCCATACGATTTGATAAATGAGATTTCTAAGGCCTTTGCATTTTCAATTTGTGATAATTTTCAGGTAAGTTTATGAGATTGTCTTACTTTGTTTCAAATACTCAGTACCCAGCCATGCTTCCTTCAAACCCTCAGTATCCACCACACTTTGTTCAAACTCTCAATATCCACCCACACTTCCTTCTATTTTCAGAAGCTTTGTTTGTTTTCAGAATTTGTATTCCTAAATAGTCACATATGATTAATAGACATTCCTCCATCCCCCCACACATTAAATATACATTTCATGTAATTACCTGAGATTTTTTTTTAATCACTATAGTGGAACTCTATTACAATAATAATGGATATTTAGTTTGTTGTCAAAGTATACAAAATTGAAAGTAAGAGATTAAGCAAATTGACATTATTGAATTATTAATTATCTTCTGGAGGCATGTCTGAAGATCTAGGATTTAATTCATGAAAGCCACTGCAGTAAATAATATTCTCAATAAATGCTGACCCTATATGTCCAAAACCCAGCATTTTAAACACGAGATGCCACAGAAAGAAAAGAAGAAACCAGTGAAGGGATCAAGGGGTTGGAAAAGGGGAAGAGAAGAAGAGAAAAGACATGAGAATGAGAAGTTGAACTTAATTCACAATTTCTATATGCATATGTTTTGGCTTGAGCTAATGCTGAGTTCTAGAAGTATAAAACAAATACCAGCATGATACTAAAATTATTTTTAAAATGTATTATTCATTTGAAAGTTTAATGCAACATATTTTAGGCATATTTACCCTCCCCCCCAACTCTCCCCAGATCCATACTCCTCTCCTACTCACCCAACTTTGTGTCCTATTTTACTTTAAATCCTTCAATACCAGTTATTCTTGCATGGGTGGTCTTCCACTGGAGAGTGGTTGACTTGCCAGGGGTTATACTCTAAGAAAAAAAAAAACTTCTTCTCCTAGCAGCTTACCGTTTCTGGTACCTCCATGTCAAGTGGTGGGATTGTGTGCCCAGCTCCTCTCTCCCTGCTGGGATTTGGTCAGGTGTCAGCATGCACAGGTTTTGTCTCAACTGCTGTGGGCTCATTTGTGCAACTGGCCTGTTGAGTTCAGAAGACAGTTTCTCTGTAGTCGCCCACTACCTCAGCTCTTATACTCTTTCAGCTCCTGCTTCTGTAATAGTCACTGAGCCTTGGGAGAGCATGCAGTATATATGTTTCTTTTAGATTTGCTCATTCTGTAGTTTCTTAATCTCTGTACCTTGGCCAATTAAAACAGTGGTTCAATGTTCTAATCATCATCTATTTCAAATAGAAGCTTCTCGTATGAGAGAGAGAGAGAGAGAGAGAAAAGAAGTGGGGGACAGAGACAGAGACAGAGAAACAAGTTGGGGCAGAATTCCTGTATAAGAGAAGTAGTTCCAGGACTGGGGTACTATCAATTGTTAATCTGGGAGCTGTTTTCAAAGACTTACTTATTCTTATTTTATGTCTATGAGTGTTTTACCTTTGTGTGTATATGTGTACCATGTATGTGTCTGGGGACCAGGAGGATGTCAGATCTCCTGGAATTAGAGTTACAACCCATTGTGAGCCACCATCTGGATACTCTGAACTGAACCTACTAGGTCTTCTACTGTAGTGAGTAGCCATTCCAGCTTTGATCTGGAAGTTCCAACCCCCATTGAGGCTTCAGCAACTGTCACACGTACAAGGCAGGGCCAAGGGAGGCACCTGGAGACCCGAGATCTGGATGAACCAGTGCTCTCTCTGTTCCTGGACCCTTGATGGTAGGAGGTTGACCAAGCAGAGCTCCAGAGAACACCAATGGACTGTGATACACCTTCCCCAGACTCCGCAACCTACCTATCCCTTCATTTGTAAGTTACCCGCTAAATAAATCTTCCTTTTAACTACATGGAGTGGCCTTAATAATTTCACCAATATTCTACAAGACATGAAGTGCTCTTCACCACTGAGTTATTTGTCCATCTCAACTTGGGCTTTTCACAGGACTTATGACAGTATCTGTGATAAGTACAGGAGCATGAGCTGGTCAGTTCAGTTAACTCAGCCATGGGGTATCCAGAATACTTCTCTCAGTTTTACTCCTATAGCTGTAGGCAGAAACAGCAACAGATAAGCTTGTTGTGGGATAATCTTTTTGTTCACTGTAAAGATATGTCTCTGCCAACTTAACCATCTCAGTGGTTTAATAAAGAGCTGAATGGCCAATAGCTAGGCAGGAGAGGATAGGTGGGACTTCTGGAAAGAGACAGGAACCCTGGGAAGAAGATAGATGGAATTCTCCAGCCAGACTATAGAGGAAGTAGGACATACGGTACTGAGGAGAGGTAACAAGCCATGTGGTAGAATGTAGATTAATTTAAACAGGTTAATTTAGATTATAAGAGCTAGTTGGAAACAACCTAAGCTAAGGCCAAGCTTTCACACCCAATAAAAATTATCTGTGCCATTATTTGGGAGCTGGCAGTCCAAAAAAAAGGACAACTACAAGGTGGAACCCACAACCAGAACTCCGTTGGCATCCCTAGGATATTCTTGAACAGTTAGGGCCAGTGAAATACATCAGTGAGTAGAGGAACTTGCAGGCTAGTGTTCTGATTCGAATTAGAGTGGACCCATATGTTCATATATTTGAATGCCTAGTTATCTAGTAATGGAACTCTTTGAAAAGGTTAGAAAGATCAGGAGTTGTGGCATTGTTGGAGGAAGTATGTCACTGGATGTGGGCTTTGAGGTGTCCAAAGCCCATGCCAGGCCCAGTCTTTCCTCCCTCTTCCTCTCCTTCCCATCTCCTCTTTCCTCCCCATCTCCCTCTCAACCTATGGATCATATGATCAGGATCAGTACGTAGCTATCAGCTACTGCTCCAATGCCATTCATACTGCCATGCTCCCCATCATGATCATAAGGGACTAAACCCCTGAAACTGTAATAAGCCCCCAATTAAATGCTTTCTGAGTTTGCTTCACAGCAATAGAACTCTGACTAAGACACCTGGCAACCTGAGTCCTATCCCAGAAACTGAAGTCAAAGTAGAATAAGAGAACCAACTCTGATTTCCTCCTACCTCCACACAAGTACTGTGGTGTGTGTGTGTGTGTGTGTGTGTGTGTGTGTGTGTGTGTGACCCCAACACACATTATGCACACACACACACACACACACAGAGAGAGAGAGAGAGAGAGAGAGAGAGAGAGAGAGAGAGAGAGAGAGAGAGAACTTTTAATTTAAAAATATATTGAAGTTTTGAGTGTTAAAAGTGGGGAGCAATCAGATACATTATAAATTTTGCTAAAATTCATATATTTGGAAACCCACGTTGGTAATTGTAAGTTTAGGCCTGCTTTCACAGACTGGTTTCTGCCATAAATCCTTCATAGAATATTCCCATTATGTAAAGATGGCTAAGGAAGGAGAAAAACTTTCCATGTACAGAAAATCCAGCAGTCCTCAAGGACTCAATTTTCTTCTCGCCATTTAGAAAAGGTCTTCCATTCTTTGCACTTTGCTCAGTTGTGGGTCTCTGTGTTAGTTACCATCTACTGCTAGAAGAAACTTCTCCAATGAGTGCTGAATGACTACAGATACAGCAGGGGCTAATTCACATCTGAACTCACAGAGGCTGGGACATCATGAAGCCTGGAAAAGGGGAAATGAAAACAAAGTCCTAACACTAATCAAGAAACTATTTGCAATAGGTAGCTGCTGGTTTGTTTCAGTTTAGTTTGGTAATTTTTGTCTCTTTGAGTTTTTCGTTTGTTTGTTTGTTTGTTTTGATTTTTGTCTTTTAAGGTTTTATGAGAGGAAGAGAGAATATGAAGGTGGGTGGGAAGGAGTTAGGGGAGAAAAGACATTATGTTCAGAATGTATTATATGAAAAAACATTTTGATAATATTTAAGATGTCTTTAAGTGTAATTGCAAAAAAAGAAAAAATAAAACAATGTAGCTGAAAGTTTTCCTGTGTCCCACCCAGTCACAGCAACTCAGACCCCAGTAAACACACAGAGGCTTACATTAATTAAAACTGCTCAGCCATTAGCTCAAGCTTATTATTGACTAGTTCTTACACTTAAACTCAGCCCACTTCTGTCAATCTATATGTGTATTACATGCTGCTCCCTGGATGGCATGCTAGCATCTCCTCACTCAGCCTTCCTCTTCCCAGAATTCTCCTTGTCTGCTCATCCCACCTATACTTCCTGCCTGGCTACTGACCAATTAGAGCTTTATTAAACCAGTGTACAAAAGCATTATTCCACAGCAAAAGAATACTGAGAAGAATCTCAGGCTGGTGTGTTATTGTGCTATAGGCCTGGGTCCTCCACAAAAACAAAGGGAGAATGTACCTTAATGCTTGTTGGCATCAGAGCTATTTAGATAAATTTCCCTTGTTGAAATTTTCTCATTTCCTCCTAAAAAGTAGATGGAACTACAGAACTCCCTTCATTTTAAAAGGGACAAACTTGTAGAGAACTAAGAATCAAGAACGCTGCCAGGAGATAGCCGGTGAGTGTGGGCTGCAAGCTCTTGTGAACTGTGCCTCTTCCCAGCATCCTCTAGTCCTGAAGACTCTGTTCTGCTCTCTCCAGGGACAGCACAGTGATGACTGTTTGGGGTAATAACAAAATTCAATTTTTCTACTCTTTTTTCTCATTTTTAGTCCATTTCTTTTAGCTTCTAACTCAAGTGGTATTGTAGGGATCATCCAACATGTTTCTTTATAAGAAATTATAACTAAGTCATGGAAACTCACAGTGTCCAAGGAGTTCTTAAAACAAACATGTACCTGGAGCCTGACCTACAGCAATCTCAGTTCTACAACCCTGTTTTCTTGGTTGCTGTTTTCAGCCATGTGTTAGTGTCACCTCTTTCTCCACTTATGGCCATTGTTTGTTCCCTAGGACAAGTCCAGTGCCTGGGTTTGCAGGAGCAGGAAAAAAAAAGGGAATAAACACAATTCTAATGACCTCATGGCATTTTATGAAATTCCATAGCAAGTTTATAGAACATTTACAGTTTGTTAAGCCTATTTTCTCACCTGGAGGGAGATTGGTATTGGTGTGCACTTTCCCCAGCTCCTCACAGATGAGCTTCTCAATGCCATCCACAAACAAACCCAAACTTTTTGAGGCCGCTTGACATCTGCAGATATCATAAGTTTGTATTCTTTAGTGCACCTGACAGAGCATATACCATCAGACCCCTATCTAAAGGCCAGGAGCATAGTACAACCTCTAAGGGCCCTCATGGAGTACATGGAGTTCTATCTCTTGATCAAGTCATTAAATCTGTGCCAGAGACTGTGGACTCTAAACAGATAATGAAGGCAGGAGTGCCAGCAGTGTTGTGTGGCCCTCAGATAAAACAGCAAGCCAAGTTGGCATGCTGATTATGCAGACAAAGCCACAAGAAAAGAGTTTTGCACTTTTGCTGGCACATTTTGAGTCCCATTGTCTTTTTAATGCTCCAGCATCAAAATAAGATATCCAGACATCCTCAAATATTAAGTTAGATTTTTTTGTTTTCCTTTCTTTCTTCTCTCACACAATACATCCTAGCCCTTTCCCTTCTCTCTACTCCTTCCAGCCTCCTTTCACCTCCTCTTCTCTCTACCAGATCCAATCTTCCTCCATGTCCCTTTAGAAAAGAGCAGATATCCTTAGGGAAATTATCTCAACATAGCAAAACAAAGTGCAATAAGACTAGGCACAAACTCTCACATCAAGGCTGGGTGAGGCAATCTAGTAGGAGGGGAAGAGTCCTAAGAGCAGGCAAAAAAAGGCAGAGACACACCTGCTCCTACTGTTAGGATTCCCAAAGAATACCCAAGCTAAACAATTATAATATATATGCAGAGAACCTAGTCCCATGCAGGGTCTGTGATTACTGCTTCAGTCTCTGTGAGCCCTATGTGCCCTGTTTAGTTGAGTCTGTGGGCCATGTTCTCCTGGTGTCTTTGACCCCTCTGACTCCTTCAATTCCTCCTCCCTATCTTCCATGGGGGTCCTAGAGATCCTAGGGAAGAGACTGAAAAGAGTGTCCAGTTTGTGTTCTCTCTGTGCCTGATGTTTGGCTGTGAGTCTCTGCACCTACTCCCATCAGCTACTGGAAGAAAATTCTGTGATGACAATTGAGCTAGGCACTGATCTATGAGTATTTATTGATTTTTTTTTTCTATCCTAGGTCTCTGGGTTATCCAGTCTCCAGTTCCTGGTCATCCAGGAATTGTCATCCATGGGCTCCTTCTCCTGTCATTGGCCTCAAATTAGACCAGTCAATGGTTGGTCATCCCCATAAGTTGTATGTATCCATTGCCTCTGCCCATCTTGTAGGCAGGATAAATTGTAGATCAAAGGTTTTGTCATTGCTGGGTTGGTGACCCAGTCCCACCCCTGGAAGTTGTCTGGCTATAGAAGACAGATAGTTTGGGCTCCATATCCCCTATTATTTGGAGTCCTCAAATTCCTCAGTAGGGTCACTATCATCGAATCCTGGGAGTTTCTACTGGACTAAGTTTCCACCTCACCCCCAAATGCCCTCCAGTTCCAATTGTCTCTTCCCATACTTTATCCCTCTACCCCCTACCCCTCCTGTTTCCATTTTTTGCCTACTCCCAGCCCCTTCTACAAAATCTATTCTATATCCCATTCACAGGTAGATCCATGTGTCCCCCTTAGTGCCTCCCATGTTATTCAGTCTTTCTGGGTCTGCATGTTGTATCATTATTATTATGCAGGTTGTGGTAGCACAGGCTAGTCAGTAGGGTTTGCGAAAAGAGGCAGAGGCAGACGGATCACCACTTACATTTTTTCAACCAATTATAAATTACCATTGTCTTGCACAATATTAATCAGTGGCCATTTAGAATTGAGTTTAATCTTTGGGCTTGAAGTATTTACAGGAGAAAGCAATTCTGGTTTTTCCTTCTCAATACTCATAGCTTAGCATTTCTAACAGCAAGCTGTGATGTCTTTTCTAACATATAAATGCTTATGCCAAAAGTTTGGGAATAGAATGTGTCTTGGGGGAATAGAAACAGGAACACTAAAATAATTCGGAGAAGTGCCAAACATCCAATGACAGCTTGCTTGTTTGATGGCTTGTCTGGTTCTACTGTTGTGCCCTTATTTGTCCTTAGAGCATTACAATTACAAACTCCTCCTCCCCCTCCTTCTCCCTCTCCTCTTTTTCCCACTCCTCCTCCCCACTATTGCCCTTATTCTTTTCTTATTCCTTTCCCCCTTCTTTACATTCTTCTTCTTGTTTTTACCCATCTCTTTATTCTAGTCCTCTTCCCACCCCCTTTCTGTTGTGTGACATTTCTAGAAGAGACATAAAGTTCTATTCATGGAAGATAGGGCAGCAATTACAGCTGCCAACAATTTTCCTGATTCTTTTTTTCTTTATGGCTGAGTAATATTCCAGTTTGTATATATACCACAGACTCACAATACATTTTTATGTTCATGAACATCTAAATTAATTCCATATTCTAGCAATTGTGAACAGAGTAATGATGTACATGGATATGCAAGAATCTCTGTACTAAGTAGAGGCAATTGGGTGGTTGCCTGAGAGTTGGAAAGCTTGATCATGTGTTAGAACATTTCTGTAGATGAATTTCTAAGCGGTCTTATTAAATAAAAAAACACAGAGTCAAATATAGAGGTGAAAGCCTTAGAGATCAGGGAAATAGAAATGGCCAACAGCTAACCTTACCTCACTAGTTCTGCAGCTTCCAAATGTGAGCTACTTCCTGTCTATCCAGACTTTTTTTGCCTTGCTTTTCTGCCCTCTCATTGGCTCTTAGCCCAGCTATCTCACTTCCATGTCACTGCCTGTCTGTACAGACTTCCAGGTTTCTATGGTTGGTACTGGGTTTAAAGGCTCAAGTCACCACACTTGGCTCTGTTCACTAGTATGGCCTTGAACACACAGAGACCCTGTCTGTTAAGTGATCAGATTAAGGCCATGTGCTACCACTGCCTGACTTTTGTGTTTACTTAAAATGGTTTGCTATTTTCTCTGATCTCCAGGCAAGCTTTTTTTAACAAATCATGAATGAAATATTACCACACACTTCTTTCTTTCTTTCTTTCTTTCTTTCTTTCTTTCTTTCTTTCTTTCTTTCTTTCTTTCTTTCTCTCTTTCTCTCTCTCTCTCTCTCTCTCTCTCTCTCTCTCTCTCTCTCTCTCTCTCCTTTCTTTCTTTCTTTTGAGAAATGTCCAGAGTGATTTCCAAATTTATTGTATCAGTTTGCACTCCAATCAAGGGTATATAAACGTTCCCCTTCCCCACATACATGACTGCATTTGTTGTCTTTTTGTATCCTGATAAGGTCTATTCTGATTGAGGTAAGATGGAGTCAGAAAATAATTTCTTTCATAAATTTCTAAATGAAATACCATTGCATCACTTTCACCCTCCCCTTTCCTCCCTCTAACCCTTTCCAATGCCCTGCAGCATACATTCAAGTTGATAGTTTCCTTTTCTTTGACTATCATTGTTACATACATGTAAATATATAAATACAATCTGCTGAGTCCATTTTTGTTGGTTTTGTGTACATGATTTTAGGACAGACTAACACTATATTTGATAATAAATAAAGGGGCTTATAACTACAAGAGGTGAATTTTCCTTCTTCCAGCAGTTATTGGTTGTCTGTAGCTCTTTGTCAAAGAATAGAACAACATGAGATTTCCCTCTTCCACAACAACAGTTCTACTGATATTGCATCTGTTCTGATCTTGTTTATGAGACTGTTTCTCAGAAGACTCCTTGGTATTGTTATGTCTATCCACCCCTTCTTCCAAGATGCTCCCTGAGTCATAGATGTGAAAGCTGTGATAGAGGTGTATGTATCTATTGGTACTGGGATCCCCACAATCCATTTATCTCTAGACTGTCTAGCTGCTTTGTTTGTCTAGCAAAGTGCCATCAACAGATTCATTTCCTTAATAGCCAAGGATTTTAAAGTGTTTCTAAGCCATTTTTAGTTCTTGTTTCAAGAATTGTACATAAAGTTATACAGACTATTATTAATTGGGCTATTTATTTTCTTAATATAGGGCTTTTAGTACTTTGTATATTCTAGACACTGATCCTTTGTCAGATGAAAAATGGTAATAGTTTTCTCCCATTCTGTGGGTTGCCTAGCCACTTGCTTCACAGTTTCTTGTGCTGTACACAAGGATTCTAGCTTCATGGGAGCCTATTTGTCAAGTGTTGATTTTATTTCCTGTGCTACTGGATTCTTACTCAGAAAGTTCTTATTTGTGCCTGTAAGTTTAAGCATACTCCCCATGTTTCCCTTTAGCAATTTCAGGGCATGAGGTGTTATAGGAAGGTACTTTTTCCATTTACAATTGAGTTTGATGTAGGTAGAGACAAGGATGTAGTTTTATTCTTCTAATTCAGCTATACAGGTATCAAAGGACCATTTTTGTTGAAGATTTTTTTTCCTCTGATACATAGTTTTGGTATATAGGTATATACATATATATACCAGGTAATTATAGTTCTCTGGACTTCTATGGGTCCTTAATTCTATTCTATTAATCTATATGTCTAACTCTGTGCTAGTGCTGTGCTGTTTTATTATTTTAGTAATGTAATGGAGTTTGAAATCAGGAATATGGATTTCTGTGGGATGTTCTGTATGCTGTGAATATGTATTGCTTTGATTGGTTGATAAATAATACACTGATTGGCCAGTAGCCAGGCAGGAAGTATTGGCAGTGCAAGCATATAGGGAGAATTTGGAAAAGAGGAAGGGTAGAGTGAAGAATTACCAGCCAGACACAGAGGAAGCAAGATGACAAGGCAGAACCGAGAAAAGGTACCAAGCTATGTGGCTAAACATAGATAAGAATTATGGGTTAATTTGAATGTAAGAGCTAGTCAGTATTAAGCTTGAGCTAATGGCCAAGCAGCTTTAATTAATAAAGCCTCTAAATTAGCTGTGGGCCTGTGGGATGGGCAGGACCAGAGAGAAAACTTCTAACTACAAGGGATATCTCCTACAATATTCCTTTCCTTCAAGATTGCTTTGGCAATCTTCAGTCTTTATGTATCTCCACAAAAACTGTTAATTGTTTCTTCTATGACTGTAACAAATGGCCCTAGGATTTCGACTGGCATTGAATGTGTAGCTTTCTTTGGTATGATGGCTATGCTTACAAGATTAATTCATGCCTTTCTCTTCAGTTACAGGATGTTATTTAAAGTCAATTTTCCTATATTAGTTGAAAGTTGCTTTCTGTCCTAATATGTAATCACTTCAGAGAAAGACCCATGACCCACTGAGATGAATGCATATTCTTGAGTGTTTGAGAATATTGTGGGATATGGAACAGAGCGGCAGAATAGTTCATGTCCTGTGGAAAGAGGCAGATTGGAAGAGGTGAAGGCCATGAGGAGTGGGCTGAGGTAGGTGGCCTGCTTGCAACCCAGGGCCATGGTGATCTCTTGGACTGGGCCACTGCCAAGGGCCATGTCTAGGTCCCTGGCCCTACCATAGCCATAGTCTGCGTTGATGTCCTTGGCTCTTGTTACCACTTAAAGTGGAAAGGAAAGAGCTGCACAGATTTGGCCCTGCCCCTCACTGGCTGCAATACCAGAGAGAGTTGGTCTTGTACTTCCTCTGGGTAGCATGACAGAGCTGGCCCTATTGCCATGGGCACAGGTGAGCCATAAGGATGTGAGAGTAGGAGAGCTGGTACTATTCCCCTCATCTGCCATGTGGTGGTGTGTGCAAAGAAAAGATGCCCTTGTCCCTTACCCCTCTCCACCTGCAGCAGTTGGGAGAGGTGACTCAGCCCCTTTTCAGCTGCAGCATTAGGGTGAGCAGGCCCTCCACCTCACCTTGGCAACATGGTGGAGCTGACCCTATTGACAGGAGCATAGGTGAGCCGGCCCAAAGAATGTGAGCATGGGGGATCTGGTCCACCCCTTATCTGCCATATGGGAGATGCCCTCTGCCCCACCCATCACCGTCTGTGACAGGTTGGAAAGCTGGCCCTGAAGTCATGAGAACTGGTGAGCTGGTCCAGCACCTCACCAGCTGCAGCACTAGGGAGAGCAGATCCTCACCTCTCCTGGGCAGCACAGTGGAGCTGACCCTGCTGGTCAGGGTGCAGGTGAGTTAGTCCCAAGATCATGAGCATAGGGGAGCTGGCTCAATTATTCATCTGTCATGCTGCAAAATGGGTAGGGAACATATCCACCCTCACCACCACCAGCAGGTATGAGAATAGGCCCCTGGGTCAACTGGCCCTGTCCCTCAATGACTGTAGCACTCTGAAAAGCATGCCCTGCACCTTACCTGGGCAGCCCAGTAGTGCTGACCCTGCTGGCAACTCACAAGTGAGGGCATAAGAATAGGAGAGCTGGCCCCACATTCCTTGTCTGTCATGTAGTGGCTTGCGCAATAAAAAGATGCCCTCCCTCCTTGCCCCTTGCCAACTGCAGTGGGTGAGAGGGCTGACCCCACCCTTCACCAACTGCAGCACTTGGGAGAGCAGATCAGCACAGTAAAGATGACACCATTGAAGGGACACCAGTGAGTCAGCCAAGAACTTGAGACTGAGAGATCCGGTCTCACCCTTATCTGCCATATGGTGGTCTGGGCAAGGGGATGAAGCCCTCTCTTGCCACCTGTAGCAGGGGGAAGAACTTTTCCTGAGGTCATGAGAGTGGTAGAGCTGCACCTCTCCTGGGCAGCACAGTAGAGCTGGCCCTGGTGGTGCAGGTGTGGGCAAGCCAGCTCAGAGGGTATGAGAAGAAGAGAACCCCATTGCTTCTTACTGCATAAGGTGAGCTAGCTGGGGTGATTCTATGGAGCTCTCCCTGATGCTGACAAGGAAGAGTTGGCAGTCTGAACAACTCAGCAACTGCTCAGGCCCATAACTAGGGCTATGAGTTGGTCCATCCAACATCCATCCCATCTATGATCTGTTGGAGCAGGCAAGGGGGCTGGGCGGTAGTGGGTAGCCATTCCAGCTTTGATCTGGAAGTTCCAACCCCCATTGTGGCTTCAGCAACTGTCATGCCTACAAGGCAGGGCCAAGGGAGGACCCTGGAGACCCGAGATCTGGATGAGCCAGCGCTCTCTCTGTTCCTGGACCCTTGATGGTGGAGGTTGACTGAGCAGAGCTCCAGAGAACACTGCTGGATTGTGATACACCTTCCCCAGATCCAGAGACCTACCTATCCCTTCATTTGTAAGTTACCCACTAAATAAATCTTCCTTTTAACTACGTGGAGTAGCCTTAATAATTTCACCAATATTCTACAAGACATGAAGTGCTCTTTACCACTGAGTTATTTGTCCAGCTGATTTTTCTTTTTCTTCTTATTATTTCAAATTTCAAGTCTCCTTTCTTCTTTCAGTGGAGGTGTTTACAATATTCAGTATATGAATAACCTGTATTAGTGTTGATGTGTAAATTTCTTGTATGGGGCTGGTATTTAGGGTCCATAGCCAAGTAGGATTGTTGGTGACAAACCTTTACTAGCATCCTATGGTGCTTGCTAGGACTATGAAAGCCAATTAGAAGGTACTGAATTTCCATGTAAGTCTTCATATTATTTCTCTGTTATTGCACAAAAGTATGCAGGATCTTCAGCAACGGGGTCTTACCTAGTTGTTTCATGCAACCAACAGGAGTGACAAATGCTTCTATCATCCTGTTGGCCTTTGGAGCCTTCCTGTCCAACAAAATAAGGGATGTGACCTACCTCTGGCACGAGGGTTTTTATTATGACAATCTAATAGAGTTCCCTTTCCAACTTATAAAGGTGTCTTTCTTAAACTCCTTAAATGCTGTCTTCATTGTTCCTTTAATTTTTTTAAACAAATGTAGGAGACAATTAAGATGTAACATGATATAATAAAACATTTTTTTTTTAACTTAAACTGGTCAGGATCTCTAAAGACCTTCCCCTGTCCACTCCAAGCAAGTGAAATTTGGTTTTGGTAGCTAAATGAAACATTAACTAGGGTCTAATGCTGAAAAGGTTGCAATCAATTGTTTCAATTGTTTTGTCAAAATAGCAATATTGAGTACAATGGTATGGATGGGAGACATGCTTGGGGAACTGCTGGTGCTGTGTGGATGGTGCACTTTCCCCCAATCCCTGATATTCTTAGGAGGTCTGGCTATTGCTGTTCTTCTTTGGCTCATCAAGGCTGCCTTGAGCAGGCTTCTCATTTTGACAGTTTCTGAGACAATACTGTAGCTTGGGTCTTTCACTGATCACATATGGCTTCTAAAAGGGTCCTGGTTTGGATAAATAACATCTTTCTCCAATATACTTTACACTACATTCTTTGGAGCATCAGATAGCTCAAACTTGGTTTCATAACCTAAATCAGGGAGCATGAAACTACTACTACACTAACAAGGCACACAAGTTCTATAGCATGGGCAAAGGTAGCCATATCAAGATTGCCTCCCCAAACCCATGGATATTCTACTGAGTTCACAGAGATCAACCTCACTTACACATCTCAGCATTCATTGGAGAGGCCATGCCAACACTCATACACAGCTCACCTTGCTTTTGTCATTCTCTGTTCAGATGCCAACTGTTCTGTGTCAGTTTTCCTGAGGACACCAGAAAAGAAAAAAAAAAAAAGATCCATTTACCCCAGGAAATATACAAATCAATTAAATCATTTTACCAAAGTCTGTATCAATGCACTAGGGAGTTTACTTGGGTCACTTACATAAGTATGACTCCAAGAGACCACACTCATAGAGATAGCTTGTGAGTTTTATGATTTTCTGAATCTTGTTTCATTTTCCTGCAGAATACTAGCTTCACTCCAGGAGGGAAAAATGGCAATTTCTACCCTATCCCTCTTTCTCTCTTTCTCTCCCCTGCCCCTTAACATACAATCAGGATCCAATTAAGATTGTAAACAATATAGCCTAATTATGTTAAAAATATCAAGGTTTTCCCATGGGTAATCGGCAGAGCCTGGCACACCGAGCTGAGGCAGGTCCAAGCTCCTCCCCGCTGCACCAATGCTGCTCAAGGTGCCACACTGAAGGCACCGAGCTTCCAAAAGCCTGCCCATGCACCAGGGATGGATCCCAATCTCCCCGCCCGGGTGTCCCACAAACAGTTTGAGTGGGGATCAGGGGTGGCTTGGGAGGGAGGGCTGGGGGGTGAGAGGAGGGAGGAGGTAAGATCTGTGGGTGGTATGTAGGGTGAGTAGAAAATTTCTTAATAAAAATAAAAATAAATCTAGGTTTTAATTTTTTCATTCCAAGAAAAAGAAAGTAACATTCACTTTCAGTTTTACCGAATTCCAGCTTGAGAAATAGCTTAGAACTCTGTATTTCAGAAAGCTCATTTGCTCCATTTATAACATGAGGCCTAGTGAGCTCTCTAGCATCACATCTCAAGTCAACAGAACAGGACATTCTAAAGCCTTCCAAACCTGGAGACTTTATACCCATCTTAGAAGTATTTCTATTATATTCACATTTATTATATTTTCTAGAGAGGTAAGACATCTGGAAGTTTTCATGATTAACTATACCTTTATAATCTGCAAATTTAAAAGTAAGTAAACACTTCTTCCTTTATAATTCTGGAAAACGCTAATAGTGGATCTGTCTCAAGGAAATGCTATTGAAACATTACAAAAGTAAATTATTCTTTCACTGTTATGTCTAAAGTTATGCTTAAATTAGAAGACTCCAGGAACTCAACTTGACTCATTAATGAGTTAGCTTTCATTTGATAACTTACAAATGTGCTGAAACCAAAACAGTAAGTAGTAAACGTGTAGCTCACCTTTGTCCCTTTGGCATTCACAAAATCTGGTGCTGGAGTTAATGGAGGCAAGATCGGTCTGCCATGCGTGTTTTTTTGTTTTTTTTTTTTTTTTTGGGGGGGGGGGGGGGCGTGCAATAAAAGGCCAAGCAGTGGATTCACAAAAAGAGTCTGGAAGTGCTGCAGGTCATATGAAAATGGTATTTACCCAGAACTGCAGATGGTTTTAAATGAGAGGCTCTTAGTTTATCATTGGAATCATGATGACAAGAAGATGACTGAAGTTATTTTTGTGTTAAAGCACTTGCACACCTCAGTAAGCAAAGAACTTGAACTTTAGAGCATATTGATTTTAGAATGTACAATGCTCCATACATCAGCGAATTAGACAATGAGCCCAGTCTTTGTTCATGGCAAGCACGCTCACTTGGAAGACTGTTATGTGAACAGAGGGCAAGCATCACTTTCAAGTTAAATGGAAATAAAGGTTGCATCTCCCTAAACTTTGATCAGAGAGTCTCTGATGTGACCAATGCTTTTAAACGTGAAATCATCTGAGATTGCACTTGAAGCAGGATGTGCCTCAGCATGTTAGCTACTGAAGACTTCTGATTTTGCTATTTGCAGGGTCTGCCTATCTGCATACAACTAGTTTCTACAGTGGCAAGGAGAAATACTTCCTATGAGAATGTGATCCAGACCTCCCTCCCTGCTGACAGCAGTTGCTTTGAATGCTAATCTGCTAATGATCACATCTACTGTCTCAAATGAGTGAGAATCCTTAAAGGTACCATTTACACTTAACCTTGGCTGTCACACAACTACAACCTGCATCTAGAGTGGCAAATTATCTTATATGACCAAAAAATGCATATACATAAGCAAATATTCTGCTCCTTTTTTGTAATTTTTTAAAATATTCTTCCTGTGTTCATGGAAACTATGAGCATAATTCTAAAAAAAAATAGACATTTTTTAACATGTGTAGAAATAGTTTTTCACTCAACAATCTTTGAGAGGTTGACTACTTTCACATATACCTATTTGAGCAGGCTGCTTATTGATCTCAAATCAATATAAGCAAAGCAACACATTCAGGGAATACAATTAGACATTTGAAATATTGTGTCAATGTGATTAAGGTAATGGGTAAAAAATATAGTAGGGATAAGTTACCATTTTCTGTTTATTTCAACTGTTTACTATCTATATCAGCTCATAGAACTAAGTGAAAATAGGCAAGCAATTTTATGTAAGGCAATAGCTAAAGCTGATCTATACATCTACTGGTGATTTAAAGCCATCATCAGTGATGTACAGTGCTACAAGGCATCTTTGTTTTTCCTAAAAATCTCAGAAGCAAATGGCCCATCAGGCATCCTAGAAGGAAAGAAAGCAAAGTTCCTAAGCTCCACATGCTTGAGAGAAAAATTGCAATACATTTAGAAGAGGAGACATCACGTCATTTCAGAGTCAAAACTTGAGATCTGGCTACCTATGCTAGACAAAAGCATTTTTAAAAGTCATCGACGTAGCTGCATCACTACTCCAACATGGTATAGGTACCATACATAATGCAAAACCTGTAGGAATACTAGAACAAAATGAAGATCCTTCTACTGAACAGGCTTTCACAGATGAAGGGAGGACATCTTAAGGCAGCACAATGTCATTGGAAGTGGGGAAGAATTGTTAAGAACTCTGACAGTCTTCACAATTGGACCACAGGAAGCATGAACTTCAGCAGATATTCTTTTTCTAGGATTTTAAGTCCTGATTCCTTGGGTAGTAGTATAAAACACTCTGCCTTTCATCTCATATCTTCTTAGCAGGGTTTTAGCTTGCAGCTCCTCTACAGCAACAGTTCTTTAGGGATCATGGGAGCAGAAGTGCACAAAGGCTGGGAGGGTGGTGTCTAAAACACATCATAAACTTCGTATTACTGTTATAGGGGTCTAGGGGTACAGTCCAGTCCATTCCGCAGGGTGGACAAGAGTGGTATACCTTGTAAAGGAGAGCCACTCAAGCAAGAAAGTGAAGTGACGTTCAGAGAGGGAGTGCTGGTCTACTAACTGATAGCTAGAGATCTAAAGCATGGACCTGAAGGGTCCCTGAGAGAAAGTTACAGATCTGATATGGGGACAGCAAAATGGCAGCCACGGAAGAATGAAAGTAGAGATCTAAAAGGTTCAGAACCAAAGTAAGAACAGTTATGGTCTTGAGGCCAGCTGTCAGAGTGAAAGTTTACATGGAGCTGTAAAGATTGACATAGAACTGGGAAGCACCAGCCACAGAGAATAAAGAACAGAACAGACACACAGCTCCCATCAAGGGGCATGGGAGGACTCCCTATGTGGGAGTCTGCCCTGAGGTCTCTGGGTCCTGTATTCTACAGGCTGTGGAAAGGGCCCACTCCCTCCTGACTTCCTCTTCTTCCTGATTGGTCCTGCCTGGTATATTCTCCTTTAGACAGGCTATTTTCCCTTTGCCTGTCATAGAGGTTTGGAGAGTTGCTATATCCTCAGGAGAGTTGACAGTGGGTGAGGACTCTGGAAATACAATGCAGTACTTAAAAAGCCCAATCTCTATGTGCCGAATTGGTCCAAGTTCTGTTGACCCTCTACTTCATTACATAATTTGTCTGGATTTCTCTCTAGTTCTTAAAGCTACTTTGTACAAATGATCTTGCATATGGACCTTTCCTCTTTCTCTCCCCACCTATTTTATCCTGCTAATTCACTTTAAATACTAGAGAGCAAATTCTATTTTCCATCATTTTGGACCTACAACATTAACTAACTCCCTTTCCTACCTTCTCTGCGATAAAGTAGAGTCACATGGTGATGCTCTTTCATTGGAATATTTTCCAAGAAATGCTACAGCAAAGTCTGGGGCCTGGACACACTCTATGTTCTATCACTTCTCATGGGCATAATACAAATAAATGAAAAGCTAGGAATTATGAAAATATCCTGGGGTCTCAATGCCCAAACAGAGTACATTCACCTGGATAACACAAAAGGAAAAGTAGTTTTATGTGATTCCAGATGCTAAAATTTGGTGGTGTCTCTGTAATTTTATTGTCTATCTATTTTTAAAAAACCTTAATTTTATTTTATGTGTGTATGTGCTTGCATGTATATATGTGCACTGCTGTGTGTGCCTGCTACCCTCAGAGATCAGAAGAGGGCATCAAATCCTCTCGGATTGGAGGTACAGATGGTTGTTAGCCACCATCCAGGTGTTAGGAACAGAACCAGGATCCTCTGCAAGAACACCAAGCACTCTTAACCACTAAATCACCTCCAGCTCAGTAATTGTTGGTTTTACTCATCAGGACAACACAGATATCTTTCTACAGTTATAACCCTCGAGTATTGTGCTATTGGGGGTAGACTGTGACCCCAGTATGACACTTTCTGATAATGATCAAGCTAAACTCCTGAGGAAAAGAAACTATAAGGAGTGGACTGTTGCTAGCTATTAATGCAATATCTACAAAAGATAGTAAAAGAAACACCCCTTACACACACACACACACACACACACACACACACACACACACACACACACACAGAGGAAACTCCTGCTAAAAGATTGATTAGCAGTTAGAGTTCAGAAGTGTTGAAACAGCAAACTAGGGAGTAGCAAAGATCAATTTTGACTTTTAGTAACTTTGGGGGAGGATCAGGGATCTTCCCTCTCCCAATAGGTTTGATAGTTCTTCCCTGATTGGTTGCATTTTTTAAAACCTTACTTGGATACCCACATTCAGCCACTCAGGATCCAACTAGTAAGTATCTCATAAATACAGTTGTCCTAGGACTTTAGACTGTAGAAGTCTAACAGAACTTGAAAGTGAAAGAGGAAGAAGAGAAGGAAGACAGCCTTCAACAATCACTGGGGACAAGCTTCCAACATGTGAGAAGCCCTCATCAGGGAGCTAGATTTAGGCCAGGACTCCATCAATAACATCATGCAGGGAAACTCTTTCCTGTAGAAGGGAATTTGTCCTTACAGCAGCTTCCAGCCTTCAGAGACCTGCTTACCAGGGACCCATGACTATAGCCTTCCAGATTTACTAAAGAGATAGCCCTGATGCTTCTGTGACTCTCATCACAGCCTGCTTTTAGCACTCAATCTTCAAGGCACTGTTCTTGGTTCACACACACACCCAAGCCCTCTGAGCTGCCAAGCTGTAGTGTTGCTGACAATCTTTCAACAGGCACCCGAAAGCATATCAAAAATGCAGAACAACATCTAAGCTAAGCAAACCAAAGCCTGCTGAGGGATGCATTCTGTTTTCTGTACACTTTCATGTAAATTCTGTTATGTCCTGATGGATGGAGAAGGCATTGGTGAAGGGACCCACAGGGTGCTCACCTCTGTACCCCTAATTAGGCACAGACCACACTGAAACATCAATGTCCAGCAAAAACAGATCCTTTATGAAGCAAGGCACAGAGACATAGTGGCTGAATTTGAATCAGACAGAAAGAGCAGCAAGTAGCTTTGTATATGTCATTTTAAGAGGAAAAGGGTGAGGTCTGTGTTAGAACTAGGATCCATTGGTAAGTTCTGACTGGGCATGTTAGGATAGCCAAATGGGGATTTTTCATTAATGGACCTTGATGTTTTGATAATTGTATCTTGGTAATCAGCTTCAGGAATGAGCTGACCATAAGAAAGTAGCCAAATAAGGGAACTGACCTTGGTGGCCAGCTTTAGGAATGTGGAAGTGCCAAAATAAGGGAATCTAATGGTTTAGCAAGGGAGAGGGAAAGGGAAGGTCAAGACCTGCAGTTGCCATATTTGCTGTGCTTGGGCCTGTTACAGTTCTTCATTCCAACCTTTTTGTTTATTATTGGGTTATTAGGTGTCCACTAAGTAGGCACCATTCTTCTGGCTACTTCCTGTTGAGAGGGGCAATGATCAAAGAAGAGGGATTCATTAACTCATTAATCTAACAGGATTGAAAGTAGGGCCAGCTAGGAGTTAAGAGGGTTAGAAGGAAAATACAAAATGTAATAAGCTGGAAGGATCCTTGAAGCCACATATTGGTGATTGCCTCATACAAGTCATCTTGTGTGCAGAAGGGCATTTGAAGAAGACAGGGATCCTTCCAGAGACCATCAAAGAACTGCCTCCATACCCAGATGCAGTGTTCATGGGCCAGATGAAGAAACAATGTCAACTTCAGTGGCAGAAGGTTGGTAATGCCTGAAGACAAGTTGATTAAAAGTATTGCTTATTGATTTGTCAAATTTTTTGGTGAAGAAAGAGGAATGGCAGTTACACAATAGAAGAACAATGATGAAAGGAGGCCCATAAAAGGCCAGACCCAACTCATCAGAGGACTGGGACCAGCTTGTGGAGCTGCAATTAAAGAGGGAATTTCCTTTTAGCAGGTCCTCAGGAAAGCAGGTTAGTTTAAAAACATTTTCCTCTACTGTCCCTGACTCACTGAGATACTAATAACATTCTTCTCTGAGGATGAGACAAGTTCCCCTTTTTCTGCTGTGAAGTGATCTAGGGTTCTGTGATTTGATCATAAGTCTTAAATCGTGAGGACAGAATAGCCTAAAGTACCGCCAACCATACCTGTTCCAGCTAAGGCAGTGGCCAGACTCATATCCACCATAATAGGCAAAAAGGCAACCCTGGAGAGACAATTCCTTGAGAGGAGCCAGTAGAATTCAGATTGGCTATATAAGGTCAATTACTGGATGGCTGCCAAAAAAAGGACAAGGTCCAGTTGCACTGAGAAAAAATATGATTCTAAAGAATCTCATTATACCAAAGTAGTCTTCCCCGGGGTAGTCAGGTGGGCTTTGAAATCGAGACATTTGGGGAACATGGATGATTGGCAGATCATTGATAAATGGTGTAAGGGATAGCTGATAACAAATTTGGGGGGCTGGTGTGGAGAGATTGAGAGAACCTATCTCCAGATCTCCAGGGGGAGCTTGGATGGCTGGGGATGAGAGGTCTGTAGTGGATAGTGAGGCACTGGCAACTGGGGCATCACTGGCCAGAGGGACTGTGAATAGGGAAGGGTGTTTGAGGCACAGAAAAAGCAGTGGGAGACATTAAAGGAGGGATTAGTGAAGTTGAAAAGAGAAAGGGTTTCTTGGATTACCTTAACCCAAGAGAGGATTTGACCATGGCACTGAGTATAGAAGAGGAGATGCCTCAGGTGGTTTGGTTTTAGTTAAGAGTATAGAAATTGCTTAGAGAATTTGGTATTCAAGGATATCTTGCCAGTTGAAGTGGTTATGGAAGCCAGTTGGTGGTGAATATTAATTGTGGCCAAGGTTTAAAGGGGCTATTCTATTTTCTGTTGTATAGTAAGCACACCTTGGACTCCAGTGATCCACGTATCCTCCCATGAATCTTTTGTGTATATTTGGAGGGTATGGATGTTATTGGTTTGGAGGAGTCTGGGTCGTGTTATTGGCTTTCTGGTGGCATCTATCTATCCATTGAACAGTTTTGGTAGACTGACAGACTTTGCACCTCCAATGGGACAGCCCCAGTCCTTAAGGGAAGAGCAAGAGTCTGGGATGAATTATTCAAGGGTGAAGCAAGCAAAGGGTGGATTGTCACGGCTTGCAAAATTACAGCAGCACTGAACAGCAATTGTAATAGGAGCACTGCATCCAGCCGTGAGACAGGAAACCTTCCAAAGAACCTGGGGAGAGGTTTTGTGACCTATGAGGGTTTCCCTGACCTGGAATTGCCAGACATATTGGCAATTAAGTGGGCAGAGGAGAAGCAGGAGTGGGAGAAGGGGTGGTAAGGTTCATCTTGTTATGCAATAGGGGGCAGTGGGAAACAAGTAATTTTAAGGGAACAGGGACCAGCGGGTGTGAATGACTATATAAAGTGGGGCTAAGAGAGTATTGAGGAATGGAAGGACGAGGTGAGGAATGGAAAGGCTTTTCAATTAGACAGTTGGACCCAAATTGGAATCTCCCAGAGCCTAACCACAGCCAGGGATTTGAGGACCACAGTATAGAGCCCCTGCCACTTGAGCTGGAGTGGTAAACTTGTTTGGTTGAGGGGTGCAAGGAGAACCTGATCTGCTGGCTGCATGTGAAAAGTCAGAGGATTTGGGCATGTCTTGGGAAAGAGGATGCTGGAATGTGTCCAGATGAGTGTTTAGATGGACTATAAGAGGGAACGGAAGTTGATCAGGGATGGGTGAAGGTGAGGGATGTAGTCCTGGTATAAGAAGAATTCTCTCAAACAATAATTCAAAAGGAGAAAGATCAAAGGGTTTGCAAGGCAAAGAACATAGATGGAGAAGATATAAAGGGAAAAGTATAATTCAATTGAGATAAATTTCCTGGGTAAGTTTGGTTAGTATTTCCTTTAGGGTTCTATTGGTGCATTCCACATTATCAAAGGATTGTGAATGGTATAGATATTAAAATGCCAGGGTAGATGTAGAGACTGAGCCAGGCCCTGGATAACTTGACAGGTAAATTCTGGATCATTATCTCACTGGAGGGAGGGAGGGAGTTCAAAATGAGAGCTATGTTGGAGAGTAGAAAGGTAGTGACAGTGATACCCTTGTCTTTGTGGTTGGATAGGCCTCAACATGCCCAGAGAATGTATCAACACAGACTAAAAGATATTTAAAGCATTTTATAGTGAGCACATGGGTAAAGTCAATCTGCTAATTGCTGCCAGGAGGCAGTCTTCAGGCCTGGTAAGTGGGAAAACTAGGGGCTTATATAGTGAAGGTGGGGTTAGTCCACTGACAAACTTTGTAGGTTGGGTTCTGAAGAGAGGACTTATTTACTAGGGTGAGAGTCAGGTGGGTTTGGAGAAAGGATAGAAGGGTTTTAGTATTACAGTGAAAATTTTGAAGTAAGTAGTGAATAATGTCCTGTGTTGAAGGACGGTTAGGTATGCTGTTATCTGGGTTATGTATTAGGATAGCCTAGAGAGAAGTAGTGTGAATCCTAAGGGATGAAAGGGTATATTGATAGGCAGCCATGTTGGTATGATTATTGCCTCCACTGAGAGGGCAAAAGAGAGGCCTTGAGGAGGTTATGAATATATAAAGAGTTAGTAGTTGAATTGCCTTTTGTGTTTAGAAATCCTAATTCTTGCTAGATGGCCAAGTGTGTTAGCAGGTTATGTAAAGCATGTTTGGAGTCTGTACACACTGTTAATGACATATTTTTGGCAATTTGGAAGGCTCTAATGAAAGCCACCAGTTCTGTTTCTTGAAAGTGTAGGCAGAAGTAGTTAGAGAATCCACTAATATGTGAGGATGGGGAAGGAAGTCTTCAAGAATCTGAGGACAGGAGTGAAGAGGGTCTGGGGAATGTTGAGGTAAAGGAATAAGTGTGGAGGGATTGAAGTCAGTACAAGTAAGAAATTTGAGTGATGAATTTCTGATAGTCAAGGTTTGGAGGGATAGAATCTGAGACAGTGGAAAGAATTGAAATCATTTGTAACTTAGTTGAGAGAGAGAGGCAGGGGAGGGAGGGAGAAAGACAGAGATAGAGACAGATGGGAACAGATGGTGAGGGGAGGAATCCGAAAGTTAATTTGATAGATTCAGAGATGAACAGAGAGGCTTCAGCAAGAGCACAGGGAGGCCAGATGTGGATGGTGTTGTCTAGAGACTTTTGGAGAAGTAGGCTGCAAGGGCAAGTTTAGTCCACGAAAATGTCCCAAGACCCCAAGGATATAGTCTTGTTTCTTAGAAGTGTAAAGGTGGAAAGATTTAGATAGATCTGGGAGGTGGAGGGTCAGGACAGAAAGCAAAGTGTTGTGAAGCTTAAGGAATTGTTTATCAATAAGAGGAAGGGGTTCATGGGAAGCTCCAGAAGTGGCTTGGTATAGTGAATGTACTACAAATGAGTATCCAGGGACCCATGAGTGGAGGAAATATTGGTCATCCCCAAAAAGGAAAGTAATTCAAATTTTGTTGAGGGCAGAAATAGGGAACAGAGATGGACAAGGTGATCTAAAGTGAGGTGTTTATGGGTCAGTAGGAGTGAGAAAGAAACCAGGATAGGTTACCTGGGGGATGAGAGTGGACCTTTGGAAATTGAGACTCAGTTATCCCTGGAGCTGAGGAAATTAAGAAGAAAGACTGTGTCAGTTTGGCTTTTGGAGAGGGAAGGACTGAAAAGGAGGAGGCCATCTATGAATTAAAGGTAGGAGAGGAAAAGGGAAGGTATGCCACTTCTGTAGCAAGTGCCTTGCTGAAAGGTGGGGGCTGTCTCTGAAGCCCTAGGGAAGGACAGTCCAGGTCAATGGAGGGTATTATTGAGTACTGGAGTCTTTCCAATGGGAGACAAAAAGTTATTGAGGATGAATATCTCGGGAATTGAGAAAAAAATAATCTTTAAGGTCTAGGACTGAGAAGTGAGTAGTGTTGCCAGGGATAGTGGAGAGGAAAGTATAAGGGTTGGGAAACACAGCATGTAGAAGGACAATGGCAGTTTAATGGAGCAAAGGTCTTGGACTAAGCATAAAGTTTTGTTTTTTTTGGTTTTTTTTTGTTTTTAACTACCAATATGGGAGTGTTGTAGGGTGAAGATGTAGAGGCACAGAAACCATTTAGATAAAAGGGATTGAATGGCGGGTTTGAGGCCTCTAAGTCTAGTTAAGGGTAATGGATATTGGGATTTGAAGATGTAGGAAGAAGGGTCTAAGTGTAATAGAAAGATATTTATGATGTACAATAAGGGCAGAAGAGTTGGTATCCCATACAGTGGGGTTGACTGGGGAAAGGAGGAGAGGATAAGATGAATTTGAGGATTTTGGAGAGTGAGAGAGTATAGAAATGGAGGCTGAGGAAAGACAGAAGAGGGACACAGTGGTGTCCTTGGATCAGTTACTGGGATAGAAGGCAAATCTCATGCCAGTTTTGGAAAGGATATTTCTTCCTAGTAAGGGAATAGGGCAGGCATAAGGAAACGAGAAAAGTGTGGGAAAAGGGAAAGCCTTTGAAGGAGCAAGTTAAGGGTGGAGCTTGGAGGGGAATAAAAGACTGGGCATGCACTCCAACTATGGGAGAAGGAAAGGGTGAATAGAACCCCAGAATTCCCGTAGGACTGAGAATGCAGATCCAGTATCTAGGAGGACATGGTAAGGTGACCTGACACAAGAAGCGACACCCTAGGCTCCTGGAGGGAGATCAGTGTGGGTTATTTTATTCAAAGCACAAAAACATTTTTGGAGTTTGTCAACATGAGAGAATTGTACCCTGTGTTGGTCAGGGCCCTGATTTTCTCTGAGCCTCAGGAACTTGAGGTGTAAAACGAGGTAGAGGTAATGATGTTTCTACTTTTCTGTCACATGGATATGCATAATGTAGATCCAGCTGATATTTCAATTATAGATTATTATGAAATATGCATGTTCCTGTCTAGACATTGGGAAATTATATTTTTCATCCCCCAAATTGTTAAAATATATGCCTTTATGAAGCACTGTAAAACGAACAGGAAGCCTCTTCTTCTAGGTTGACAACATTTTTTAGTCAGACAACATGGTTTGAGTTGACTTAAATTGATACCCGAGCTAAATATAAAGTATAGCAACATGTATGTTGATGGGTAGTATTGTTTTCTCTAGGATTAGTACTTACAGTTTAGCTTTTTATAGGTAACTGTCCAAAACATATCTCAGCTATGCTGTAAGGATGTAAGAGAAAATGGTGATTGATCTTTATTTTATGTATTTTAGGGGTGATTGTGAAAAGAATGGTCTTTGAATGATGCTAGCAAAATGGATGGAGAGAGCAGGTGAGCACTTATTTATATTAAGGCTGATGGGAGAATCTTCTTCCTGTTATGTGCTTGTTCATAACTCTTGTTATTGTTCACACATTGAACTTTTATTTCTACTATAAAATTTAATAGAAGTTGCTTTAAAAAATCATTCCCACTCTCCAACTTTTTCTATAATTCCTATCCAAATCCTTTCTGTGAGCCTGAGATATGGAGTGCTCACATTCAAATGGCTGCTTTTTGAGCTTAGGAGACGATACTCGAATACTAAATTTTATCTGAGCTCTATGCTAACAATACATATAAAAATAGCATATAGGACTAGTTCCGAATTTAGAAAAAGCTTATAATTGTGCTTCCATTTTCTCTTGGTATTATTCAAATTGCTATATTAAGTAGACAAAGAAGTAAATTTTTGGCTGAGAATTTACATTTCAGCAAACTTAAAGAATTGAATGTAGAGAATGAATGATTGGGACTACTGAAATACAGCTCAGAGCATCAGGTCAAACTTGGAGCCAGTTTCAAAAAGTTTGTTATCACTTGCATCAGCTTTGGTGGTAACATACTTCAGAGCTCAGCCAAGTCTCACACCAAGCCATTTCCATGAGTCTCCATGACACAGAGAATTCCTTCATGATCTAGAATCTTGTTGCCTGGTATCTCTTGTCACCAAAGGTCATTCAGGTGAATGATATGGCTAAATCTGTTTGGTGTCAATCAAAAATAAACCCTGCTTGCTACTATATCTCCTTGTGGATAAATCCCTTTTAGTTCCCCTTTTGAAACTACATTCAAAGTCACTCTTTCCAGGCCTTGTATCATAAAAACACACAGTTACATCACACAAAAGGCATTAGATAGCAAAATACACAGTCTGACAAACAGAACCTAGAGCTCACTAAGAATGCATCCCGGTGGCCACGACAAGTTGCAAAATGCACAAGGAGAGTTCTTACCCAGCACAAGGAAAGCCTACTAATGGCCATTAATAAATGACAAAAAGAGAAGTCACTCACAGTTTTCCAAGAATTTTTAATTTGTTAAGTTTGAAAGTGAAGGATCCCACTTCTTCCAAAAAAAAAAAAAAAAAAAAAAAAAGATTCAGCTTTCTTAATATTTCCAATGTTAATATCTCAGGAAAAAATCTTTCTGTGTATCCTATACATAGAAGGCATCAGAAATGCTAGCTGGTTGTTGCTTAGATTTGATTTATAGGAGATCTGCTTGAAGTAAACATATTTTCTATGAAACAATAATTGCTTGCCAGGAAAAAGATGAATGAATGAAGGGTCTGTGAGTCCCCTTGCAGCTCACAAAGAAACAGCATTTGAGGTCCATTGTCTGATGGTCCTAGAGTAGAGTATTACAGCAGACTCCTGAAACTACAGGTTAAAAACTGACTCTCAAGAAGATAATTGATCCTAGATTGATGCAAGTAGCACTTCGAGGCAGTGAGAATGTAATAAAAAAAAGAACCCTCAGAATAGTTTCTAATTTTTTTTAAGCATTTATATTTTAATCCTGTAGATTCTTCTGCCCAAGGCACTGCCAGTTCACAGTTAAAGATGCAAGTCCTGTCCCAGAGTACTTTACTTAGCCAACCTCTGGCTACCATTTAATGCTGTTTAGCCTACAGAAAATGGATTAACTTTTCCGTGCTTGCGTGCACTGCAAAATGGATATTACACATAAGGTAGCTGTCACAGATATTTGTCATTCTTAAAGTGCTCGTTATTTATAGAAAATGTTTACCATGGTGGTACATGAGAACAAAGGATCCTGATTCCAGGTCTCAGCTTTGGAGACAATTTTATTGGAGTTTGACAGAAGAAACAAAACAGGGAAGTTCTTCTTCTGCCTGGAAGAAGAGAAAGGAGGCAGATGGCAAGAAGAGAGAAAGTCATGTTTTCTGAACGAGAAGTTGAGAGAGTCTGAAGAGTGAGAAATATCTGTCAGTGTCCTGTGAATGAGAATGTCTTTAGAGAGAGTACACAGAGTGTCCAGGCTTTGACCAGTGCCTGAAACAGGTAACCAGCAAAAAGGAAGAGGAAAGGGTACCATTTTCTGAGTCAACTCAGAAAGCAGGCGGGTTTAGAGAGACTGTATGCAGCTGCACTGAGGGAGCGCCTTAATACACATCTCACCAAGAAGACTTAACTCCCCCCATCTTCGAAAGTGGTCTTCAGACTTGGTGTTTCTTTTAACCTTCAGGCTTCAGGCTACTCTCCTGAAGTTAGTGTGTTCTTAGGGACACAGGAGTTGAAGGCCCAAAGTAAGTGTTTATCTTCAGTGACCCAGCTTGCAAATATCTGACAAGCTACATAATACATAGCACCAAACATATGCTAAGAATTCAAATAATATCAGTGCCATTTTCTTAAGTTAATATCATTAAATATATCTAGAAAATTATAGTTCTTCATAATTTTGAGATACATTAGAATAGATAAAAATCATATTTTTCACATTATATTAGTATTCTATTTTAAATAGTCTAAACACTTTTAATAATTCAATGAAATGTCTTTAGATGGTTAGATTATACAATTATTTCTGATGTATTTTTCTATTGGTGTCAAATCATTGCTTATGTAACTATTATGTTTCAGAGTTTAATATGGTCCAATTTCTTCTTAGTTTATAGTTAAGTTTTTAAAAATATTTTAGAAATTTAACAAGAGAACAAAATATTCAACAACCTACTATAGTTTATTTTCCAATGAATTTATCTTTAATTAATCTATTTTAAATATTAGACTTCATGTTGCCATAGAAATTTTGTTAATTTAATTTTTAATTCTTTGGAAATTTTATACATGTAGAAAATGTACCTTGATCATATTCACCTTCACTTCCTCCCTCCAATTCCCTCCAGGCTCCTTTCCAACACACACCCCTCCCAACTCATGTTCTCCTTTTTTTCTTGTCCTTATGCAAATAGGTTTGGAGTCAAGTACTAGGGTATAAGTAACCAATCCACAGAGAAAAGTAACTTTCCATCTCCAAGCATCCTAGGATGCATTCTTAAAATCCTCACTCTTATTTGTTTATAAATCCAACAACAAACTGACAACCATCTCTAAGACATTTCTCATATCAACTTCCTCTACCAGATTTTTAACTAGGCTCCCTTACATCTAGACATATCTAGCTTTTTCATATTCCTTTAGCTCTCTGTTTGACTGTGGTCTTCTTACGTATGCTTTTCTTCATCTCCCTCAAGCATGGCAGTACCTGTCATATATATATAATGTCTGGCTTTTACACTCTACAAAGACAAAGACTTTGTTACTTTTTGTGTATCTAACACAGTGCCTGTTGAACACTCAAGTGTTAAGAAAGATGAAATTAATGTCCTAATTCTTACATTCCTCCCAAATGCTCCCTCTGCACTACACAGTGATGTTTTTAAGGAATAAATTGAATTACATCAACATCCTTACTATTGTTCATCCCACTGCATCAGAGTCTTCATTTCTTCAAAGCACTAGAATTAATGCTAAATAATTATTCACCAGTGAGCTCCTCTGACATCTCTACCTGGTATAGAAACTTGCTTATCTCCCAAATGCCATGAATTGTCCACTGAACCTACCCTTTGTAATAATTATCTACAGTGTAAGGTCAGAATATCTGTTCTATTTGTGTTACTGTTCTTCCACATGAAGGAGAAACTCTCCGAGGGAGGAGGCCTCATTAGCCCTGTTCACAACTGTTTCTAGGAAAAGTTCTATACCAAACAAAAGAAGTTCTATGTCAGACACATCTTGTGGGTTGAAAATGAGTCAAGAATACTTTGACTGGAAAAAAAAAGTGATATATTTCCTTATCAAGGTAGATTTTATTTTACACTACAAACATTCATTGTAATGGCCATGTGACTACTGTTTTTTAATTTGTATGGAAGTAACATCAAGCTAAGATCATGGTTTTGCTAGCAAAAGAAGATACTTTGAATATTACTTAAGGTTACATTTGTGCATCTCACCATTAACAATGTCTGCATTTCATGGGGAAAATCACTATTTCTAGTCACTTTTATTTTTATCTTCTACAAGTGCTTCCCAAGAGAGGAACTTTATAAATGTGTCTTTTGTCATTTACTCCCCAATATACCTCTCAGATAAGCAAGACTTCTTTCTTGGGTATGAGAAATGACACTGGAAGCACAACAAATTGGAATTTGGAACTATGGAAGCATGAATCAATTGTTAAATTGTAGGGGTTTTTTGTATCAGTTCCTAGGGTTAAAATAGGAAATTTGAAAAAAATAAGCTTGCTGAAAGACCAAATTGTAAGTCATAATGCATCCTACATACACAAAGAAGGAAAATTCCAATCATAAAGCCTTTATTTCCTGTTAATTTCCCCCTTTGATATTTTGCATGACTGCTGGATCATTGTTGTCTTCCACAGGTGAACTTAAGAAGGCTGTTTCTGCCTGGAGATTCTGTCTCTGCTGTACACATATCAAAGTCTGATAAGGATCTCTGCCCTGGGCTTACACAGGCATGAGCAGTGGAAAATCCCCTTGCCTTTCCACGAACAAAGGCACCCAAGAGAGCATGACAAATTGCCCTCACATTTATCACTTTGATGTGTGGGAAGTGTAATGTTGCTGAGGAACAGAATTAAAAGCCAAGTGACAACTGCCTCCCGCCATTATAACATTATGACCCCTTTTGTAGAAAGAGCACATTAACCTAGCATCATTGATGGTCAGTGGGCAGAAGCTGCATGAAAAGTTTTAGCTTCTCTGAAAAATTAGATGAAACGCAGGGTCAAATACAATGTGTTCAATTATAGAAAAATCACAAGAGAGGTCATTGTCAACTATATATTAACTCAAACTGAGTCTGATTCTTTCATAAATTATGAAGAGAGATTAGTCATGTTCTGATAATTTCATTTAACTCAGTATTTCTAAGAAGTTCAAAGGTGCAGCAATTCTTTTGTGAAAATCAAACAATATCCCTAGCCACTTAGAGTAATGCGATCTTTGTGGACAGAACACCTGAGTTCTTAGTGACCACCTGTTCTTTCTTTATAGAAAGTATTTCTAGTATTATACAGTTGTTAATCAACTTATTCAAACCTCCTCCCTCATAAAGAGAAATGCATTGTGAGGATATCTGAGAATGATATTTTAAACTTAAGAAATGCTTACCTGTATGATTACTTTAAGGTGAGTGAAATAATATTAAATTGCTTACCTGTATGATTACTTTAAGGTGAGTGAAATAATATTTGTATCGATAGCCACAAGGAACCACAGTTATGGTTCAGTCACTTTTCTGGGGTTGCAGTTTCTTTAGCTGTTAAACAGATGCCTAGACTAATGACTTTTTCTTTTATATTAAGCTAATCATAAAGCTCCTTTCTACAAAAACCCACATGTATTTCAAAGATTAACATCATATGAATGACTACTCACAAAACGAATTCTTATCTTCTGAATGTTTTCCTGATAGTTCTTTGGCAAATGTTACAACTGTGGTAGTACTTCCAACTTTGAAATGGTTCTTGAATTTCCCACAATTGGTCCTCTACCTGTGCATTATCCCTACTCTAAGTTTGAAGAGAACTTTGTGGCTTTACTCTAGTGAAAATGGCGTGGCAAGTGAGATATTACTCTAAGATTACTTTCAGAGAAAATTTGGCTTCAACTCTGACTATCCTTAGTTGTTGTTAAGATGAGTTCTCTAAGGGACCCTGTAGGGAAACCCACACGTCAAAGAACTAAGTGAGACTTCCTGTAGGTAGCCACTGAAGAACTAAGACTGTTGAATCCAAAACAGATAGGTATGGTGATATTTTATTTGTGCTGAAATGTGATTTTATTTGTATGTTAATAAATAAAGTCACCTGGGGATCAGAGCTAAAAGCAAGCCATTTAGCAGAAGTCTGGCGGTGGTGGCACAGGTCCTTAATCTGATCACATGGCAGGCAGAGTCTCTGTGTGGTCAAGGACACAGCCAAGTGGTGACCTGAACCTTTAACCCCAGTACCAACCATAGAGACCTGGAGGTCTGTATAGACAGGCAGTGATGAGGAAATCATGTGGTTGGGTTTGAGACAATGAGAAGGTAGAACAGAAAGGCACTAAAAAGACAGACACACAGAAGGGGAAGGACAGTAGCAAGTGTTAAGCTAAAGGCTATTCACTAGTGCTCTGATCTCTTGGGCTTTTAACTCTGTATTTGGCTTTGTGTTTCTCATTTAATAAGACAATTTAGAATTTTGTCTACATATAGGTAACTAAATCTTGCCCACATCACATACTATAACGTGTCAGGTCTTTATATGGCAAGCCTAGTCCAATAGCCTGTCTGAATCTTCCTAAAAAACAATAGCCAGAGGAGTCTAGAGAAGCTATACCATGATTTGTAACAATGAGAATCAATGAAATTTGATATTTTGGGCTGTCAAATCAGAAGCAATTTATTACATAACAGAAGATGACAATTGCAAGTAAACAAGTTTAAAAACACCTGGATTTGTCTCACTTGGTGATTTTACTCTGGTAGTAAATTTGAGGGAACAAAGACATGTGATCAGACACGCCAGTATCTTAGTTCCTTTGTCAATGCTCTCATTATTTTACCTAGTAGTCAATCTTTGTTTTTCTATCAAGGGCTATGAATAATTTTCTATTGAGCATAGGAACTATCTGTATGTGTGAAAAAATAGAGGCACTTCACTCATCCAACATGTTCTAAGCACAGTATTAGTTGCTAAAATCTAGTCATGGATTTGATCTGGCCTGAGCCCTAAAGAAAGTCTTCTTAATCTCAGGAAGGAAAAAATCACAGCACCAGGAAAAGATCAAAGCAGAAATTACAATCGTTTCTGATACAGCAAGAGGGGAGCCAGTGTTCTATTTGCTGTGATAAACACCATGATCAAAGGTACTTGGAGAAGCTGAGGCAAGAACCTAGAAGCAGAGGTCATTGAGGAACCTTGCTTAATGGATTGCTGTCCATGGCTATGTTGACCATCTTTCTTATACAACCCATGACCATCAGCTCACAGGAGTAGGTGCTCTCACAGTGTATTTGCCCACCTACATAAATTAATAATTAAGAAAGCAGTCCCACAGACAATCCCATAGGTCAATTTGATGAATGCGGTTCTTTGATTCAGATTACCTCCCCCCACGTAGTTCTTATTTGTGTCAAGTTACCAAAACCTAATCAGCACATCCAATCTCTTACCAACTCGATACACAAACATATCACTATAAACCATAACCTTTCCTTTCTTCTTTATCTTGAAGATCTCATGCTAATAACATAATGTAGAGTACAACTTTAAAGTCGCACAGTTCGTAAAATCTCCAACACTTAAAAAGTGTAATTTTTTTTAAAATCCAAAGTCGCCTAACTGTGACCTTCTGTAAAATCCAAAATAAGTTAAGTACTCATTTCAAGAAGAAAGAACCAGGACATATAATAACTAACACTTATATAAAATCAAATTATACTAATGTGGCTCCAAGCAAATCTTGTTGCTTATATCTGACATTTAGAACTCATTCGTGGCCTTCTGGGTCTGAAAGGGCTTGAACAGATCAACTTCTTTAGCTTTGAGACACACAGCTTGTCCCAAAGGCTCAGTCAGGCTCCATTCCACACAAGTTTCTATTCTTGGTGGTCACCTCACAGTCCTGGCTTCTGCAATGTGCCTGAGTCTCCACTGAAACTGAGGCTGCATCTTCACCAGAGGCCACTCTTGCCCTCTCCCTCTGTCAGGCCTGGAACCATTTCCCACGACCTCTTCAGTCCTCCAGATTTCAGGATGCCAAACTAGTACCATGTGAAAGATATTTATGCATTGTATCATTTTGTGATTCAGCCATGGTCCCTTTTAGACTACAACAACTATGTACTGACCCTAACGAAATACTTCCCAGAAGCTATCGCCTCAATGGTATGTGTCTATTATTAATCAGAGCATATTCTTCATCACCAGCTAACCAGCACTGATTTTCCCAATGAAGAAAACATTTTACTTCGTCAGAATCTTGGTCTAAAATATTACATAAATGGTCCTGATGTAGTCTTTGTTTCCTTCTGCAATTACACAAGCCAGGCCTCCATTATCTGCATACCTCTCAGTAGTCCTATCTTCAAAGCTGTTGTAACTGCTCATTGTGCTCTGAGAATCAATGGCCTTTTCTAGCCCAAAGCTCCAGAATCTTCCTAAGGGCATCCCCCAAAACCACGGGGTTCAGCACAGCTGTACACTATACTTTTGACAACATTTTCTGTTCTTGATCGCTTATCTGTTGCTTTGATAAGTACCATGATCAAATTCAAATTGGGAAGGAAAGGGCTTATTTTAGGTTACAAGTTATAGACCATCATTAAGACAAGCCAAGGCAAGAAATAAAACAAAGAACTTGTAGAAATACTACTTACTGGCTTTCTTCTTTATACAATCCAGGACTACCTGCTGGGGTGGCAACCATGTACAGTTGGCGGGACTCTCCTCCATCATTTGAAAATATCCTACATACTTGCCCACAGGCCAATATGATGGAGCTAATTATTCAACTGAGGTTCCCTCTTCCCAGATGACTCTATTCTGTGTCAAATTGACAAAGCTAACCAGCACAACCATTAACATTATCATGGAAAACTGAATTCACAAAGGTAAAGGGCAGTGGAATGAAGTCTCTTTGGATGTAGAGTACTCAAGTGTATTGTATGGGAAGGAGAGATTCTAGACTGAGATAGATTCATGTCCAACAGCCTATAAGCATGCTAATATGGTTCACTTTGAAAGTTGCAAGTAATTCAAGAGATGTTAGAACAGCATGAGTGAATGGATGGAGAAATTCAGATGCACTAAGAAATAAATTTATTTCTGATAGCATATATAAAACACATTATACATTACTGGTTTTTGGTCCTCAAGAAAGGCCACATATTTATTTCTATAGATGTCCCAGGAAGTCAAATAGAACAATGGGAAAGAAAATACCTAGAGTGATATAGTCACATGCATGCTTTAATACATTATCTTTGAGAGAAAGAAAGTACATAAAGTTTGAATTGGGAGCAGTTGGGAGAGGGGAAACAATGTGATCAAATACATTTATATAAAATATTAAAATATATTTTGCAAATGAAATTGTCTTTTGTTGTTCTATATGGGAGATGCTCCTGAAGAATGTGCACCAGTTCTCTGACTAGTGAAAGAAAAATGCTACCCAGACTATGTCTGTCCTTTCAGGAAGTTGAAAAGCAAAGACATATATCTACTGGAGTTGACTTTACTGCAGGTTCAGCTGAAAGAAAGAGACAAAAATGTTATGAGGAAAGGAAAACACTAAGGAAGGAATAAGTCTTTAAATGAAAAATGGAGGCTTGAAATTACAAGTCTGAGTGAGACAAAGTTAAAGAAACAAATGAATGAGAGCCAAAGCTATGATTTGACCTTCTGTAAGTGTTAGTGCTGAATATCACCTATGCATGTAAATGTAATAAAAGTTCCAAATAATTCCATAATAAAAGCTTCTCTCATATATATAAATATATATGTGTGTGTGTGTGTGTGTGTGTGTGTGTGTGTGTGTGTGTGTGTGTTCTGTGTATAAAATAAACTGAATTGTCTTCTTCATATTTAGGGTGGCAGCTTGAGTCATTGTAGAATTTTGAAAGTAGTTAGGGATGTATTACTTAAAATACTGACCCACATACTGTTCATAAGCAGTGAGCCAAACAGATTTTCCTTTTTCTTGTTGAAGACATGTAGCTATTTAACTAATTGTGATTTATAATCATTCAAACATATGTTTCTTTCAGGGTGTTACTTATCATTAGGTCATTCAAACTAGTGCTTAATAGGCAAGATTACAATGAATTTATAGCTGTGGCTTGCTTAATTTCATTTTATGTTGTTGCCCACAGTCAGGTAAACAGTGAAAAATCATTTATGCCCATGATTTGTACTCATACTCTAACTTCTTTGCCAATGAACTTTCCATTTCAGGCCCTATATTCTGCCATTAATTACAATACCATAAGACTCCTCATCAATAAAGGTAGAACAAGGGAGAAATAGATTTTCCATACTACAAGTTGAAAGCCTATGGGATAAACTCAGGTAACTGAGCACCTATTCAGTGTATCTTTTCAATTCCCAGCATGATGAAGCAGGTTTTCCTAACATATATTATTAAAAACCTTTGAAAGTCAGAGTCCATTGAGATTGGGCTCTCCCAGGGATATTGGCTTAAAGGGTTTTCCAAATATCAAATGTTCTCCATGACTGTGTATTTTTCTAAAGCATCTAAAGTTTCTTTCTCCCCATAGACAAATGTTGACAACATCCTAGTAGGCCGTTCACGATGTGACACAGCCTTCCTCCTGTTTTATGTTGCGTTTCCTACAGAAGACAGTACTGTTGAGCTGTAGGAGTTCGTGTTCAGACACTGCAGTCTTCACACAATTCATCATGCTGTTTTCTCTCCTGTCACACCTTTCCTTCAACACACAGATCAAGTGCATGTGCAGCCTCCTCTTCCTGGCACATCAAGTCTTTGCCTCTGTAAGAAAAATATGTTTCCACCTTATAAAAATTCTAAGTTTTCATCCTAAGCAGAAGAACCTTAAATGTCTCTAGCCGCTTTTGTAGAGGCAGACAAGTTTTTAGAAACCTGTGTTCAAGAGGACAGATCTGTAAGCTCTCATAGCCTCCCCAGCTATTCCCCTGGTCTCTACACCCTCAGGCCCCAACCTGATGTGTCTGTCACTCCTGAGATGTCTTCCTACCAAAGCAGCCTCATGTCTTCTTCTATAATTTCCAGTGATTTATCTTTGATCAACTGCTATGGGATGGTCTGTATGTCAAATTGCTCTGATTGGTCAATAAATAAAACACTGATTGGCCAGTAGCCAGGCAGGAAGTAGGTGGGACAAGGAGAGAGGAGAGTTCTGGGAAGCAGAAGGCTGAGGCAGAGAAACATTGCCAGCCGCCGCCATGACAAGCCGCATGTGAAGACACCGGTAAGCTACAAGCCACATGGCAAGGTATAGATTTATGGAAATGGATTAATTTAAGATATAAGAACAGTTAGCAAGAAGCCTGACACGGCCATACAGTTTGTAAGCAATATAAATCTCTGTGTTTACTTGGTTGGGTCTGAGCAGCTGTGGGACCGGCAGGTGACAAAGATTTGTCCTGACTGTGGGCAAGGCAGGAAAACTCTAGCTACAATCAATTTAACTTTGTAAATCTGGTTTGTTGTTTCTTCCTGTGGTGGTTTGAATGAAAACAGCCCATAAAGGCCAATAAGGAGTGGCACTATTAGAAGGTATAGCCTTGTTGGCGTAGGTGTGGCCTTGTGGGAGGAAGTGTGTCACTGGGGGTGGGCTTTGAGGTTTTTGAAGTTCAATTCAGGCCCAGTCTCTAAATCAATCTCTGTCTTTCAATTCTGCCAATTCATATGTAGAACTCCCAGCTACCTGTCCAATACCATGTCTGCCTGCATGCCATGATGCTTCCCTCCATGATGATAATGGGCTATACCTCTGAAACAGTAAGCCAACTTCAGTCAATCCTTTATTAGAGTTGCCAGGCATGGTCCTGGTGTCTCTTCACAGCCAAAAAAAAAAAAAAAAAAAAAAAAAAAAAAAAACAACGACAACAAAACACTCAAGACACTCACAAAAAATGTAAGTGCTGTGTTGGCAACATTTGGACTTCTACGCTAATCTACTCAGACATCAAAAAGTAAAGAATAAAGAATTAATGATTTTTATAATTTGTAATTTTTGAAAAGTAAAAATCACTTTATTCAACTTTTCTCTCACTGTGATCCATGGGAAAATAGAGAGATAAACTCTGGAGATGAAAGGCTATTTTATACCATAAACAGACCTACAATGGTCACTCTGGGTCTTCCTGTTACTTGGCCCTTATTAAATAGTATCTACAAACAACACTTCAAATCCTTGTTAGAGTTTTTTCTCCACTACCGTTAAAATAAGTAGAAACTCATATGGGTCTTCCCATCCAGGCCCATAAATTCATATCTGGATCAAGGGTCCCAGTTGGGCTTCTTCTGAAACTTTTAATAATTAATGTTTTGACCAAGTTGATACTAATGTGGGGAGATACTGGAGTTGTTCAGGTTTATGGCCTACTTGATCTTTTCAGCTATGGCAAGATTTTGTAACTTTTCACAATATATACAAGCATTTTAATAGAGGTTACTTTCCTTGCTTGTGGACAAACAGTACTGCAGCTTGTTTATAGCATGTGTTCACAGGCATTGCTGGATGTGTGTTTATGGGTAAGAGATTGAGAACTTTGGCTATAATAAAAGCTGACTTTTTATTGTGAAGACTGTTCCACTTTTTTCTATAAATTCAAGCATATGTTAGACTGCTAGTAATTCACAGAATAATTTTGATAAATACCAAATTATATGTTTAACACATATGTACATTTGGGGGTTTGGAGTGTGGCTTAGTGATATAGCACATGCTTTGCATTTATAAGGCCTGAGTATAGTCCTCACCACAAACAAAAATAAATGAACCAAAATTAGCTTCATTTGTTGAGAAAAGGATTTCGTACCTTTGGTGCTTTACAACTTAAGATAAATTTTTGGATTCTCATCCTGCTCAACATCATATTTTCTATCTTGATAAAAGTTTATAAACAAAAGCTTTTATATATGATTAAAAACCTGTATCAATGAGACATAAATATCATATGAATATAAAATAAACTCAATCACATTGTTCAAAAGTTATGGTTTTAAGACATTCTTTACACATGCAGCCTCCTCTTCTTGGCACATCTCATCTTTGCCTCTATAAGAAAAATCTGTTTCTATATTATAAAACTTCTCAGTTTTCATCCTAAACAGAAGGACCTTAAATGTCTCTCTCGAGTTACTTAAACCTCTAAGCAGCAGTTTCCTTGGCCATAACTATTTAAAATAATAGCAGATGTACTAATAAATGATAATATGGATTAAATGAGATATAGATGGACTATAATGAAATATAATGAGAGTACTGAACAGATTCTTGTCACATAATAAAGAAAATTTTGTTGGTAATAAATTTCTGTGTGCAGTATACATGGCAGAGAAAAGATACTGTGTTTAGTTTCTGATAGTTTTATGAATTAGCATTTTTTCATTATGTAACATTCAGTAACAAATAAGTTACTGAAACATTAATTGCTTAGGATCCAATCTTGCAGGCAGCTTTTAATGTACATTAGCATATTGAAAGAAATGATTCTATTTCACAGAGTATTCACTCTGATCTCAATAAGATGTTTTCAGCTATATGAATTTACAGTGGAGTTAGTGTTAATCTTGGCTATATTTTATTTGACAGGTAGCTGTGGAAGTTACAGTTAGAAAAGTACACAAAATGACATGAGATTATTAAAAATACTGTAAAATTCTAATAAGAATATGCTCTACCATTCTGATTTAAACCATAACCAATAAAGTAAATACTTTAAATCCTAACATTTCAAAATATCCATCTACCCCACCCCATCCACTCCTTTTCCATTCAGAAAGGGGCAGGCCTCCCATGGGAGTCAACAAAGCATGATATATCTAGTTGAGGCAGGACTAAGCTCCTTCCCTCTGCATCAAGGCTAGGTGAAGCATCCCAATACAGGGAATAGGTTCCAAAAAGCCAACTCATGTGACAGGGACAGGTTCTGACCCCACTGCTAGGGGCTCCTGAAACAGACCAAGCTACACAACTGTCTCACTCATATACAGAGGGCCTAGTTCAGTCCTGCAGGCTCCCTGTTGGTACAGAGTCCTTGAGCTCCCATTAGCTCAAGTCAGCTGCCTCTTGATCTTGACCTATTGCATCATGATCTTGACCATCCTTGCTTATACAATCCCTCCTCCCTCTCTTCAACAGGACTCCCAGAGCTCTGCCCAGTGCTTGGCTGTGGATCTCTGCATCTGCTTCCATCAGTTACTGGATGAAGGCTCTCTGATGACAATTAGGGTGGTCACCAGTCTGATTACAGGAGAAGTCCAGTTCAGGTATCCTCTCCACTATTGGTAGGAGTCTTAGCTGAGGTCATCCTTGTGGATTCCTGGGAGTTTTCCTAGTACCACGTTTCTCCCTAACCCCAAAATGTCCCATTCTATTAAGATATCTCTTTTATTATTCTTCCTCTCTATCCCACCCCCAACTTGACCAACTTGATCCCTCATGTTCCCCTCTCCCCATCCCCTTCCCTCCACGATGCACAACCCCTACCTACCCCTAGTTTACCCAGGAGATCTCATCTGTTTTCCCTTCCCATGGAAATCTGTGCATCACTCCCAGGGTCATCCTTGTTACCTAGCTTCTCTGGGGCTGTTGATTGTAGCCTGGTTATCAAATGCTTTTTACAACATGAATCGGTGCTGAAAATACTCATCCAGAATTAGAGAGGATGGAGGATTCTAGGTGAACACAGTTCACTGAATCAACTAAGCAGGGCTCACAGAGACTGAAACAGCAAAATGGGGCCTGCAAGGGTCTGAACCAGCTTCTCTGTGTATATGTTATGACTTTAAGCTTGGTGCTTTTGTGATACTTCTAACAGTAAGAGTGGGTGTGTCTCTCTCTGGCTCTTTTGTTTGCTCTTGGGAGTCTTTCCCTCCAATTGGGTTGCCTTGTCCAGCCTGGTTTTAAGGCTTGCCATCTCTTTGTTTGTTTGTTTTAATTTAAGAATTTTTTTTATTCATTTTACATAACAATCGCAGATCCCCCTCTCATCCTTCCTCTTGCTCACCCCCATCCTTCCCCTCCCCACCTCCTATTCCCTCCTCCAAAAGAGTAAGGGCTCCCATGGGAAGTCAGTAAAGCCTGGTACATTGAGGCAGGACCAAGCCCCTCCCCTCCTGCATAAAGACTGAGCAAAGTGTTCCACCATAGGTACCAAGCTCATGCCTCAGGGATAGATCTTGATTCCTCTCCCATACGCAGTGCCATAGTCCATAGTCCATAGTCCAGTCTCATGCAGGTTCCACAGCTGTTGGTCTAAAGTTCATGAGTTCCTACAAGCCATCTATTATTGTATCTTGTTTTGTGGTGGCTACCTCTTAGAGGACTGCTCTTCTCTGAAGGGAAATGGAGAAGGAGTGGCACTGGGGGAGAAGGGAGTGTGGGGAGCTGGGAGGAATGGAGGGAGGGGAAACTGTGGTGGAATGTATATGAGAAAATAATCTATTTTTAATTAAAAATAAAATATATTTAATAGCTTTTTTTTGCAAATCCTGCATTGTATAAGACTTGTGAATAATCTGTGCTGATTCAAAGCATATGGGATGATATGCACTGTTACTTTTAAATCCAACATCATTTTATATGAGTGACTTGAACATATCTGAATTTGGGTGTCCTCAAGAGATTCTAGAAATACTATCCCACAAAATACCAATTGAAGATTAGATTATTATTAACAACTGTGAAAATGTGATTAGTCCTTTTCAGACTAATATAGGTTTATAGCTCTAATACACATAGCCACACTTCCTTTCCATAAACCTACCATCTACTCTCACTTCTCTTTTTTTCATATTAGAATTTGAGCCTTCATCTGTCCCCAATATTATCTCCTTAGCCAGTGTGATATCCTCTGTTTTAGTTCACTTTCTATTGCTGTGACAAACACCATGACCAAAAGCAAATTAATTAGGAAAGAGTTTGTTTAAACTCAGTTTTTACGCACTGGGAAGAAAAATCAGAGTGGAAACTCAAGGTAGGAACCTGGAGCTAGGAACTGAATCAGAAAACATGGAGAGGTGCTGCTTAATGAGTTACTCAGCCTGCTATCTTATATGTCCTTGGGCAGGATGTCCAAGGCACCACACTCAAAGAGTTTGGCCTTCCTACCATTAATCATTATTCAAGAAAATGTACCACATATTTACCTACAGGCAAACTGATAGAGGCATTTTTTTTCAATTGATATTCCCTTTTCCTATCTGGTGTCAAGTTGCCAAAAGAACTAAGCAAGACACCTACTTCTAGGGACAGTTTTGTCTGTGGTGAAAGGCTTGAAATCTGATCATCACACTTGCACATAATTTACAACCAGCAGAGCTTTGAATTTGTTAATCCTTGCTTAGGAACTCTCTCATGCTGTTAAATCCTTTCCCCTTTAGAATCCTAGATTTACAATGAGGCTCTTAACTATCCTTCCAACCTGCCTTGGTTTTGTTCTATAAGAAATGTTTCATATTTACCGCTATCACATGATTGACAGATGTTGTTCAGTAAGTTCTTAAGTAAATACTTATACTTAACTAACCTGAAAGTCTGACAAATGGATAAGGATAATGCTTGGCTAATGGCCACTATGCAATAAACTAAGTACTAGCTATTTCATATAGGAAGAAAAATGAGAATTGGTGCATAAAGAATGCAGAAATGTCTATTGAACTGCTCTTCACAAGTTATAAAAATAACTTCCCAAGAGCTGAGGTACTAAGTAAGAGATTGTAGCGATTTAACACAGCACAAATATAGGAAATGATGCATCAAATGGAGCAGGTAGGACACTTTTCCATTGCTCACTAAACCTCTCCTCCAGCACTGAACCTATGACTTTCCAGGAGACACATAAACAAATGTCTACTCATCCCAGATAGACACTGACAGCATACCAAAGAAAAAATTCCACCCAAATATAACCTAGTAAACTAGCAAGATTCTTGAATTTATGAACAGGCGTGCCGAGAATGCTTACCGAAACATGGGTGACTCAAAGACACATGCATCACCCCAAATCCTATGTTAGCATACACAATAACACTTAAAATATGCATCTCTTTTGTTCCCTATCTGGCTTAGAGGCATCTGAGCTGACTGTAGAGTCTCCTCTCCCTAACAATTGTTGCTAGTCAGTGAACCCTGTAGAGGGACTTTGAGAATCTTAGATTTTCAGGAGCTTCCTAGGACTTACAAGTTTCATCCACCCCCTTGTATCTTGTATGTATTTTTTTCTTCCCTAGCCTCTTTACCCCTCTCTCATGGAGAGGATGTTTCAATCCCAGGTGAAAAGCTACCCAATAAACCTAAGCTGCAGAGCACAAAGAAGGACACTGTTCTTGACAGAAAGACAGAGAAGAATATTTCCAGGAAACTGGGCATCAGTAGGCAGAATGAAATTAACCTTTACCTTATACCATATACAGAAACTAATTAAAAATTGTTTAAAGGCTTGACTATAAGACCAGAAAATGGAGGATTTTCAAATGCTACAAGACACTTAACATTTGTGTACAAATGGTTATATATGTCATACAATAGCACAATTTGTCTGCTTGACAGAATCCAGAATCACCTGGGAGATGGACCTCTGGGAATTCCTGATGTTTATTTTTATTGCTTTAACGGAGGTGAGAAGACATATTTCACTTTAGATAGTTCTATGGCCTGACTGCAGTCATGGGCTATCAGTGGAGGAAAAGGTGAGCAAAGGGTGAATTCATTGCTCTCTGGTTCCTGATGGTGCATGTGATAGGGACAGCTGCTTCAAGCACCAGCTACTATGACTTCCTGGCAACAGTAGAAGGCCCCCTTGAACTGTCAGCCAAAATAACCCTTTCTTCCTTACGCTGTTTTTATTTAATTATTTTATCATAACAACTGGAAAAGACACTAAGACATACCCCAAGATATGAGTCTAAGCAATAATTCTTACACATAAATTACATTACAGAACATATTTTATAACATTTTAATGTAGGATAAATTAATACTATGCAATATATGATATGTATGGGAGCTCCAAGACACAAAAAAAGTGAAAAATAAAGAGATAGGAAGGCGTCAAAATAAATATTTTCTTCATTACAAAATAAACAAGCCAGTGTCAAATTAAAGAGAGTACCCAAAACAAATATCTGATAAGGACATTTTGTCTAAACTATATAAAGAATTCTGACAATCCAATTGCAAAAACAAAAGAAAACTAGTCCAGTTATGCCAATTAAAAATGGGCAACAGACTTTAAAAACCATTTCTCCACAGAAGACATACAAAAGTTCAACAGAATATGAAAAATTGCTAGACATCACAAAATATCAGAGAAATGTCAATGCAAGCCATGGTGAGATGCCACCTCACACATATTAGAAGGACAACTACTAAAAAAAAAAATAAAATACAATTACTGGCTAAAACTTAGTGAAAAATAGCCATGTTTATTGCTGGTGAGAAGGTAAGTTATTAAGGGCATAAATGAAATCAGAACAAAAGCTGTTCAAGAAAAGGAAAAATAGAATTACAATGTAATCCAGCAATCTCATTTCTGGGGACATGAGGCAAAATTAATTAGTTCACTGAAAATATGCCTGCACACCAGAGTTTACTGCAGCAATATTCAAGTAGTTAAGTCAGGAAATCGACTTTAGTGTCCAATAAGGATGAATCAAACAATGTGGAATGCACACAATTCACCTATAAAAGGAAGGGCATCAGGTGACTTGTGTCAGTGTGGGTAATCTTAGAGAACCACATGGGAATCCCGTGACTTGCGTCACTGTAGGTGACCTTGGAGAATCTCATGCTGAGCAAAATAAGGGACAGAAAGAAAGGGGAAAAATGCATCATCTCACTTCCACCTTCAATCTTAGTTACATGCATAAAAATAGAGTAGACTAGACCTTAGCAGAGGCTGGATCTTGGGGGTCAGGTTCTGAGGAGATGTTACCTTGATACAAGAAATTTATAAGCCTTTTTACACATTAGATGTCAATAGTCAACAATAATACATTACTCTTGAGAATGCTGGTCAATTTTAAATGCTTTCATTAGAAAGAGGGAGAGAGAGCTTTATGAATCAATAAATTGTAATTATTTGGTATAGCATGGCATATGTGTGTAGCATATATATATATTATATATTAAACCTTTAATTTATTTTAAAACATTTTTATTTTGAAAACTTATTTCATTTAAGACAAGTTTTTCCTATGTAGCTCAACTGTTCTCAAGCACACAATCCTCAATCTCTTGCCTCAATCTCCTGAATTCTAGAGTTAGAGTCATAAATCTCCATACTTAGCTATAATTTTATTTTGTAAGTAAAGACACTTAAAAGTTAAGAAAACCTGAGATTTATAAGTATAATGTTTACTGTTATGAGAATTTTATATGATTGATATTTTCATATAAGAGCATATAGTTCTTATTAATCAACAAAGAACTCTTTTCTGTTTTAAAGACAGCCCATAAGGTTGATGAGATGGCTTAGAAGGGTAAGGAAGGCACTTACCTCCAAGCCAAACACCCTACATTGAATCCCCAGGACCCATATGGTGGAAAAAAAAAACTAATTCCCCCAAAGCCATCTCCTGATCTCCACACATGCAACATGATGCCGTGCTTAATACACAGACACACACAAACACACACGTACGCGCACATGAACACACATGCACACACACAAAACCACAAATAAATGCAATAGAATAATTTAAAGAAAGACGTCCAGATAAAAATGTTTAAAATTCCTATCATCAAGTTAAATAGACAGTGAAAATCAATGAAAACAAAACTGATTTACAATGATATTATTTACAGATTTCAAATTTTGAATCTGAATTCACATGAGGAAAATATTTCTAAATGAGGAAAAGTCCTAAACCAAATGAAGAAACTAAACCAAATGGGGAAAGGGCCAGAAAATCTTTGAAAAATCTCAAGTGTATTTCTTATATTTTCTACTTCATAAACCTGTATATCTCCTATCCTTATTTCTATGGGCTGGATTGTTTTCATGAATAAATACGTCTATGATTTATATATTCTTGATCTCCCTCTCAAAAAGGCATAATTAGCTTTTTCATCAATTACAGCTTGCACATGAGACGTTATGAGGTTTTAGTTTTCTTTGTTCATCTGCTTACGCACACAGAAGGGAGCTTGTATGCCATGTTGTTCTACACCATAAAATTTTAAATGATAGTCTTCATCCATCATATTAATAGTCCAATTAAGAGCACACAGCATGCTGTGGTTCTACCTGATTTACCTTGCCTGGCAAACAAGTAGACTTTTTTTTTCAGTTAGATTCCTAGTATTAAAATTGTCCAGGAAACAGATTTAAACTGGATGCCTTGACTGTTAATGCCAGCTCTAATGTTTTTAAGCAGGGAGCTATGCATACTTCAATTGTTATCAGTAGCACATCTCACACCGGAAGAAAACTCAAATGACTTCTCAGCTCATGTGAAACCAATTTGCTTCCAAGTGCTAATTATCAAAGAGGTGACATTTTTCCAAAATGTCTAGACCTTTCATGGGGGTTTTGATGGTACCACTAAGTCAACTGATTAAAATACTCTCATTTGTCTACCTGACTCTCTTTCAGTGTAAAATGTTTCACATTATTAGGCAATAAAGTAGTGTGCACAAAGCTAAAGCTTAATCTATGTAATGAGCAACATTCATCACAGTCTTACAGCACTAATCAGGCTTCAGACAATGCAGCCATTTAAAAGTTTGCTAATGAGTGTTTCAATTGAAAGTGAGCAATTTTATTCTTAGGTATAATAGCACTATTCATGAGCATCCACTGAAAACATTAAACTCTAGAAAGGCCAATACTACAGTTCCCATAATTACCTATGAAAACTTTTCAACAATGCTAAGGGATTGAATATATTTGCATAATACACAATTCCAGTGTCCAGTGGCTTTCAGAATAATTCGTCACCTGTCAGCTTCCCCTCAAGTTGGTACAATGTTCTCTAGATTCCAAGTGAAGCTGAGCCTTCTTTGTATTAGTCTGCCATGCTTTGCACTGAACAAACAAAGGATGGGATTTCAAATCAGTTGTCTTTGACTAAAGTAGACAGTCCAAGTGGAATTGATGAGAGACGGGAAGTGAATGGTTAAAGCCTTTGCTTATCCACTGTTTACGTCTTCTTTTAGGTTTAATTTTTTCCATGTCTGTGGTAAAAAAGAGGACACATAAATGTCTATATCTTAACAGCAGGGACATGTGGCTTTTTTACCTTACACAGAATAGGCAATTTTGCAAGAGGTACATTATTGATCCTTTTAACAATTTTCCTTGCATATTCATCATATAAAATGATGGGTTTCCTTTTGCATCTCTTTGTACATGTATAACATGTCCTTTGATTACACTCAACACCACAGCTCCCTTTGGCTCTCCTCCTCTTCCTGCTGGTTTCCTTCCTCTTCCCAAATAGACATCTTCTAACTTTACTTTTCTGAGCCTCACTTACTTTGCTTAACATGATGATCTCCACTTCCATCTATTTTTCATTCTTCATTGCTAATTTAAATGTGTGAATTACAAGTATCTCTGCTTTATGTTTAAATAGGATTATATACTCAGGGGTAGTATAGCTGTATAGTATGACAGTTCTAATTTTTTATTAATTAAATTTATTTTACATCCCAACCACAGTTTCCCCTTCCTCCTCTCCTCCCATTCTCCCCTACCTCCCCATCCACTCCTCCTTGTTCCTATTCAGAAAGGGGTAGGCCTCCCATGGGTGTCAACAAAGCATGGCATATCAAGTTGAGGTGGGACTAAGCTCCTCCCATTGCATTAAGGCTGGCCAAAGGAACCCAATATGAGGCATAGGTCCCTGGAAGCCAGCTAAAGTCTTAGGGACAGGCCTGCTTCCACCACCAGGAGTGCCACAAGTAGATCAAGCTACACAACTGTCACACATATGTAGAGGGTCTAGGTCAGTCCCATGCAGGCTTCCTAGCTGTCAGTCCAGAGTCTGTGAAGTCCTATAAGCCCAGGTTAGACAGTGCTATTTTTTAAATTTACATCCCTAATAAAAATGGGATTATTCCGTAAATCCTTCTACTAAGTCAGGGCTGTCATACTATTTCTAAACAAATGTGATGGACCCTTTGCTTAAATTTATACATCTTCACTGGGATTTGTTTAAATTAATGGTTTGAGATGGAGGGATTACTCTGAATCACACAGGTAGAACTACAAGGGCTCTTACAAGATGGGAATGAGAATTAATCAAGTCAGAAAGAGACTGGAGAATGCTATGTTACTGGTTGTGAGCCTGGAGGAAGGAGTTCAGTTAGGAGGGATAAGAGAAAACAAGGAAAAAGAATGAATTCCCCCCCCCCAGAAAACTGTAGACGGAACACAGTCGTTGCAGCACCTTGACCTTAGCCCAGTGCAAACCATTTGGATATCACTAAACTATGAGATGATGAATTCATATTTTGATAGGCACTAGATTAAGAACAATACTTACATGACATCTACTGACAATATTTGTATGTTACCCATCTCAATGTCTCTCGTTTGCATTTTTAAAACTTCCTTTTATCTTATTTTAGCTTTGGTAAACAAACATTAACTGTCTTACAATATTGATAAGAATCATTTTCATAATACACACATAGCCAGCATGGACATTAAATCTACTCCTCCCTCGTCTGCCTGCACAGCTCTGGTAGCAGTGCCTGGAACCCAGGATTTTTTGTTCTGTTATTATTCACTTCCTCACATAAGAAAGAACACGCAGCATTTTTTTTTTTTTTTTTTTTTTTTTGGTATCTGATTTAATTCACTTAGCAAGATGCATTTCCTTTCCTTTCTGATTGGAACCTCAGATTATCTGACACACTGATCTTTCCTTGGAAACTGGTGTCCCAAGAGTCTAAGGCATTAGGGGGAAAAGGAACCCCTTTGAACTGAAGAGGTCAGGAAATGTTTTCATAAGTATTGCTGTGATCCTTACTGATTCTTTCTGTTCATTTTATTACAGGTAAGATTGAAATAACACATAACATTTTCCTAAAAAATGAAGAAGAAAAGCCTTCGGTTGGTATGCTTCATTGTTCCCCCCATTCTCCCTGCAGCAATCCCTTGACTGCTAAGGCAGTCAGAGAGTTTCCCTGGTGTGCTGACCAAGTTAAATTAAAGAACCTAGGAGAGCAGGATTTCCTCTGGTGGACCCTTATCAACTTATTCTTAGAAACAAACAAACAGCAAAAAGACACTTCCTTCAGCCCCTTCCATGAGTTTTCATTTAATTCAATCAAATCACTGGGAGAAACACCAAAGTCTACGGACATTTTAGAAAAGCTTTAGCTATTCAGAATTGCTTTCTGGTTTGGTATTATCTGATATTCCAAACACAATCATTTACAAGGCATCGTCATATTCACAAGAACAAAGTCTTTGTTCCAGGATAAAGTATGTCTTTCCAGGGTCACAGAATTCCGCTAACAATCACTTGCTATTTTCCTAAAAATTATCCATATGCCTCCATCTTCACTTTTCCATATATGTCTCTATTTAAAGAAGGAATATAGACCTCTGAATTATATGGGCTATTGTCAATTACTCATTGGGACTGACTTCCTGCTCATGATAAATATGTATGTCTGGCCTCCTGTTTAATCTTCCTTTTATCATAATAGATTTCTAGAAGGCAAAACAAAGCCTTTTCTTTCACTCTCCACAAGTGGCTAAACATTGTCCTCCAAACTATTTTGATTCAATCCATTTTAATGAATTTGAGTCTATTTGATACACAGTTCATTTAATTTCAGAGGGTAGTTGCATTTTCTTTAATGCTCGCAAGTTTCTTCAATTTGTGAAAGAACAGAATCCAGGCACTGTGATTACCAAAAACCCACAGAACAGCAGAGCTCCTTCAAACAGCACACGCTGCTCTGCACTACTCCTTCACACCAATGGCACTGCAGACTAAACAGCCTGCCATTCAGTTCACACTGTTCACTCAGTGTAAAAAGGTGAAGCATTTGAAAGCACCTCTGATTTATGGTGGCACAGCTAGAGACCATCAAAGCTTAGTGTGAGTTCAAAAATAGATGGTTTTTCCTTAGAAATCAATGGCTTCCCTTCCACATCCAGGAGGATTTGATTAGACTTCACTGGTGTCACTACTCTAGCTCTAATTAGATCATTACCTTACTTAATATAGGGGTCTGACATTAAGTCTGCTAGAATGCATGATCCAGTCCTCGCTGTCCATCATCATAATTCTAGCTCCATGGATACTCTTCTTTCTTTGAACTACAAACTCTTTTTTATGCTAATGATCTCAAACTCATTGAAGTCTTCCTAGGGTATATTTGGGAGTGGGGGATAAAAGTATTGACTCAGTGCTGAACTAGTCATTAATAGTGTCTACCTCATATTCCTGGACTCTACTTCCTGAGCTTGTGATAGGATTGCACCTCAAAGCTTCCTTAAGCTTCTGGGAGTGACATGGAAAACTCTAACCAAGAAGTTAGGAACAATTATCTAAAGGCAGGAATCCTTTCCTCTAGTACAATGATAAACTATCTTCAAAATGGTACCTGGTCCATCATCAAGGGTAACTGAGTGACCTCATAAGTGTAATCATTCTGATTAACATGGCAAAAATATGTATTCCAAATAAGAAAAAGAAATCTTAATTTTATTAAGCCACAAAGATTTGGAGATTGACTGAAATATAATGGCATACAAACAAAAATGAAAGTGAATGAAAACTAAGGTGAGTCTATTCAGTGCAATTAACAAAACAAGACTAGAAAAAAAGAAAAGGCAGAGATGTGAAGTCTGTGAAGCTCTTATCATTCTCTTGGCATTCTCTTGAATTACATGTACAATGAATCATTTCTATATCCAAGCCAACTGCAGTTGCTGATATGGTAGTAGATGTGCTTTACAAATTCACTGACCAAGAACAAGGGTGATGAAAATATACCTGCTGTGGATTTAGAAATAGCTCATACGTTTCTACTCCAGAAAGCTTTGATAAGCACTGTACATTTGAAAAATGAACATTGGTAAAATAGAAGTACCCAGGTATGAAATCCATTATTCAGTCTTGCAGACAAGGTATTAGATATGTTCAGAGATTAACCATCTCTGTTGACATACCTTTGTCCAACAGAAATATCCAACATCCTCTCCTCCAACAAAGACCTATTGTTTAGTCAGCATCTTCCCCAGAGCACCAGCCATAAAGCATGTGCCATCTCAACACAGATTTCCTTTTTCCACAGCCCTACCCTGCTTAATGAACATTCAAAGTCTAGGTTTACATGTGAATAATCAGTACTTTGATTTTTCCTTAACTACTTCTACTCATCAGAATGTTTCTTCTAAAAAAAAAAAAAATGTGATGGACTCTTTGTTTCCAAAATCCAAGAGCAGAATCTCAAGATCTCTCTGTGATATTTTACCAAATCTCATAGTTAGCATGACTAAATAAAAATGGCAATCAGGGAAGCTGACAAGGGCCTGCAGCCAGATCCCCTATTTTACCATTATCTCAGACCATTGAACCAAAATATATTCGTGGAGCCCACCTGTTGTCATATCAGACATAATTTAGAGTTAGGAGCAGAGCCTCAATTTTCACCCTCCCAGGACTTCAGGTTCCCCCAAATAAGTCACAGTAGGTGTAGCCAATTTCATAAGACAGAGGTTACAGAAATGAGAGCAGTGTTTATTACCCCATCATCAGAAACACAGCTACAAAGGGGTATGAGGTACTCCAGTCCATTACCCAGCATGAAATTTCCCTGCATGGAAAGCAGTGCTTCTGTTCGGTGGATTTTGAACCAAATATAAAGGGGCAGTAATAAGATTATGTCAGATGTACAATAATAAAGCTTAATTTTGCTAACATGTCTATTTGCTGGGTTTGGGCAAACAGGCTGAGCTAAACAGCCACACATAAATAAGATTCTATTCACTTCTCCAACTTCAGAGTATCAGTGGCCAAGGCTGCCCTCTTAACACTCTTCCCTTTGTCTGGAGAGCCAGTATACCTTCTCACATAGTCCTTTGATGCAAGGGATTACCCTACTTCCAAGTCTTATCTCGACTTTGCTTGCTTGCACACAAGCAAGAAGTGGTCTGCTTTTGTATTGGCATACTAAAAATGGCAACTGAAAAGTCTTGATAGCATTTCTGGCAGTCCGAAAATCCTTGGTAATTTTCTCTATTCAAATATATTTCAAGCATATTTTACCACTCTTCCCCTCTTTGTAGAATGCAGAAGAGCCTTTAGATGAGTTCTAGCTGATTGGCTTTGACTTAAGAGTTCAGATTTTACAAAGTGAAAACAAATTGCACATTGCAAGTGGTAAATAGTTTATCATTTTACCCTAAGTTAAATGAACCTAAAAAAAAACTCAAAAATATTCTAAAGCTATAGGGACTTAAGGAATATCATGGGGAAACCATCAAGACTACAAGTGTAAATGTCACTGTGCATTTCTAGGTACCAGTAATAAGACAAATATGCCCTTCAACGTAGTTTCCAAGGAGCTTTTTTAAATACTTGAAGATGTGAAATTTATTTTCATTGTAGAAATCATCCTGTAATGTAAATCTTTCTATATATGTTATTTTAATAACACAGCTACTAGGCAATTCCTAATGTATAAAGTTCAACATAATGATTTTTCAACTTTCAAACAGTATAGAAAGCACTGCCCTCTCAGCAGAAACAGTACTTCAAATTTTGATTGCTTCTCAGAAATAAATGGTCTTGGAGACATGGAAAATAAGGGAAGTTTTCTGCATACTTTGTTTAGGAGCTATGCTGTTGAGTTTAAGAAACTACGCCCAGTTCAGAAAGAATATTTTCAAATTATGATGGAGTCATAGGAACATAACCCACTATAGCTCAAGCAGCATTTGAATTTCAGTACCCAGAATGCATGGAATTTTCTTTTGACTTACTACTTGTATGAGTGATTTAAAAATGCATTATAACAATAATAAAGGAAAGAGCATAAAAAAATACAGCTATGACAAATACTGCCTTTGTTTATGATTATCTATGAATTTGAGCAAATCAATATTATAACATGAAATAATATATGGTTTGTCACTTAATGTTATATCATAAACTTGTGCATGCTATTGTATAAGCACTATGCTACCTAATAGTTATATGATATCTTAATGTAAGTATTCCATAATATTATATTTGTGTATTCATTTCACTTGCCCTCTTAGTACAATTCATTTTCTCATTTCAGCCATACAATATGGTAATTAACACCTGTCTGTGATACACATTTTCTAATTTTGAATGATAGCCATTGAGTAAGTTTTCCAAGGAAAGAAGTTTTTAGAAAAATTTCTACAGGTTTATTTATAAACATATTTTGTTACATATATTGTGTATTATGCAAATTATATTATGTTAGATATGTAAAATATAATTTACCAATCAGAAATGCATCTTTCACTGTAGTATTCCAGATTTGCATAACAGTAACTGTATTTCTGTTCATTAATACTTCCCACCTAAACCCCACAGTCCACAAGCTCAACACACAGTGCTTTTATCACTTTGATGGAAGAAGTATCAAGCAGGAAGGATGAGCCACATTTGAGGTTTGGGCTACTCTGGTTTGAGGTTGAATGTGAGACTGTCACTTCAGAACATTCAGTAAGCCAAACAGATTCATTCCTACAGATATTGTTCTCAACAACAGGGGCATTCTGCTTTCGTGGTGACAAATATAAATAAAATATACAAGTATAATATTTTAATTCTTATTTTTTCTTTTATTTTGATATTACAATATAATTGCATAATTTCTCCCTTCCCTTTCCTCTGTCCAAACCATTCCACATAGCCTTCCATGTTCTATTTTAAATCCATGGCCTCTTTTTTCATTATTTGCTAATATATGCATATATGCACATGTTTATGCATGTATATGCCTAAATATAATCTTCTCTGTCTGTATAAAGTTACTTGTGTGTATGTTTTCAGTTGTGGCCATTTGGAATTGAATAAGCAGTGTATATGTTATTTCTCCTGCTCTCAGCATTTCGTCATTGCCTGTAGCTCTTTAGGTAGGTTTGTAGCCTCCTGCTCTTTCCTCTGCCCACTTTGGTGTGTCTGTTGGTGTTATTCTTACTCAGCTCATGCTTAGGCAATAATGTTAATTCTTCTTTTTAGCATGTATTATTATACTGCAGAAATTGAGGCAAGCTTAGCTCTCTTTCACACACATACACACACACATACACACAATCTATGAAGAGTTTGGGTTTGGAGTCTAAATCCTTGCTATTTTCTCAATATGTGATTTGCTTTCTCCAAAATAGGGATAATAATACACTTCACAGTCATTGTGAGGATTAAAAGTCAGGATGATGGTAATGATGGCACTAATATTAGTTCACATGTGTTTGGTGGTAGACAATGCACTCAGGTCATTCTATAATTTCCATTTCACCACACAATGCTGTCACTATGAGCTATTATTATCCCTACTTTCCAAATGAGAAAGTTGAGGTTTAGTAATAAGATAAAGTGAGGCATCACTTTAAAGGATATTCAGGGATATCCTTCACTGGAGGGAGCCAAGAAATCCAGCTGCTGTGCACTCTTCCAGGAGGCTGGTTACTCTTATTCTTTGTCCATTGATATTGTATTTTGAACACCACACTTAAAGGATAATTAATTACAACATAAGTATTAAATTACTCCAGAATTAAATATGAATGCCATGAAATTATTGAATTATTTCGTGTTTTACTTTAGTTGTTTAATTTTTGAAATGTACAAAACCCAATTTTCATTCTATGATACATTTTATTTTTATTTGTAATTTCTTATATATTAAAGACTTTTTTTTTGCATTTTCTCAAGTAAAATACAGTATCATAGTACATTAAGTGAAATGAGCCAGATTAAGGGAGAAAATCAAGCATGTTTTCTCTCCTATGAAGATACCATAGTTAAATGTTGGAGTGACAGGAAGGGACTATGAGAGGAGAGAAAGAGCTCTTGGGGAGAGGTGCATAGAGTGGATAATAAAAGAAGGGAGGACTACTTGGATGAAGGAAAGTGACCAGAAAGGAGGCATAGGACATGAAATATGAATGAGAAAAAAAGCACAAGAGTGTAAGTATGTGAAATTACCATATGAAATCCATCATTTTGAATGCTAGCTTAATAATAATCAAATATATGAAAATATAGTGAACAAGTCTTTTCACTTTTGTTTATAATATTTATTTTATTCAGTATAAACCCAGGGAGTGAGATGTGTCTACTATTTATGTTCTATCCAGTTGATCTGTACATCCCAGCCTCCTTGTTCAACTACGTATGATGATTTTAATTATTTTCATTAAAGCACTTTAAAATCTGCTTAGGTTTATAATATTCAGTGCTCCATGAGATTGAAATAGCTAATATTTACATATGCATATGATTTTATACATATACCCATATGCACATAAAATAAACTTGTTCTTTTATTTTTCTCCTGATGGATTCAGTCATTCAGCTGATTTTTGAAACAAAACTACCTAGAGTTTCTGCATGCATGTATCTGTTTCTGCACAGTGAGTATGACTAATATTTAATATTTTGTTTAATATTGGCATCAATTTGGCATGGGTTTTAACTCAGTAAAATTCAGAGGAAATTAGCCAAATGAGCTTTAGTTCTCCTATAAATAATTTGCATTCCTCATGAATGTCTAAAAAATATGTTTGTATTTCTTTTATTTGCATTCTCTCTGTTATGTCTTCTAGTTAACTATGACCACTTGTAACCAAACATTTGTGTGTCAGCTGTCATTTTTAATGTTCAGACATTCTTTTCTCATCTTTGGCTGCTTGTTTCTCTTAATTATATCTAAAGGTAGAAATAAAGCAGAGCAAGAGCCTATTTGTTGTGCCTGAATTCTAAAACTAAGAGGAGCAGAAAAAAGATCAGATTCAAAATCTGTCTAAAACATCATCTAGATGATGGATAAAGTATGGAATCTTCAGAATTTAACCTCTCCTGCAAACCACCAGAGAACAGTGAGTTGACCATAACTAAGCAGGGTCCCCAGAGCCACTCAGGAACAGTGTTCAACTGGAGTTGCCAGGGATACAGAGTTTCCCAGACAGCGTACTCAATAACTTTGGGAGTGACCTCATACTGCTTTGGTTTTTATTTTATATTGTTGTTCCCTGTTCCTTTAGGTAGATAATCAGCTGTTGTTGATTGATTGATGCATTAATAGCAGAGGATGGTAATGAAGGAGTCTTGCTCCTCCCTCTGTTCCAGCCCTGCCTCAGCCCTAAGCACTAGCAATGGCCTCTTCTATTCTCATTTGTATACAAATCACTCACAGTGTTCTGTTTTTTGTGTGTGTGTCCGCAACTACTCCTGGGGGCTTTGAGGGGAAAGTAGATACAAACAAATGCCCCATGTCAGGTTGAATGAGCCTTTGCATCTTTCATGGCATTCTTTCCTGGGCATTCTTTTCTTCATTTCCCAATTTCTCCTCCTCATTTGCTTTTCAGCCTCTCTTTTGGCCTTTGTCTCTTGTTTAAATTCCTCCCACTCCTTTCCAAGCATAGACTTCCTTAAAATTCAGTGACATAGTTACCAAGTTCTTGTTCCCATATTTGGAAAGAAATGCATATTTATATATAAGATAATTAATGTACTTGATCTATTACCATATTTTAAAATACTTCATGGCTCAGTTTTTTAAACAAGTGTCAAATGGAAAAAGAATCAAGTTTTCCTGATGAATAATGAAGAGAAGACAACACTCAGAGGCGAGTTTACATGAGCACATTGCTGCTACAGTGCTTGTGGGCCAAGTATTGCCAGAAGCATAACTGCCATGGAACAAGTTGGGCTTATTAATCTTGACAGTGAGACAGGACACCCAACTCAGTGAACTCTGGTAGATCTTAGAGATAGCACAGTCACAGCTATTGGATTTGACTCTGTTGGATGATTTGGAGGTTGTAAGAAAGCAGAGCTGTGCCTGGGTTGGTTCTGTCTGGAAAAAGGGCATTTGTTATGAGAAGGAATCATAACAAATCTTATCTAGGAAGAATTAAGAATATATCTGAAGAAAAAAAAGATTCTCTTTAATATGTTCAATAGAAAGTGGTGGGCTGGGTTACTGTTTGGTCAATTGTTTCATTGTTTGGCATTTTAGGCATTATTTTTTTTTTATCAATAATAGACATGTATAGTCATGTAATGGTACTGTTTCATGATATTCCGTGATAGTTTTATGAGCAGAAGCACATTCATCAGACATGGCATCATGGTGTATGCCTTCACTTGGTTCACAGTTCCAGGACAAAATCCCTCTAAAATTTCAGCCAGAAAGAAAACAATTGAAGATACATTTTTTTTGTTTCATTAAAAGTATATTAGTGCCGGGCGGTGGTGGCGCACGCCTTTAGTCCCAGCACTCGGGAGGCAGAGCCAGGCGGATCTCTGTGAGTTCGAGGCCAGCCTGGGCTACCAAGTGAGTCCCAGGAAAGGCACAAAGCTACACAGAGAAACCCTGTCTCGAAAAATCAAAAAAAAAAAAAAAGTATATTAGTCTGGAGTTTTTTGTTTATTGTTTTTGGGCTTTTTTTCCTTGATAATACATCACCATAAATCACATAATTTAAGAACAGCATTCCATTTAATTCAATAGATGTAGATAATGGAAAATTCAAGTGCATGGGACCAGCTTTCTGTGTTGTTCTCCTACACTCTGCATTATAACATGGCTGAAAAATGGAAGAGCAAATGGGTGTGTATGGAAGAGCAAAAATCTAATAGGCAAGTTTGCTTCACAATCCCCTGCTCTTCACTGGCTGTGTGTGATAGTTAATACCAACTGTCAACTTGCTTGTCTATGTAATCAACTCCAAGTCAGGCCTCTGGGGAGGTCTGTGAGGGCATTTTCAAGAAGGATTAACTGTAGGTGGGGTATCTTTCCCCAGAGTAAGCAGCACCTTACTGCAACAGCCCAGATATACAGAGGTCCCACAAGCAACAGCACTGCGTGCTTGCCTGCCTCCACAGCTCACTGTTGAATATCCCCATCCCATAGTTGTTAACACTGCTGTTGCCATCCTTTCCTGACATCATAAGTGAGCTTCTTCAGGTGCCCATGGGGACTAAAGGACAGAAACACTTTGGAACTGTTGAGGCAACCAGCCTTCTCGTGAACTATTTCTGGCTTCACAACCTCTCTAGCATGAGGTTGGCCATCACTGGACTGTCTAGTCCTTAATGTGTAAGACTTAAGTAAGATTTTATACACTAATTCTCTACACCCTTCTGTGGACTCCTCCTATTGGTTTGACTCCTCTAGGGGCCCTGGCTAATGCCAGTGCTGAGGGATATTAACTGTTCCCAATAACACAATCACATCTTAAATGTTTCAATATCTCTCAATACTTATATTAAGAAGCAAATTTTACTTGAACTCAGAGTCAGATAGTTACTCCAACCATAGAAAATGCCCCTCTTTAAAACAATGGTAGGATATAGCATGAGTGATTTAACTTTGTCACATTTTAACTCTTAAGAGGACTAAATTTGAACTGGAGAGATGGACTGACAGATAAAAGTATCTACCATGCAAGACTGATAAACCGGAGTTCAATACCCAGAACCCACAGTGGAGGAGGGAAACAGCCACCAAAAGTTGTCCTATGACCTTCACATTTGCTGGGACACACATGAGTAACCACACTTACACACACACACACACACACACACGCACACGCACACGCACACGCACACACACACGCACACACACACACACACTCCTTAATAAAACAATAAGATAAAGTAAGTTCGTATATTAGCACAAAATGAGCACAGAATATAAACAACGGAATCTTGGCGAACCGAAAAAGCACACAGGATGAAAGTTCAATGAAATGCTTGCATTCTAAGAATCCACATAATTATTTTCTCTGAAAAGCCATCCAAGGGTTGATGTAGAAAACTGACTTGGCATCTCCTTCCCATAGTGCCAGGTTCCCTACATGTGAGGCATCTGTAGACCTGGTGTCTGTTATTCAGATTTTTATAGTGATGCTCCTGTTTAAGGTTCTGACAGCTGATGAAGCATGTCAAGTCACACAAATCTAGTATATGGCAAGGACAAAATTCAGACACACTATTTCTGGCTGCAAAGCTGCATTCTGCTACTTGCATATATAACTATGCTGAAAATAATGCAGGAAGTAAATAAAATTATTAATAGTCAAATGGATTTTTTTAATCACATTGGAAATGCATGCACAATTTTAAAACTTTATTTTGACAATATCACTAAAACTTATAACATTTTGTTGCCTGTGAAGTAATTAATGCACTTGAAACAGCATCAGAAAGGTACTAATAACTTCAAGTCATCTGAATAATTTATCAATCTCTCTATATTGATTACCAATGCACAGTGACATTAGAATTTTAAAATCAATATTTTAATGGTATAAGCTGATGTCTAAAATATTAGCAAAAATGCTCTTATAACTCTTTTCCCTCAAGTTTCTTTTGTTCTCATTAGAGAAGAAATGCTTTTAAATTGAAATTTGTCCCAGATGAAGAAAAATCCTGCTAACCTAACTTGTAATTATGTATGTAAAATATAGACCCTCAAATTAGGCAAATTCCCCAAGTTTCAGATTTGGGAGGACTGAGAGAGTCAGCTTCCTTTATCACTTTGAACAATGCCCTACATAAAACAAAGGCATTGTTCGGTAATTAACTAAAACCACACAGTATTCTTTATTTAACGTGAGTTACAGATGTGTGGGAAAAGCTTGGTCTGGTCTCTGGAGAGGAGTCACTTGGATTTGACTTTACAATGAGACCGGCTTTAAGTTTGCTTCATAGATAGCAGGTTTTAGAATAATAAACTGATCTTAATAGGTCTGGTTTTCATTTGTGCATTGATTTTAATATTATGCTTCCTCTAGCATTGTGTAGAAACTTAGCTGTCATTGAGTCCATAAACAACTAACCCAAGCAATAATCACAAAAGTAAGGCAGAAGACATGTTTCCCTCATCTTTGTGCTCATCCACCACTAGCTGTAGTGGGATTCTCCTTGTTGATCTCCAACTTAATGACCACCAGCATGACTAGAATCAGCATCACCATCATATTCTTCTAGTTTAGGTGTGATACCCAACACTTTGTAAATATAGTCATAAATCGGGCATGATGATACATTTATTTAATCCTGGCACTTGGGAAGCTGAGGAAGAGCATGGTGAGTTTAAGGTCAACAGAGGCTACATCATGAGACCCTGTCCAAAGAAGAAAGAGAAAAGGGAGGAATGAAAACCACGTAACCATATCTTTTTTTTTTTTTTTTTTTTTTTTTTTTTTTTTTTTTTTTTTTTGGTTTTTCGAGAGTAACCATATCTATTAACCTGTAGTTGTAGGAAGTCAAGAGGTTAACATACCGTTCAAAGTTCTATAACGATTTCATCCTCTTGGCTTTTTAACATTGTGCTTCCCCAGGGCTTTGGTTTTGAAACTTTACTTCAATGTTTCTCTCATTCAGTTACCTGTCATTCATTTTGATGGCTTGATATAACATCTGAACACCAGTAGCATGTGTACACGTGTGTGCATATATACATATGTGAACATATGTATATCCTAGATCATACAACTGCCCTCAATTACAGATTATGTTAGATTACATATCTCTGAGATATCAAATATATTAGTATTAACTCTGGGCATTTTTACACAGATCTCTAATTTTTAGTTGTGCTTAGTTTATGCTTACTTACATGTTCTTTAATATTTATATGTATGCGGTGTGTGTGTGTGTGTGTGTGTGTGTGTGTGTGTGTGTATACATGCCCACCCCACAAACCCACACATGCACACACATGATATATGTGTCTGTGAGTACAGATGCCACAGAGCTCATGTGAAGAAGTCAAAGAACAACTTTGTTAAGTCACTTCTCGTATTCTGTTATTCCAATGGACCCCGTGTCAAGCTCAGGTCACTGGGTTTGCTTGTCAAGTGCCATTACGAGCTGAGACATCTTGATGGTGCTCAAAGAGACAAGGTAAGAAATTTTCTTTTAAAATAATTTTTCATTTCGTAGTGCTGAGAATCAAACCAAACACCTTGTGCATGCTATTCAAGTCATCAGGTTACGTTCCTGGCTCATACATGTTTTGATTAACCAAATATGTAGGAATCACCTTGACTTTCCACACATTCTATCTAACCAAGCTTCAGAGAAAGAGAATATTCACACGATGTGCTTTTCCTGGGCTAGTGCTCTGGCTCCTCCTCTGCAGGTGATGGCTCCTAAGTGCCAGCCTTTCCTTTTCTCCACTGCCCTTTCTAAGGAGGTAGAATGTGGCATATTAAATAGTTAAAAGGTAGGTTGATTGGTGGCATATTCTAATCACAACTGCCTACCCTTATAAACATTGTAAATACCCTTGCTTTTGTAAGGGCAAGTTATCTGATGGCTCTCAGTGACATCTGCCTCCCTATAGTCTCCCTGGCCATAACCGGATCTGCCCTCATGCTCCACCCTCTCTGCTGAATCTCCAACCTACATGTACACTGCATCCTGGGAGATCTACACATACTGCTTGCTGTATCTCTTCCTGAACATCTTCATGGTCCTTTTTCATCTCCTTTTGCTCTCTACCTGACATGAGTCTCCTTTTCTCATGGGACTTTTATAACCAGTACATTAAAATCAATAAGTTGCAAGGCCAGCATTTCCAACCCTACTTCCTAGTCTTAATATCAGATATTACCTTTTACTATTTTACGCTATCTATTTATGTTCCTGTAGTCTTCCCATACATTACTAGACTACAAAGACCCTCAAACGAGATTTTACTTTCAATTTTGTTCACTGGCATATCTAAAATAATGTAAATATTGATAAGTACATTTAAAATAATGGGTGTATTTGGGTATGAGTGCTAGCTGAAGAACAAGCTAAAGCATGTGAAAGAGGCATGCATCAGGGGAAGGCTTGATTTACAACAACCTGATCTCAGGATAAGTAGCTGTGAGAATTAACCTATCCCTGAGAAAAACATAATTTCCTCTAAAAAGCCCCATCTCACCATTGTATTGTGAATTAATTTTCCAGTACACAACCTTTCAGGGAATGAGTTCAGATACCACAGCCAGTGTTACATTCTTGGGCTTTCAAAAGAGGTTTGGACAGTGGCATGTGTTGGTGGGAGTTTCTGTCCTCTTTCTAATGTCTTCTGTGGCCCAAGCTTCTGTTTACCTCCCCCCACCCCGTAACCATGGCCAACACCAAGTAATGGTATCATAGTGCAATTCCTCTCTTGTTCTAGAAATAGGTAGCACTGTGTCTCCACATCCTTATCCTCCTTCAGTATTTCATTATGCTCTGTGGCTTAGCTGTTTCTCTATATCCTGCACCGACAAAGTGCTGTACCAATATTCTACCTTGTTAATACTAAGGTGCCTAGTGACCTAGCCAATACTGTGGGGGACTAATCAGAATGATGTGTCACATTGGGATACACAGATTTGGAAATATTAACAGTGAATCTAGGTGAGAATGTGAAAATTATCAAGGGCTTAACACGTTCTTGGTACCAGCCCAGCACTTACGCAACAACACACAGTAAATTTCCCCTGAGCTGTGCTTGCTTTCTGTTTTCTGTAAAATGAAAGCCAAGAAACTGTTTAAGAAACAATCTTTTCTCTGTGTAGATTCATGAAAATTACATCCCTTGAGTTTATGTACACAGAATTTTAGAAGCCATAGACAGTGTGTTCTGTTACTACAGGTTTCCAATTCCTCAAATGGATGTTTCTTACAAGGGCACTCAATAAAAGCTGAGGTCAGAGCACAGCTATACCAGGGAAAGCTGTTACTGGACATGTGTGAATTAATTTGATCCAAGAGCGGTGTTGGTTTCTAATGCTGAAACAGCTCAGCCAGGTCGTCACAAAACAAAGGAATTAACTGACCACTATACTGTTCTCATAGATTTTTATTGATACATAGGGCAGCAATGAGAATAAGCTGTTAATAAAGGACCCTATGATTTGTCTTAGCTAATTTTTCTTAAAATCATAATCACATATAACCAGTGCTGGGGTTTGGCTTGAAATATTGCCCAAAAGGCTTGTGTTGAAGACTTTGCCCCTAGTCTGTGTCACCACCAGAAGGTGATGGAACCTTTAATGAGTAAGTATGACTTACATATAAGAAGTGAAGTCACTCAAGGCATGCCCTTGAGAGGGATATTGGGATCCCAGCCCCTTTCTGTCCTTCCTGACTACCAATAAGAGCTTGCCCATTATGATACACTATGTTGCCACAACCCAAAACAACCAGTTAGATTAGATGAGATTACTGAAACAATGAATCCAAACAAACCTTTCCTGCTTTTACATCAGTCTTCTCAGGTATTCTGTCATAGTGATACACAGATGTCTAACACAACCTTCTCATTTAAAAAGTGAAAATAACCACAATACTTTATTTGGGAACCAAGATTTAGTTCTTATATAAAAGACTGTGGTATTTAACATAGCTCATATATATACCCATGGTACCTAAACAGGAAGGAATCTACTTATCACAAAGTGACTGCCTTTGCCAGCTCCTTCAGAGTTGATCCACCAGCATCTTCTTCTGTAGCTATTGATCAAAATACTAGGTTGAACTGTGAAGTCAATGTTTTTCAATGATGATGAAAGAGGAAGAAATATTTTCTTTTGATTCTCTCAACCAGGTGAGGAAATGTATAGATTAAAAATCCAGTGCTTTGCTGGGTTGTAAGGGTACATGCCTTTAATCCAGCATTCAGGAAGCAGAGGCAGACAGATCTCTGTGAGTTTGAAGCCAGCCTGATCTAGAGAGTGACTTCTAGGACAGCCAGGGCTACACAGAGAAACCCTGCCTCTAAAAACCAAAAACCATATATATATATGACACTTTAAGCATGGTGGTGGAATGAGTTTTTACTTTTCCTGAAAGTTCCATTGTTGAAGACCCTTCCGCCACATTATGGTATTGACAGGTGGGACATTTGGGAAGTAATTAAATTATGAGGACTTGATGAGATTCGTTTTGAGGGGGCTTTCCTTCCTGTCATCAATTGAGTGCACAAACAAGATACCTTCTAGAAACCAGCAAGGGAGTTGCATAGTCTTCGCACTTTCAGATTACACAGCTCCAGAACTGTATAAGCCTCTGGTCAGATATCATGACACATTAGCCTGAGTGGATCAAAACAGGTGCTACTCGAATCCCAGCACCCACTACTTGAGTTCTTCAAAGCAGACTAATGATTTTTGTCAATCTCTTTTTCACATAAAGTGGCTGTTATAATGTCTACCTCTGTCACTTGCAGTGGGAATCAAATAATGTATGTAAATAATTCAGTACATATGCAGTCTTCACGGCTGAGCAATTGAATGAAGAGTTTCTGACACTAAAAAGGGCTGCAGTTTTCAGGGCTGAGACTTTACAGAAAGTGTCTATGACTTCTGCTTATTTGCTTCTCTTGGGTAAAACTGCTCCCCTGTAACGTATAATTCTGCATCTTGTTGCTGCATCAGTTGTGATGCTGATTATGCAGGCTGGACAATTATCCAGTTACTGTTTACAAGTCTTTAAAAAAACAGCTTTAAAGATCACGAAACTACATTGTTAGCTAACTGTCACCACGGAGATGATTATGCAACACTAGGCAGCACAATTAAAGTATTCTTGAAGAGGTGGAATAAAAGCTTTCCACTCTGACCTTTCAAAACCCAATTGTAGCTTCTGTGATTTTCCATTATAGTTGATTAAATGAAGGATGGATAACTCTGATGAAACCAGGGCAGGTATTTGTGATTATAGGCATTAATGAAAAAGAAGGACCCTACAACCACAAGTGAGAAACAGGAAATGATGATTTAAAATTGCTTTGTGGCAAGGCATCATTGAGATGGGATCATATCATGCACACTACATCAGATTACAGTGTCCTGAGTAAAAAAACAAAATCATTATGGGGGGTCAAACTGAGGCTGCTGCAATCAAAATTTCTAGGCCAAGCTACATATGCAGAAGAAAGCCTCGGAGCATGAAGTGCTGGGCTGCGTTACTCCTGAAGTATTGCCTGCCGACAGCAGGCTTCAGGTCAGCATGGAGCAATTGGATGTTTCTTCCACAATGCTCCAAAGCCACTTCATTTGACCCTTGCTCAAGGTTTCTGCCCCATGTCTTTGTATAGGCAACAGGTTTGCTGGTCTTTGTAGCTTGCTCTCCTCATGATCCTCACAACGACTCTGATAGCTTCACAGCTTGAGTAAGTGGAGTGTCCCTGTTTTCTGAAACATTTGTATTTCATATTAATGTTCTTAACCACTTGGGTAGTCAGGACACACAGAGCCGAGGACCCTCATTGCTAAGACAGCTTGTTCCTCTCTAGCCACTCTGTTACTTAGGGATATAATGGATGATTCAGCTACTGTGCCAGAAGAACCACCCACTCATGTGTGCTATCTGCACATGGCTGGACTTGGCTGACATGCTTCTTTCCCCAGTCTTCTTGAATTTTTCTTCCTGATTTCTGTCACTCCATAACAGAGGGCAGCTTCCCAGGTAGACACTGTGGCTCTGGGTGCAACTTGATGGCTCCTCCAGTTAGATTTTTCTTTCCTGTTAATTCTCCAAACTGGATTTTGTGTGCCAACTCCCACCCTCTCCCTTCAAGCCCTCCCCAGTCTGGACTTGACATGAGGAGGAAGGGCAACTTCACCCACAGAACCAAAGCTTTGTTCATTTGACAGAGTGATTTGATTGTTAAGATGAGATCACAAAGACCCTGAAACTGGGAAACTCTGCATTCTGCCCAAATTCTGTTATAGAATACCTGTACACTATCAGGTAAATCATATGTCCTTTCTAGAAAGCCATTCCATAAACTACAATTAATGAATCTCTAATGCTGTCTCCTCTAGTTCTGAGGATTTTAGCTATTGTGTATGTAGGTCTAGAGCTGAGAGAAGAAACAGAGGTCTTGGGCATAGTGGTCAGTGCTGTGTGTCTTACCAGCTTACTTCTCCAGTGGAATAGGGAGAGCAGACCAGAAGAGGAACACTCTGCCCTTCAGTATAATGGAAAATTTGATAACCCAGAAACAGCTACAGTAACATTTAATCCTCACTTCACTAGCCAAAAAGGATGGGATGTATTCATGAGTTTGCAAAAGAAAAGAAAAAACACCCTCCTGACTGATGGTGGCTGCCAGAAAACCCAAGAAAAATCCAAAAACAAGAAAGAGAAGAGAAAGAACAGACATTAACTGACCAAACAGCAGGTCAAATTCAAAGAATGGAGGCTGCATCAAAACCAGGACATTGAGTGACATCCCCTATCAGCAGTGTCAGGAGCCACCAAGTATCGGGAAGTAGAAATATGAAAAAGGTGGGTGGAATCTATGAATCTAGCTAGGCCCTCTAAAGCATTGTGTGGTATGGGACCAGTTTCTGGAAATGAGGCCAAGATGTGTGTGTGTGTGTGTGTGTGTGTGTGTGTGTGTGTGTGAGAGAGAGAGAGAGAGAGAGAGAGAGAGAGAGAGAGAGAGAGAGAGAGAGATTCATGTTCCAAATCTCATACGTATCGCTGCTGTTGGAACCAATCAAGGAGTCACCTTCTCTCTTCAGCAGCTAGCTCATCTCTAAAATGGGGATGCTAAGCAAATGCCTGTAGGTCTTGAGCATATTAAGAATATTAATGCATGTGCAGGCCAAAGAGTAATAGTGAGCATGTCCTCAAAATTATGAACATGATCACTTCCAAGAACTCTAAATGCCTGACAAGGCTCTATGCCCACAGCCTCCCCAGCTGTGAGTCCATTCTCTCTAACCCAATGTCTCCTTTCTTCCAGCCTTTATGTTCCTTGCTCCTTGCTCTCCCCTCCTTTAGTTTTCTCTCTGTCTCCTCTAGCTTTGTGTTTGTTTGTTCCTTCTGTCATGTGTGATGTCTGACTTTTATTTTCTTTCACCTGGTGTGTGGCATCTGGAAGCACTTGGTAAGTCTAATACAGGCTGACTATCACTGGAGTAAACTCATATATGAAAATGTCTATGTGATTTATAAAGGCATTGACCATTTTCTTGTTGATCCATCTGTTCCATATGATTGCAAGTCTTATTTCACATTATTTTCTTGTTCACCTTCTGTTATGACTTGGCTTTCATCTTTCTCCGTGACTTTAGGTCATGTTCTCACTGAAGTAAGCTATGGACATCACTACAAGTTCTCTGACACTCCAACTTGCCAGTTGTAAGGATGTGCCATGTTAAAAGATGTGCATGTTGATTTGCTTGGGGTGCCCCCTGGTGGTAGAATCAGAATCCATCACTAGTGTGTGAGTGGGCTTTGTGGAGCCCACTACCTATGATGGGACACCTCTCACAGCCTTGAGGCAGGGGGAAGGGCTTGGATTTGCCTCTACTGGATGTGCCTCCACCTGGGAGGCCTTGCCTTCTTGTGAGAGTGAATGGGGGGGTCACTTGGGGGGGTAAGGCTGGGGGTAGGAGGAGGGAAGTGGGGGATCTCTGATTGGTATGCAAAATGAAAAAAAAAACAACTTTTTTAATTAAAAAAAAAGGTGTGCCTCAATGGCACCTTTGTCCATTTGTGGGCATACAGAGGTACCTTTGGTTCCATGGAATAAACAGCAAAACAAACAAAAAGCAGAGAATACTTCAAAGTAAAAATACTTCCAAAGACAGAAGCTTCAAATGTAATGCTATTCAGTCCTCATTTTAGACCTCAAACTCTCAACAAAACACTTGTAGTGCAATCAACAGTAAGAGTGTGCTCTGCAGATGAAGAAGCATGACACACTAACTAGTTATCAGTCAGGTGAATGTATTGGCTGTTGTAGCTTGTCAGTGACAAGCATATTTCAGTTTGCAAGTTGCGTACCCAAATGAATGAGTTTTCATTTAGAAAAGCTGACTTGAAGTTATTGTCTCCATTTAACTAGATAATGGGACACACTGGCTAGTAAGGACAGAGCTTGTGGAAAGGCAACCTCATTCTGCTGTTCTTTTTCCCTGAAAACAGGTAGAATTAGGTCTCAGCTCTGCAATGCCAAACAAAGGTTTATCTTCTCCATGGTGTCCTCCCCTGTATGTAAATTAGCATTGTAAATGCTCCCTCGCTATGACAAGGAAATGATGAAGACTGAAAATGTCTGTCACTATCCATGGCCTAGAACCTATGGTAGTGCCAATAAATTGACATTCCCCACCTGCTTCTCTCCAAAACATGTGTGCCATATTCCACTATCGTGCACATTTTCTGCAGCTTATTTCTCCACCTGATTTGAAATGACTAGTAACCCCTAATGTTTGACCTGAATGCATATACAATGACTTTGTCTTAAGCATTTTCTGACAAGGCGAGATTACAGTGCTTACCACTGGTGACAATTAAAACCCACTTCAAGAAAAAAGTTGTTTGGCAAGGGAGGATTCTAAACCCTTGCAGTAGCAGAACATAGATAAGAGCAACATCTGCTCTCACATGCATGCTCATAAAACAAACATTTTCCACTGTGAAAATCATTATCTGGAAAGGCCCTCCTGATATTCCTTGTTTGTATAACGTTCCTGCCACACACTGAGGATATTACAATTTTTCTCTCCCATTCTCACTCCATCTTTATCTTTATCCATCTTTTTTTTTTTGTTTTTGTTAATAACATGGTATCATTTTAAGGCTATAAAGGGACCATCGCTGCATCCCATATTGTTGTTTATATCAACCAAGTGCTCAGTTTGGTAAATAAACATATGTCTTAGCATTTTAAGTCTGAGCTGGGCTTAAATGTGATGATGTTCTCTTTTTGTTACACAGAATAAGGATCATCTATTAGTTTGGGACTAAACCCACCCACCCCTTATGATTCTGTTTATCTCAAAAGAGAGTAATATACATTAGAATTTCCCCCAGATAGCTGGAGTTCAGAAACACAAGTGCCCTGATTTCAGACTGTAGGTGTGCACACTGTTCACAAGTTTATATGGAGCCTTTTGAATACTAGCACATGGTGTGTTAATTGCCACTAATACCAATCAAAATGCACCAATCATTTGAACTGCTAGCAGAGTAAGTTTATGTCACAATGTTTCATTGGGTTTTTGCTATTGTTGTTGTTAAATTAATATAGCATTTATACTCAAACTCCATAGACTTTCTTGTGAAGGTTTTGAGATGGAGGAAAATAGTTCAATATCCCACTTTGGCATCTGAGTTAGTGTAGTATCTATTCTTTGACACTGAGCATAACTAAGTATCCTAATTAGTAACTATGAGGACAAGTGAATAGCTACACAAAAAGTGATAGGTCAATTTTGGTTTGGTTTTAGTATTTTTAAATGTTTAACGTGCATTTTTTTTTATTCCATGTATTCATGGGTAGCATGATGTATGTATGGAGGTCAGAGAACAACTTGGAGTTGCTTCTTTCCTTCTGGGGTTTTGGGGATCAAACCCAGGTCATCAGACATGAAGGCAAGTACCTCTACCTGCTGAACCATCTCATGCATCCTGATTTCTTAAATATTTTTTCCTCCAAAATTACTAATGAAAGGCCCAATAAGAAAAACTCCATGTCCTATAGAGCTTTCTGTACTAATAACTCCTGGAGCAATAAGAAAGGCAATCCTAGTAATGAGAGTTAACATCTTAAAACAATTTAAGGAATTTAATCTTGTTGATTTCTATGATACAGAATGGAGTCATGGGAGAGCTCCTTCACAATAGTTCTTATGTCCTGTAAGAAAGGGAAAGGAATGTAGCATGAATTGTTAGAAGTTCTTATTAATAAAAACAAACCCGGAGCTAGGTATTAGGGTGAACACTGAAAGATCAGAGAAGGAGAACAAGCTACATCCAAACTCACCTTGTCAATTCCTCAGCTGATCTTGTCTCCTCAGACTGAAAGCCTCTGAATCTTCATCTGAATGCATCTCAGCTAAACTGCTGCTAAAAGCTAAAAGCTTTAAAAAAGTCTCTAGTTCCTTATATACCTTTATGCTTCCTGCCATCACTTCCTGGGATTAAAGGCATGTGTCTTTCCCAAGAAAGACATGAGATCTCAGTGCTGGGATTAAAGGTGTGTGCCACCTTGCTGAGCTGTTTCCAGTGTGGCTTTGAACTCACAGAGATCTGGATGGATCTCTGCCTCTCGAATACTGGGATTAAAGGTATGTGTGCCACCACTTTCTGGCCTCTATGTTTATCTAGTGGCTGTTCTGTTCTCTGACCCCCAGACAAGTTTATTGGGGTGCACAATATATCACCCACAAAACAGAGTCTTGGAGGAGAAAGAAAACTGGGAAAGAGTGAAGAAGTGAAGGATGAATAATCAGAACATAGTGGCATATGTATCAAAATGTTATAATAAAACCCATTTGTTTTTATACTACCTGACAATTAACTTAAAAATTAAGTTGTTATGTTCTTAAAACAATTCTTGCAGCAGTAAGATATGACTTGTGCCTCTGTGACTCTTCCCATCCATGTCAGTGAATATCAGGGATATTTAAGAGAATTTAATTTCTGCTTGCTTGCCTTCCTGACCATCACTAATGTAGGCTCCACAATGGTTTAGAGAATGAGTTCCTAACCTTGGTGACCATCTTTCACTCATCTTCTCTAACTTCCCAGTTAAAGGTGGGTGTGTGGCATGACAACTTGAAGGTAGCTTTATTCTCCTTTGTACTATTCTCTTTTTTTTAATTTTATTTACTGAGCAGGTAACTGAGTCCACAGACCTGGGCATTCTGACAAATGCTCTACCACAGGACTACACACAGACTTCGGGCTGGTCTTTCAAAAACTCTTTACTTCTTAAATTCTTTCCAATAAAGACTTTGGAAAGATATATGGAAATACATTAAAATATCTAGATAAAACATTCAAAGATCATTTTTAACCAGAAATAGAATGAAAACTTGTTGTTCCTACTTAAATGGTAACTGTAGTATTTCATTATTTGCTACAAGGATGTTCATACATGTACATGCATCAATTTGTTCCTTATTTGCCTAGTTTTGTTCTGATATTTTCTAATGTTTAGAAGTAGTAGAGAATAATAAAATGTGTGTGATATATTACTGAGCCTGAGGAGACTTTAAAGTATTCCTAAAACACTATGCTTTTGACATATTTGTGTTAGCTCTTAGTTTAGCCTTTGAATGACCTGATTTTGTTGCTTAGCATTGCTGTGGTTCCCAAGGTTGTAACCACAATAATGAAGTACACACAACATACAAGGAGCTAAAGGAACTGAATTTTAGCTGAAGATTTTTAAAGCTCAGGTATATATAGTGTAAGAAGAGATTTCCAACCAGATTTCTTTGCGTGAGCCTCTGGCTTTGCTGCTCATGTATGTCCTTGCCAGTTTGGACTTTTGCAGCATTAAAAACTTGCATTGTCTATGAAATAACAGCAAACGAGATCATCAGCTAATGACCAATTACCCATATCAAAGAATAGAATGCAGCTCGTTTCTGAAAATCTCCTAAGAAGTGCAAAGCCCTTTTGGAGAAATCAGCCTTAAGTGTGCATACCATCCAAGAGGCTGCTATTCTGTGAGGCATTCATTAGCACTAACAAGGTCTGAAGCACTGAATGGGTTCTTTTGTCAATGTAGTACACCATTAGGCTTTGCCACGAATTGATTGTAATCACCTTTATCTCGAAGTTCAAGTATGTAATTTGGGCATAAGTGTTTTCATCTGAAACCATGCATTTTCAGATGGTGTAAATCCTGGAATAGAGACACCTGTGTTCTAGGACCTGCCAGCCTAAGCCACACCCGACCCACGAACAAAACTCATGGAATGCATTAAAATCTCCTGTCCCCTTAGCACTTCCTAGGGTGAGAGAGGGAGCAGAAGTAAATAGAAAGACAGACAAGCTTTAACAGATAGGCAAAAATAAACTTGGGATCTCTCCCAGACTGTGACAAATTTTGAAGAATTTCAAGCCACTACTTCTGACATTTACTGTGGTGAGTGACCTGCATAGTTTTCTGTTTCATTTACTTATATGTATTTTTAAATGCTGTTCTATAATAGCAAAGAACTGAGGTCTGTCATAACCTGCATAATCTTGGGAAGGAATCCTGAGCTAAAATGGGAGACAGCTTACTTTCAACTCTGTAGGACTCTGCACAAAGCACCCGCCTAACCCCTGTCTGGATTTCTAATAATTTATGATAATATACTGTGCACTGGTCCTTTCTTAAGGAAATGGTTATATAATTCAGTGTAAAGTAGTGACAAGCTTCAAACATACACAATACCTGTATTTAAAATTGTTTTACACATGGGAAGCCAATGATTTGAGGGCTGATAGTTTTGGTAGACACTTTACTAAAAGTTTGAATGCATTCTTTTATAAACCAAAGAATTGTAAAATACAAAAGTTCTCCTTGGCCATATAACAATTAGCTGAGACCACTAATGAGAGGCACAGCCCAAGGGCGAATGAGTGAGCCTCATGCTGTCCAGTGGATATAAGGTTCCATGCAATCTGGCAGAATCCTGTGTGGTGAGCCTTGGAGATGAGAGTATCATTCTGACAGTGCATACTGGCAAATGATTTACTAATCTGTGCAAGTGTCAGTGGAAGACAAAAGGAGTAAAAACAGATCTTGGAAGCCAAGCTCTCAACTTATCAATAGCCCCTGGTAAAGTAAGTAAGGGGTAACACTTTGTGTTTCCTAACACTGGATTGCTTACCTTCTTTCCTGTTCTTTTTGGTTAAGTGAATATATATGTTTCTTTTGATGAGAAACAAGTTATCACAAGCCTAGAAAATAGAAACAATGTATTTACCCTCTCCTGGTTTCTGTGCATTGGGTGTTTCTGTTAGAGTTGACTATGTGCTCTTCCCAGGGCTCTCCAGGATGGAAACAAATACCAGTTCCTGGTAGAATTTATCTCATTCAAGGTCCCTTTCGGAATGTATTTAGGCGGTGAAATAATTGATTTCCTCAGACAAGATCTTAGTCCCCATTTTCTCTCTCGCTGGTGACTGCTCCAAGAAGCCCACATTTAAGCCCAAGAGCTCATGTTCCCAGTTTAGTGCCTCTCATTCCTTCACTCTGCTTTCTCAAACACTTGAATTTGTCAGTCTTCCTCTTTGTCAAATTAATCACCCTTCATTGTTTGGCCCCTTATTCAGGTTTTACCTATGCCAAATGGAAGGGACTTGAAAGGATGTGGACACCAAGGATGAAAATTTAAAATATTTGTTGGAATTCTGTCCACCAGGGTGCAAGTGCTACAAACAAAAGCATGCATTATTCACATTTTTTGTAGACTAAGATGCAAATGGCACTGAAATAGAAAACTGGGGTGCCTATGAGTTCAGTTTACCAGTATCAGTGTGCAAGATGGCCACATGAGGCTAACACAAATAATAATGGGCAAAACATTTTAATATGTGGTTGTAGACTCCAATGGTCCTAAGAGATGAAAGTCAGTTTATAAGAAAAAATGAGAGTCATGCTAAAGGGAAGGTGTGCATGCATCACCAAGAAATAACATTTGCTTAAGAATAAATAAAGCTGAGTTTAGATGGCATGGACTTGATGGAAAAAAAATCAATTTCCAAGTGTTAGCATAAAGCAGAAATAGAGGACCAAATGGTAGTCCAATTCACTACAGTACATACACTGTAAGTGTGTGAATTCAGTGACAGATTCAATGCTTAAAATAGCCTTGTCTTATTGTATCTTGTTTTGTCCTGATTGGCTGTCATCTCTTGGAGGCTTGCTCTTTTCTGAAGGGAAATGGAAGGGGGGTGGATCTGCCGAGGGGGGGAGCTAGAAGGAGTGGAGGGAGGGGAAACTGTATTTGGGATTTATGTTATGACAGAAGAATCTACTTTCAGTAAAAAATAAAGAAAATAACAATCTCTCCAGTGCCCAACCCTATAAATGGTTCCTATTTGATCATGACAAGTGTCATTTTCAAGTATTCAGATGCAGGGCATGTAGAACTTAAGAAGCTCCTACAGCTTTGCACTCCTTATGGTGACAAAACAGATCTGTGTCTACAGAAGGCAAATGATGAAAGGGAGGCCTGTAAATACCTGAAATAAGAATGTGCTTTGGAGAGGACTTGCTGGGGACTGAATACAAGGCCTTGTACATGTGAATTGCCTGATAAACATTTAACTGCATCCAACCTCTAACATGTGTAAGGCCACACAAGACCAGTAACATCATCCCTTCACCTAAACTCACTGAGTTTTTGAAACATCCTCCTCTTCACTGTGGTACCCCTCCCTAACATATTGCCATATTTTGCTGGCAAATGGGAACTAATGATTGGTAAGTAGCAATCTTTATCCAAAAGAGTCCCAGTGGGTGACTGACACCACAGATATCACTGAACTTTATTTACACACACACAGCTCTGTTAAAGGTATTGCATATTATAAATTAGATAAAGAAAACATAATCAGGAGTGATAATGACATAGAAATGGAACAGTAATGCAATTGCCATAGAACAGTAATGCAATTGCCAATATCACCCTTTTTTCTTGGGCCCATTACTAAGTAAAATAAAGGTATGTTGCTTCACTGAAAGAAGTATAACATCATGATCGTCGAAATGATAACCAGGACAGTTGCTAATGACTAACAGGTAGTACATACAGAGTAGGGAAATAACCTCTGGTCACAGTTGACCTCAGGTTACTAAAACCATAGAAAGCAATTTACAGATAGGGGAGACTACTCTACTCTTCAGAAGTCCTGATGTCAGAGAGTAACCTAATCTCTGCATCTGCCAGCACTAAAGAGAAGGGTACTCAAAAAGTTTTCTGAAATCATTACCCTCATAGCTCCAGGATTTCAGACTATGGACTCCCAGGATTCTGAGGCAACATTTCATGTTCTTTTAAGGCGTCTAGCTTGTAGTTCTTTTTCATAGCAGCCTTAGTACACTCACACAGCATAGAACAATTGATTTGTCCCCACATTCTTCTTCCCTGTCCACTCAAACATTATTCTTCTGTGCATATGGTCACAGGACATATTGCATCACCTCAAATATAGAGAATAAAATGAGTCTCCCAGATGCATTTTGATGAAGATGTAAGGAGCCAGCAATGACTCTAGATAAACAGAACCCAAACAGAAAGTTGGACTTCACACTACCATGTCCAGACAAAAACCTCTCTTCATTGGGGAAGAGAGATGGAGAGAGGCTTTTGTGAAGATCTACGTAAAGGAGACACAGCAATCAGTGTCAAAAAGGACCAGGACTCTGGTCCTCTGCAGCTATGTGTTCCAGTAGTTCTGGCAGTATGCTCTCCTGTCTGAGAACTAAAGTTTCACTACACCAGCTCATCGCCTGCTGACCGTAAAAAAACACAGGTGTTTTCTACTCTTTACTCATATGGGCCCTCGTGGCCACAACCCCTCCATGTACATGATTCAGAACACTCAATTCCCACAATTATTGCTTACAGAAATTTACTAGGGGTTACAGTGGCAAAAAAGAGATACTGGTTGGTGAAGGAAAGCTGAAATGCTGAACATTCCATAGGCTGGGCAGCAATATAAGTTGTCCTACATCCTCATAAGGACTGTTATCCTTGTGAACCAAGTATTTGTATTAACACCAATTTCTTGGAACCTTAATCCCTCAAATTAAAGTTTAGAATATGGCCCTCTAGGAGTGACTAGGCTCTTATAAAATAGGCCTAGAATATTGTTTACCTGTGTGATAACTAACATGGTAAGAAGACAGGAAGTGGCCCTGGCTACTTGCCTAATCAGCTTCTCATGGGATTGCCTTTCATTCTCAAGCTGCTCAATGGGTTGACTTGACACACAACTACAATATTGATCTGTGTGTTTGTGAAAACCTGCAGGGAAGGTCCAGGAGGAGCCCACTAAGGGACATGAACATGAAGCATTCAAAAGAGTGTGGGCAACAGGAAGAAGCATCCTGGATGTGGGAGCCCACAAAGATTCCAACTTGTGGTTTGTTTCTATTTTGACTCAAGGTCAGAGAGTCAGAGTTTATGTTGCTCTCCAAGGTTGCATAATAGAATGTTTTAGTCAAAGACATGGTTTCCAGGTATTTTATGCTTCAAGGCCTAATTACAAGATGCTGTGCTGTAAGGCATGGTTACCAGGTGTTTGGAGAATTAAGAAAGGGTCTACCTTAGTTTGTACTTTGACCTTGAAAGGGGGAGGTCTGTTGTATCTCCCCTTGCTTGTGTATAAAAATCTCATTAGGATTAAGCTTGAGGTGACTGAGTATTGACCCAGGGTCCTCCCAAAGCTATCCTGTGTCCCTATCTTTTTCTTTGTCTACCTCTGTGTTTTCTCCTATTTAGCATTTCTTAATTCCTCACTTCCCCCTTTAAGAACTGTTTGACGGGTCAAAGCTGGACCCAACATCTGGAGAAAGGAATAAGGACTCCTGGAGTAGAATGTGAACCCCAGAGCCACTGCTCTGTTCTCCCTGTCTCATGGCAGCTGGGTCATCAATACAAACCAAGGTGGTTGTGGTGGCATGGTCAGTGGCTGTCATGCACAGGAGTCATTTATTTATAGGCACCATTCTCTTGAGGTAGAGACCTGCCAGTATCAGGAAGGTGGGGAGTCCAGAAGGTAAGGAGCAAGTGATGCCATAGCAGAGCAGGGCAGAGAGAGCACTGGGAAGACAAGGCTGGTTTTCTGAAAAGGGTGAAGAACCTCTTAAGGCTGAGGCTTACCATCCTGTAAGGCCTTCAGCTAAGACACACACCAAGCAAGCAGGCATGCATAATGTCCACCTGCTCTTAGATAGCTCACACCAGACTTGAAGACCAGGAGGAAGTAAGCAACAACTCACACCCCTTCTCCAGCCACTGAAACATTTTCTGAAAGTTTACTGTTTTTGTTAAATTTCTTTCTTACTTTTTTAATCTGAAGCAATTTCTCCAATATTGATCATGGTTGTGCATACCTTTAATCTCAGCACTCAGAATGCGGAGACAGGCAGATCTCTGTGACTTTAAGGCCAGCCTGTTCCACACAGTGAGTTCTAGTCTAGCCAGAGCTACATAGTGAGACCCTATATCAAAATAAAACCAGGTTGTACCAAATGTTTCTTCAAAGAAATCCTTGAGGTTGCACTTCTAACTCATCAGTATTTTTACTTCACCCAGAATTTACAAGAACTCAATGAGATGAATGGAGATGAGGATGAAGAAACATGGAAGAAATAAGTGAGAGGACATAACATCACAAAGTCAAGACTTCTTAAGAGGAAAGTGTAAACCCAAGCATCACTCACAAGACTGAATGAACAAAATGAGATGCTGATGTGCTATGATGAGAACAGACTAAGAGCAAAGATGCATTCTGAAGCATGGGCTCTGTCTGTGTTGAGACAGCAAAATGTCTTTGAAAAGCAAACATGTTGCTTTCCTCAATTCTTCTTTATTTCCTAAAATGTGAACAAAAAGACAAAGAGAAGGGTTCTATTTGGGGGGTTAGATGGGAGGGGGCTTTATTTAGAAAATTTGAGTATATTAATTTTCTGTGTTCACAGAAGGCATTTGGAAGAAAATAAAGAAAACTACTAAGTAAACCTTTGAGCCTTCTTACAATGTTTTATGCCAAGTAAGTACAAAATAAATAAGCTTATTAATAATTATTTAGAGTGAATCAGTTTGTACATTAGAAATGTCCTCCTGATAATTGGAAAATGATCCATAAATCTTTAGGTTTTCAATTTTTCTTGTAGAACTTGTTATTCACTTTTATACTACCTACCTAAGCTGAATTCCAAAGAACAGAAGCCTAATTTAATTGTGTTCATTGAATTCCAGTAAGTAGATTTCACTGATTTTTTGGCTCCTATTTTTCAAAGGTTGCTATACAGGACAGAGAGAGCCCCTCAACACTAATTAACCCAGCAATTAATTAGGGCCACTTTGTGAATCTTTGTGTTGAGTTTGTGATATAGATTTAACTTTCTCACTAAAGCTCTCCTAATCTTTTGCTCAGAACCTTTCTAAGTACCTGAAGTTGGTCCCCTTCTCTCTGCAAATTCCAACCATGACCTAAGGTCATGTGACCTGTGCATGCTACTGCAAATCATCCAAGGCAACACAACACGTCTGGTTATGGAACCTGCCTCTCAATTTCTATTTCTTCCAGAATCTTAAAGCTTTAGGACTTTGGAATAGCCAAAGAGTTCTGAATTTGTGTCTTTTTTACTTTAATAAACACAAAAAGTATCAGGATGGCATTTTCAAACAAAGTGTAGTTTAGTTGGCTCTCCTCTGGTCTCATGTTACCCTTCTTCCTCAGCTTTCTTTTAGTACCCTTCTATCTTGCCTAGTCTCCTTAGAAAAAAAGACTCTATTTTAAAACAATAATAAATAAATAAATTCAGGAAATTGAGATGAACCAATGGAGATGGGTGAGAGAAAATAAAATGGGGTTTATAGGAAATTCTCTGAATGATTTAAACAGAGTTTTATTGACATTGGACCCCAAGGCTCTATTACTGCATTCACTCTCTAATACATTTCTCACTGGATGAGTATTCCTCAAGTACCTGACAGACACACTGTGCTATAGGACAAATTCAAAGCCCCCTGCAGAGCTTTCTCTCTCCTCAGCCTCAGTATATCTTATCTTCCTACCCATTAATCCTGTATATGGTTAATATATGCTCAAGAAAATCTAGTTATATACAAACATGAGACAGACAGGTGTAGTGGGTAGCCATTCCAGCTTTGGTCTGGAAGTTCCAACCCCCATTGAGGTTTTGGTAACTATCACGCCCACAAGGCGGGGCCAAGGGAGGGCCTGAAGACCCGAGATCAGGACATGCTGTGCTCTCTTGATGCTGGGAGCTAAAGGTGGACAGAGGAGAGTTCTCTAGAGAACATTGCCAGACTACTGCTGCGTCTTTCCCAGAACCCTCAACCTACCTATTTCTTCGTTTGTAAGTTACACCATTAAGTAAATCTCCTTTTAACTACATGGAGTGGCCTTAATAATTTCACCAATAGACACGTGCTTTGTAAATGGCCTGTAAAGGGTTATATATATTGTAACCAAATACTTTTGGGAGTATTCCTTCAACTCATATGGCCATTTTCAGAGGCATTTCCCTTACTTAAAACTGCCTCAGTTTCTATTCTAATCATTTGTCCTGGTAGAGTTGTTTGCCATGGGACACAAAGAACAGGATGCTCAAATGGAGTGCCCAAAGGTGAAGATCTATGTTCATTACAACACTTGTTCTGTTCTCTTCTGGAAGGTGCTGGTTTCCGCATATGTTTGTGTCTCTTGACTACCATCCCGAAGTGAAGCAACATTTTCCTTTGCTAATCTGCTATTGGAGTACACATTAGACACTGTATTAATAGTGCTCTGAAACAATTATCTAAAAGCAAACACTCCCCAAGGGTGCAATGAACATGTAGCCTTTCATGTCACAGAGACCAGACATGACATATTCATTTACAGAGACAACCTGGTTTAAAGAATTTCTTTAATTCTACCAGACAAACATATCTCAAGAGGAAAAATATGTTTAAGTTTTTACTTAAGCTTAGGAAAATATCCCAAGTCAACATTTTTATTCAGGTACAGTAATATGTTTTAAAGCATGTTCTTTATGTGACAAGGTAGGCCTCTAGGAGACACCTACTTAATCATGATCCTGGGGCCTCTTGAATGGGAAAGTTGGTTTCTAGCTGAATCAGAAGCCAGAACTCTATGTAGATATTCACAGGAGCTCTGCTGAGCACAAACCTCCAGGTGCCTTCAGGTATTTAGTTTGCAATCAAAGGTTTATGGGAGTAGGAGACCTAGGACCACTTCAAGGCCATAATATTGCTTTCTTTCCTCATAAGGTCCCCACCTCAGAACAAACTAATTTTTGTGCTGCTAAAAATTTAATTTAACACAGGGCACAATTATAAAGTTATAAGAGTATATTAATTTGAGTCAACTCAAAATACAATGGTTTCTTTCTGAATGGTTACCTCTGAAGGAACACATCAAAAAAGCCTCTTAGAGGTCTCTCATCAAATTTAATCTTAAAATACTTTCTACATACTATTAAAAATAGCACATTATCACAGATAAATCCATTAAAGCCCTAAAATTTCTTGAGTTTCTTTTCTTCTTGAGTTCTTCAAACAATACTTTTCCCACTATACATTAATCACTAGTATTTAATTTATATCAAATACATTGTACAAGTAGAATTATCTAGACTTTTCAGATGGCAGAATAACTTTCTAAAACTGAGGAAACTATATTTCTTATAAAATTTAGTTGATCTTCATACAATGCATACTGTAAGGTTGAACTGTCTCCAGAGGGCAGAAGTTAATCTTGTAGAGAAAAAGGGACATCAAGAAAGAAGAAGCAATTGTTAGATACCATGTCACCAGTGGAACTGGGGTAATAAAAATATACCACACCTCTGAGCAATAATGTCAGCAATGACCGGGAGAAGCTGGGCTGTCATGAATGTTACAGAGAGTCAAAGGTATCCAGGTGGGAATGAGGCAGTGTCAAATCAAAGATGCTAGGTGTATGTGCTTCCCTTGTTCAGGGAAGTTGGTGCAAATGGTTACTGGCTACAGGTAGGAGTTAGCAAAAAGGGAGGGAGGACACATATGGGAGAGGAAGCTCAAAAGGTGGAAGAATCTCAGAGGGAACACAGAGAAAGCAAGTGGGGACCTGAGCCAGTAACATCCTAAGTTGAAGCCCCTTCTTGCAGACTGGAGAATGGCCAGAAGGAAGGACAAGGAACAAGTGGGTGAAACACAAAGAAAGCTGCAATGGGTAGAGGGTGAGGGACAGGTGAGCAGTCTGGAAAATGGTTGCCTTCAGCAAGAAATGCTGCCAAAACAGCATCCACTCTGCAAGAGCACAGGTCATCTCAGTCTGCACTGAGCTCCATGACACTGGGCGGGATGTGGGAGCTTCGGGGGAAAAGCTGATGTCCCAGCTCTCCCTTGTGAGGATGTGAACAAAACTGAAAATATTAGAAGAAGATTGATTCTGACTATCTGCTGGTCTCTAAGACTGCAACCATTAGTACATTTGGGACACAGAGAGATATCCTCGGTGAAAGCCTTTTGGTTTCCCCATAATTTCGGGGTGGATGGCAAATGAACATTCCAGTGAGACACTGAGACAAATGACCATAGACTTAAAAGACCTTGACTCCTTCAAGCCATTATCCACAAACTGTTTTTTTTCATTGTGTTAAATGCATATTTTAATTACATAAAATAAAAATATTGAACTATATAGTTTCAGGAATACTTCAACACATTCCATACAATATAACAACCACTATTAATCCCTTCAGGTCTTTGACATCAAAATGCAAGGATATAGATTACACAAAAAGAAAATTCTCCTGTCTACCTAGTGTGTCTGATAGCAATTTTGGATGAAAAAGGAAAACACAGATAATAAGGTAGCTGCAGCAATCCCTGGTAGACAATTAAGGACTAAAACCAACCACAAGTTTAAGCAAGTCCAGAATGAAAAATGACCCTATTACTTTTACATCCATGCTGTGCACCTGATGAACCAATTCTAATTAAAAACAGACATGGTCATATTTTCAAAGACTGTAATAGAATCTAAGTAACTGCAAAGTTAACAAAGACTACAGAAATGAATTGAGAAAATGGACAATCTGTTGTCCAGCAGAATCTTGTCCGTTTTACACTCCATTGAGCTTTCCTGAATGAAGAAAAACATACAGGGGTGATGTATACATAGACACATTATATAAGTTTGAAAATTGTCTTATAATCTCAAATGATTCACAAAAGGAAAAATAACTTTATGCAATTCAAATGTTCCTGACCATACTCTTAATTCTCTTTAACATAAGCAGAAACCATTAAGATTTTCCTGTGTATAACATGAGGCAAAGGCCTTTCTGATAGACTGCATCTCTTCTGCGTAGGCTATAACACTATCTGTCCAGATGCCTTTCCACTATGTAGAACCACACTCCTCCCTCCTGTCCATCCTACTGCCCTCCCCACTGCCACTTGCATACTTTTGGTCTATCTTGCCTAGTGTTTGCATACTTTCATGTGCTCTCACCTAAGCTGATGTACACTTCTAAAGGTACCCAAGCTCCATTGCCCCACAGTGATGTGCAGGTATCCCTGCTCGAACCATGGAAGGAAGGATTGACAGTGGCCAAGCTGACTCCTTGCCAACCTTCAAGTCTCCAAATCCAAAGTAAATAGTCAATTCTTTGCCTTGCTTATTGGATCTGCTTACTTTGAAGAGCTGGTGGAACCTTTATCTCCTTGTACTCTAGATTTCATGTAGCAAGTGTTTTCTGGCTTTCTGTCTGCCTCTTTTCATTAAGCTGTCCCCAAGGGCTCAGACCTGAGCAGCTCCCTTCAGCATCAAATTCACCTAAATGTTCAACATGCTGCCAGGCTTTCAGTGCATTTTCACCTGGGTATTCTGCAGGACCCTCAAACAGAACCTTCCCAAAGCTGACTTCCACTCCTCAGCTCACACCCACACTCTCTGCTATCCAGCCCCTTCCTTGCTTAAGCTTCCTAAATCAGCACATAGTTATTCTCACCTGTGCAGTGCTGTGAGAGGTTGTGCCAATCTCCCCAACTTTTCCTTCCTGGTGAGTCCCAAAGTTTTGACTCTAGATCCTGTCACCTTATTCTTAGATTCGGACAAAATATTTCTAACATATTGAATCCCCTCAAGACCCACGTCTTCCAGCCACAAGGATAACAGGAAAAGGCAAAATTGGGCCCATCATTTCCATAACCAAAAGGACTCTGTGTACACTAGGAAGCTCGCACAGCACGCACACTGAATATGTAATGTGTGTGTCACTCGGCGTATACAAAATATTTCAGACATCTGTGTTTCATGATTCACGCAGAATGTGCATTTGTACATAAGCTTTGATATTTATGGTTCAAAAGAGCTCATTACATGTAATCAAATTATAAAGTATCTCCTTATACATGTAAACTATAGTGAAGTTTTTTTAAGTATGAAAAAGTTTTAAAAATTAAAAGAGCAATCAATACCTGAAATTTTTAATGTGGTTGAGAATACTGGGTGGGAAACCCTGGGAGAATGGAAAAGACAGACTTAGCAGCACAGCTTCCTTTGGTGTGTGCAACTTCATATTGTGCACCTAGTGGCATCACTGTGGTGATATTTTTTTGTGCATCCCAATAAAGCTTATCTGAAGATCAGAGAAAAAAAGCCAGCCACTATATTAAACATAGAAGTCAGACAATGGCAGCACATGAATCTCTGTGAGTTCAAGGCCACACTAGGAACAGAGCCAGGCTTGGTGGTACACACCTTTATTCTCAACACTAGTTAACCTTAAAGGTCTGGAGGTCTGTATAGACAGACAGGAAGTGACAGAGCTGGACGGAAAGAGGAAGTGATGTAGCTGGGCAGGGAAGAAAGTCATATGGGCTTGGGTATACAAAAAGTAGCCATCTCTTTGGCTGAGGATTCCTAGGGTAAGAACATGACTAGCTTCTTTCTGCAGCCCTAATCTCTCAGTTTTTACCCCAATATCTGGCTCTGGGTTTTTTAATTAATAAGACCGTTTAGCAATTCGTCTAACACATCACTTTTCCTTTCCTTTGGATGATAGTGCTACAGAATTATGTGAAAGCATCTCAGCCTCCAGAAAACAAGGAACCATTTCAATTTAACATAATTTCCTTCAGAAATGCCACAGTTCCAGCACTTCCCTAACACATGAATTTCCTTTTAAGGAGAATCAGACCTTCTCTTTCCTTTCTCATCCACTTCTTCCTCTACAATGAAGTCCCATTTTGCTCACCCAGAAGCAGATATCGCTCTGCCCCCAGGACAACCCTCCCAGGCCGAGGGAAAGAGCCCCTTTAATGTACCCTGTTCCCTTCGACCCAAGGAAGTGCACTTGAGAGTCATGCCTGTGAGCTGGGCACATGTGCCCGTCTACTAACACAAGTTAAGGAACATACATCTTCTTTATAGTAAAATACTATGACCTCACAAGGATAAACACAGTTACCCTATGCCTGGCCTTCCTTGTTTTGTCCATGAATGCAGCCTTAATGACAGTATTGAAGTCATTTTTAAAGGCTTCCTTCCTCTACAGTGAAACTTTTGACACTGATGGAACACTAAATGCATAAGCCCCCAAGCTAGGGAAGGTGAACACAGGGAAATCCTTCTAGGGTGGGTCAGAACTAATCTTAGGCATGCGTGTGGGGCAGTCCAGGACCACAACTATGAGGTGAGACATCTTGCTGAGAGAATAAGTAGATAAGATGGCAAGCAGTGAAGGGATACTGCATTCTGAAACCTCTACTTCCAAATCATGCTAGTTTAATTCATGACTGAGTATGTGGGCCCCAGTTTGCACTTTTCCTAGTGATCTGTAAATGTGAAAGGGCAATGGATATTCTCTGTAATTGTTAGCATGTCTCTCTCTCTCTCTCTCTCTCTCTCTCTGTCTCTCTCTCTCTGTGTGTGCATACATACATATATATATATGTATGTATGTATATATATATATGTATGTATGTATATACATATATGTGGACTACAGAAATGAATGAATCAACAGCCAGAACTAAATATCAAACACATCTATATAGTTCATACAACATACTGAATATGAGCTTATGGGTTTTTGAATGAATGCCTGTGTGTGTGTGTGTGTGTGTGTGTGTGTGTGTGTGTGTGTGTTGTGTTCATCCATAAATGTACTTGAGTGAATGCATAATTGTGTTTCTGCATGTGAATATGCACTCTATGTTAATGTGGTGATGCAGGTGTGTGTGTGTGTGTGTGTGTGTGTGTGTGTGTGTGCGCGCGTGGTGCGCGCGCGCGCGCGCGCGCGCGCATGTGCGTATCTGTTTGTGTATGTACATTGGTATACACATGTGCATGTAGTGGATGAATACCTACAGATATTTTTCTTCCATCACTCAAAATCTAATGGGTAGAGGAACATGCCAGGTAGTAACAAGGGCAATGTAATTAAAAGATCCAAACTATTACCTGGGAGTAAGAAGCAGTGAAGAAGGGGAGAACCGTTTTGTGAGATGGAGGGCTTGAGATGAACAGTGCAAAGGGCCTGGGCACATGAAAGAAAAGTATAATTACAAGGGAGAGAGGAGCTGCCAGGTCTTGGACCTGGAGCAGTTCTCCTGATATCATGGGACAGCAGGATGGGGGGAAGAGCAGATCATAGTGTTACCCCTTCTGCATGCAATAGATATATGTCCCTGCATCATGAGAGCAATAGGAGACTCTAGAAGATTGTGAGTATAGCCTCAGCATGCCTCTAAACACTCATACCAGTCTTCACCTCTAGACATCTTGAAATGATGCTGAATAATTCTTAGGGAGGAAAAAAAGAGAGAAACAATGAGCAAACTTAAATTATTCAAGACTGAAAATTAGATGGTCAGACTGTTGAAAGCATAAACTGAAGTAAAGTACACTACAGTATAATGAAAGGTATCTAAAAAAAGTCCTTTCAGGTCTTGAAAGTGTGTGACCAGAGTGTATCCCGCCCACAGTTATGCCCATGAATAAGTGTAGCTAGGCAACGACACCTTGAAATACTGATCACCACGATGGCCTGCCCTGGAATAACAACATAAATAAAGAGAAATCTCAAGAAGAGGGTGGACATATGGTATTAGATGGACAAACATCACCTACCACATTACAGCAACTCTAAGGTTTTGGGTGAATGACATGATATTAATTCTAACTTGAAGTCTGGGTTTGACACTCTAATTCTGGTCCGGTGTTTTTTGTTGACACTGGAGACCTCCCTTATTCTTTCCCTATCACAGCATTCATAGTAGAAGGGGCTTTTCTGTCTCCCACTTACCTCCTGACTCCATGCTTCCTGGATGCAGTGAAGAAAATAGGTAAACAACCACAGGCAGGCTTAGTAAGCTTTACTGTGGAGTCTGTCTTTCCTGGGGTCTCAATCATGTGACAGCAAAGGGCAAAAGCCACCCTCCCCAGGACCTCAGTCTTTCTTCCTAGAGTCTGCCCTTTCTTCCATCATGGACCAACTGCTCTTCTTAAGTAAATTACTCAGTACCAGGGACTTGTCTCTATACAGTGCACCTATGGAGGGTCAGAGGTAATGTAGTCTTGCCTTTTACATGTGGCTCTAATTTGCAAAGCTTGTAAAACCATTTGTTTCTGAAGTGACTAATGTCTTAGTTTTGCATTAATCGCTAACATCTTTGTCTGCCATCCACAGCCATCAGACAACAAGTAAACACAGAGACTTATATGCTTACAAACTGTATGGCTGTGGAGCTTCTTGCTAATGTTTTATATTTAAATAATCATTTCATAAGTCTGTACTTGCAAGTGCGGTGTTGCTGCTTAAACAATGCTGACGAAGCAGTGTCTCTGCGTAGCTTACTCAGAATTCTCTTCTTGTACTATTGCTGACACAGGACATGTTAATGACTCGCATTTGACATACAGACTACAGAGTGCTCTTCACAGGGGCAGACTTTGGATCCCAGCACCCACTTAAAACCACCTGAAACTATAACTCCAAGGGACCTGATGCCCTTTTTGGCTTCCATATGTACACAGAGATACATAAATAAAATCAATATATTTGAAATGGTGTATTGAACAAGAACAGAGAGACAAGAGGTAGTGATGTCTTCAGAGTTTATACTATTAACTCAAAATACATGGCTGATATTGGTAAATAGAAAAATGATATGAAATACATTGCATAAATTGTTTTCTGAAGAAATAGTATGTGTGCGTAAATTTTAACTTATATTTTAAGGCTTTCTCTAAATTATTGTTTTAATCATATAAACAGGTATCATTAAGATTTAGCATTTGAGCCGGGCGGTGGTGGCACACGCCTTTAATCCCAGCACTCGGGAGGCAGAGCCAGGAGGATCTCTGTGAGTTCGAGGCCAGCCTGGGCTACCAAGTGAGTCCCAGGAAAGGCACAAAGCTGCACAGAGAAACCCTGTCTCGAAAAACCAAAAACAAAAACAAAAAAAAAAAATTAGCATTTGAAATAGGGTATCTCAAGTAAATGTCAATTTTAAGATGGCTTAAAGATCACAATTGATGAAGCCAAAGAGGAAAGAAGACACTGAGCTTCTGAACCTTGCTTGATGCTAGTCGGGAGCTGACAGGGATGGGAGACCTGGGGTTTAATGGTCTGGTTGTCTTGTATGGGGACCATGGGAGGACTGAGGTAACTCAGCTCTTCCTTGTGTGAAGAGAAAACAAAACAAAAAAACTGTTAGTTTGGCAAGGGAATGAACACAGGAGGTGAGCAAATAGTAGGGCTGGCCACTCATTTTCTGAAATCTTATAAGTACAAGGTAGTTGGCTTGATCAGTATGTCAATTATGTAGACTCAAAAGCATGTTAGGATTATGTAAACATAAATTTACTGTAGAAACAAGTGGTTTTACAAGCTGTGCAATTAGAACCATGTGTAAATAGCAAGTAACTGCATTATCACTATCCCTCCATAGGTGCACTGCACAGAGACAAGTCCTGAGATTGAGTAATTTATTTAAGAAGAGAAGTTGGTTCATCATGGAAAAAATGGCAGACTCTAGGAAGAAAGCCAATCTTTTAGTACAACAATTGATTGTGTTAATATGCTTCTTCTGTCTTTCTGTGTGAGTGTGTGTGTGTGTGTGTGTGTGTGTGTGTGCACGTGTTTATGTGTGTGTGTGTGTTTCCTCTGGTTTCCAATGTTCAACAGAGAGCTCAGAGATTTTGAAGCTGTTCTGGAATTTGCCTGGTTAGAATCAAGAGACAAAAGGCTTGAAAGGCTCCTCAACTCTGCAAGGTCTTTACATCCTTCCTTCCTTTCATATTAGCACTAGAACATTCTCGTGGATCCACTCTGACATCCTGCAATCTCAGAGCACTAATAAAAATTAGTGGCTCATCCCACTCTTGGGCATATACCCAAAGAATGCTGATACATACCATAAAGATACATGCTCAGCTATGTTCATAGCAGCACTATTTGTAATAGCCAGAACCTGGAAACAACCTAGATGCCCATCAACGGAAGAATGGATGAAAAAAATGTGGTACATATACACAATGGAGTACTACTCAGCAGAGAAAAACAATGAAAGCATGAAATTTGCAGGCAAATGGATGGAACTAGAAAAAATCATCCTGAGTGAGGTAACCCAAACCCAGAAAGACAGTTATGGTATGTACTCACTCATTGGTAGATTCTAGATATAAAATGAACAATCAGACCACAACCCATAGAACCATAAAGGCTATATAAATATAGCATGGAGGTCCTAGGACGACTGTGGCATATACTAAATTTCAGTTTTACTCAATTATTGAAAAAAATAGCCAAATGAATGGAAACACATAAACTATGAACCAAAGGCTGAGGGGCTCCCAGCTGGATCAGGCCTCTGAATAGGTGAGACAGTTGATTGGCTTGATCAGTTTGGGAGGCATCTAGGCAGTGGGACCAAGTCCTGTGCTCATTGCATGAATTGGCTGTTTGAAACCAGGAACTTATGCAGGGACACTTGGCTTTGTCTGGGAGGAAGGGACTGGACCTTCCTGGACTGAGTCTACCAAGTTGATCACAGTCCTCGGGGGAGGACTTGTCCTGGAGGAGGTGGGAATGGAGGGTGGGCTGGGGGTAAGGGGAGGACATGGGAAGGGGGATAATAGGGGAACCCATGGCTGATATGTAGAACTGAATGGTATTGTAAAATAAAAAATATATATCAAAAAAAAAAAAAATTAGTGGCTCTGTGCATGCCTCAGTAGCACAGGTAATGAAGGAGCTGCCAATCACTTATCATTAACATTTTTAATGAGACCCCTGAGTTACAGCTGAAAACCAGAAATGTTTAGACGTGCTGAAATATCTTAAATATGAGAAGCTCATGATTTTTTTCTAAAACTGTCCCGTGTACTCAGAGCTTGAGCACTAAGCATGACAATAACAACCATACTTTGTGTGCAGGCACCTAGGGAGGTTAAAAATTGGATGAGGCAATGACCATCGTTATGAGGTGATAAATAAGATCTTGGAAAGAGAAAAACTCAACAAAGAAAACTTGCATCAGCAATAGTTAGATGTTAAAAACACATAGGACTTTCAAAGACCCCTTAAATCTTCAGATCCACACTGTCCTAATGTATATATTTAAATAAATTTGCATAGTCATAAGCCTTAAAGAGATTCTTCATAACAATATGCTTTATTTATTCCCCAAGTTCTGGCTGAACATGCCTCTGTTGGAAGCCCAGGCTCTGAGGGAAATGGAATACTGCTTATTCAGAGGCTGTTTGAATCACCTACTGTAGAGTGTTATTATGCAAGATAGATTGTGCCAGACACAGTATTGCACCATGAAGTTAATCCACAGAAGTGGTTTTCAAAAGAGAGGAAAATAATTCTTAGTTACTCAGAGTGCCTGCTCTGCTGCTTTGAGCCACTTTCCCTCTCTTACAAGCAACACATTCTTTGGAGTACTTGCTAGGGCAGTGAACTCATGCCAGAGGTACAAGCAAGCCACAGGTAGGCTTTCAAAGCCCAGGAACCATCAGAGAGACAGAAGCATCCAAAACAAATTGATATAGTTTGAAGAATAACAGTTTGTCAATCTAAACAAAAGAAAAAAAAATGGAAATGTCAGAGCATTGAAATAAATTTAAATCCAACCCTGATAAGTTTTACTTATAATGGAATATGGACTCAGGATATCAATCAAAACAGTGGTTACATGCCATATAGACATTACAAGTGACTTAGTATCCCTCTCTCCCATCTTTCCCTCTCTCTCTCTCTCTCTCTCTCTCTCTCTCTCTCTCTCTCACACACACACACACACACACACACACACACACACACACACTCAAAAACATCTTTTGATTCCTTCTAAGCAGCCTGGCTTGTCAGGTGCTTTGCATGTGCTGGGCACTAGCTTGTCTCAAGGATGGAGCTGGGGGCAGAGCTGGCTAAAATATTTGTTTGGATTCTGACTTACAGAGAGTTAATAGAGGCTACATCCATTAATCAGTTACTTTGAGCCAATATTTACAAAAATAGTCCAGCCCTTATGACTCTTTTTCTCATGGTCTGTACATAGGTCCCAAATACACACACACACACACACACACACACACACACACACACACACACACACAAACACACACTTTATATATATACACACACATATATATATGAGATATATATGTATGATATATATATGATATATATATATATATATATGATATAATCTAGTGGCAACCCTTGCTTACATTGAACTACAACACTCAACACAAAACCAAAATAATAAGGGCCAAAAAAATATAGTGTGTGTTTAGAGTCATCTTATTCCTCTGTGAAGGATTCAGGAGTAGTACTGTCATAGCACACCAGTCCTGAGGCCATCATATGGTTTTCTGTCATTCATGTTGCCTAAATTCCCCATGACAACATTAAGCTTCTCCTTGCTGAACTTTACTTCTCTCTGGATTTACAAATATATTTCTAGATTTCTGACCTTGACCTGTAATTATTCTAGTGTCTTCATTGGTGTACTGAACATCTGAGACAAACAATTCAAAATGAATAAAGATTTATATTAGATCAAGTATTGGAGATTTCATTCAGCAGTCATTGACCTTACATTGGCCCTGCAAAGTTCATAACAGGAAGGTTCTTCTTTTCATGATCTCAGGTGGCAGACAGGAAGGACAAACCTGGAGTACCAACACCCCATTCAAGGAAGTACTTCCAGTGGTCTAACTTGTTTCTGCTAGCCCTTACATCCTAGAGGTTGCATCACCTCCCGATAGTACCATAGGCCACAGACCAAGTCTTTTAGCATATGGCCTGAAGGGAACAATTATCCACACTATGTCAGCAGTTAATATAAAAAATTTTAGAGAGCCTTGCGAGAAAAATCAAAAATTGCTGGGAAATAAAACAGAAATTCAGGAAACATGAACACAAGCAGTAGTTTGGATAAGACTTCATTATATCAAAAATAATTATGATGTAGCTACATTTGATAGCATGTTCACAGATCAGGCAAAAGCACTAATTATAAATTACTATATCTTAGCCAATTCCCTACTCTTCTAATCCTAAGACCTTTTCTGAATGGTTTTAGCATTTAATGTTATCATTGAAGATTTGTTAGACAATACAAGAAACTGGGGCCAAAAGTAAGTTTGAAAAGTATGCGCTATACTTCTGATGGGGTTAAATCCAAACAAGCACATCATAAGTGAAACATCACTAACTCCACATGGACTGAATATGTCTCACCTGTGGCACATCCAGGCTGAGTCACAGGAGAGCCTGTCACATGAACTCTGTCTCTCCCAGATTCTCTGGCTGATTGGGTGCTGTGGCACAGCGTTCATTGCCCAGCATCACAAGAGAGGATGATAAACACAGAAAATTCCAAATTCAAGGTCACACCTCAGTTTCTGTGAAATATTGGCAGCATTTTTGCCATTATAATACAAAAAAACCTAATCATCTTGTTAAAGGACATCTTTGTATATTCCATTGGCATGACATTCATTAAATTTAAAGAAAATATGTCATACAAGTTATATTTTCAGAAATTAAAACCTAGGGAAAACTCCACCTTTGATGTAAATGTTTCTCAAACCATGTGATAAACCACATGGGGACGTCACTTCGTGACAGCACAGGTTTTCATTAAATAAGATACAATCTGTCTGGAGGAGAGGAGAAAGATGGAATGGAGAAAAGAAGAAATAAAGCAGCGTGAATATGTAAAATCAAAGTGACTCCTGGTTTGTGCTTGTTTAAGGAGAAATGAAGTCCTCATGCTGATAGAACTGACTCTGATGAGGCCGTTACAGGGTACATTACAGTTACATTACAGGTGTGTACTTAAGCTCAGATATAATAGTTGCACTGGCCATAGGGACTCCAACTTTGCTCAGTGACTCAAGATGGCCTTCAGGTTTGTGGAATGGTGCTCTTTAGTTCTGTCAAAGAAGATGACTATAACTTCTGTAGAACGCATGGAAAGCCCCCACCTTTTCACAGATGCTTCTAACCAAGGCCTCATCTACAGATGTGTGGGAACTGCATCATTATACAGCTATGGAGGAGGTGATTGAGAAGATTTCCATATTGAATAAGACTCTAGAATGCACATTCCTCTTTGACTTTGTTATTGTAAAAGGTTAAACACAGTCCTGTCTATGGCCTTTCCCCATGGAAGGAACTGTTGCATATGTTTGCTGAAAGAATCTGATCCTGGGAGGGAAGCACAGCTCCTTTGGAAAGACATACTTGAGAGCTCGCTGGGCAGGATTTGCTAAGGACTACTACTGAGAAAATAAAATAATAATGGTCCTGCTATGATGTGGGTGTGGTGTTTCTCCAGAAGGTCCATGTGCTGAAGCATAGTCCCTAATATATTATGAGGTGGAACATCTTTAAGCATCTGGGCCTAGGGACCTATGGAGAAGTGACTAGGTCATAGGAGCACTCTTAACAGGGACTAATGCTGGTCTCTCAGAATGGGTTATGTCTCATAGGAGTAGAGTTCTTATAAAGGAGTAATTCTGATCTCTCCTATGTCACTTTTTCTGCCATATTTTGCATTTTCCTGCTAGTTGTCATGATTTGATGTAGCCAGTAGTTCTTCCAAGAGGTCGAGAAGATGAGGTAGCCCAAACTTGATTTTCAACTTCCCAAACCGTGAATTACATAAACCTTTTAACTTTATGAAGTACCTAGCTTGGGTATATTATTACAGACACAAAAATAGAGTAATGTAAGTCCCCAAAGAAAATTCACCCTGAGAGAAGGGAGATGGATAAATGATCAGAATAAATGCCATGGTTCCCAGCTTCACACTCTACAAACCTAGCATCCTGCCAGGTGATCCACAGGCAGGTTGGAAGATTAAAAAATAGGATCCTGGTAGATAGCCTGCCCATTACACTCCACACTATCTGTCATTCTCTCTCATCTTCTTTTTTCTTTTTCTTTTTCATTCTCTCTCTCTCTCTCTCTCTCTCTCTCTCTCTCTCTCTCTCTCTCTCTCTCTCTCATACACACACACACACACACACACACACACTTCAAACATTGCATGAAAACCACATTCATTAAATCCCTTCTACTCGCAAAAAAACAGAAATCTTTGCATACAATATGGATACTACATCCAGTTTCATGTATTTATATCAGATCATATCTGATGAATGTAATTTCAGATTGTTTATAGCTGTAGAATTTGTACTATTTTGTTGTGTTAGATGTTTAATTCAGAAAGTGATTAGTGTTCCAAAATAGTGCATTAAAACATAAAATTAATTCTGATATTAATGAGCAATTTTGTATAATTTCAACATTTTATAAAAACAAAGAATTAGCAGGTGTATTAAGGTTCTTGAGAGGAACAGAACCAGGATTTATTAGAATGGAAAAATGGTTTACAGTCTGTGGACCATCTAGTCCCACAATGTCTATCTACCAATGGAAAACTCCATAATTTGGCAGTTGTTCAGTTCACAAAGAGCAACATCTCATCTGGTCTTCAGTATATGCCAGAACCCTGAATAAGTAGGCTCTAATGCCAGTGAAAGTGAAAGCAAGCAGGCAAAGAAAGCATGCTAACTTCTTTCATTTCCTTTAGATATAAGACTGACAGTGGTGTGTCCCAGATTAAAGTTGGATCTTCCTTCCTCAAAAGATCCAGATTGAAAGTGGGTCTTCCCAATTTGAATGATTTAATTAAGAAAAAATCCCTCACAGGTCTACTCAACCAAGTTTTAGTTAATTACAGACTGTAGTCAAGTTGGCAATAAATAATAGTCATTACAAGTTCACCACTTGTTAACCTGACACACAATCATATTTCCATATGTCATGCTTAATTTCCAAATAAAAACAATAATCAGTTTATATTATGCCTAACATGATATAACTGTCACATGTGTAATTGGAAATGCATTAACATGATATAACTATGCCACCTACAATTGCAATTGCACTAAATATATTTAACCAGGTCATAATTATGCTTAACATGATATAACTATCTTTCATACAACCAACTGCAAACTCATTATGAATTTAGAATAGGTAGCAATGTCCCTTGAAGGACGTTCTTTTAGTATCTCAAATTTAAATATGATAACCACTCATATTCTTTAATTGATCAAGAAATAGAGGAAAGAAAACACAAATATCTGTACAAACACATTTTTTAAAAATATGGCAAGAACTCATGTCAATTATCATCCTCATTTCTGCTCTGCAACTGGCCTTCACTGCTATTTCTAACTACCTTCCTCTACTACCCATTCTGTATCTCATCCATACTCAGCAAGCATCTCAACAGGTCTTGACTCTTTTCCTGGAGGAGTGACCCATGCCTTCATACCTGGAAGGTCTATACTTTGTCATCCTTCCTGGGTTAGGTTGTTGTAGTTTTCCATTGACTTTAGTCACAGGACACAGTAGCACCCAGAAACTCCCTAAAGCATAGCCTGCATTCTAGATATAATCTTTCTTACCTCCGTCATGGGAGAATCAATCTAATTTCCCTATAGTAATCTGACTCAATCACTCCTCTTACCACTGTATTCCGTTCTAGAGGGCATCAGAAGCTCAAAATTTCAAGGGTGAAGTCTGAGCTTTTAACTCAATGGAATGTTTGTTATGTCTCCTGGCAGAAATGCTCACTCCTCTGGAATCAAAACTTTTAGGCCAGTAGAAGTTAAGGTCATGGGAATAAGAAGCAAATACTTTCCTAGTGTGTCATTAGGGGCGATAGTTATTATAAATATTCCCTTGTCTACCCTTGATTCCTGGACCTATGAATACTGGCTATGGGAGAAACCATACCTAATATTGGATGCTGATTCAAAGCATATAAAGCCTTCTGAAGAACCCTGCCCCAGCACTCTAGGCTTCTGCCATTTCATTGGTACTGCAACTGTGTCTTCAAAAGATCATCCCATCTTTCCATCAGGCCAGCTGATTAAATATGGTGGGGAACATGGTAAGACCAGTGGATTCTATGATGACCATGGGCCCACTGTCACACTTCTCTGTCAATTGAATTCCTTAAAGCATATTGTGTGAAATACCATGACAGTGGATAAGGCGTTCTGTAAATCCATGGATGGTGGTTTTGGTAGAAGCATTCCATGCAGGAAAGACAAATCTATAACCAGAATAAATATCTACTCCAATAAAGACAAAGTGTCTTTTGCATGGAGGAAGTGGTATAATGCAGTCAAACCTGCCACCAGGTCACTAGCTGGTCACCACAGAAAGTGGTGCCATATCTGGGGATTAATGTTGATCTCTGCTACTAGAAAATTGGCACTCAGCAGCAGCTGTAGACAGGTCAGCCTCAGTGAGCAGAAGACTACGTTTTCTAGCTCATGTATAACCTCTATGTCTGCCATCATGGCTGCTTTGTTCATGGGCCCATTGGACAATGACAGGTAGGGAAATGGTAGGGAAAAAAGCTGACTGTCCACATATGGGCTGTAAGCCCTTCTCTACCTGGTTCCTCCCTACCACTTCCTGTCTGATAGTTGATGATGCAGCCTCCTGACTGCAGATGAATTTTATTTAATCAAATGAATGTAACACATCTTTGCATCACTAAACAAATGTTCCAGAAGATAAACAAAAGTAGCACCTTAAAATAATATTATACAACCATGGGCCATCTTATTTACTTGATTGCTGAATGCCTTCTCTGCCGAAGCCACCGTTTGATGAGCATTTACACGGGGCACACGAATCTTCACATCCTTTGTCCATTTGGAGAGACCTAGCCACATATTTCTTTCCCAGACCTCTTTTTCACCAATTTCAGTTATTAAATAAAAACAGAACACAAACACTTGTGAGAGCTAGAGTTGAAAGCATTAATGTTTAAGACAGGGTCTGCCTCTGTGTTCTAGACAAGCCTCAGACTTGGAATCATCCTGTGTGCATCTCCCAGTGTTGGGAGTAAAGGCCTGTGCTACTAGTTCTAGCTTGGTAGGTAAATACTTTTGTGAGGAAAACATATCAGAGAAATGAAGAAGAAATCCACTGAGTACCATGCCAGATTTTAACACCTGAGCACCCATGGAAAATTCTGGTATCTCTGACAGTTTGTTTGTACTGAAACAAATCTTTACTGGGAAGTCTCCTTTTGTCTGAGTCCATGGTAATTGTAAGTAGCCCAAATGATCAGCAGGACTACTAGATCTTTGCCTAATTTTAGGAACTTTAGGAATAAATTGGAAAAACACAGACTATCAAAGAGCTATCCATGAGAACCTGCCTGTATTTTATAGGCCAGGCATCAGAGCCTTGTGGGGAGAGTGTTATGAATGTCTTCTTTATCCCTTCATTAAATAGGGAGGCTGATAATTAGCTTTCACAGTATGTTTTAATTATGCTAAATATTGTCATTCTACCACTCTTTTATTCCTTCATATATAACTAAAAATCACTACTTTGTGTGGCAATAAAAGCACGTTGGGTATTTCATGAATAATGAAAATTTGAAAAACTGTAGCTTGAGTATGGGAAGCAGTACTCAGGGGGATTCTGCCTAGCATATGTGCAAGTTGAGAGCGAACAAGAGGAATCTTTTATGTTCACTACTATAAAGACGTGTTTGTCCTCTATATTGTAAAAAAAAAAAAAAGAATTAGCACATGCACATTATAAAGAGCTTGACATGTAAGCATTGCCAATGATTTGTTCTGAGTTAAAGTCCCTACCTAAGCACAGATGTCCCAGGAGAAATACAAGGTTGATGCCGGCAGAAATCAACTAGACCAAACATTTGAAGAATTGCCTGAGCCCATCAACAAAAAGAATGGGAGAAGAGTGAAAGGCATAATGAAAGAAGTGCACAGTGGCTCAGGAATGAGGCTCACCATTTCTGACCAGAAGTACAAGAATGATTGATTGCCTTTGTGTCCCAACTCCTCCCAAAGTCTGTAGGAGAGAGGAGAAGTCTAAGACAGCCTTTTCAAAGATATTAATCTGCTGCTTTCTTACAAAACTGCCTTGGCTCTCCAAATAAAGAATAACTTAAAAAGATTCAGTTCCATATCCACCAACTGGTCTTCAAGGCAAAGCTTTGGTATTTTAGTTACAGTGTCTTTAAATTTTCTTATAAAGCTATTAGAAGTACCACCACCCAGATCCATTGCTCTGTGGGGCACTTCAATATGCAAATTAAATGTGTAAAGGTGAGGAACTAATGGATGAAAGAGGAGGGTGGGAAGAGGAGAAGAGAATTCTATCTCCCAGATCCACCCTAAGTCATTGATGATGAGAACATGTCCTAGGCCTAAATGTTGTGCATGTGAATGTGGCCATGAAAAGCACATGGAGGTGGGTTGTTCTGGGAAGACACTGTTGCCTTCCGAATAGGAGATGAAGATAGCCAGGTTTGTTGTTCATATACTCTGTGGCAGCCACTAAGAGAAACAACTACAATCTGCAACTTTGCCCTTTGAATCAACACCAATGATCCAATGACCCAGGAATTTAGGTAGAGTGGCTTTTTAGAAATGAAATTCTTGAGTCATATATAATCCAAGTGTTTCCTGAGGGAAAAATATGGATACTTCAAAAATTAAGGATTTGGAGGTTCTGGAATCTAATCAAAATATTTTCCAAGAGTATGACCTCTTGAAAACCTAAGCTGAACAAGACATTCTTTTTAAAGTTATTTTTATACTTATTTATTTATAGGGGGAGCGTCTGTATGGGTACACACGTGCCAGAGTGCAGAAGTGGAAGTAAGAAGACAATTTGAGGGAGTCAGTTTCTCTCATTTCTATCACGAGGACTCTGGAAATTGAATTCAGCTCCTCAGGCTTGGCAGCAAGTGCCTTACTTAGTCTGCTGAACCATCTCTCCAGCACAGATACAGTCTTATACAGACACAAAGAGCATTAATGGGCTAGATCCAGTTTTCATCAGCTCCCAAGTCACTTTGTCACTATTTTTTAAACATCACCTCCTAACTCTTCATGCAGTCGTGTTTTCATATTGGTCATGATCCATTCCTGCATCCTTGGAGTCTGGCAAGAGGTGAAAGCCAGAATTTCTCCAATGAAGAGTTGCTCCCTAACTATTGGTAAGTCCACTGCAGGGATCTCTGCACCCCTCTGCTCTCTGTCATACACACACACACACACACACACACACACACACACACACACACCCTGATTTTTAACCTATGAAATTACAGAATTCAGAATCTAAGTGGTGTGTTACACATTCTTAATGATTTCTAAAAGTAGCTTCTGTTAATAGTTTTTTTTTTTTTTAACCTAAAATCTAATTCCTCAAATGAAAGAGCTGGTATTTAGCATTTCCTCTTCTTAACTTCATTGATAGACTTTACCAAATATTAATTGTATCAATATAGATGCTCAATTGTGATTGCAGTCAAAGTACTTTCAGCTTTTCTTTGTTTGATAAATTTCTATACAAAGATGAAGAAATTTTTTTAATGTTTTTAAAAATGGGCTCTGTCACTGAATATAAAGTTGACAATTTAATCTGAAATATCTTCCTTCGTGCCTGCTCTTTAAGTGAAACATCATAAAGGCATGTTTATTTTCAGCTCTTCTGACCCATGTCATGAAAACAAAGAAAACAAAAGTACCAGTGTCTTCTCAGGTGTGAAGTATTCTGAAATGTTCGGCAACTTTCACTCACTTTCTTAGTTCAGTTTATTTGCTCAGGACAGTGGCTGTGATAGCGCAGACGGTTGAATCCCCGTGGCACCTGTGTTCCTTCTCTGCAGAGTGTTCCATGACAGGAGAGGGCAAACATCTAGTGCTTGCTCTTTCCTCTGGTGGAGTTGTTCCAGTTTCCTGCCTGTTGCCGTTATAAACGCCATGACCAACAGCCACCTGGAAAGGAACACGTTTATTTGCTTTATGCATCCTGGTAACAGTCCATTGCAGGGGGAAATCGGGACAGAAAAATAAGTGGGAACCTGGAGGCAGGAGCTGAAAGAGAAACCCCCCAAAGGAATGCTAAGCCCTGTCTTACTTCCTCTGATCAGCTCAGCTGCCATTCCTATACAGTCCAGTTCCACCTGCTTGGAGATAGCACTGCCCACAGTGTGCTGGATGCTTCCACATCAGTAAACAATTCAGAAAAAATGCCCCTCCCACAACACGCCCACAGCCCAGGCTGGTAAAGCCAATTCCTCAGTGGGTTTCCCTATTCCCAGATGACTAGTTTGTGTCAGTTAGACAAAAACTAGCCAGCACAGGAATTAACATCCAGGTCATGTTTATGTCTGCAAAGGCAGTGGTACTATCGATGAGAAGTAACACATTCAGCAGAAGATATCAACCATTATTGTACTTCACAGGCTAAGATCAATTAAAACACTATTTTCTGAATCAAGTTTCCACCTAAAGGTCACAGTCATAAATTTCCACCACCCTTCTTCTGTGAAATGTGTAAATACTTGTCTGACTGATACTATACTAGGTATGCAGAAAGCAATTCTGAGGGTGTGTGTGTGTGCTAAGATGAAAGTGGGTTGTCATTTTCTTTTAATTCTACAGAAATAAACAGGCCTTGGTGAGAGGGGACCATTTCTTCAGAGGAGCCCAAATCTAACCCTAAGCAAGACTGTGGATAAGTAAGCCATCAGAGTATGACATCGCTTTCCTAGAATCTTGCTTTTGATGCTGTTGACAGGGGCACCCACATGAATCTTACTGTGCACAAGCAATTCCAGGATAAACTGAGAAAATGAATTGACTGCATTGAAAACAGTAACCTCACCATGCCTTGGAAAGTGTTTTAGAGTTCTCTAAACTCAATAAGGTGTTATAAGAAAACACTCTAAGAGAAAGTATTCCCAAGAATGAAACAGGCAGATACATTTCTGCTTTTAAAGACAGGGCACTGGGGTTTGGAATAGAAGTGATACAGCTTCATAATTGTTTTGCAGTAAAAGTACAAATCCACTCTCAGGTCATTTCTTTTAGAGCCTGAGTTGCTGAGGCATGAGGTATTGAAGTGTGTACATCAACACTAACCACAGACTGGCTTAGATAAGGCACTCTAGAATAGTGCACGTGTCTATGTCAGCCCAGGTCCACGGGATGGCGCAAGAAGAAATGACTCAGCCCCTGAAGCTTTGGCACATGTGGTTGTCTGAATGGGAAGATGTGCTGGACAGAGTAGAGAGTGGCTCACCCCTTCTCCAAAGATTTGCATTAGCCATCACCAGGATAGAGATTTGGAAATGCGGGCACTTAAAATGAAACTATTAGGCACTTGTTTGTTTGCTTGCTTACTTGCTTTTGTAGATCTCGAGGTGGAAATCTGAGAGTACCTGAGCAAGTACTCTACCCTCAGCTATACTCATCAACTGGGGACCAAGTGTTCAAATACATGAGCATGTAGGGAAGCATTCCTCATTCACAACATGTTTACTACCAAAACATGCTCAATACTGTGGTAGTATTGTGTTCCCCAAAATATTGTGTACTCGAATAAATTTATCTGGGGTCAGAGAACAGACAGCCACTAGATACAAAGGCTAGAAAATGGTGGCACTCACACCTTTAATCCTAGCATTCCAGAAATAGAAATCCCTCTGGATCTCTGTGAGTTCAAGGCCACATTGGAAACAGCCAAGCATGGTGACACGCCTTTAATCCCAGAAAGCCAACCTTTAATCCCAAGGAGTGGTGGTAGAAAGCAAAAAGATATATAAGGCGTGAGGACCAGAAACTAGAGGCATTTGGCTGGTTAGGTTTTGGCTGGTTAAGCATGTGGCTGGTTAAGCATTCAGGCTTTTAAGCAGCAGTTTAGCTGAGAGCCATTGGGATGAGGACACAGAAGCTTCCAGTCTGAGGAAACAGGACCAGCTGAGGAACTGGCAAGGTGAGGTTAGCTGTGGCTTGTTCTGTCTCTCTGATCTACCAGCATGGACCCCAATAACTCGCCTTGGGTTTGATTTTATTAATAAGAACTTTTAAGACTCCTGCAACACAATACCTCATAATTGTCTTTTAAGATCTCTTTAGTGGATAAATGAGTACTGTCTTTGATCACTTCCCAGAGGATTACTCCTGAACATCAGTCGCTTGTTCAGCACACCATTTTAATAGAGTTGCAGTGACATATATACAATATATATGAATAAATATATATCCCTAAGGATAATGCCTGTCATATGCTCAGTTAGAGAAAATGTAGAAGGCCGGGCGGTGGTGGCGCACGCCTTTAGTCCCAGCACTCGGGAGGCAGAGCTAGGCAGATCTCTGTGAGTTTGAGGCCAGCCTGGTCTCCAAAGTGAGTTCCAGGAAAGGCGCAAAGCTACACAGAGAAACCCTGTCTTGAAAAACCAAAAGAAAAAAAAAAAGAGAGAAAATGTAGATATGGTCCTGAAAAATCCAACAAATAGTCTTTGTCATAACACATCACATCATTACTTACTTAGAAATTCAGTTTATGTTTGAATCAAGATTGCAGGTTTAATTAGTAGAAAGCAAGCATTCTTCTTCTCCTTCTTCTTCTCTCTATCTCTGTGTCTCTCTCTTTGTGTGTGTGTGTGTGTGTGTGTGTGTGTGTGTGTGTGTGTGTGTGTGTGTATGAGAAAGAGAGGGGTAGGGAGGGAGAGGGAGAGAGAGAGAGAGATTGCAGGATTGGGCATATGGGGAGGGATGGTGTGGATCTTTAGTTATCTATTGGGAAAGATATGTGGATTGTCCTTAATTAAATGTCATAAATCAGTTTGTTCTAGCATGAGGAGTTATTTTAATCAGCCACAAAATTAAGTAAACTTCCACATTTCAGCTATTCATTTCTTACTCCCATTTTGGATAAATCATTCATGATCATTTGTGTAGCAAGCTTTTTTGTTGGACTGTCTTTGGACCTCCAGCCCATATATAACACAGAGACTTATTATTAAGAAAGCGCAGGCTTAGCTTAGGCTTGTCACACTAGCTCTTATAACTTATTTTAACCTGCTTCAACTAATCTACATTTTACCACGTGGCTTTTTACCTTTCTTTAATTATATGTCTGACTTCCTCTGTGTCTCATTGGCATCACCAAATTTCTTCTTCCTAGAGTCCTCTCTGTCCCTGGAAATCCTGCCTAACCTCTTTCTTCCTAGCTACTGGCCATTCAGCTCTTTATTAAACCTATCTGAAGACGCCTTGGCAAAGACACATCTTCACAGTGTAAACAAATATTCCACAACACCTCTGCTGTTATTGAATAATATACCCCTATTTTTCTACAATGCTTCTGCCATTTGTCACACTGTATACACTAGAAACTTGCTCATGAAACCTGTTACTCAATTACAATGAAGGAGAGGCTACTGGGAATTCACCAATGAGAAAAATGGTTGGGGAATGAAATTTCCAACAAATCAAAATGCTGAGACACGAGAAAAGAATAGACCTTCCAACAAACTGGGCCAGTGTTCATAATAGGAAATAAGGCAGAGAAGGGCAAGAGACTAGAAACTGATCAATCTGCTGGTATATTTGTACATGTATTATTCTGTGATTAAATCAGAATAAATATATGAAGACAAATCATGGTTTCTGAATGAATCTTTAAAATGTTTGAAACAATTTTCAATGTGATTTTTAAGACTTCTATATTTCTTTCTCTTCTTTTGCTTGAATCTTATTGGATAAAGCATAGCCACCTAGTATTACAAATATACTATTACAGGCATGTGCTAGAATATAAAAGCCATTCTTTTGTGGGATAAAAAGAACATTTATGTAAACTTTTTGCTCATATACTCTACTTTGAGTTTTAATTATGTATATATCTTCCTGGGGGGAGGTGCACATGAGTGCAGGTGCCAGTAAAGCTAGAACAGGGTATTATTAGGTCACCTGAAAGTGGACTTACAGTTGTGAGCACCCTTACAGAGATGCTGGGAACCAAAGTGCAGCAAATACTCTTAATCACTAAGTCATCTATCTAGCCTCCACATTTATCACAAGTACAATAACAGTTATATACAGGATTAATTTAACTATTATTATGTATAGAGAAACACTAAATGTAAACCATATTTTAATTTTATACATTAATGTTATTCTACAAATTCTGTCAGCTAATTTTATACCTATAATTCTCACGTGTATAAAACTTTAATTTGCCGGTGGTGGTGGCTCACACCTTTAATCCCAGCACTCGGGAGGCAGAGGCAGGCAGATCTCTGTGAGTTCGAGACCAGCCTGGTTTCCAAAGCGAGTTCCAGAAAAGGTGCAAAGCTACACAGAGAAACCCCATCTCAGGGAAAAAAAAACAACTTTAGTTTGATCAGGCAGCTGTCTTTTAGAGAAATGAGTCCCTTTCATCCACAATCCAATGCCTCCTACTCTTTTGTACCTATACATCTGCTTATTAGAATATTTCTTTTGCATTTGTTTCTAATTGTTTCTTTAAATGTTATTGCATAGCCTATTTTATTAATTAATAAGTAATGCTATATCTTAGTATGTGATAATACCCAATGTGCTTCATAAATATATAGTATTTTGTATTCATCATCACACTTTGAAATATCCCCCTATTTCTGATTAAATGTATTATCAAATGTATAGTATATAGGCCCAAATGACTGAAAAAAGTTGTCCAGGTCACAAATGTAATATACACATAGTCAGGCTTGTTTCTCAGAAAGCTCCTTCCTGGGCCAGTCTCTAGGCTGTTTTCTGGTATTGAATTCTCTGATGAACTGACATTTAAGATCCTTGCTTATCTTCTTTGGGATCCAGCCATTCTCTTTGGCTCTCATTGTTCCAACACTTAGTAATGCTGTACTATACAGCCCCTGACTCTGTCTAGAACATGGCACACATTTCTCCAGCTGCTAAGAGAGTATCTGAAGCTCTCAGCTAAGTTCTCATTAGCCACTGCCTTTGGCTAAAGGAATTATCCAAAGACATGTCCATCAGCAGTGATAGATCATGTGATCACATTGGGAGTGTTAAAAGACCATCTCAGCTCTAGGGTGACATGTGTGATTTACTGAGGACTTTGCTTAGACTGCATTGACATTTTAGACTTTCATCTGCCTGGTCTTACATCACTTTCAGGGACATAGACTCCAGGTTTCTCTTCATGTGACTCCCTGAATGGTAATTCCACAAGAGTTGGTATTTGGGAGCCAATTCTATAGGAAGAATTTGCTAGATCAAGATGGTGGTTAGACAGTAACACTGTAAATATGGGACCCAAGAGTTTTAGGGGAAATGACTTCATGTCTTGCCATCATTGAAGATCCCAAGGCCCCAACAGTATCCATTATCAGCACCAATCACACCATACACTTAGACCAGCTTTTTGGCTTGCCCAAATTCTTTCCTAAATTTATTTCAAGAGTTTTGATTACTTAATAGTCTTTACTTTTATTTTCCAGTCATAGTTGCTGCAGTTTTCTGAACATATTCTTAACAGGACATGTAGTCTGTGAAGAACCTTTAAAGTATTTTGTGAATTTCATGCATGAGCATGGTATCTACATCATTCTAGTCCCTTCTTCTATGCCCAATTCCCCCACTGTACAACCCCTCCCAAATTCCCAATTCTTATTCCATATTGTTGCAGCATATATATATATATATATATATATATATATATATATATATATATATACACATATATATGACATACTGAGTCCATTCAGTACTGCTCATATGTACATGTGTCAAGAGTTGGCCTCTTAGGATTGGATACCTATCTGGAAAATGATTCTCCCTGTCTCAGTCCTCATTGAGACCTGTAGGTCTTCATCTAGGATATGTGGAAATTCCTTTGTCGACACTGGCATGTTAACTGGTGTCATTATGCTGGTCTTGCTGAGGCAATCATATTGGTTGAGATTTAATGGGTATATTTTTCTTTTTGCATCTGGTGGTCACTATCTAGCAGCCAGTGTCCTTGACCTATGGCTCTTACAATGTTACCACTCTTCTATGATTTTTTTCCTGAGCCTTTGGTATAGGAGTTGCATTTCAGATGTACCAGTTATGATTAGTCACATCAGAGTCACTTTTAAATCTGAATTTTGACCAGTTATGGGTCTGTAATCATCTCTATCTGTTGTTAAAAAAAGAAGAAGAAGAAGAAGAAGAAGAAGAAGAAGAAGAAGAAGAAGAAGAAGAAGAAGAAGAAGAAGAAGAAGCTTCTCTGATAAGAGGTAAGAGCTACAATAACCTGTGATATGAGGGTCAATATTTAGAATATAGTTTAAAATGTATAGTTCTGGGTATCTTGTGGAGAAAAATCAATGCTGAATTCATGCCATTATTTGCAAACATGTGTTCCCTTGGTTACACAATAACATATGTCCTTATGCCATACAGCCACATGTCCTAATAGTTAATGGTTTGATAGGAGCATCATGATTTGGAAGGCAGTGCCCCATCAACTGATGGCTTGTTTTTAAAGCAAGTATGTCATTTTCTTTGGCTGGTAGCCTTTGACATATGGGATACAATATGTGGATTACATGGTTAAATGTCTTTTAAGTAGGTCACATGATACAAGGGATGCAGAACACACTTGTCTGTGAAGTCAACATTATACATTAAGTTGCAGGAAACTTTTACCCTCTGAGCATGGAACATGCTTGGTTAGTTTTGTCAGTTTGACCCAATCTAGGGTCACCATGTAAGAGAGACTCAATGAATGGTTGTTTAGATTAGGTGTGTCTGTGGGGATTGTTGGGATTGTGCCAATTTAAATGAGATGACCCACACCATTCCCTCAGAAAGGGATAAGAGTGGAGAAAACAAGAATAAGCAGAACTGGCTACGAATGTATTAACTCATTCCTCTCTGCTTCCAGATTGTCAGTGCCATGGGACAGGCTCTCTTCTTTCTTCTCCCTCTTTACTTCCCCTGCCATTATAGACTACATCCTTTCTGGAACTCCAAGCTCAAATAAACCTTTTTTTTTTTCCTTCTAGTTTCTTTGGTCAGAATATTGTATCACAGCAATTGCAACAAAACTAATATAGGATGCCAACTTATGTCTAGAGCGTATATCAATTATAATTTGGAGAAATAGCACTAGATTCTACAGTGTGAAGGATTTAGTGTAACTAATCTCTGGAGATAGACTTCATAAAGGGTCACACCATGCCAAAGTTCAATCTTGGACCCATGAAAGGGGCATTCCTGTTCAATTAAGCGCTGGATGTCGCATCATGGTGAATTATTTATGATCTTTAATTTTGTACCAAACTTTAGACTAGTGTTTCTCAATCTTCCTAATGTTGTGACCATTTAACACAGTTCTTCATGCTGTGGTGACGTGACCCCAACCATAAATTTTTCATTGCTACTTCATAACTATAATTTTGCTACTGTTATGAATAGTTATGTAAATATCTGGTATATAACACCCATGAAAGGGTCATTCAATAACCCCCCCCCCACACACACACACAAAGGAATCACCAACCACAGGTTGAGAACCCCTGCTTTAAAGGTTAGCCCATATTCTGGTTTCTTACAATTACTTACTCCTGCATAAGCTATTTATTCTGATTTGCTATTTTGGCTTAGGGAGGTCAGGAAATTTCAGCAGGTTCTCCTTAACCCATCCTATCCTAATGGCTTTTATTCTTCAGGTCAACGAATGAAGTGAGAATTATGCCAACTATTAAGGAAATCTATCCCAATTATATTCTGGAAGAATGTGAACAGATAAAACCAGTTCTCTGGGCCCTTTGAATCACTATGTCATAGATCTGAGCCTGAGGCAAATTTAAGATCTCATCTCTTTTGGAACGCAACCTATTGTAGGAGGCTGGCAACAGTGTTAGTTCTATATGTTATCTAAGCATCATGTGTGTGCACGTGCAAGTACCCTTCAAATGGATGCAAGTCCCTTTTGGCATGAGGCTGTGGTTTTTATATCCTTTACATAGGTGTTAAAAGATCCTTGGCCATACTTTAATCAATGGACTTTGTACATGCGAATTCAAAATTAGAGTGAGCATTTTCTCTCTCTCTCTCTGCTCTCCTCTCTTTCTAATGCCCACAGCCATCCTTCTCTCTTCATGATGTTCCATTTTGTTTTGGGCTGGAAAAAGTAAAGCCAATTCTTCCTACACATTTATTATCTATTCACCTTTGCCACATCTCTTATTATTGTTATTCTCTCTTATTTCCACTTTGCCTCTGATAATTAAGGTCAACTACTTGACTTCAGTCATTCATTCTGGAACCCCATGATATAACATTCTACTGCAAGTCTGTGCCTCAGGGTTACTGTCATCGAGGTCCTAGGTAGCTTGAACTAATGCATGACTTTAGTGAAAGATCCATCCCAGCGACACATCTGGTCTACATAACAATTCCAGCATTGCTTTTAGCTTTCTGACTCTTTCTTGAAAATTATGCAAGGATGCTTAAAAATACCTTATTTTCTGTAGGTCTTTTCCATTCCATTAGCATTTCTGAATCAGCTCCAGAGGACCCAGCCAATATATTTACTTCTAAGTGATGGATGAGTATTGCTAGTATTCAGTCCTGACATCTAGTTGTTCCAGCCCACTTCTGTCCTACCAGTTCCTGATGATATATGCTTACAGGTAACAACAGTGGACTTCTGACACAAGTTCTTCCTTCCCAGTCCCAGGAGTGGATTTTCCTCCCACAGTCAAGAGACTTAACCTAGTGTTAGGTCCATAGACAACTGAGTGTCATAGGATAGACCATAAATGGGACAATTTCAGCTTAGAGGCCTTTTCCTGGATGTATCTCTGCAGGGTCTCCAAATAAGAGGAGGCCTCTACCCTCTCACACTGACTGCCTCTACTTCATGCCTTCCCCACACATCATCTTTCCACCTCTTGGAGTTGCAGTCTTTTATAACCAAGGCCTTGCTTTTATGTAGGATTTGTTCTGAATTTGAGAAGTCCTCTTTTGAAACATTCTCATCCTTTCGATTCAATCCTGAGACTGGTGTATAGTCAGGTTGTCTCTGATGCTGCAGATGAAAAGGCTTTCCTTCCAGGTAAACACAGAGAACTGCTCACTTTCCAAGCACACTTGGATTGTTTTTAGCTGAGCTGAGGCATGGTTCCATAAAAAACGAAGTTGACAGAAGACTTGAAATGAGTCTTTGCCTCCTGTACACACACATGCTATCAGTACATGCTCCAGCTTACTCAGAATCAAACCCTTCACCTGTATTTTGTTATTACTCAACTCCCTCAATGAAAGAAAGACTTGGCAGCCTGGAGACTTCTCCAGGCTAGAGACCATCACATACTCTAGTTGTCTCTGGTGGTAGGGGACTTCCACCATCAGATGAACTATGATATAGCTATAAACTCACTTATTGACACAGTGGATTCTCCTATCTCTGAGTTTTTGCCTTCCAGCACTCCAAGAATTTAGTGAATAAACAGCAAGGGGTAAAGAAAGCAGGAAATCTTTTTATCTCGAGATTGCCAACTAAATAGAAAAGTAGTCACTGTATGGGTGTGCAGCTTGAATTGGACAGTGAGGGATGTGAACTTGTGGGAGCACAGAATGATAACCAAGAGTTTGCTGACATGTGATAAAAGTGTGCCAAAAGACAGTTTGTGCCTCTGAGTTTAAAACAATTTCCCCACTGGGTGGCAGTGGCTCACACCTTTAATCCCAGCACTGGGGATGCAGAGCCAGGCAGATCTCTGTGAGTTCAAGGCCAGCCTGGTCTACAGAGCAAGATCCAGGACAGGCACCAAAACTACGTGGAGAAATTCTGTCTCAAAAAACAACAACAATTTTTTTTCTTATGGCTGAGGAGACAGATTAGTCACACTTGCACTTGGGGATGCTCTTTTCCTGCATCTTCTCACTGCTGTCACACCCAGGTCCAATAGAAGACCACCACTGGAGCCCATGGATCATCTACAGTCATTGCATGCTGTCAAATACAGCCTGTCGTGGGCTCTTTTGTGTCATGTGCTTCATTCCTGACTGTCACTTTGATGACAGGCCCCCTCCTACCTTTTATCATTATGATTCCTAAAAGCCCTGACAAAGTAAGTTCTGGTGTTACCCACTTGTTACCATGGATTTTCTGAAGAAGGGAATCTGAGATCATTGCTTTTCTGGAGCCATTTAGTGAGGGAATACTTTAGAAAATAGAGGAAAAATGGGAAGGGAGACATGCCAAGATTATAGTCAATAGCTGGGCAGTGGTAGTGCACACCTTCAATCCCAGAACTTGGGAGGCAGAGGCAGGTGGTTCTGTAGGAGTTCTAGGCTAGTCTGGTCTGCAGAATGAGTTCCAGGACAGCCAGTGCTGTTACACAGAGAAACCCTGTCTCGAAAAATAAAACAAACAAAAACAAGACTCCCCAACATTGTAAATGGGTCTGTTTGATGCTGTTTAATAAACAATAGCTTAAGTCAGTCTGTATTCTTGGAAAAGGGCAAAGGATGATTTTTTCATCTAAATTGGTATGACTAACAACCTTCTTGTCTTTTTTATACCCTAGTTTCGTGGGCCCTTTCCCCAGTAGTCTTCTCTTTGGGTAAAAGGCACTGGCTGTATCAAAGTTATTTACTTATCTAAATGTTTTCAGAGATAAGAGTCCAGGCCACAAGTGTGTTTGGATGACCTTTATTCACATCTAATATTGTTAGAAGTGGAACATCAGAGCTTCCAGTTCTAGCCTAGCCTACATATTCAAATATCACTTTCACTGAAAGAAACTTATAAGGTAGCGCTCTGCATCAGCTCTAACTAATCTACTTTGCTGAGCTAAATTGCTGGAGATTTAGCATAGAGCTTTGCTGCAATATCCTAACGGTGAAAAATCAGGTGCAGAGCAAAGGAGATTAATGTCTCAGCCAGTACCATATATTTCCTTTGCTTAATGTGGAATGCAGTATTTCCTCTCCTGGTGAGGCTTCAAAGAATCATCATACTTCAGAGTGAAACTAATTGCCAGAGAGAATGGAAGTTCATTTCCACAGATGAGATGGCTCCTCAGGCCTGGAAAGGAAGACTCTTTCTTCAATCTTGATTTGCATTCCTGGGGGTGACTAAAGATACTTGAGGACGCCTGCACTTCCGGCTGCCCAGCTGCACAGGCAAACCCTTTGTCTTCTGAAGCTGATGTTCTTAGGATGTCTGTTCTGCTCAGCTGTCTTGCACCAGAGAACAAAGAAATGTGATTTTTGCATTGATTTAGTGGTGATAATTTGGGTAATGATGATGATGCTAGCTAATAATTACACAATGATACAAGATGTTGTGTGAGGCGCATCATACCAAGATTTTGTTCAGCAAGCCTGTGTACATACAGATTATATAGCATTAACAGCCTCCCACAAAAGAGGAAATAATCTCAATGGAGCAATCACTCTGGACATGAAAAAAAAAACTAAACAAAACATTATCCTCCTCTCTTTATTCTCTGCCTCTTGGTACAAGGAAAGTACTTTAGTTATGATAGATAACATTATTCTAGCATAAGAGAGGAGCCAAAGGACAAAACTAGAATATCACAGTTGGACATGAATTCTTAAAACCATTTACTCAATTCATTGTCTTATACCTTAATGCTTAGGAATTTAAGGGCATGAAAGGTGAAGTGAATCCCTCGGGGTCACAGAGACATATAAAGGATGTATCCAAACTTAGGTTTCATCAACCTAGATGTTGTAGATGATCTAATTTGCAATTATGCTACCATTAAGAATGTTTTTTTAAAAAATTCTCAATCTTCATATTTGAAAAAATTTTACAAAGTAAAACCTAACAGGTGATAATGCAAATAAACAATATCAGGAGATAGAAAACTGAACCTCTTTTATAAATGTTGTAACTGGAACTCCAGTCCAAAGAATACGTGCTAATTGAACATTTCTGGTGCCAGTTAATTAGATCTCTACCAGCTCAAATCAGGTACCAGTCCTTGCCACTGGGTGATGTCCATGACGCATATCTTCCCTTTCTTGCAGCACAGGTGAAAGTCCACTACAGAAAAGATTCATGCAATCACACCCTTTTCTTTGCAAACATTGGAATATTTCCACTTAAGCTAAAACACTAAGTGACAAAGTCCTAGAAGTTAAAACAAACAGCCCTGTGTTCAGTGCATAAAAATGTAAGTTTAGCTAATTTAATTCCAGTACTAGGGAAGTATTGTTATGATTTGAATGTTTTCTTCTTCAAAAATCCACTTAGAAATTTGACTGTCATGGTAGCATTGTTAAATTGGTGGGACTTTTGAGAACCTTCAGAACATGCTAAAGTTACGAGGACTTGACAGCTCCATGGGGTAGACTGGTTCTGTTATAAAGGGATTTGTTCCATTCTTGCTTCTCTTTGTTCTTTCACTCTTCTGCCAAGAGTAACATTCCTTTCTTCTGAAGAATGCAATGTTCATGTGTTCTCTTGGAAGGACAGCTTGGGTTTCTCCAAACAACAAAACTAGTGGTAGTCTCGGTCTTGGACTTGCCTCCAGAATTATTATCTAGAACATGTCTTTCTTTATAAATTACATAATCCTAGATTTTTTTTTTTTGTTTTGTTTTGTTTTGTTTTTCGAGACAGGGTTTCTCTGTGTAGCTTTGCGCCTTTCCTGGGACTCACTTGGTAGCCCAGGCTGGCCTCGAACTCACAGAGATCCACCTGGCTCTGCCTCCCGAGTGCTGGGACTAAAGGCGTGTGCCACCACCGCCCGGCCCTAGATATTCTTTTACAGTATCATAAAAGACAGTCATAATTTTTTAAAAAAAAGACATTGATACAATAAAGTTTAAGCAATTATAATTTACAGATACAGGCTAGAACCAATAAACAAAATGATACAGAGTTATTTCACTGGACTTGTAACCAAAGGTTCTAGAATCTTTTGTAACTATTCATTGAGCAAGACCAGGCATAACCTTCAAAAGGTTAACTTTCACTTCCTTAGATGTAAGTCATTGCCTGACTCATGGTGTTCTCTGCATGTTTTTTTTTCCTACTTAGAGCACAAATTCTTGCTCATGGTCTCTGTAAGCAGAGCACTCTGAAGCAGAGGAGCCTGACTTCAGGAGCTCTAATCTGACCGCTCCTTCTGAGGCACTATGAGGTAGACCCTAGTGACTCATTCATATGTCTGTTCCCATAGAATTTGTTCACGCTGTGCTATGGTGAGATTCTACCTTCTTCCATGCTGATGTTACTGAAAGCTTCCCACATTGCATGACCCTGGAGAAAATGTAGGCATTTTCAGAGTTGTAAACAGTAGGCAATCAGGGAGACTAGAACTGGGCTTTAACATAGTTGGTCTATGTGTTGTTCGGTTGTTTCCATGTTTTTTGAGCTTCTACTAGCACTCCAATGTTGCAATGGCTCAAGTAGTAGTTGTATCTATCACCTTACCTCTTTTCAGAGATGTGTACTCAAATTCGTGGGCAGCACCAAAAGTTTGTGAGTATCCAAACAGAATGATGATGGTTTGAAATGCCAAAGACACAAAGTTACCTTTCAATAAAGTTACCTTTCCATGTCCTCATGTGCCCTACCCTTGACTAAATGCAAATACCTTTACTGCTTATATGATCAAAACCATATTAAAGGGTTTATGAAGAAGAGCACCAGACACCTGAGCTTTCCCCCATCCCAATCCTACTTCCCAGGTACTGGAAATAGTTACCAAATCCAGTCAGATGTTTTTTGTGTCTGATGTCACATCTTGTTTGTTCATTATGGGAGAAGTTGACAGAATATGGCAATATCAAGGATTCCAAGGCCTTAAGCACATGGAAATGGCAAGGTCTTCCCATGGATGACACTGTATGCAAGACATATCAATCACAGTTTCCTCCTCCAAAATGACTGCAGCCTGAAACAGTTCCCCTAAAGAGATTCCCCTACTGAGACAAGTTAACCTGTCACCTCATTCAGCTGAATATAATAAACCTACCTCCTCACTCAGCTGTATTTGATAAAACCACCTCCCCATTCAACTATATATAACAAACCCACCTCTCATTCAATTGTATATAATACATCTACCTCCTCATTCATCTATATAGAATAAACCCCCTATTCATTCAGCTTTATGTAATAAGTCCAACTCCTTATTAAGCTGTATGTAATAAGCCTCCTCCTCATTTAACTGTATAATCCAACCTCCATTCAACTGTCATGAATGTGCTTTTTCCAGACATCTCTATCAGAGCACATGGCCCACCGAATTCTGGCTTTTCTGTGCATATGTTTACCATTTCTTCATTCCCATTGCCCCAGGTTATTTTCCAGGCTATGAAGGTCATGACAGCCCATGTCATAGAATATCTATTAGTTACACTTGGCTGACTTGGAAGACTGTGCTCTTCACTCACAACAAGCAATTGTTTCTATATGGTTCTTCTGTTTTGGATCCTGAGTAGCATATCTTTCATTTCATCGACTACAGAAAAAAATAAGGAGAAACTAAAACTAGTCTATATAGTGACAACCAACTTGTAAGGAAAACATAGAAAATAAAAATAACACCAAAGAGCAAAGCAAAAATACATGTTTACCTTATAGAAGATGGATTGTAGAAAAGAGACAAAAGAGAAAACAAGATTGTTTTGGGCTGATAAGATTAAGAAAAGATTACGTCCTTCAAAGCCAGAAGGACAAGGTTAGAGCAAAGCAAATTCTACATTATATTTTTATAGCTATAATATACATATGTCTCTGTGTGTGTGTGTGTATGTGTGTGTGTATGTGTGTGTATGTGTGCGTGTGTGTGTGTGTGTGTGTGTGTGTGTGTGTGTGTGTGTGTGTGTGTGTGTGTGTGTGTGTGTGTGTGTGTGTGTGTGTTTTCTCAATCTGCTTTGTGTTACTGAAAAAAATCCTGGGACTGAGGTGTTTATAAGTAAACATAATAGTTTGGCTTATGATTGATTATGACAAATGATAATTCCAAACAGCATGCAACCATTGTTCCAGCAAAAGGTTTCTCCTAGACGGACCACAAGGAGGAGCTGAAAAGGGACTCAGATGAATGCAGGAGTTACAAAACACATGGACTAATATTGTTTTATAGCAACTGCTCCTAAGACAACTAATTCATTCTCCAAGACCAACATTAATTCATGCATGAGGTTGGGAACTCATGACTGCAGAATACCCTACTCCGCCATAACTCTTAAAGCTCCTCACACCTCAATATCACCTAATGACACCTAATTTGACAATAGAAAAACTATTGGGCAGCAAGCCACAGCCAAGTATGGTAGCATATACCCATTATTCCTCATCGGAAATAGAAGCCTTACTCCCATTTTAAGACAATTTGAGAAAATTTTTAGCATTTGGCCAATTTAAAGTCATCTATTGTGCTTTGAAGGAAGAGCTAAAAATCAAAGTCCATTTGGGGAAAAACACTCTGTTTCTTGAGGAGACAGAAAAATATTCCAAAAGGTCAAAACCAATTTTAAAGATAAATTTGTACAGAGGAACCTTGTGAAATGCTGTAATTCCCTGCACATAAAAATAACCTATTTGTTGAATTTTACAATAGTACAAAACTGAATAAGCTTATAGCTGTAATGATGTTAGCAATGCATAATTGACACATACTCTTTCCCACTTCCCAGTAGAAAGCACACTTACTAATGCTTAACTTGGATCTATCCTCTTTCAAGCTCATTTTCCCCTACATATTCTATTCCACATGAATCCTTGTTACTTAATAATTTTAACATCTTATGTAGCATATTCTAAGCTTTCATTCTCAGAGGAGCTTGTGAGCTTAAAAGCAAAGGCAAGTACAACAGATTTTCTCAAATTAAATTTGTTCATTGTAACCAGGAGCCTGAGCTGGTATTTATCCTTTGAAGGGGACTCCAAGGATCCTCTAATCAAGATCATTCAAATCTTAAAGTTACAAGTTGAAAAGATATTTTAATTCATTAAACTAGAAATATTCTGCACTCTGATATTCTACATGCCTGTTTTTAAATGTATGGTTTTTCCAAATTTTTCTATTCTCATTGATTAAGGGACCATGGGATATGAGCATGGAAACTTAACTTTAGTAGTGGGACACATTTCTTTCCTTTTGACAAAGGCAGGGCTCATCTGGACTCCTAATTTTATCACTAAAAGAATGCTGATTGTTTGTATGAAGACTGAAGAATGTGTACAATGCTGTGGGAAGCTGAAGACTTAAGGTATGGCATCCACTCGTGTCATAGAATTTCTCAGTAGACTGTCAATGATTACTTTTTATGCCAGGCCAGTAGCAGAACAGAAGTCTGCTTTGTGACACATTTCCTGATACTATGCATCTAGTTGACCATTCAAAAAAGTACTTACTATTCATTGGCACCTGGACCCAAAGCAAAGGCTGGATCTCTCTGAGAATTCCAAATTTATGTCAGGCTATAGTCAAGGATGTCATGATAAATAGATCAATGTAAAGATTAATCTTTATTTTCAACATGACAGAATTAGAATTACCTAAGAAACAGACTTCTGGGCCTGTCTATACAGGCATTTCCTGGGAGGTTTGACTGAGGTTTGAAGACTCCCTTAAAGTGTATAGAGGGTGCTCCCTAGGCTGTGCTTTCAGACAGAAGAAAAGGGAGAAGGCAAGCAAAGCATGAGCCTTGATCTGTCTCGCTCTACTCTGTAATGTGACCAGTTATTCCAATTCCTTCCACCATGCTGTTCCTGTCATAGTACACTGTACCCTTAAATGTGTTCCAAAATCAACTTTGCCTTCTTGGATTGTTTTGGTAGAGTTTTTTGGTCACAGAAATAAGAAAAGTCACTAATATGGAAAATTACTAAACAGTGAGAATATGGTTGTGATAAACTTGTGTGTTGTTCTTAGGCCTTTGGGAATGCTTTGTAGGAGGAGCTAAAATTTGGACCTTTAGGCTAGGGACATCCTAAAATGCTGTAATCAGAGCTTAATGGGCTATGAGCTAAAGGAAATCAGCTTTTCCTCTGTTGCTTTGTCAGGTGTTTGTCACAGCTCTGACAAAAACAAGTAACTAAAACAGAGAGGAAGATGGAGTCTGAACATTACTTAACATGATGTAGTGAGTGGACATAATGTAAATAAACAGGTAATAATGGCAAAAAGTAATAATGGTGACATGAAAAGGAAGTCATGCTGTTATCATTCATTGAAGTAGAAGTTTATCTGGAGGACAAATTAAAGAAATGCTATTTCAAGCATGAACTACCAGGAAAGATTGTGTACACAGTGTCATATGAACTGCACTTTGAAAATCTGGGTGTGTTTTGAGAAACAGGAGTGATTGAATAGGGAGTTTTAGCAAAATAGGCAATCATGAGCAAATCACAGAGATGAAAAAGTATGTGTCATGTAGAGGGAACACTGAATAACTCAACATGATGACAGCCAAGGCTTTCACTATAAAGACTTAGAAAAGTGACACAGTAAGGGGATTTGCACCAGGCCGATGTGCTCATGAATGCTGAATTAAAGATATCCAATAATAGGCCACACAGGACTCCGGTATAGACTCTGCGGTTCACTGGGGTAAGCTGCTCAGACTCATCATTGAAGGAGACAGTAGGAAGGCCATGCTCAGAGCTTCAGTCACTGGCTGCAGTGATGATTGTCAGGGCTAGAGGAAGTCTCTAGACCCTAATCACAGACTCACCATGGTCTTGATGTCTGCTGTTATAACAAAATACCACTGGAAAGAGAGTAAGTCTATTTAGTTCACACCTCTGGAATTTCAAGAACATGATACCTCAGTCCATTCTGAGAGCAACCTCACCCTTACTAACATAATCAAAGTACCCTTTCTGCACTGGGGAAGAAGTATTCAACAAATGAACATTTGAAGAATGTAAACGTCTCCACCCAGAAGAAGGTAGCTTTTAAAGACAAGCTTTGAGACAGGGTCTATGTTGCATCATGTCTTCCTCCTGTATCTTCCTTGACCCTTTTTGCCTATAAGTGACAAAATTATGATGAACTACTATTAACAGTAGCTCCTTAAGTTCCCTGTTAACTAAATACACCTTCCCATCTTGCCCAGCCAGCTACACATACTCAGTGAAGGAGAAACACAACCACAATAGTTACAAAGAAGTGTGAAAGTGTGAAAAGTAACAGAACAGGAGTCTGTATGTAGATGAGTTTTTTTAAGATTTTATGAATCCATTATTACATAATGAGAATCCATGCATGGGTGATAGGCAAAGGCTGAGTCAACTACAGAATGGTGACAAAACTGACTCACCAGTCACTGTGGCTTTTAAACACACATATGGTTAGAAAGGAATTAGAGGAAGAAATCAGAAAGAACTTGGAGGATGGAAATGATATTACTATATGGAGAAGATGGACACCAAGAGGGAAGGACAGGGCATGGAGATGGCAAGTTCACCTTTGAGCAGGTTGAGGTGCAGAGTCCTCAGCCAAGACTGGCAGGCACATATTGGCAGAGTCCCAAGGCTGAGATGTGGAAACAGGAATAAGACAGAAACAACATCTGGGTTATTCCCCAAAGAGAATCTGCTTATGAATATCCTGTGGGAAAAAAGAGCAGCTCTCTAAAGATAGTTGTGTTTAATTATTTATTCTTAAAATATGTTTTAACTGAAACAGAATTGCATCACTTTTCTCCAGCTCTTTCTACCCTATAACCTTTCCTAACTATCTTCCTTCAAACTCTTCCTGTACCCCCACTCTCAAGTTCCTAGCCTCTTTTTCACTGATTAGTATATAATAAACATTTGTGTATATGTGTGTGTATATGCAAGTATATATAGATATATGCAACCTGTTGAGTCCATTTTTTTTTAAGTAAATTTATTTTACAACATCATTTAGTTCAACATAATAGCCACAGATTCCCCTGTTCTCCCACTCTCGCCCCCCTCCACCTCCCCCCATCCCACCCCCCATTCCCACCTCCTCCAGATCAAGGTCTCCCCCGAGGACCGGGATCGACCTGGTAGACTCAGTCCAGCCAGAACCAGTCCCCCCTTCCCAGACCGAGCCAAGTGTCCCTGCATATGTCCCAGGATTCAAACAGCCAACTCATGCAACAAGCCCAGGACCCGGCACCAACACACGGCTGCCTCCCAAACAGATCAAGCCAAATGACTGTCTCACCCGTTCAGGGGGCCTGATGCAGTTGGGGGCCCCTCAGCCTTTGGTTCATAGATCCTGTGCTTCCATTCGTTTGGCTATTTGTCCCTGTGCTTTATCCAACCCTGGCTTCAACAATTCTCGCTCATATAAACCCTCTTCTTTCTCACTAATTAGACTCCCAGTGCTCCACCAGGGGCCCAGCCGTGGATGTCTGCATCCAGATTCCTCAGACCTTCCTTGGATGGGGTTTATGGCACAACTAACAGGGTGTCTGGCCATCCCATCACCAGAGTAGGTCAGTTCCTGCCGTCTCTCGTCCATTGCCAGCAGTCTTTTCTGGCGGTATCTTTGTGGATCTCCGTGGGCCTCCCTAGCTCTCTGCTTCCTCCCCTTCTCATGTGGTCTTCATTTACCATGGTCTCCTATTTGTTGTTCTCCCTCTCTTTTCTTGATCCAGCTAGGATCTCCCACTCTCTTTCCCTCGACCATCGCTCTTCATTGTTCCCACTCATGACCAGGCTGTTCATGTAGATCTCATCCATTTCTCCATGTCTTTTTTGGGGTCCCGTTTTCCAGGTAGCCTCACTGGTGATGTGAGTAGCAGTTCAGTCATCCTTGTTCCACATCTAGTATCTTCCTATGAGTGGGTACATACCATATTTGTCTTTCTGAGTCTGGGTCACCTCACTCAGGATGATTTTTTCTAGATCCATCCATTTGTCTGCAAACCGTATGATGTCATTGTTTTTCTCTGCTGAGTAGTATTCCATTGTGTATATGTGCCACAATTTATTTATCCATTCTTCAGTTGAAGGGCATCTAGGTTGTTTCCAGGTTTTGGCTATTACAAACAATGCTGATATGAACATAGCTGAGCAAGTGCTCTTGTGGTATGATTGAGCATTTCTTGGGTATATGCCCAAAAGTGGTATAGCTGGATCTTGGGGAGATTGATTCCCAATTTTCTAAGAAAGCGCCATATTGATTTCCAAAGTGGTTGTACAAGCTTGCATTCCACCAGCAGTGGAGGAGAGTTCCTCTAGCTCCACAACCTCTCCAGCATAAAGTGTCTTCAGTGTTTTTGATCTTAGCCATTCTGACAGGCATAAGGTGGTATCTCAGAGTTGTTTTGATTTGCATTTCCCTGATGATTAGGGATGTTGAGCAATTCCTTAAATGTCTTTCAGCCATTTGGGTTTCCTCTGTTGAGAATTCTCTGTTTAATTCTAAAGCCCATTTCTCAATTGGACTGTTGGTCGTTTTGATGTCTAATTTCTTGAGTTCCTTATATATTCTGGATATCAGTCCTCTGTCACCTGTGGGGTTGGTGAAGATCTTTTCCCATTCAGTAGGCTGTCGCTTTGCCTTGTTGACCGTATCCTTTGCTCTACAAAAGCTTCTCAGTTTCAGGAGGTCCCATTGATTGATTGTTTGTCTCAGTGTCTGCGCTACTGGTGTTATATTTAGGAAGTGATCTCCTATGCAATGCGTTCAAGATTACTTCCTACTTTCTCTTCTAGCAGGTTTAGAGTAGCTGGATTTATGTTGAGGTCTTTGATCCACTTGGACTTAAGTTTTGTGCATGGTGACAGATATGGATCTATTTGCAGCCTTCTACACGTTGATATCCAGTTATGCCAGCACCATTTGTTGAAGATGCTTTCTTTTTTCCATTGTACACTTTTGGCTTCTTTGTCAAAAATTATATGTCCATAGGTGTGTGGGTTAATGTCAGGGTCTTCAATTCGATTCCATTGGTCCACATGTCGGTTTTTATGCCAATACCAAGCTGTTTTTATTACTGTAGCTCTATAGTAGAGCTTGAAGTTAGGGATTGTGATGCCTCCAGAAGTTGTTTTATTGTACAGGTTTCTTTTAGCTATTCTGGGTTTTTTGTTTTTCCATATGAAGTTGAGTATTATTCTTTCCAGGTCTGTGAAGAATTGTGTTGGTATTTTGATGGGATTGCATTGAATCTGTATATTGCTTTTGGTAAGATTGCCATTTTTACTATGTTAACCCTGCCTATCCATGAGCATGGGAGATCTTTCCATTTTCTGACATCTCCTTCAATTTCTTTTTTCAGGGACTTAAAGTTCTTGTCATATAGGTCCTTCACTTACTTGGTTGGTGTTACCCAAGGTATTTTATGTCATTTTTGGCTATTGTAAAGGGTGATGTATCTCTAATTGCCTTCTCATCTTCTTTGTCCATTGTATATAGGAAGGCTACTGATTTTTTTGAGTTGATCTTGTATCCTGCTATGTTGCTGAAGGTGTTTATAAGCTTTATCAATTCCTGGGTGGACTCTTTGGGGTCACTCAAGTATACTATCATGTCATCTGCAAATAGGGAAAGCTTGACTTCTTCCTTTCCAATTTGTATCCCCTTAATCTCCTTATGTTGTCTTATTGCTCTGGCTAGAACTTCAAATACTATATTGAATAAGTATGGGGAGAGTGGACAGCCTTGCCTCATTCCTAATTTTAGTGGAATTGCTTTGAGTTTCTCTCCATTTAATTTGATGTTGGCTGTTGGTTTGCTATATATTGCCTTTATTATGTTTAGATATGTTCCCCGTATTCCTGATCGCTCCAAGACTTTTATCATGAAGGGGTGCTGGATTTTGTCAAATGCCTTTTCTGCATCTAGTGAGATGATCATGTGGTTTTTTTCTTTGAGTTTGTTTATATGGTGTATTACGTTGATGGACTTTCGTATGTTGAACCACCCTTGCATCCCTGGGATGAAGCCTACTTGATCATGGTGGATAATTGTTCTGATGTGTTCTTGGAGTCTGTTTGCCAATATTTTATTGAGTATTTTTGCATCAATGTTCATGAGGGAGATCGGTCTGTAGTTCTCTTTCTTTGTTGTATCCTTGTTTGGTTTAGGAATCAGGGTAATTGTAGCCTCATAAAAGGAGTTTGGTAATGTTCCTTCTGTTTCTATTATGTGGAACAATTTAGAGAGTATTGGTATTAACTCTTCTTTGAAGATCTGGTAGAATTCTGCGCTGAAACCATCTGGTCCTGGGCTTTTTTTTGGTTGGGAGACTTTTAATGACTGTTTCTATTTCCTTAGGGGTTATTGGGCTATTTAAATAGTTTATCTGGTCTTGATTTAACTTAGGTATGTGGTACTTATCCAGAAAAATGTCCATTTCTTTTAGGTTTTCCAGTTTTGTGGAGTAGAGGTTTTTGAAATATGACCTTATAATTCTCTGGATTTCCTCAATGTCTGTTGTTATGTCCCCTTTTCATTTCTGATTTTGTTGATTTGGATTCTCTCTCTCTGTCTTTTGGTTAGTTTGGATAAGGGCTTGTCTATCTTGTTGATTTTCTCAAAGAACCAACTCTTTGTTTCATTAATTTTTTGTATTATTCTCTTAGTTTCTAATTTATTAATTTCCCCTCTCACTTTGATAATTTCCTGGTGTCTATTCTTCCTGGGAGACTTTGCTTCTTCTTGTTCTAGAGCTTTCAGGTGTGCTGTTAAGTCACTAGTGTGAGATTTCTCCAACTTCTTTATGTGTGCATTTAGTGCTATGAATTTCCCTCTTAGCACTGCTTTCATAGTGTCCCATAAGTTTGGGTATGTGGTTTCTTCATTTTCATTGATCTCTAGGAAGTCTTTAATTTCTTTCTTTATTTCTTCCTTAACCCATTGGTGATTTAGTTGAGCATTATTCAGTTTCCATGAGAAAGTAGGTTTTCTGTAGTTTTTGTTGTTGTTGAGATCTAACTTTAACCCATGGTGGTCTGATAGAACACAGGAGGTTATTCTAATTGTTTTGTATCTGTTGAGATATGCTTTGTGGCCAAGTATGTGGTCAATTTTAGAGAAAGTTCCATGGGGTGCTGAGAAGAATGTATATTCTTTCTTGTTAGGATGGAATGTTCTGTAGATATCTATTAGGTCCAATTGGGTCATGATATCAGTTAAGTCCTTTATTTCTCTGTTAAGTTTCGATTTGGGAGATCTGTCCAGTGGTGAAAGTGGGGTGTTGAGATCTCCCACTATTAATGTGTGGGGTTTTATATGTGGTTTAAGCTTTAGTAATGTTTCTTTTACATATGTTGTGCCCTTGTGTTTGGGGCATAAATGTTCAGAATTGAAACTTCATCTTGGTGGATCTTTCCTGTGATGAATATGTAATGTCCTTCTTTATCTCTTTTGATTGATTTTAGTTTGAAGTCTATTTTGTTGGATATCAGTATGGCTACCCTGCTTGTTTCTTAAGACCATTTGATTGGAAAGTCTTTTCCCAGCCTTTTATTCTTAGGTAGTGTCTGTCTTTGAATTTGAAATGTGTTTCTTGTATGCAGCAGAAAGTTGGGTTCTGCTTTCGTATCCATTCTGTAAGTCTATGTCTTTTTATAGGTGAATTAAGTCCGTTGATATTAAGGGATATTAACGACCAGTGATTGTTCATCCCTGTCATTTTTGGTGGTAGTGTGTGTGTACTTCCCTTCTTTGGGGTTTACTGTTGTGGCTTTATCTATTGCCTGTGTTTTCGAGTGTGTATCTGACTTCCTTCGGTTGGAATTTTCCTTCTAGTGCTTTCTGTAGGGCTGGGTTTGTGGATAGGTATTGTTTAAATCTGGCTTTGTCTTCGAATGTCTTGTTCCTTCCGTCTATGATGATTGAAAGTTTTGCTGGGTATATTAGTCTGGGCTGACATCCATGGTTTCTTAGTGTCTGCATTACATCTGTCCAGGTCCTTCTGGCTTTCAAAGTCTCCATTGAGAAATCGGGTGTTATTCTGATGGGTTTACCTTTATAGGTCACTTGGCCTTTTTCCTTGGCTGCTCTTAATATTCTTTCTTTATTCTGTACATTTAGTTGTTTAATTATTATGTGTCGAGGGGACTTTTTTTGGGGGTCTAGTCTGTTTGGTGTTCTATAGGCTTCTTGTATCTTCATAGGCATTTCCTTCTTTAAGTTGGGAAAGTTTTCTTCTATAATTTTGTTGAATATATTTTCTGTGCCTTTGAGTTGGTATTCTTCACCTTCTTCTACCCCTATAATTCGTAGGTTTGTCTTTTCATGGTGTCCCAGATTTCTTGGACATTTTGGTTCATGACTTTGTTGGCTTTAGTGTTTCCTTCGACTGATGAAACTATTTCTTCTACTGTATCTTCAATGCCAGAAATCCTCTCTTCCACCTCTTGCATTCTGTTGGTTATACTTGCATCCGAAGTTCCTGATCTTTTACTCAGGGTTTCTATTTCCAGCATTCCCTCTGTTTGTGTCTTCTTTATTTTTTCAATTTCCTTTTTCAGTTCTTGGACTGTTTCCTTTGTTTGTTTCATTGCTTTTTCATGATTTTCTTTCAGTGCTTTATTGTTTTTTTCCAGGACTTTAATGTTTTCTTCCAGGACTTTAATGTTTTCTTCCAGGACTTTATTATTTTCTTGGAGGGCTTTATTGTTTTCTTCTAATTTGTTTGCTCTTTCCTCTAGTTGTTTATAGCGTTCTTCCAATTTCCTTGTCTTTTCCTCTACACAAGCCTCTACCTTCTTCATGAAGTTACTCATAAGGCTACTTTCTTCTGCTTCTTCCAATTTTTGGTGTTCAGGTCTAGATGTTGGAGGTGGGCTAGGTTCTGGTGATGCTGTATTGCTCTTCATTTTGCTGTATGTACTTCTGCCTTGACGCCTGCCCATCTCCTTGTGGTTCTTTCTTCGTCTTATCAGTGTACTTGTTTCAGAAAGAGCTGACAGATTCAGGAAGACTCTCTCTTTTGTCCAAAAGGGAGTTCTCTTGTCCAACTCTCTGGTCCAGAAGGGAAGTCTGGGGCGGGCTCTGGTCCAGAATGGCAATCGGGGGCAGGCTGGGAGCTGGGGGCCGGTCTCTAAGTCTCAGGAAGTGGCTGGAGTCGCGGGCAGATGGGCGTGGGGGCAGGGCGGAGATTTCAGGGGCTGCCGGGGGGGCTTGGAAAAGGGGATCCCTCCGATGGGGCTAGAAGGGGAGCTGTCCGGTGGCCAGAACCTGGTGCCAAGTTGGGCAGGTCTTCCCGGAGTGGCTGGTGTCCAGGGATGGGGTCAGGGTTGGATCCGGGTACTCACCTCTGGACCAGAAGGGAAGTCGGGGGCCGGCTGGGAGCTGGGGGCCGGTCTCTAAGTCTCAGGAAGTGGCGGGCAGATGGGCGTGGGGGCGGGGGAGATTGCAGGGGCTGCCGGGGGGCTTGGAAAAGGGGATCCCTCCCGGTGGGGCTAGAAGGGGAGCTGTCCGGTGGCCAGAACCTGGTGCCAAGTTGGGCAGGTCTTCCTAGAGTGGCTGGTACCCAGGGATGGGGTCCGGGTTCCTGTTGAGTCCATTTTTGATGTTAGTGTATGCATGGCTTCAAGGCAGACCACTCTGCATTAGAAAGTCAGTAAGAGGACTTACCCAGGAAGGTAAAAGAGAATTAATTGCTTGTAATTCTTTGTCTAGTGGTGGGACCCTGTGAAATCCCCTACTATGTTAATATATCTGTGAATCTGGTCTTGTTTATGTAGCTATCTCTAGGAAAGAGTATATCACACAGATTTCCTAATATGCTAGTTCTTATAATCTTTCTGCCCTTCTTTGAAGATGATCTCTGAGCCATAGATGCAGGAGCTATGATGTAGCCGTATCTTTCAGGATGGGGATCCTCACAACTCATTAATCTCTGTATTGTGTCCAGCTGTGTTTTTCTGTGATGGTCTCCATTTTCTATAAAGAGAGGCTTATTTGATGAGTGGTCATAGCTACACTTCTCTGAGAATAAAAGAATAAGACCTAGAAATTAGTACAGAATTATACTTATCTAGCAACATGGCAGTCACAGACTTTTTCTAAGGTCCATGCTCTCACTAACCCCAAGAATTTATACTTAAAAATCACAAGGAAGAAGAGAGCCAGAAAGAGACAAAAATGCATATCAAAGATGCAGATAAAGAAAAATATTAGTGCCCCATGAGGCAGGAGGGCAAGGCATATTTCACAGAAGCCAGAAGGGATTGGATACAAATACTTCAATGAAGCCAAGGATTATGGTGGATGATCAGTGAGCTGAGGAGGCAGTGGCTGTCAAACACAGAGTGTTTGCTGGACAAGGTCACAACAACACAAGATGGGGACTGGTCACTGAAGAGAAAGCAAAGGCATTTGTGCAATCACATGCATGTAGAAAGTTCCACAGCAGATGCTTCTCATGAAAGGAGTTAGGCAGAAAATTTAATTCTTCAAATGTTCATTCTATATGAGACTCATGAAAATCAGTTAAAAGAAGACAGACTCAGAGACTCCTCATGCCTTCTGCCCCCAATTTAAAGAAGCAGAGCCCCATTGAGTGTAGTAATACCAATTTCCACATGGAGCAGGAGGTAGGGCTAGAAACTCCTAGAGACTCTGCTTGCTGGAGGCAGTGCTGGGTCCATAAGGGGAAAAAAAGATGATTCAGGAAGATCATTTTCAGTTTTTCAAAAGAGAACTTTGAAACAACTGCTCAGGGTAAGATAATTGAGGGGGAATGTCAGAGAATTCTGGGAAACGTTGCAACAGCTGTGACTGATCTTTTGAAGGCAATATTCCAAGAAATGCTTATAACATCCAGAATTCCCTTAAAGTCACCTTGTCTAATTTGACTCTAAGCAAAGATCAGGCCCTTTGAAACCAGGGTTTATGTTTGCAACATAATGACTGTAGATCTATATGCAAGGAGACAGGTATACTGCAGAGGAAGCACCAAGAATAAGGAAAAAGCACGCACTTGACCGTGGGAGGGAAAGAGACACAAGGAGGAGATCTGACCTGTCAGAGGCAGAGTTCCTTTTCCTTAAACAAAAAACAATGCAGCTGTCATGCATTGGAGAGGAAAATGTCCCTTTGCATTCCCACATGCATGGCCTAAGTGAGTAACCATACTGGGAGACAATAAGACTTCCTCCTCATTATGGTGGGGAGAGGAATTGAACTGACAGGAACTTAAAAAGGAGGGGAAAGAACATAAAGAGACCACATGGCTTGGTGTGACCTAGAAAAGGATGTGAGTAGAAAACAAGGGCAGAGTGCTGACCTTAGTGCCAGGAGGAATCTGAAATGCACTTGGAATGAAGCTGACAACTTCAAGGTTCTTCACGTCGTTTTCTTTCTCAGGTTATTATCTTGAGGGCCTCAAACAAGGACATCTGTTCTCATCTCTAAAATTAAATCAGACTTCCTAAAGCTGGCTCTATACAATAATACCACGCATTTATTCACTCATGTAGAGTCAGGGGCATGCTATTAACAGAATAGCACTGAAGGCCCATTAAGGGAAAGCTGTGCCTTCCTAGCCAAAAAAAAAAAAAAAAAAAAAAAAAATTGGAATCTACCTTTGGGTGAACACATGTGGATGTCATTTGGTCATTTGTTTCCTCTTGCTGGAGTTTTTTGTTTTGTTTTGTTTTTGTTTTGTTTGTTTTTGTTTTTGTTTTTGGTGTGTGTGTGTGTGTGTGTGTGTGTGTGTGTGTGTGTGTCCACTCGGCTCCAGCAGCTGCTCAGACCCAAGTAAATACACATAGACTTGTATTACTTGTAAACTGTATGGCCATGGCAGGCTTCTTGCTATCTAGTTCTTATATCTTAAATTATCCCACTTCTATAAATCTATACCTTGCCACATGGCTCATGGCTTACCTGTATCTTTACATCTTACTTCTCGTGGTGGTGGCGACTGGCAACATCTCCTGACTCAGCCTTCCACTTCTCAGAATTCTCCTCTCTGCTTATCCTGCCTGTACTATATACTTCCTGCCTGGCTACTGGCCAAACAGCATTTTATTTATCTATCAATCAATCAGAGCAACACATTCACAGCATACAGAAAGACATCCCCAGCAATTTCCTTCTAAGACTTCATCTATTGGCGACCAAAAGTACCACCCATTCAGGAAGGTGAGTTCACCTTAAACCTTGATGAAGAGATGAGAGGAATAATTCGCTCTTTAATGAGATAATGTGCATTTTATTCCCAGAATGCTGGTCCCCTTAGCACAGTACCTTGCAGAGTCTCATTAGTGAGTCTTTCAAACCCTGCTTGTATTTCTGAATTATTCAGAAATGCTTAAATTTTCCTTTTTTCAACCCATCTCTTCTAAGTATGGTTTTCCTAACACTTTGGTCTTCAGTCCTTCTCAAAAACTTCTCCCCACATTTTGTGTCTACTTGTCTGTCATGCGACTGATTTCCATGTTGGCTTAACTCATGTCTTTTTCTCTGTTTTTTCTCTAGTTTCATTCTCCAAACAGCTGCCAAGATTTCTTGCTGGACTGACCCTGAGTTTATTTTTTTCTTTTAAACTCAAGCAAAGTTGTGTCAGGCTTCCATTTGAATCTGTTCTGAAAATATTTTATTATTTAGACTAAGAAGCCCAAGAGGGGAGGAGACCTTGACTTCCCTTCTATCATATGCTGACCATGAAGAGACTCACTAAAATTTCCAGTAATACTGTGTACCCCTGCCTGGCCTGGACCTTGGTATCCTCCTGCTTTAGCCTCCAAATGCTGCGGTTACAGGTGTGACAACCACATCCAGCTTTAGCAATAAGAATTTTTAAAACTCTTTAATAAATAAGTTGACTATACAGTTGAAATCAATATATAGAGAATTAAGAAGATATAGACAGAAAGAAAAATAAATTACATAGACATCGATTGATAGATAGGTAGATAGGTAGGATAGATAGATAGATAGATAGATAGATAGATAGATAGATAGATAGAATAGAGGTACCTATAAACTCCTTTATACACATATGAATTATAATGTGGATATTAAAATTATGAAAAAGAATCTGCCATTCAGTAATTTCACCAAAATTTGTGGAACTGGTTTTCTGTATGATGATATGTGAAAGATAAAAAAAATATGCAAATTTTATTTTAATGTTTTCTTGGAATATGATAGATTTTAGTTTTTTTCTTTTATTTTAAATAGTAAGTTTATTTTGGATTGCTTACAGGCTCCAGAAACTTATGTGATATTTTCCAAAATGGCTGTACTAATTTGTATTCCAAACATCAACAGGGCCAAAATTTTCTTCACCTCCCAAACAACATTTATCATCTGTCCTTTTCAGTCTTTTTTATAATAGCCATTCTAACAGGCAAAAGAGGATAGCTCATTATGGATTTAATTTGCATTTCCCTAATGATTAGCAAGGCTTAGTCTTTTTTCATAGACCTTTTGACCACTTTTCTCTCGCCTGTTGAGAAAACTCTTCTTTTATACTTTCAGAAATTGAACTATTTTTTTTATTGCCAAGTTCCTCACATACTTTGGATGTTAACCCTTTTCCAAATGCATAGTTATAAAATATTTACTCATACTGTATGTCTCCTTTCTCTATGAAGGATTTCTTTGTTTTGCAGAATCATGTGGCTTATTAAAAATAAAATTTTTGTATGATCCTGCCTAACTATATTCAAATTAGTTATATTCAGTATATCAAAGAGATATCTGCACAACTATGTTTATTGCAGCAGTGCTCACAATAACCAAAAATAAGGAATCAACCTAGGTATGTATCAAGAGATGAATGTGTAAACAAAATGTACAAACAAAATAAAACATACATCATGAATACTGGGATATTATTTAACCTTATAAAAGAAGGAAAGTCTGTGAAAAGTTTTCACACAGGTGAAAAGGAGCAATGTGCTTAGCAAAATAAGTCAGACACAGGACAAATACTTATTCTTAGCTGATATTATTTATATTTGTAAATATGTTCTTATACTCATTATGTTTATCCACTTGTATGTAGAATCTAAATATTAAAATCCATCAAGGTAGACCCAGGTTTCAAAGGTCGATCTCAGTCCTCAGGGGAGGCTTTGCCCTGGAGGTGGTGGGAATGGGGGTGAACTGGGGGGAAGGGGAGGGGTAGGACGGGGGAGAACAAGGGAATCCATGGCTGATATGTAGAACTGAATGGTATTGTAAAATAAAATAAAAGGAATAAATAAATAAATAAATAAATAAATATCCATCAAGGTAGAGTACAATGATGATTGTGAGAGTCTGGTGTGGAAATAAAAGTGGGAATCAAAGGTTCCTGATGTAGGGGTGCAAAAAAAATAGAGCAACTCCAATTCTAACAATAGCTGCTTCAAATCAACTGGGAGAGCAAATTTCCAAATCCCACCACAGAAAATGCTGAGAAGTAAATGGTATGCTAATTATCTTATAACAATAAGTCTACATTTTACATGTACATCAAGATATCACATTGAACCTACAAGTATGTACAACTATAATTTATTACTAAAAATAATATTAATTAAAATTTATTTTTTATAAAAGTCACCATATTTGAGAAACATAATTAGTGTACATCTGTATTCTATACCTTCAGTGTCCTATAGAAATGTGTGTTAAATCTGTACATTGAAGTGTTTAGCTACTTCCTCTAAAGAACCTGATATGTGTCTATAATAAAGGATGCTCAAGAGAATAAACCAAAAACAGGATTTCACATCATGCCATGTATCATATGTTGGTCCCAAAAACCTACATGGACCTTGCCAGAGCATCTTATAAGCCTCCATCTGCATAGTGGTCAGAACAGTTCCACCTGCTGGGACATAAGTCAGACAATGGGAGCAGAGCACATAGTACATCAATGATAACCCTTTGTTTTTCCTCAGGAAGGAATTTCCCTGTCAAATTTTGCAAAAGAGCTTGAAGAAAAATACAACACAAGGGTAGAAAAGTCTGCTCCTAAACAACATGTGTTATCAACAAATCTTCAGTAACAGGAATGAAATTTCTATATGTAAGATGGTGGTCAGGGAGACCTCAGAGACTCCCAAATCATATAGTTTCTTGCTGTTCTCTCTATTTACCAATAGAATTAGATAGTAAAACCTTATAGAAGAAGACACTACAAACCAGTTGCATGATATATAGAAATAAGACTGGAACTGAGCTGGAAGCTTCCTCCTTGTTGGAACCTACATGTTGTTCAGGCTATTGGGAGAGAAAAAATAGCAATAGTCTTACTGAAACCTGAACTCTATGAATTATTAAACCAGCCTACAAAGTAAGATGTGCCCACTTTTGCAATAATGACATTATTAGACTACCTACTCTCTAGTTGCATTTAAGGTCCGCTCCAGTGGAGGCATCCAACGCTATTTCTGTAATTCTGGTCAAAAACCTATGATGTGTGTAGAGTTATAAGCCCTAGTAGTGAATTGAATACCATTGATTACCAAAATTGATGCAATATTGAGCTGCCTTCTAATGTTTATGTTTACACCTGTAGATTGATGTTATCTACCTTTCCAATCAGAGAAGCCTCTTTTTCCAGTAAAAAGTAGTTAAGGTAAGACTCATAAATATTTAAGATGCTGAGAAGTAACAGATAAATACTTCCTAACTAAGATATTTATACTATCCACTCTAAGGCTCAGGCATTGTTACATGAAGGGGGAGATGGAGTATAAGGGCTGAAGATATGAAGAAGAACTTCAAAATGCCATCTTACAGGCAATACAAATCCATTGAAATCATGAACTCATAGCAACTTCAGATGACTACATTAATTTGGCACCAAAATGGCCCATCAATAGGTATGAATAAAGGGATCATTAGTGAGCCACACTCCTAAGCTCAAAACTATTAGTTAAACACAATGTTAGAAGACAATTCAAATGACATATCACATCTCTTTAACAATACATTAATAGTTGTTTCTGCAGTGGTTCTTATGGCACCTCCAGCCACAGGTTTTCATCTTAGCTTTTAGTGAAAAAATGTGAACTCTTTCTTATGGGGCAGGCTTCATATATTCTGGGAAAGTGGTTGGCCTCACCCAAGTAGTCAGCAACTATTTCAGTAGTGAGCACATTCTCTCTAGAATGCTTGCAATGTAACACACAGTGTCCATTGCTGATCAGGACACAGTGGTGACAATTTTCCCCTAGTTTCTGGACAGCACCTTCCAGAGTTACAAAAGCCAGCACAAAAAAAGATGTCTAGCTCAGATTCTACTCATCATGAAAGGGTGCCACTTGAGCAGATGTGTCCAACATTGTCAACTACAAATTTCTTTCTACAAATTGAGAACTGTGTGATAAAAGTTACAAGAATAAATAAGGAACCTGCTTGATGTAATATGACTCAGTAGATAAAAGTGCTTCCTAGCCAGGCGGTGGTGGCACATGCCTTTAGTCCCAGCACTCGGGAGGCAGAGGCAGGCAGATCTCTGTGAGTTCGAGGCCAGGCTGCTCTCCAAAGCAAGTTCCAGGAACGGCGCAAAACTGCACAGAGAAACCCTGTCTCGAAAAACAAAAACAACAAAAAAATGCTTCCTAAGCAAGCCTGACAACCTGAGTTTGATACCTGGAATCCAGGGTAAACAGAGAAAAATGACTCCTAAAAGTTTTTCTCTAACATCTACACTCATGCCAATATATATATATATATATATATATATATATATATATATATATATATATCCATGTTTTCTCACACACAAAGATGTGCATGCATAGTAATACTAAGTAAATAAAAAGCCACAACACAATATCATAGTGCTTTGTATAAATTTACAGATTTTTGTTGGATTTTATCCAGTTATCCTGGGATGTTTGAATACTGTAGGCCTCAGTTTGGACATGCCTGATAAAAGAGATATACACCCTGGAATTACATTCAAGGGTGTTCCACTCTCAGATAGCTCACAATTGATTGTTTATCTCATCACCCATCTCAAGGAGTATGAAACCACTGTATCAAAGAGGCACATAAATGGGTTAAGGTAGCCAAAAAGGAATGACCCAACAGATGCTCTACTCTCAGACAGAGTTTAGCCTCAGTTCCATGTATCATCACTTATTGAGAGATGATGCAACTCCTGCTTCCCAATTCATTCTTTCGCTCTATCTGTACCCATACAGGTGTCCAATAGTCTTGTGTAACTTTCTGGGGAGACACAAATTTCTACTCACTATAAGTAAGGCACTGACAATATAGGATAAACTTCTGATGTTTTCACATCAAACTTAAATACTTCTTAACTTCACCAAACCATGATGCATTAATATTAATAGGTTAACATAATAATGCTAACAAGAACATTACTATACACCATTATAATTCCTACAAACGTGTTCAAAGGTAATATACTCAATATAACCATTAATACTTTCTTTCAAACCTACAAAAAACAATTTCTTAATGCAACTATACAAAATATAACATTAATTCACTCAAGCAACAATAAAACATATTTTAAATTAAATAGACAGAAATATTAACATTCCCTTTTTCTTTAGAATTTTTTAGAAAAGAAAACCCAAACATCCTTTTTAAGCAGCTTCATTTTTACATAAACAGTTACATAAAACAGTTACTAGGTCATCACCATAAGTAAATTCAAAATTATCCCATTGCAATAAAATCACTACTGTTCATTTCATTTCCTAAGTCCCAAAATTCAAATAATATATTCTGGTACCAGCCTTCCAAATATGAATAAACCCATAAGCAAAACATTTTTGTAGTTCTATATCGTGTTTTTAAGTTCAAAAAGTTCCAATAAATTCTGGTACTAGACTTCCACTTCCAAATATGAAGAAACATTTTACAACCAAAACCTTTTTGCAATTAATTTTAATTCAAACAAGTGTCTCTGCAATTTTCATTCTCAGGCCAGAGACATTTTTAGTTACAGTAGCATTTTATGGCAGTTTTTCCTTCAGGATAAAAGCTATTAGTTCCATAAGAGCTGTCTGGTGCAAGGTCCTATTAAAAGAAACTTTCTTTTAGCTATCACATAAAACTGCAATGTTTTTGCTTCTAGCTCAGGTTTTTCTGCACTGTTTTGATCTTCCATGGGTCTCAGCTGCAGATGCCTGGCTGTGGACATTGTACTGCGTCTTTAGTCTGCCATTCTTAGTGGCTTCTGAAGCTTATGAAACAGTTCAGACATTTAGGTTGCAGTCTGCTATGGACACTGTTTTCTACATCCCAAGTTACATTAAGCATAGACTCACATTCAACACTGACACATTTTCACAAAATCACATTCAACATATACTTATTTATACTTCTTACAAGCTCATATTCTTAAAGAAACTCTATAGGTCTACCATAGCAAATATACTTCTCATACTATATTTCTTAAAGAAATTCTATAGATGTATTTTACAAACTTATATTCATAAGGAAACTCTATAGGACTACCTTAGCAAAGATACTTCTTACTCTTAACTAATCTATATTAGGAAGAATTTCTTAGCAAACTTTCCATAGACTACCTTTAGCAAATATCTAACTTAGCAAACACCTAAAGATTTTTTTTTTTTTTTTTTTTTTGGTTTTTTGAGACAGGGTTTCTCTGTGTAGCTTTGCGCCTTTCCTGGAACTCACTCTGTAGCCCAGGCTGGCCTCGAACTCATAGAGATCCACCTGGCTCTGCCTCCCAAGTGCTGGGATTAAAGGCATGTGTCACCAATGCCCAGCAGGATTTCTTAACATTTACATTATCTTACAACAACACAGAGATTAATTTTCTTTGGACTCCATTTCAAAGTCAAAAAACAGAATGAGAAGAAAAGCCTTCTAAGGGGCATAATGTATTTTTAAGTGACTTAGCTCTTTATACAATATACTGTCATCCATTAAGGCTGTAATTCTTGGAGTAAAGTTATTTTTTCCCAGATACTCTTCCCACTAGGCACTTTCAGCCATTCCAGAACTGGCAGATAATTATTCAATGGTAGATGGGTTCTTTAGCTAGGAGCAATCTTTTTACCCAAATTCATAACAGCTTCTCTGTGCCATAATTCAGACAAACATTTCTGTTATAGCAGAACTTTCAGCTTGCTCTACAAAAAAAAATATTGCTTCAGGATGAGTGTGAAATTACCATATGGAACTGCTGTAAAGCTCTTAGCAAAAATTTCTTATGCTGCTATTAGGCAATATAAGGCATTTTTCCCAAAGGAGTCTATTTATCAGATCTGCTACTAGTCAAAGGCGGAGCAGCTCTAAGCTCCAATTCTTTTTAGCTTTATATTGGAGCTGATATTCAACAAACTCTTAGATGATTTTCCTCATTCTTAGTTTTTTTAATCTATATTTTAAGATTACTATGAGCATCATTTTGAGTTAAAAAAAAAAAAAAAAAAAAAAAGATTTTCCAGGCAACACTGACATCTTTAGCAGAAAAACTACCGTTCCCAGAATGCATTTTTCTTATATCAGCACACTGTTACAAGTTACCTTTCAGACTACATTTCCCATAGTTTTTTTCAGGTCTGGGAGTCAACTTCTGGTTCCCTTTTACCAGGCTTGTTTTCATTCTTTTGTCCCAGGAGGTTAGAGTCAAATTTTTTGCTTTTTCACCACAGAAGATTGAGGGATTTCTGTTCTCCCTGAAATGGCATTGCTAGGATGTTTCCTCTTGCTGACACTGTTCCAGGAGCTGAGTGTACCTGCCTACTCACACATATTTAGGCAGGCCCCTCCATGCCTGAAGCAAAATTTCCTTGGGGCGAGCATTTGCCCCAGCCACTGGGGAGGGGGGGGGAACAAAAGCACTTAAAACAGAGCTTTCCCACAGCTACTTCAGATAGATTACCTCCTAGACAGCTCAGAGTTTGGTCCCAGCTCATCTCTTCCCCCAGAAACAGTTCCCAACACCACAGTGTAGGCTTTCTCTGCTTCTGAAGGTGGGGGCTTTTGTCCATTTCTGTTTTCAGGGTCTATGTGGTTTATGTTCATAAATAAAGCTTCAGCTTTTTTATCAAGGGAGGTTTTTGTTCTCCCAAGCTTGTATTAGGACAGGTGTATTTCCCTAATCAAGACTTCCACTTGACCCAGTTGCACAGCAAGTTGCATTCATTTGTCTGTGCACTTGCAGACAGCAGCCTATTCCCAGAGTCAACAACTCATCAGGGCTTCACTTCCTCATCTCATGAGAGTAAGTGGTGGAGTAAGTTGAAAGAGCTTGAAACAAAGCTTTTCTCAGAAAGGTCCTTTATCTGATAGAAAAGAAAGCTTTCCTTGATAGTTCTCTGTCCTATCCTGGCTCAGATCCTCCCCCAGACAGAGTATCTGCCACTGCTGCCTCTGCAGCTGCAGACACAGCACCGTTTTATTGCTTTCTCCATGCCAGCAGCTTCCTTAAGCTGCTCTGCGTTTTCCTGAGTGTCTTTGGTTAGGTTCTAACTATGGAGGGATTTCTGAATTCTTTTTACTGGCTAGAAGAGACAGAACTTTAAGAGAGAGGATTTGCCCTGTTCTAAGAAGTTTGCTGCTTTTTCTTAGAGCAAACCACGGGTGAATTCCTGTACTAATATCTCCAGGCAATTCTTATTTTTGTCCTTACAGAAAGAAAAGATGAGAAAGAAAGTTCTGAAAGGCTTTTTAGTTTTTAGAGAAAGAGTATGTTTTTTAAGGAAGCTTTTGTTTGAGAGAGAAAGATTAAATTTTTCCCAGGAAAGAGAAAGACTCCTAAGTTTTCCCAAGATTTCTGTTCTCTAAACTTCTTGGCATCATGACCTAGAGGGAACTAATTCTGCTGCTATGACGTTGTAAAAGTGCTCTCAGGTACTGCTGGTGGAGCAGAGGATTTTTGTTTTGTCCATCCCCACTGCAGGGGTATCTCCTTCCTCTACTTCTTGGGCCTGGCATTTTAGCTGTTCCCAGGCCAGAGCTTCCATAGGAATCTTTTTTCTGCATGATAAGCTCAAAGAAGAGCTTTTTTTTCTGCCCACTAAGCTCAAAGAGGATAGATTTTTCCCAGTTTGCATTCATATCCCCAAAGTTAGAAAAATAAAGATTTAGTTTCTCTGTCTAGTTGCCTATCTTTTATCCTACACTGCCTTACTCTTCTAAGTTTTTCCTACACTATATATTTTCTACACTCCTTATTTTTTGTAGTTAGAAATTAAGAGACAGAAATAGAGAAATCTTGAGAGATTTTTTTTTCCTTTTCTCTCCTGGATTAAACCCCTGACCTGTGGTGGGTCATCTCTCACCCCTACATTTCCCAGAGTACTCTAGTAGGAGCAGCAGGAAATATTAGATAGAAGAAGAGAGGGGAGAGAAACAGAAGATACAGGCTAGCCTCAGAGGGCCTGGATCCTAATCCATCAGGCCCTAACTGTCTCTGTCTTAGGGTATTTAAAGGAATGCCAAGAGGTGGAGCAAAAGACCTCTCCCTGCAACAGCCAAGTGTAGACACCTGCACTCAGGCCTGTAGTCCAATCATCCTCTCTATGCAGAACTGCTGAGTAAAGCCCAAATGTGTTCCAATAGACAATTAATAACATCCATTTAAAATCACATTCCAGAGTTCCTGACCTGTATGTGTTAAGTGAAAGCAAAAGTGTATATATTGGAAAAATATAAAATTCTTTCTTATAAAGGATAGATGCATTTTATAGTTTTATTAAGTTTTATTTAAAAGCATATAAAAGAGATGCATTTTGAAAATTGCATTCATGTGACCACCAATGTCATTAAGACGTAGAAAACTCTGATATATCTATTCTCTTCCTATAGGCAAACATTATTTTGATTTTTATGCACACAGATTGAATAACATTATGCAGACTGAGAAGGTTGTATTTTATAGTTAAGAATACATATATGTATATTTGTATATATGTATATATGTATATAGGTCATGAATTTGAAAGCCAGAAAAGTGGGAAGAGTTGTATGAGAGAGTTTGGAAGGAAGAAAATGTTTTTTAATTTAATTGTTGAATTACATTGTAAATACTTTTTTGAGCCAGTATCAAGTATTATAACATAATGTTTGATCACTTTGATATAAGGTCAAAAGTACAACATAGATTGTATGAATCATCCATATTATTTTGTGCTTCATAGTTCTAATTGCTAAGCAGAGATCAATTTTATGAATATAGCACAATTTTTTATAACTATTTTCAGAACAATGGCTATTTTAATAATTTATAGTGTATGTCAGTCATGAAATAAGCTGTTCTGAGTATTTTTCAACAAGAATTTCTGTGTATCGATGTTTTCTGTTTTATTTAGTCTTGGTGTGGTAGCCATTTATATTTAGCTGTTTTTACCGTTGTTCTTGTTTGATAGCTTTTTCCTAAGTATTTATTATTATAAATAAAATCAGGATTACACTGGATAATGAATTTCTTTTCTTTTGACTTTTGCATGTTTTGCTGCTTGAGAATATTCTGGTCACACATAATAAATGAAGTTTTTCCACTCTCTAGTATTTTCTGTAAACATTTGTTTAAAGTTTGACACTTTTTCAAAGTTGTTTGATGAAATGCCTGAGTTGTAAGTCTTTTTGCATTTGCATTACAATATTTTGATAATGAAATAAAGTGGACCAAAAGCTACAAAGAAGCTGATATAGTCAATTTTATTTCATTCATCTTTTCAAGTAATAATCCCTAGTATTTATTAAATTATCAGCATTAAATTGTCTTTCATACTTTATATTTACACTTTTATTTTACCGTCTTAAGATGTGATCCACTTCTTCATTTTGGGTTTTGACAATTTATGGGTATTTTAAAAAATACTTTTCCTAATCCATATTTTAAGAAACAAATGCTTATCCATTCTGTGACAAAATAAATCAAACTGGGACTTTGTAAACATTTTATACTATTTTCTCTTTCAATAATTTACACTTGTGATGATTAATAACATCAGCTTTATTTACTAGATCCGGAGTGAAAAAAAGATAAGCAACTTATTTTTATCTAAGACAACAGTAAATTCCATGAGAGATATTCATGAACATATTGTTTAAAATGGAAAGACCATCTCTAAGTGCAGTCAGCACCTTGCCTTGGCAGCCTAGATAAAAGGAGATGAGTAAAAGGAAGCTTGGCTTTTTGCCTGCTGGCCCTTACTTTGTAAGGTACCAGTAAGCCATGAGCCGTGCGGTAACTTATAGACTAATAGATATGGGTTAATTTAAGATATAAGAACTAGATAACAAGAACCTGCTGTGGCCATACAGTTTGTAAGCAATACAAGTCTCTGTGTGTTTACTTGGTTGAGTCTGAGTGGCTACGGGACTGGCAGGTGAGAGAGATTTGACCTGACGGTGGGCCAGCCTGGACAGCAAAAAAACTCTAGCTACAAACGGTGCCCAACAGGTTAGCAAGAGTTTCCACCTAAAACCTAAGAAAAAAAGATTCTAAAACAGAGCTAAAAACAGCTTCCTAGTCGACTCTCTCAAGTTAGTGGCAGCATGTGGGTTTGAGCTACTGGCAGGTTCCTGTGGGGTTGAGTCACTGGTGGGTTTGCGCTTGACCTGCAGTATGGCATGAATGAGGCGTCTCCAAGCCACACATTACGCTGTTGCTGTGTGGTAGATTTAGCCTTTGCTAGTACAAAAAAAAAAAAAAAAAAAAAGGAAAAAAGAGAGAGAAAAGAAAAAAAGAGGTTTCTGGGCTAAACGCAGCTTGGATAGAACATAGACCCACTATGGCTCCCAGTGCTAGCAGTAAATTATCTCCACCATGTTGAAAGGCTAAATTGGGCAGAGCTAACAGCCAAGACTTCTGCTTCAGTACTATCCCCTGCAGTTTAAAGCTAGTAGTTACATAATAAGACAGATTCAGATGAAATAAGACTTTAAATGCTTTACAATGTGTGTAAAATGTATGTAGACTTGGAAGAGAAAAAAAGGAATATATACAGTTATATAAAGAAAGATAGTTTTTAAAAACAAAGTCTTTAAAGAGACAGTAAAGGTAGTATAAAAAATAAGCTATGTAAAGATGGATATTACACAGAGAATCTGGATTGCTCTGTCTTTGGGATTTTTAATTGCAGAAAAACATTTGATTATAAAAGCTGTTGAGTTAAGCCAATATGTATATTTTTTTCCTTTTATTTTATTTTACAATACCATTCAGTTCCACATATCAGTCACGGAATCCCCTGTTCTCCCCCCTCATGCTCCCCTCCCCTTCCCCCCAGCCCCCTCCCCATTCCTACCTCCTCCAGGGCAAAGCCTCCCAGGAGAACTGAGATCAACCTGGTAGACTCAGTCTAGGCAGGTCCAGTCCCCTACTCCCAGACTGTGCCAAGCGTCCCTGCGTAAGCCCCAGGTTTCAAACAGCCAACTCATGCAATGAGCACAGGACCCAGCACCACTGCCTAGATGCCTCCCAAACAGATCAAGCCAATCAACTGTCTCACCTATTCAGAGGGCCTGATCCAGTTGGGGGCCCCTCAGCCTTTGGTTCATAGTTCATGTGTTTCCATTCATTTGGCTATTTGTCCCTGTGCTTTATCCAACCTTGGTATCAACAATTCTCGCTCCTATAAACCCTCCTCTTTCTCACTAATTAGACTCCTGGAGCTCCACCCAGGGCCTAGCTATGGATCTCTGCATCCAGATCCCTCAGTCTTTGGATGGGCTGAGATCTACATGAACAACCTGGACATGAGTGGGAGTAATGAAGGGCGAGGGTCGAGGAAAAGAGAGCCTGTGGGAGCAGGAGATCCCAGCTGGATCAAGAACAGAGAGGGAGAACAAGCAATAGGAGACCATGGTAAATGAAGACCACATGAGAAAAGGAAGAAACAAAGTGCTCGAGAGGCCCACAGAAATCCACAAAGATACCCCCACAATAGACTGCTGGCAATGGTCGTGAGACAGACAGAACTGACCTACTCTGGTGATGGTATGGCCAAACACCCTAATAGTCATGCTCCGTATCTTTCTTGGGGTCCTGTTTTCCAGGTAGCCTCCCTGGTGACGTGAGTAGCAGTTCAGTCATCCTTGTTCCACATCTAGTATCTTCCTATGAGTGAGTACATACCATATTTGTCTTTCTGAGTCTGGGTTACCTCACTCAGGATGATTTTTTCTAGATCCATCCATTTGCCTGCAAACCTCATGATGTCATTGTTTTTCTCTGCTGAGTAGTATTCCATTGTGTATATGTGCCACAATTTATTTATCCATTCTTCAATTGAAGAACATCTAGGTTGTTTCCAGGTTTTAAGCTAATATGTATATTTTAAAGATACCTTGACTTCAAATTTGGATGTAAGGATATGTTGCTTTGGAAAGGAGACTCTGCTTTTGTTTCCACAGAAAGCCAGAGGCTATGGATTTGTTCCAGATTAAGATACATCAGGTTTGACGGCCAAGACCTCCTGAAAGGTCTCAATGACCTCATGGCCCAGGTGATCCAACATCCAGAACGGTTTCAAGGCAACTGGCTCAGATAATACACCTTCACAGACTACTCCATATTCCTAAAATTTTCTTTGTGTTCCCATAAGATACAGCATCCCCCTCCAGCAGGAAGTAGTAAGAGAAGCTATGCCCAAATTCCCAAATATAGCAAGCTGGCTTTGGAGATGGAATTGGCTCACTCCTTCTCTAAACCCAAGTACATTGCAAAAAAAGTTTGAGAGATTCTTGTGTCCTATATCAGAAAAGCCCTCTGGTGTGGGACAGAGAAGGACCAATATTTTTATTTAAAACAGGTTCATTATAAATACAGTATCTCTCTAAAAGAAGAAAGGGGGATATGATATAGATATATAGAATATAGATATGATAGGATAAAAGGGTAGATTATTGAATCTACTTTTAAAGAGCAACTTGTTTAAAATGTTTTACATTGTTATAGATTTTAGTTTATTGATACAAGTTTAAATTTAATTTTGTTATACTGTATATATATTTCTACTCTCAATTGAAGTATGTTTATGTAGTTCATTTAAATTGTAATGGATAATTATAATTAGTCTTATATGATAATCAAACTTATAGTCATGTTAGTTTAGTTTTCTAGGTATATATAGATATATTTCAGACAGATAGGTAGTCTTTAAACACTTCAAAGACCTACAGAATATGGAATTTAAACTGTTTTAAAAATTTAGACTTTTTGGGACAGTGAGACATGTCTGCTCCTGGCAGCACCAATTTACTTCAGAGGAACATATACATCAAAAACACTATATATGGAGTTTATCTTCTTCTTTGCAAAAATAGACATTTGGGCAAGAAACTGTTCTTGCCTAGACTGCTTGATCGAGTGGACATTCAGGACCCATAGGAAGGTAACCACTGAACTTTGCTTGCTTGGCAAAATGGTCCTTCAGGTTCCTGCTTCACAGAGGAAACTGCCATATATTCTACAGGACACAGAGAGAAGTGACTGAGAGACTCTAGGCCCATAGGCTGAAGACAGATGCCCCAACATTACAGAGGAACTTTGGATGACTGTCCAGGCTGCCATCTGTCTCTGTCTACTCTCTCAAGACTCCTAAAAGTTGCTTGTGTCCTCCCATTTCTCAGATAATATTATATCTTATTATTATTATATATAATAATAATATATCTTATTATCTTGGGCCTTTGATGTAGTTGAAGACTAGATAGTTATAATTTCCTTAGTTATGATAAGAGATAAGTTAGATATGAAACCTTAGACTCACAAATATAAAATAAATAGGATATCTTCTTTAATTTTGTCAAAATACAAATAGACTAGATATTATAAATAGACTAAATATTGTAACTGTAATTCTTGCTTGATAATTGTTTTGTTATATGAAATTTTACTATGTGAAATTTAAAACTTTCCTTTTTGAGAAAAAAGGAAAAGGGGAAGTACTGTGGATATTGCTCTATATAAATAAAATGCTGATTGGCCAGTAGCCAGGCAGGAAGTATAGGCAGGACAAGCAGAGAAGAGAATTCTGGGAAGTGGAAGGAGTCAGAGGGATGCTGCCAGCCACTGCCATGGAAAGTGAGATGTAAGGTACCCTTAAGCCACGAGCCACGTGGAAACTTATAGAATAATAGATATGGGTTAATTTAAGATATAAGAACTAGATAACAAGAAGCCTGCTTCAGCCATACAATTTGTAAGCAATATAAGTCTCTGTGTGTTTTATTGGTTGGATTTGAGTGACTGTGGGACTGGTGGGTGAGAGAGATTTGTCCTGACTGTGGGCCAGGCAGGACTGAAGAAAAACTCTAGCTACAATACTTTATTTTTAAGGGAAAGTTCATTTATTTTGTTTCTGCTATTGCCTCTCTTTGATATCAGAACTCAGCTTCTTTTGGGCTCCAATAAGGACCAGCACCTCTGCAAGTATCCCCTGGGTCTTTAGTATCAACTAATTTTGCAGACTCTTCACTGTGAAACAGCCATCATTGAACTACACAGATCTAACCATTTATGCTAATCTAATAAATTTCATTTTAATTTACAGTAATTGTATTGGCTCTTTTACTCTATAGAACCTGAGTAATACAGATTGGAGTACCAGGAATGGAGCCATTGCTGTGACACAGTCAGTTGATCATGTTACTTTAGGCCTTTCGAATTCTTTGGAAAGAGGATTTGTAGAACTTTAGGATGGAAAAGCCACTTGGTGCTCTAGGAAAAATCTAATGGGTCTCTCATGTGAGTCTTTAGAAGATAAGAATCCTGGGAGAAACTTGGACAATGGAGACCCAGTTTGTGAAGTTTCAGTGGGAACAAGGACTCTATCAGGAACTAGGCTAGAAACTATTCATATGATATTTTTTGGCTAAAAAATATGGCTTCATTCTGTTCATGTCCCCAAGCACCTGACTGAGGTTCAGTTTAAAGATAATGGGCTTATTCTTTTGTAAAGGGAAATTTCAAGGCAAGATGGTATTCAGTCTTCCTCTGAAGAAGCAACTATGATTAAAAGAAAATTTTAGAGAAGTCTCCTGTGTTGAATTGACACAATAGAAAAGTATTTTCTCAGAGCCACAACACATTTGATTCAGCTGTAGTCCAAGGTAGCCAGGCTGTCTCTTGAGCTAGTAATACAATTTGGTAGTGCTGCCAGCATCATCCATATGGAAGACTTAGGAGGTCATAGAGAGCAGTTGAGGCTATGCAATGTGTAAGAGTATGAGAAGCCTTGGCTTTAAACTTTGAAGGTGTACACAGTTGCATAGGGTAACTCAAAATATTGAAATGCCAGGCAGACTTACCTAAATAGAAAAGTGAAGATATGGAGTGTATCTGGCCCAAATATAAGAGAATATGTATGTGTTCAGGGTTGGAGCAGTGATGATGGATATAAAAGTTCTCTGGATCCCAGAAAATTTTATCACAACACAAAGATGACAGACACAGAGCTCACAGGCTTTACTATTAGACTTGTTGCATCTTTAGTTGTTCTCTGTTTGCTATGCCATTATTCTTGACTTTTGAGTTATAAATGTTTATTCTGTGTTTTTATGTGTTGCAAGTATATAACTTAATTTTTGTTTTAAAGGAATTTCAAAAGATTTGGTCTTTTAAAGTAGACACTTTGGGCTTTTAAAGTAGAATTTTTTGAGATTGTGCACTTTCAAATTTTAACTGTATTTTATGATATAAAATAAACTTGGACCATTTGAGACAGGGGGCAAAAGGTGATGACTTAAAGTGATAATTTGTGTGTCAAGTTGACAAATGGTGGAGTTGCAGTTGTCAACATCACATAATCTAGAATCAACTGAGAACAAAATCTCCATGAGTTATTGGATAGGCTCGTCTTGCCCTATGAGTTATCTGTTCAGTATTCATAATTATGTTAATTGATATAAGAAGACAGAAGTGGACAGAGAGGAGTACCATACCATGAGTTTTGGTTCTAGACTTTCTAAGAATGGAAAAAAAAAACAGCTAAGCACAAGCATCCATGCCCTCCCCCTTGTCTGTGAATGTTACTAGTTACTTTAAGACCTTGCCAACTTGTCTTTCCCACAATGATGAACTGCAAACTTGAACTGTGATACAAATAAACTATTCCTCCCTTGAATTGTTTTTGTCAGGTTATTTTATCACAGAAAAGGAAATGAAACTAGGATACTGATCTTGTTTATACAACCTATGCTGCATGTGTTTGATGTTTTCTCCGATATGTTTATCTTTTACAATAAATCTCAAGATTTACCTCCCAGTAAGCATTTCATTAGCTTTACTATATAATTTCAAATTACTGTGTTTTAAGCAGCAGTTGGATGAAAGTATTTCATAATTTCTTTGTCTTTTTCTTCTTTAGAAAACCAGTTTTATAGAAGCTTCTTAATTTCCAAATATTTGATATTTTTGTTATTCCAAATGTTTTTTCTCTGATGATATGCATTAAAATAAACACATATCTAATATTTCCATCTTGAAATTTGTTAAACAGGCAATAGGTAAGGATATACCTATGGGATGGATATTATAAAGATATTCATTATTTTACACATTTACTAAAAGTGTATTCAAAAGTTCAAATAGTATTTTAGAAAAAGAAATGTACTGAGATTTTTAGTATAAGCTGTGGTCTATTTAAGTGAAAAGTATTTATGTCTTTAAAATACATTTAAAAATTATAAAACAGGGCATGAAATTGGGAGAGAGATATGATAGGGTCTTGGAGGGAATTAGAAGAACTTAGTGAAGTGGCTCCATTCTCTCGATGAGATCCTAAGTTGTGTAAGAGCAGAAAGTGAACTGAACAGCAATGCATGTTAATTGCTTTCTGCTTTTTGAATGTGTATGCAACATGAACAACTGCTTCCAGCTCCTTCTGCCTTAACTTCTCTTCTTTGACTCAATGGACTTTTAACTATGAGCCAAAATAAATACTCTCCCATAAGTTGCTTTCCTGAAGCATTTTTTCACAGTATCAGGAAAAGGAATTAAGGCAAATGACCTCACAAAATACTCATGCTCTATCCCAGTAGTGTTTAAATACATTACATCCATAAAGGCCCTCACAGAATCAGCCATGTCTAGGACCTTAGTAAAGGTCACTTGGTATAGGGAAACTACGAGAGATAGTGAACCTAAACTAATTGCAAGAAGTCTTATCATTGGAAACATTTTTATTTGAGAGTGCAGAGTCAGAGGGAACTATAAATATGGTATGTTATCAAAGGACTGTGAAATCACTGGCTTTGAAGATGTGCAAACCTATAAGGACAGAAAATGTTAAGGCAGATGACTCTCTCCCCTAAGTGGTAGAACAGAATATTCTTGCTCCACAAGGATTACACCAGGTATCCTATCTACAGAACTTTATAAAGGTACATTTGTTCTGTTTCAAGGTGCAGAATTTGTGTTACTTTTTTCCTAAAAAGCAGTAGAAAAACAAGTTATTTCAACTGATATTGACATTGATACATTAGTTTTACATGATAATTTTCAATATATTCTGCCTTTTTCTTTTTACACTCTCAAATCATCTTTATATTAAAACTCTTAAGCATTACATTTTCTACTTCTATCATGTTTGAAAATCCACTCCTTTAAAATAAGATATTTATTTTATTCATATTTAGGTAGATATTTGTATTTTCTTGTTTTGTTTTTCCCCCATCAATACTTTTCCTTCCACCTCTCTGCCCTATCTGTTTTGGATGAGTTAGCATTTCTAATGTTCAAATTTAACAATCATCTAAAGACATTGTGTAAATGTGTGTTTATATATTACTCTTTTATACATTAAGGTTAAATGGTCCATTGCTTTTCATAATCTATCTAGAGTTAATAGTTAATATTGTACTTCTGTATGTAATGTATAATACCCATATTATGCTTTTACCTCCACATTTCCTGTGATTGGGTATCAGCTGACAAATTTGCTCGAACATTTAAACCTTCCAATTCTATCTCCCACAGTTTCTTAGAGGTTGGCTTCTACATTACTTCAGTGATGCAAGAGGTTCTGTGGAGATTTGAAGACACTTTCACTTTCTTACCTCATTTGACAGACTGCATCTTTGATTGTCAGACCTTCTGACAGCCCTAGCCTCCTAACTTTTACATGTTATGTTACAATTGTGGCTTTCTGCTTGACTTACAGTTTCTCAATGTTGTCTACATAAATATGGATCTCACTTAATAACATTTCCTTTTCTCAGCCATTACTTGTCCACATTCTGATTGTTTTGATTGATTTTCAAGACTACATGTAGTTGAACATCTTTGTTCAGATTTTGTCACAGTTACCTACACTCTGGTATGACACATATAACTTCTGCTGTTACTAGGTCAGTGACTATCAGATGCATTATTTTTCCTATCTCCTTAACTACTTTGGAATTACCAATAACTGCTCACCTCTGTGTGCGTGTGTGTGTGTGTGTGTGTGTGTGTGTGTGTGTGTGTGTGTGTGTCTACATGCACCTGTGTGTTTTATATTAAAACATATCATGGTCTTTAGAGAATTTGCTCCAAGACTGCACCAAGGGTATGCAAAAAAATCCACAATGTCAGCAAGAACTAAACTTCTCTGTCTGAGGGATATTAGAAAAGGAACACAAGTGTACTAATGGTAACTTTCTTTTTTAAATTCATCTTGAAAAATCTTCTCTTTGAGAGGAAACTCTAGATAATATATAAGTTACATTTTGAGGATCACATTGCATTTCTTGCATAAACAATAAGAAGCGAAACTATTCTGATAACATGAGAAATCACACAGTGATTGGGCTTAGAATGTCACACCAATCATGTATCTGGTCTAGCTGCAAGTGAGTAACCATGGCAATGCTAGGCTGTCAGCTAGGTTCCCTAATTTGCAGTACGTAAAACAATGACTGGAGGTATGTAGCACTGAGCACTCAGCATATCCCAATGGATAGTAACATTGGGACCTGCCAGGTGGTGGTGGCACATGTGTTTAATCCCAGCACTCAGGAGGCAGAGCCAGGCAGATCTCTGTGAGTTTGGGCTACCAAGTGAGTTCCAGGAAAGGTGCAAAGCTGCACAGAGAAACCCTGTCTTGAAAAACAAAACAAAAAAGAAAAAGAAAAAAAAAACTCAGGACCTAAACAATAAACAGTTAGTTGGCTTGACTAACCTTGAATTTTGTGTCATAAAACTGGCGTCAGGAGTTCATGCAGAGAGTCAGTTGTTGACAGAATTTGTACTGGGAGTTATGTCTTTAATGTTTTAAGCCATACTTTTGCAAGTGAAGAACTGGCACTAAAGTTGCTTCATGTCTGACCTTGGTTCAACAATTAGACACCTGGGAATTTGTCCTTGTGTATTTTCTATGGAGATTTATCTTATGAATTCATTTGCAGGAGCAACTAGCCTGTTTTGAATTTGCTTTGAGGTTTTAAATCAGCTATTTGTATGTAGCTGTCTAGAACTGGAGAGACATGGCCGTTTTCCTATGTTAGCCTGAGCCAATGATATAAAATAGGAACTAAGTGTTTTACAGTCCTCATAGAATAATAAATCTAATTATGAAGCATATCCTAGTATATTTTCTGTTTATCAAAATTGTACAGATTAATAAGAAATCATCTTTAGACAGTCCACATAATAAATGCCCATAATATTGAGATATAATCATGAGATTACATGTCCATATTACATGAGACTGCATGGTAATGGCGAGATTCCACAGCTGCTTTGCACATGTGAAATTATAGACAAAGGCAGAACGTTTTCAGATTCTGTGACCCTGGTAAGCCTTGCTTGAAATGGGGTTCCTCCTTCGTAGAATTATTCATCTGGTGGGTTGATATCTGAACTTTAATTGCTATCTGTTGCATCTCTGATAAAGCCATTGCCAACAGCAGCTATAAGCAGTAACAAAATTACAACATTTCTTCCTTCCCTTTCCTCACTCCAAACTTTCCCATGTACACCTCCTACTCTATTTCAAATTCATGGCCTTTTTTGTTATAACATGCATATGTGTATATGTATATCCATATATGTCCATAAATATGACATCTTCATTCCATATAATGTTATATGTTTTTATGTTTTTAGGGTTGATCATTTGGCACTGAACAACCAGTTGATGGGATCTTCTGTGGGGAGGTCTTCTACTACATGTAGCATGTCTTCTCCTTCACATGCCTTCAGTAAATATTAAAAGTAGCACCATTTTCTTGTTCAATGTTTTGTTGGATTAATACATTTCTTAAGTATCTCTTGTGCCCAAAACCTGAGTTTCTGAGACTGTCAGAGTGAGCAGACCAGACATACTGATATTACACAAAGTGTCCTCTTTCTGGCTTCATCTCTCTCATTGAGACAGTCATCAATTTTGATGAATCTAGCTCAAAAGAACTACATGTCTTTATATACTCAATGCTCTTTAATTATGTTCTTTGATATGTATTGACTAGATAATACAAATATCTTCATAGTTAGTCTCTTAACTTTTAATATCTCTTCTCCTTTCCCAAATATAATGTTCTCTAAGATACAAACCTGTAATACAAGGTGTGTCCACTGGTACTCTAGTGGCATGACAGTTTCCAGGGATACCAGCTCCTCTCTCATTGGACTTGTGAACCATTGCTCCATGGAATGGATCTCATACATGGTGCTCTATGCCTGATCAAATATGTAAGTTTTGGTAGTCTGCATGAAGGCAATTACTACATATCAAGCTGCTTTCTAAATTTCTATTTGTTTACTCTTAGACAAAAGTGACTCTCAGTCTTACAGAAGATTATATTTTCAATGAACTGTGGTGAATACAGAGACTTGTGGCTGAGAATAAATGATATATAAAGACCCCAACATAGACCATTTATTCTTCCCCTGCTAAGGCTGGAGGAACATTACAGACCCTGTAAGGCTCAAGGAACATTGCAGAAGAGTGCATAAAATGATTGTTAGAACAGGAAGACAGGGAGCAAGGTGGTAAAATCTCATCCTATAGACACAAAACAACGAATGTCACAAACTCATAACATTTTACAATTAATTACCCTGGGTCTGTATAAGACAGGCCCTTTCAATATTCATTCATGCATAGTGAGGAGACACATATTACTCAGTCCCTGAGGGCTGAATTATTACCTAAATACGTACTCTGGGAGACAGAGAGCCACTGTCTTCAGTTGTGCAGACACTGGTATACCTATGAGATTCTGATGCTAGATACAATCCCAAGGCCACATATACAGCCCTGCTCAAACTCAGAGGGACAAAACTAAAACAAGCAGACATGAATATGGAAAAGATATTAGAGGAGTAGAAAAGACAGGGGATAGAAGGAGACAAGAATAGGTGCTGTGAGATCCATCAGAATGCATTATACATATGCATAAAACTTGCAAAGAACAAATTTTATTAATAAAAATAAAACAAAATTAAGCTATGCTTATGTCATGTTATCATTTATTGAGTTATTACTCAATGTAACTAGTTTTCCTGTAGGATTATCCCTTGACTATACCATTTGACAGAATATAATTTGATGATGGTAATTACTTTCTGCTCACCTTTCTTTCCATTTTAAGTGACCATTTAGATTACATTACTGTACTAAAACATGAATTTTAAATTGGTATGTGTGTCATATTTTTTATCATCTCTTAGCTTATATTAATTGTACAAAGTAACAGTAACAGGTTTCATTGTAACATCTTAGTAAATTTATATAATATAATTTGATTATACTCATTCCTCCTATAATTTTAACATTTTTCAACATGTGAAATGAACAGAATTTAGAGCTAAGAGGAAACTTAGAAGTCACACAGAATGCTTTGTAAATATAGAAATATTATGAAACCTGTGGACACATGACTGTTGCAGTGGGTGGGGTCTAAAATACCTAAAGAATATTCTTTGTGAAATACATACCTCCCCAAAGTTTTGGAAGAAATAAAAAGTCAAAAGTGTTGTTTGCAACTAATTGGAAAAAATTATGTTAAAATTGTTTATATATATATATATATATATATATATATATATATATATAGAGAGAGAGAGAGAGAGAGGGGGGTGCACACATTCACACACACATTTTTATGATTGAATAAGATTCAAATTTTATAACAATAATTTAATCAGGGACTTTCAAAAATTCTATTTGTATATTGGTTAACTTAATAGTCTGTCTTCTTTGAACTTTCGTTCTTCTATGGATTTAAATACTAGAATGAAAGATACTGAGAAATAGTTATTTAGTCTTTCCCATGAAGAGAAAAAGCTTGCTTAAAGTAGTGTCAATTGTCTGAGATCTTTCAGTATTGTTGTGAGGGTGTTACAGGGTGTTACTATTACTGTTTGAGTTAGGTCTTACTAGGTAGTCTGGCCTGGCTAAGTACTTGCTGTGTAACCCAGGCTGGATTTGACTTTATGATCATCCTTCTGCCTTAGCATCCCACCTTCAGCACTTCTATGGCTCTAAGCTCCTTCTCCATTTTCTCTTTCAACTTTTGGTAAATAACACAATGAAGAGAAAGCCCTGGGGAGCATACCTTTTCTCAGAGGCACCAGTCTTGTACCATGTAAGTATGTGGGATATGCTAGAATATTACTCTTCCACATCAGGGTAAGGAAGATTGAAAATCAAAGCCCAAATAAATTTATAATTTTGGAAAGATTAAAATGGTAATGAAGAGCTCAGATCCAAACACTCATTTATTTCAAGTGCCACACCTTGTTAGAAAGTTTTCTAGTCACAGCTACAATCTGTCCATAAAAACAGTGACACACTCATGATTCATAATCCCACAGTTCACATGATCCCAATGTTCACAGTGTGACTCACAGGACTCATTCTAGCTGGAGTTCACCCAGGTTCATAACCAAGTGGCACTTGGTGCCTTGCAGCTCCACTCACAAGTAGAGTCAGGAGGGGGCCTGGATACTTGTATATGGCACCCATGGTTGGTCAGGTGAATGGTTCTGCTTGAAATTAGGGCATCTGTAATTGTCTTTACTTCCTTTTGCAACCTTAAAATAGTATTGAATGGCTTTTTACTATTTTCCCTATGATTCAATGGAATGTGATGAGCACAAGGCCATTGCAGAATTCTGAAACTGAATATGTTTAAAATCTATAATTAAGTTGGCAATTAAAATATGTGAAGCTTTTTGTTTAAGTTGATTTTTAAAAAAAAAAAACCCTCACTCCCATATAGGCACCAGTATTTTTATTAAAATAAGAAACTGCCTAAATCATAGCTTAATTTGCAATTATGAATTCATTTATTTTTAATATTGTGAAACATACTATGTTCTCCTAAAAAGATGCTCACAATTAACTCTAAAATGGTTCTGAAATGTTGCTTAATAAGCCCAAGTATAAGGTACCTTGACTGTTATATTTTTTTAAGGGATAGTAGTGCAGTTAGCTCTTCACAGGCAATCACATAGCTTTGAAAAGTCATGAGATGCCATAAATTTAATGAACTTTTATTTTAATTTGCATAACTTAAAAGTCCAGAGTGTGCCTGGAGCGGAATTTACTAGAACTCCCTTAATTTACATAGTGCTTCTTCAAGGAATTGGAATGCTGTCCAAGTAACTTTCAAGTCAGTTTGTGAGAGAGGAAGCCCTGGAAGAAGGCACTTAAGACAAAGATTTATGCTCTGCTTTGTTATAACCAAGAGAATAAAATATTATAGGCCACACCTTTTCCCATTAGAAACTGGGTATGTCCACTGGAAAAATAGTACTTTCTAACTCTTGCACTGTGGAGACTGTGGTTTCCTAGTAGAAAGGATTCGGTGTTGGAACCATTATACATCTTAGTTCCCCTGCTTAGTGCCACTGGAGCAGTCAAAACCAACTGAGAAAGAAGTGTAGTTATAGCAACTAGAGGATCCTCAACTGATGCCATGAAATTTCCAAACTGTCTACCTGAACCAAGGAGAGCAATTGCAAGAAGAAAAACAGAATTAGCTGGAAGACCACAGGGGGAAAAAATGTCGCCTTGCAGAAACCAAAGCCAGAATATACAGCAGGCAGAGAGATTGGACAGCTATATCAAATGATGCCTCCAAGGGTTGATTAATCTTGGGGAAGAGAAATAATCATTGGCCTATGAAGTTAAAAGCTGTTGTAATGACAAAGGTATTCTGAGATAAATGAAAGTCATGTTAATAGGAACAATGCAACTGGAGGCACCACAGATGACTCTGCTTGGAAAGTATTTTGTGATTAGAAATCATAAATAGTAGGACCTGAAAGCATTGTGGAGCCCAGAGATGGTCAACCGATCTTAATTTAGTAGACTTTGACTATGTAATCTGCAGTTCTTATATTCCAATTTGTGTTCTATTTGACCTCAAATAATTTATAGCATGACATAGAATATTATATATTCTTTGAATAAATAGAGAATAGGAAAAAATTAAGGTGGTATAGATAAAGTTTCATGGGAGTATTTCAAGAGTGAAAACAGAGTGCCCAAGAATATGTCCAAGGAAGTGAACCTTTAAGGTGATCCCTAAAGGACTGATAGATTCATACTCTGGAGAAATAGAGAAATCTGTTTTCAAACACAGAAGACCATACAAAATAATGTAGAGGTTTTAGGAATGTGCAGCATATTTGCTTGGATTTCTTCAGTGAACATAAGAGTTATAGGAAAGGTGATGAAAAAAAAACGCAGGCTGGGAAGGAAGATTGTGCTGTATTGTGGATGATTTTGTACATGTGAGAATTTAGAACTGAGAACAATCAGTTGAGGAAAACCTGAGTAAATGCTATAGTCTAGATAACTTCCCCACAGAGGCTCATATGCTAAAGTTTGGTCCTAGTACATGGTGGTGTAGAACATGTAACATTTAAGAGATGTGGCCTGGTGAAAGGAAGTAAGGTTTTTTGGCTACTTGCCCTTGAAGGAGATCCTGCAAGCACAGCCACTTCTTTTTCCTCTCTTCCATATCCTGACAATGAGGTGAATGGTTTTGCCATACCATCACCAATGACTGATATGGCAGTTTTGAATATGATGGAAACTTCCATACTCCAGTTGACCTAGTAGCTGGGCCATGACTCAAGGACCTAGTAGCTGAATGAACACTCACAGTCCCCATAGATCAACCTGGAGCAGTGGCTTTCACCCCATTGTTATGTGACTATGACAATTAAAGACTCTCATGGAATATGTAAGACAGATAGAAACAAATTATATTCAAAGTTACAGAAAAGTGAGAAATTGAGGGAAAATGGGAGACATTCCAGAGAGGGAAGGAATTTCTAGGGAAGAAAAAGCCACTGTACTTCCTTTTTTTCACGCTTTTTATAGAGCTATGGCAAAAATAAGACAAAAACTACAGGAATTGCTAGGAGAATTGTTGGCTTTCTAGGATATTATGGGCTGAGCCATGAAAGGTCCACACACATATAGCATATTCCTCTGATCCAAACAGGGAAATAATGTGTTGTCCACATGCTGCATGCACTATTAGAGGTGGCCCAAGGACTACACCCCCATCCATCTCTGATTCTCTTCTTGCTAATTATTGATTAGAGTGTCTGTTAGCTGTCAGTTAATTTTCTAGAATTACTACCCTTCAACCTTGCAGATGCATTTCTTTTAATCTCACCCTCTGTTTTCACCAAGGCCGGTTTCCTTTCCTACCTACAGAGAGCTGGTTCCTGCCACAGTGTGCTTCCACCACAGGCCCAACCACAGGAGAGCCAACTGCCCACGTGCTCAAACCTCTAGAATCATGAGCCAAATGAATCTTTACTCTTTCTGAGCTGTCTGACACAGAAGTTTGCCCTCCCCCTACTTGCAACCCTTTAGCCATTACATGACAAATAGCCAAAGTACTGATAATCATGATAATGGCAACATTTCCAAATTCTTAAAAGATTTCTATTACTTCCAATGTGGATTTAAGGGACAATGACTTTCCTGGAAAACTGTAAGAGGATCAACCAGGAAAAGATAATTAGGTCATGGTGATAAGAGAGTTTCGAATCAGCAAAATGAATTAGTACTAAATTCGGTAGGTATCAGGAAGCCATGATGATTTTCAAGAGAATCTTAACCCAAGAGTGTCCTTTTCACAACAAAGTCCAGTAAGAAACCATTTCTGTGGAGATTCCTTTAGGAACTCACAATATACAAAGAGAACACAGGAGAAGCAGGGAGAAATGCAAAAAAACATGGGCTTTTGGACAATAAAAATGATCAACACAGAACATCTGTGCTACATAGGGCATTTAGGAGACATGTGTGCATGCATAGATGTCTATGCATATTTGCATGTATACACACATACCATATATAGATATATATATGGATGGTGATTGAAACAGGAAGAAATGGGCTTAGACAGCAACCTTGCAGTCTCCTCTTTCCTTCTCTTGATGAACAGAAGTCTTATTAGCAAAAGGTCCTCTTGATTTTAGAGCAGTGTAATCTACACAAATCTCTCTTGTGGATAGGATGGCCTGTGTCTTAGGTGAGATACAAGGAGCTCTCCCTCATATGGACACCAACAGCTTGGCCCTCAAGTAGGAGAACCATCTGTGATTCCTGACTACACTTGTTCTTCTTGACTATGCCTAATCCCTTATCCTGGAAGCATATCTTTACCCCAAACATTCTGACCTTTCAACTTTCTTTTTAGATATTTAATCATTTTGATCTCACTCTAACTTAAGAATTTCATTATATCTTTCCTAAGATGAATTACTTTGCACCTTTCCCACACATTCCTCTCTTACCATGACAGGATGAATAGTTCCTAAGAATGAAGAGTGCTGTCTGCATCCAAGTAACTAGCACAAAGTTCCTCATACAGTGAATGGATAAAATGACATGAACACTAACCCAAATGCTCATTACGTCCATGCTGTGTTTCATTTATTCTCATTCATAAAGAAGTTTCACAGTAAGCTACCAAACGCTAAGCTGTTAGTAACAATATATTGTAGGTGAAGAAACTGAGGAATAGTGCTATTCTACAACTAATCTATGATTACTAGATAGAAAATAATGGAGTTTTTGTCATCAGACTCCAATGTGAGTTTTTCCAAGTTTATAAAGCTCTGTGTATTCAAATTCCAGTTTTTCTGCTATGTTTCAGGTTGATGTGTATCTGTGGCACAATAGGTGGAGAGTGACAGGCAACAAGCAGTCCTGACAGCTCAGCAAATTCATCCAATAACTATTTAATTTTCTCTCACATTACTTGTCCTCTTACATCTGCTGGGCACTGAATTTTTTTGGATTTTTATTGTCATAAGAAAATATCTGAGGATGTAACGTATTTTTAACAAAGGCTTCTTTATTCTTTAGTTCACAGTTTGGGGTACTAAAATCTGACTTCCAGCTGGCTCAGTTGAGTGTCTTCTGGTGAAGGCCTCATGGTAGATGGCCTTGTGATGGACACAAGTGTGTAAGGCTAGGAAGTCAGGGAAGGCACAGAAGGCAGGCCAGGCTTGCTCCTTTATACAATCTGACTATCCTAACAATCTCAGTGCACAGCAGAATGGGGTTCTTCTCAGAACAGAGATCCCTCCACCTCTCACACATGCCCAGCCAAGGGAGGCATCATCCTCATCAGTTGTTAATGTTTGGATACTGGAGTGCATTACAAGCAAGGCAGAGAAATAAAGAGGATCTTTACCTAACTATGGGAGTGATGGGAGGAACATGGGAGTGATGCCTAACACATCTGTTCACAATTCCTTATACAACTTCATGTGGACAGATATTGAATTATCTCATGTTCCTCATATGAGGTGGGAACAGACATCAGTGTTCATATATATCAGTCTCCACAGTCAGAGATTTACTAAATGCATACAACAAGTGGGTAGGTGACTGTGATTATAGATGAAGAAGCAAGACAGACAAGTACTGTCTACAGACCCCACAAGTAGAGGAGCTATATTCAAACAGGTTGTCTTTCTTAGACATGATGCTGGTATCTCTTGCACTTAGCATGTCTTCATTAATAATATATGCAATTTACCATGGAGGAATCATGTTTCAGGGCCAGTGAAAACATTTTAACATCTGAGCCAAAATTTATTATACCAGTTTTTGTGGCAGTGCAATCATAAGACAATGTATATAAATACATACAAGGAGGCGTGTAATGTATATGTGCAATTGTGTGTGTGTGTGTGTGTGTGTGTGTGTGTGTGTGTGTGTGTGTGTGTTAGTAGTAGTAAAAGCAGCTGCAGTAGTTTATAGGGTGGTAGTGGTGGTTCTATTGAGCCAACAGTATGCAAAGACCACCAAATTCATTAGACAGTTTTTATGTTCTGTATTTTCTATTGTGCAACATAAGCAATCAAATGCATTTTACCATTTAGGAAAGTGCCAGGACAAACTCAGAGTACTGGACTTGATCCAGTAGTGTAGATGGTCAGATCCATTTACAGTTTTCTATCAAGGAAGGGAGATGATAAATATTATATCACAAGGTCACTTGGTCAATGCTGTATTCTCCACTCACTTCTGTAACTCCTATTAGGTTAGAGAGAACTCAGCGACATGTGATCCTCACTTATAACTTGGAGTTCTATGTGGTAAACCTGGAGTTAATTTTGTTCTTGCTAAGGATGAGGTAAATCTAGTAGAGCCTGACCTGAGAGCCTCTGTGATCCTCACTTTTGTCTTCTCAAATATAATTAGTCACAAATGACAGTGTAGCAATTGAGCGTTCAGTGAAAATCTTTATTACTGGAATGAGGTGCCAGCAGATCCAGAGGGAATGAGGAAACCTCAGCAGCAAAGAAGTCAGATGTCCTGAACATCACCTCTTTTCCACTGAAGAGTATGCTCTGCTGATTTTGAAGGTTCTCAAACCCACTGACAGGAAAATGGATGCACAGTTTTATTATTGAAATCCATTAAATATTACTGCATATTAAAGAAAAAATTGATATTTTTCTGTATTACTGATTACATGTAGCTTTTGACTGATGGCTTCAAGCCACATTACTATGTCATAATCTAGGAGATGTTACTCTGGGGCTATCTTGCATGTGTTTCATATTATCTGGACCACAATGCATTTTTCTTTTCAAACAAAAGATTAAAAATCAACACACACACACACACACACACACACACACACACACACTCAAAATACACTGGTCTTATCCAGATCTGTCACTAGTAGAATAGTAAGACACCTTTAAGAGCATAGGTGGGCATTCAACACCAGGGGATCTGCCCTGCAGAAAACAACAGCACATCCTTGGAGGAAAAAAAAAAAACAGGGCCAGAATGGAAGAATATGTTTCCATTTGCAAACAAGCTTGCACATCAGACACTTTAAGAAGGAAACACTTCTGGCAAAAAGAAAGCAAAATACATCATAGAATGTGAACCTATGGCCATCAACTGGTCCTTGGGGGATCCCCCTACATATGGAAAAGCAGGTAAAGAAACACACTTCTCAGTTAATGGGTAATCAGCTCAGATTGCTTTGGGGAGTAAGGATTGCTGCTGCACTCCAGGGTAAGGAAGGATTACTTTCAAGCCTAAAGTATTGCCCAGACAGATCCAGAAATTTTTGTTGGGGACAGAAAGAGATGGGCAACTGCAGCATTTGTGACCAGTACCAACATTTGCCTGAGAACCTCTTCCTCACTTTTCAGAAAAGAAGAAAACCTTGAAGCATTGTGTGATGAAACAGTAATCAAAGCCATAAAGGCAACTGGAAGATTTGGGCAGCGCAAGCTGGGTCTTGTGCTCAGTTAGTGCACTGATCCACCCAGCCTGGTCTCACTGATGTCCCTGAGACATTCTTCAAATGCTCTGGCCCACTCACCAAAATACAGCCTGATGTGCCTCACCCGACTATACTTAAGTTCTAACTAGAGACAGTAAATGTGCTTTTCTGCCCTGTGTGTCCTCAAGACCTGAGAAGACACAGTTTGAAAGCTTTTGGATTTAAGTTATGGGATAGGAGTTGATGACAGCTCATTCCAGGTTTCTTCATTTGGATATATGTCCCAATAAATCTCTCCATTTGGATGTATGTCCCCTGTGTTCTTCTCACTGCCTCAAAATCAATGTCCATGATGAAGAAGCACCAGCGAAGTTCTGCAGAAGCCAAGTCAGGATGCCCTCTGATGTGGCCTGCTTTTGCCCCACAGTGAGTCACTGTCTGCTACATTCATTTTTTCCTGGAACTTATCCAACCTGGAAGTATATGTGCACATAGTTGATTGCAGAGACCAGGCCTCACTGGTTCTTGTGCTCCTCATTTCAATACACAGCGTAGCTTGCCAGCACATTGTTGGCACTCTGTAATATATGTTGCATGTGATAAGGCTTCTTCCTACTGCACTGAAAAAGGGGAAAGGAGCTGTTTAGGAGAAATTCCCAATGCTCTACACTGCCCCATTAGCCCTGGCCACCACCTCTCCTCTTACTGATCTTCTCTTTCAGGAATTCAGCCCCCATGTCTTTGCCCAGGAAAGCCCAAGTCCAGTTCAGCTGGCCATGGACTTAGGTTATTTTTGTTTCTCAGAGGTTCAGATGGAAACAACTCAGAGAGAAAACCTTGACACCCTCTCTAGAATTGTGCCTATACTTGATTGACAACCAAGGCAAAGACTGTTTAAAATTTTTCATTTCACTACGATTAAGTATTAAGTGGGTTGTCTTTAACTGATAATTAAAACTTTCCCTTTTTTGAGTGGTTTTAATAGTGAGCCTAGAAATCATTGTTTTATCCTTCAAGTAGAAGGATGGATGACGGTTACTGTACAAGCCTGGTGGATGCAAACAATCAGAGGCAAACACAATTGACTGTTGTCCCAAGCCATGAGAATTTCCAAGATCTGAAGGAGAGATGGGATAGATGTATGGGAAGGTAGAAAGGGCAGAAAGGGAAAGGAGGAATATTGTAATTAAGGTAAGATCACTAACAGGAAAAGAAAGAAATTCCAAGAAAATTAGGTACTTATGGAGTGAAATGGGCCTTAGAAGGTGCTGACTAAAAATACTTTGTGACACTCCATCACAGGCAGGATGAGCTCTGCTCCCAGATTCTCTGTGGCAATCAACCCCCTCACTGATCTCTAACCATTTCTCTCACTAATGCCTCCTGTGGCCAGGATCACCTGCAAAAACCAGGAGTTAGTGTATTTTAAACACATTGCTCTGGTCATTCCCTGATAAAAGAATGATAGACTTTACTCATAAAAAGGCTCGTTTAATCCAACAAACAACCCCAAGGACTTTGGCTGAGAAACTGTCATTAAAATTGCTTCATCTACAAGGAAGCTGCTTCTGCAGAGGTGAAGTAGTGCACCTGAGGCTGATGGTCAGGGAACATCTGGAATAATGTTCTAGTCTGTGCCCAAGTCCCATGCCTGATGCTGACCCACAATATCACTCTCAATGAGTCACGAAACCTTCTGAACTTTAGTTTCTTGTGCAGAGGGTCAAAGCAAAGGCACAAGATAACAGAGAAGATTCAGCATGACCGTGGCCTTCCCAAACCATAGAGCCATAAAATGCAATCTCTCCTCCCTACTTCTGACACGACTAACAGGGAAATCAGTTTTGTGAAGACTGAACTTCTTTCACTGAGCTTATGAGCCAAGATGAGACTCCATTTCATACAAAACACTTGTTATCTGAGGATCAGCATTCTCAATAGTAAATATATCTAAAGTAGCACTTAACCTAAGATCTATAGAACTAGTTTTAGGATAAAAAAAACACTGCAAATAAAAGTTTGAAGCCATGTTTCACATGACATAAGTACTAATAAATATCAGTGTTTCTTGTGTTGAAACTTGAAATGTTCCATGTTTCCCAGAGGCATATGTAAACCTGAAAGTCCACACAATAGCCTTTTAAATCCCATGTCCATGGCCCTCTTCCAAGATTGTTGCTGTTTGCCTGGTAAGGTCTCTAGGCCCTGGGGACAGAGGGTGAGGAGACACAGAGACAACAACACAGACTCCAGAAGGTTGCAAGTAAGCTCTCATTTATTTTTAGGAAAGGGTAAGCCTTATATACCCTCCACCCCACCCTGAGGATAGGTCTGCCTTAGTGTCCATTGTTAAGTTGGTGCTTTCTGATAAGCTCTAGAATCTACTGGCTGTTACTGGCCTCAAGGGCCCCCTTTTGGCTATTTTTGTAGGATGTCTAGTCATTGCAGGAGCAGTATAGCACATGCTCTAGCTTATCTGAAGTGTGCAGCAGTTCCGCTTGCCTCACAGGACCTCCACCATCTTCCTACGGCAAATCCACTTGTGAGGAGGCAGGTCCTGTGAGACTTGATAGGACTTGACAATCACCTCTCCAGACTCACAGCTCAGCCGCAGCCCCCTCTACCTCACACAGGATTAGGTGCTGTGCTGCAGTGGGTTTGCTCTTGCCTGTTCCTCCCTCGGCCTGCCTTATTACTCTTCAGTAAAGGATCCAGTGACTAATTAAAATTCTACTCAGTTACATAATGCCTGAGTGAGTCTGTTCTTGGGCATCTCTCTTGACTATTGCTATGATTCAGGTCAGAACTATAGTTTCTCCAGAAAATGAGCTTTCCATTATCACATGTGAACATCATTCTCCCTACCTCTCTGCTTTCTCTATGACATATGATGGAGGCACACTGTTTCCTCAACCACTGAGTCCCTCATGTGCTGAAGAACATTGACAAAACATAGAATGAGAAGAGGCACTCCCTTAAACACCGAATGAATGTACTCAGAGTCAAGTTCACATTCTCTAACCTAATTTTACCCAAATAAGGTAGAATTCTACCCAAATAAGGTTCTCTGTTTCAGGAGAATGTAGAGGAAATCTTCCCAGGGCTTTCTGGGGGCTCCATGGTCATTGTGGACTTAGACCTTTCCGTTTTGATGTTCTTTATCTTGGCAGAGCACAAATCTTCAAGGTTACCTCATAGTCTAAGAGGGCTGGAGATGCCCACAAAGTTCTACATATTTGCCCACAGTTGCAACCAGTAAAATTTTTTTATTATGGTCACATATAGAGAAACAAGTGAATCTGGGAAATCTGGTCTTTTAGAAACCAGAATAAAAGGTGGAGCTGAGAAAGAATGGATAACTAATACAGGAGACCAGCCTGTCAATGACCTGTTGGTATATTTGCCATGTCTCTTACATATCTCCTTGCATTGGTTTTGGTTTCAAGATTGTGAGGCCCTTGAGGACAGGTATAATCTGTTTAGTGTTAGTGTCAGTATAATCTAGTTTAGTACCTTGGTAACTAGGAGACATTACATTTGCTGAAGTAGTGATTAAAAGAATGAATAAACAATTTAATCAACAAACAAACGGATGTTTGAAATTAATAGGTACAGCTTGTAAATCCACTTCAGTAGTCTCTTTCTATTTGAGTATTTTTCAATTATTAAATCTAATATGTATTACCATTTAAAGTTTAACAAATTGCTTAACAGGAGATCTGAGATTATTCTGACATTTCAAATTAGAGAGGTTTTTTTCTTTTCTTGGCAAACATTAGAGGGCAATAAATTTTCATTAGTTGAGTTTGCCTATTCCCTAATGCAATAGGGCTTATTTTTCTTTCCAAAGGTTAATTGTGTTTTTCAAATGTCTACTCTTTCCTTAACTCACATTGGGTATAATATTTAAACACAGTGACCTCATTCCTTTTTCATATTTTGTTAGCGACTATTCCAATTTTATTATAAAAGTGTTTTGAGCATAATATTCAGGAAAGCTAACTTCACAGCTTTCAAACAATGCTGATTTAAATTTATATTGCAATTCTAAAGGTTTTTCAAAGGTATCTAAATTATGGCTTCTCTAACGAAAGCAGGTATATCTAAATGAAACAAACAGATGCAAATAAAATAGATGGGCAACACATAGATTTCTCTGAGTCTTTTAGGTTTAGAAAATAGAAGTTTAGTGTGCTGAATTTTAAATATGTTTTGATTTGAAATTAATAGCTGATTTGGATCTCAGTGTTTTGTCGTTTATGCCTACTTAATTAGAGATGCACTTGGAAATGTAACACACTCCATGCATCATTAAGCACTTTAAATAATTAATAGTTGATTATTTTCCCTTTTAAGATGGCCTCATTTATAATTCTGCCTCAATGATAAGACTGACCTTTACGTTGAAATTAAGTTGTGCTTCTATTTAGAAAATAGAACTTTGCTTGGAGTGTATAACAAGTGACATCCAGACTTGATGCTCTGTAAAATGTGAAAGTCTTGGCCAGTGTCATACCAGTATTAAATGAAGAGATCAATAATCATGATAGTGTGATGCTTACAATGATGTTTCTTATTGTCTGGTCCCTGGGACCTTTTGCTGACCCCATGGTTGAATCAACAAAGCAGACTGTGGGTACATGCTCTCTCTATGACAAGGGACACTGAGACAGCTGCAGTAAAGCCAAGACAAGAAAAGGACCACCTTCTCACCACTATTCTGAAAACATAGCATTGGACATCTGCTGTGGATGATTGATTGATAAATAAAGTGCTGACTGGCCAGTAGCCAGGCAGGAAGTATAGGCAGGACAAGGAGAGAGGAGAATTCTGTGAAGTGGAAGGCTGAGGCAGAGAGACGCTGCCAGCCACCATGATGAAAAGCATGATGTAAGATAGCGGTAAGCCATAAGCCACATGGCCAGGTATAGATTTATAGAAATGGGTTAATTTAAGATATAAGAACTAGATAGCAAGAAGCCTGTGTCATTGGGCCAAAGAGTTTAAATAATATAGGCATCTCTGCATGTTTACTTAGCTGCAGGATTGCACGTGAGAGAGATTTGTCCTGACCATGGGCCAGGCAGGACCAGGAAAACTTCAACTACAGAAATCCTTTCTTTGAGCCTTCATTACTTTAGTTTTGAGCAGAACATGGTAATCTTGGGAAGTAGAATCTCATAGACAGGTCTACATGTCATCATACTAAAATATTTCTCCACATTAATTTTCTAAGTCAATATCCACCCCCAAAAGACACTCCAAGAAAATGTAGTTTGAGCCAGTATGATCCATTGAGTCAGTTCATGGAAAAAAGACTGAGAAAATAGGTCATCTCTAAAAAGAAGAGGTAATGTCAGCATCATCAGATAAGATGCCATGGCTCCTCTAAGGCAAATTCACTCCTCTATACCATTGTCCCTTAAAGAAAGCACTCACTCAAGCAGACATAACCTCAGTTTGTGTTCTCTTAGATCAAAAAGGGATCATCAAACAACCCCTCTTCCCATAAGCATGGTAATTGCAATCTTCCCATAAATTTGACTTTTGCTGTTTCCTATAAAGGATTTGCCCTTTGTCTTTCAACTACATCCAAATATGTTCTTTGGGGACCATTATATGCATTGTGAGTTATAGTGACGTTGGGTCCCCTTAATCAATGAAGAAAAATGTCCTAGAATTGATGTCTAGGGTGGTGAGAAAGCATCCTGTAGTCAGATGTTTCTCAGATCCCACCAAGCCCCCACATCCCATGGTCTGCTTAAGAATAATCACTCAGAAGCTTATATTGATTATAACTGCTTGGCCTTTAGCTCAGGCTTAATGCTGACTAGCTCTTATACTTAAATTAACCCATAATTCTTATCTATGATTAGCTCATGAATGAAGAGAAAAACTGGCTTTCAAATTCAACATTGTAGGACTGTTACCAGATATTCATATCCATAATCTGTTGCCCAGTCTTCAAAAAGAAATCAGAAAGAAGATATTAGTCAAAAACAAAAGATTGATTTCTAATTTCTCCAAACTAAGGTACGAAAGAACCAAGTTTCTCTCCACCTCCACTATTCCTGGGTAGTCTCACAAGTTATAGAAAACCATGTGACAAAAGCCAGAAGAAATGTGAATTTAGCTGTGTGATAGTTTACACTGGCTATCCTTCCTTGGGTGGCCTCCATCACCCCACTCTCTGCAGCCAACTTCAAGCATGGGAATTATGTTATCACAGGTTATACAGTTATAGGAAGTGTTTTGTTCAAACTGGGGCTTAAGAAAAGGACCAGACATTGTCTCAAAGACCCCCTGTGTTAAAAATAGAAAAGAAATGCAAGGTTTTATGAGATGGTAAGTGGAAGATCCCTATCAGTTCTGGGTCTGGAAGAGTTTGTTGTGCCTGGAATCCTCTCATAGGTACAAGCTAAAGGCTATGCATATGCATATGAGGAAGAATGTTCATACACATCTTTGGATATCTTCAACTTTTTAGTCCCGCATGTCTGCTATGCAAACACTAAAGTTGCAAGTGGAAAAGGACTGATAGTCTCCTAGCTGAAGTGAGGAGAACAAGTAGAATTCTTCCTATGTCCCTCTAGCATCCTAACCAATTCTCTTTTAGCATGGAATCACTATTTCAGTGAGTTCATTAGAATCTCTTAATAACCATATAGGATAAGTATCAATATTTGATAGTTTTAGAATTATAACATGAGCCAGGCAGTGGTGGTGCATGCCTTTAATCTCAGCACTCGGGAGGCAGAGCTAGGTGGATCTCTGTGAGTTCTAGGACAGCCTGATCTATAGAGCGAGATCCAGGACAGGCACCAAAACTACACAGAGAAACCCTGTCTCAAAAAAACAAAAAAAAATTATGACATGATGATTTAAATATATTAGCAATTTAAAAATCCAGGAGATATAATATCCTACAGTTTTGGAAATGACAAAGAAAGAAAATAAATAATATTAAATAATTATGACAAATTTATGCACATTATATTTCTTATTAAAAAGCATATGATGGAATGATGAAAGCTGCATAATAAAGGCTTGAAATGCAGATTTTTTTTTTGCTTCTTAGGAAGAAATCTTGGCTTGCTCATTCCAGAAACTGAATATGTTTGTACACACTTCCATAACAATGCTATTCTTGAAACACCATTATAATAGTGCAAAGGTTGAAATTCTTGCATGTGAAATTTTTAAGTTGCTTAGCTATACAGTTAATAGAAATGTCAACTGTGCTTCAGACTTGTCCCCTTCCCCAAGACCTTCAGGAGTCATGTTCAACAGGTGAACTAACCTTCCGCATGTTGTATAGTAAACATATAAATCTTAGTGGAGTAAAGTAGCCTTTCAGGGAGTTATTGACTTCCTTGTGGTTAATTATTTTATGAATGATCTTGATGCTTTGTGCCTCAGAGTGATTTTTCATGGTGAGTTACAGTTTCAACGCATTAATATTTTCACAGATCCTTTATTTACCAAAAAGTTTCAAGTCAGAGTGATCAGGGATCACAACCATTGGACTAAGAAGATTGCCATAGATTTCAGATCACAGGAACTGTTAAAAAAAATACTGCAGATATTTTTACCTTGCATTAATCCAACCCTAGCTTTGAAAGAGAGAATCATCTGGAGGGGCTGTTTTAATATTATTATAGTTGTACCCAAATACCTGAGAGAAAAATTTAGAGAGGAAAAGGTTTTTTTTGGCTTGCAGTTCCAAAAGATTTGTGCCATTGTCAGTTAGAACTGTGTACTGGTGTAGAACATCATGGTGACAGGAGGGGACAGTGGAGGAGACCTGCTAACTTCAGGGCATGCAGGAAGCAGGAGGAAGCAAGGAACCAGGAGTAACATATCCTAAGTATCCATGTCTAGTGACCTACTTCTTTCATTTAAGTTCCACATTCTAGAGGAAACTAGATGGAGGACTTGAAGCAGAGTCCATGGAGGAATGCTACTTATAGGTTTGAGTTCCTATCCTTTGCTCAGTTTGCTTTCTTATACAACTCAGGACCACCTGCTCAGGGGTGACACAGCCCACAGTGAGCTGGATCTTTCCACATTAATAATTAATCAAGAAACTGTCCCACGGACTGGCTTTCAGGTCAGTCTGAGGGAGGTATTTTCTCAGTTGAGGTTTCTTCTTTCCAGATGGCTGTTGCTTGAGTCAAACGGAGCATGCACAATCACACACACACATATACACACACACAAAAAAAATCCAGCCCAACCTTTGTTTCCACTTACCACCTAGAAAGGTATTTCAATATGATAGATTTGAAAATTTATGAATCTAAAATTTTATACACACACACACATATATATGTATATATATAATTATCATTTAGCTAATGACACATTGTGAATCAAAAAGTGAACTACCCTATGCTCAGCAGCTGAAAGCTACTGACTCAATACTCCAATGGATTGCTGAGTAAGGCAAAGGTATCCTTGCAGTGTTCCCTATAGTCTGTCCTTCAGGAGTCTGTCTGCTGGCAGGTGGGTGGAGGGACAATGTCTATGCTCAGTCTCTTCATCTAGCTATTGCAATGGGGAATGTTCTCTGGACTCAGTGTTACAAGAAAGAAAGGGGCCGTTGGAAAGTTTGGGGTCTCTTGAAGTATTACATAAGCTCAGAACAACACACCCAGGATCTGCTTTCTCCTCTATTGACTGAGGAAAGCAGCAGCCTGCCCAAGATTCCAAGAGAGATAGTGAGATGGTGTATAAATGGCCCAGACCTGGGGAGGACCAGGAAAATTGGGCCAGTTTTGCCATCAATACACCAAGACATAAACAAATCAAAATGAAAATTTCAAAAGGATTTATTGTAAGAAATAAACCAGGAAAAGCACTTGCTTGTTCTCTGAAGAAATAGAAAGAAAATATGGATCATTTGAGAGTAAAAATAGATAAATGATGAGGTTTTTAGTCAAGACACAAGTGATTTATATAGTGAAGACTGACAAGAAAAAAACTGGATTATCACCATGCTATAATTTAAAATGCCTGGGAAGTACTACTGGTTAGAATTGATAAAGCACATAGCTCAGTCTGAGCAGGCAAGTAAAGAAAAATGTTAGGAATGCATTGAAAAAGAACAGATATAAATAAATAAAGTTGGAAGAGAAATAATTAAAAGTAACACCAACATCATCCCTCCATCATCCAATGGTGCTCCTGAAAGTAAACGACACAACTGGAGAGAAATTCTGTCACAAGAGTCAACAAAAGAAAATATCGGATTTCTGCATTTATTATTATTTCATTTTGAGGCAGTATCTTGCTTTGCAGCTAAGGCAGACCTCAAACTCACGGTATAGCCAACATTGGCCTCAGGCTTGTAATTCTCCTGCCTCAGTCTCTCAGTGCTGGGATTACATATGTGGAACAGCAGATCCCATGAAGAACACATGAAGAAGAAATATTTAGTCATGCTGGTAACTTATAATTCACTAAATGTCAACAAAATATAATGCAAATGAACCTAAAATTAAGATAGTAAAGAATATTTTAATGTTGAGAATTTCTAATTAAAAGATCAATTGTATACTTTTAAGATGATAATATCATATAGAAATCACTAGGAAAACTGGGGCACAAACATGGTATAAAAGGCTGTAAGTCTATAATGAAGTCAAAGACAAATGTTTACAAATAAAATGTAATTGATACTTGCAATTTCAGAACATGTAGCAGAACAGAAAACTACCTACCAACTATTTTTCATTCTCTTTCAAAAGTACTATTAAGAATTGGAGTAATTCCTGTGACACAATGTATATTAATTTGAAATTATATGCAGGAATCCTGGATATGATTTTTGTATATTTTGCACTATACTAAAATAATAGTGTATGATGACAAAGATGTAAAAATTTATAACAACTAAATATCAGCTGAAAATTAAAAGTAGGTATCCATTATAGAAATAATTGAGTTGAAAAGTACATATTTTGAATATTTCTGAGAAGCGTATTATAAATTTCTCTGCCTATTACTAAGAAATGTTGCTACTAAGTGAGTAATACATTTTTACAATACAAACACAATGAAGAAAAATTATTTAAATAGAATAAAATTATAATTAATGAAAGTTTTTTCTACCTGTCTTAGACAATACCAAAATGAATTAATTTTTTTCTTTTGGTCATGCAGTATGGATTTAAATGCCTATCTATGCAGAATAAGTATAAAATGCATAGATATAAAAGAGAAGAAACAATTACTTTTAAAGATTTATGAATGCCTACTGAATATATGGCAAATATCCTGGAAATAACAATCAGGAATAAGGCCAAATAAAATTTAAATAATAAAGTAACTTCTGAATTACAGCAATATATCTTTTTCATAAAGAAAAGAAAAATATTTTCAAATGGTTTCAAAATTATGAAATACTTTCATTTTGCAGGATATTTACAAAATCTATGTCAGCAAAATTATGCACTCAAGGAAATAAAAGTACATTGAGGGGGTAGACACATCCAGCACTTGAAAGGAGTCATCCCATGTAGCGATCATTTTATATCTCACTCTGATATGTTAACAGTTACAGTTGTGTTCAATTACCTTGGTATAGTTCTAGAACACTGGTTCTCAGCCTTCCTAATGCTGAAACCCTTTACATCAGTTCCTCAAGTTCTGGTGACTCCCAACCATAAAATTATTTTGTTGCTACTTCATAATTGTAATTTTGCTACTGTTATCAATTGTAATGTAAATATCTGTGTTTCCTGATGGCCTTAGGTGAACCCTGTGAAAGGGTCTTTCAACCCCAAAGAGGTAGTGAACCACAGATTGAGAACCACTGTTCTAGAAGTTATTGAGACAGCTATGCTTAATTATAGGAAGAAACAGGTTGATGGAATGAGAATTAGGCTTTTATACAGAATGTATCAGAGGTAGACACACCTTCATTTCACACAAAACACACAATATTACAAAATGCTAAAAGGAAGCCAATGGCAAGACTGATTAAAACATGTATATCAGTTTAAATGAAAGCTTAAAACAATAGTATTAAGTCAAGCAGTGTTCACATGATAATTTGCCACAGTGATATTGAAATGTGAATGACATAAGGTTTCAAAGTATAGTGCCTCATCTCAGAAAAAAAGTTCAAAGTTTGGAAAAACCCACACACTGACTTTGGAAACATTAAAGCAACTGTGCTCTGTGTGTGGTGGAACTGCCAAAGCACTTCCTGCAAAGCTTTCTTTTATACCTGCTGTATACAGCAAGAGAGTCTGTGGGGCAGCTTGTGCAAGTGGAGAAAGCACTGGAATCAATTTCCTTTCCTACACCCTGGCAAGATTTATCGGAGAGAACTCACTCTGCAATTATAGCGACGTGAGCAATTTGGAGGAAGGTAACAAGGTTTCCATAAAGAGAAATGTGGGGTATTAATCTACCCCCCGGATCTCTCTGAAAATGAGTAAATAAGCAAGTGGCACAAATCATTTCCCTCCCTTTGGCAAAATTTCAATGGGGAAGCTATGAAATGAATTATCATTAAGGTTTAGAACAACGTTTTATCATGAATAAGGAACTGGGAATTGAAATATGCCCCCGTCAGTAGATTAATCTTTCCTTGGTATTCTGTTTTATTCCTCTACTCAAAAATCAATGAATTCCAGCCCACCTGGAAAGTATTGTATGACTTATATAGCTGGGAGTCTAATGTCCTTGACGCACTCACTCTACTTAACTCTTGTCTTCCTACAAGGACCTCATATTCTGGCCAACTCCATCCAGTGGAAATACAATATACATTATAAAAACAAAGGAAGTTGGATGTGTAGGGAAGCAGGGTTGGATCTGGGAGAGTTGAAGGTGCCAAAACTCATTGTATGGAATTCTGAAGGAACTAATAAGATTACTTAAATAAACGGGATTTAGTGGTATAAGACTAGCCTAATATTTGTGAGATGGTTGGTTCAATCTTCAGGAGCACAAACATGAAAATAAAATATAAAGAAGTTGTGAGATTAATTTTAATGCTTTTTTATTTAACCTGTTAAAATGTTATTGTTTCAACACTCAAGAAAAATAAAAATATAGTGACTGTTTTAGACTCCTTGTTTTTTCTGTCTCTGATAAGCCAGTATGTCTCTTACAGTTGAAGCATACCTCAACCCAGGGTGGCCACACTCAGGTGAGCGAGAAGCACCAATCAGGAGACCAGGCTGTGAGAGAGGCAGCTCTAGGAAGCTGAGGGACTACCTTGATCTCCAGAGACAGCCCATCCACAACAGGCTCATCCATTTCTAGATTTCAAACTTCTGGCTTGCATGAAGAACCCTTTCTGCAATGCTGAAAGGCTCTTAAGTTCAAACATACATAGACATACAGGACTGTGTTTCATGTTCATTTATACATATAGATACAGATTCAGACAGATATCCATGTTGATAGCCTCTCCTGAAACACTCTTACCTCACATCACTGGTCTCAGTAATTTAGCCAACAATCACATTCTTGGATAATCCTTGGTTTTATTTTTCAAAGGCAAAGATATCCCTTTATATCTATAACTCCCTCACTCTTTCCTCACCATCTCACTTTTCTAGTAGAACATACCTACTTTCTTTAAACTGACTTTTCTTATTGATCACATGTTGAAACAGCAAGATACTAAAATGCTAGTCCTACTGACAGTTTCATATGTAGTGAGGGATGAGATACACCACAAAATACTTTATATATTGTAGATTTCAGGGTTATTGAAATGCCAAGAAATGGCTAGGATTAATTTCATTGAAAAGAACTCTGAGTTTGGCGCATGATCAGAAGTCCGACAATCTCTAGCATGGAGAAAGGAGGGATAATGCATCTAAGGAGAAAATCTGCCCTATTTATAAAATGATGTGCTCATTTCCAAAGCCAGTAATGGAGGTTGAAATGGGCAGCCTGCTTCTTAAGCACAACAGGACAGTGAGCCACCAAGTTAGCTGGGGTAATACAGAGAAACGAAAACATTATTAGTGAAGAATCTGAGAAGTTCAGTTTAATGGAACAAAGGCTACCGTTAAACTTGTGACCCAGTTGACAGCTCAGAGTTCACAGAAATGTTCACAGGAGAATGAACAGCTTGAAACCTAGAAGCGGATGTTCCTACCTGGTGGAACTGTCCTGGAGTGCCAGGGAGTGAAGATAATGGCAGAAATCTGCCAGTTATCCCAAGAAGAAAAGGGCATCAGTCACAGGAGGTGGTCCAGAATAGACCAGAAGCTACTGGCTTCCTGGTGAGCATGAGACCCAGAAAACATTACAGCTACTGGGATTCCCACAGAGCTGTCAGGATGAAGACTGTGCTTAGGCCACCAGGGAAGAAATAGTTTGCAGTGAGCATGAGAGACCTAAAAAAAAAACAGACAATGCTTCTCTCTTTTAAGCTCTCCATCTGAGAATTTCTTATCATGGAGAAAGATCACACCCATGGAAGCAGAATGGGATCCAAAATTATACTCAAACACACAATAAAAATTTGAATTATTAAGCAACAAGCAGGTCTGGAAAGATGATCCAATGAATTAAGGGACTCTGCTGCCAAGATTGCTGACCTGAGTTCAATCCCAGGAACCCAGAGGATGGAAGGAAAGATTTGATTCCTACAATTTTCCCTCAGCTCTCCACATGTGTGAGTTCACAAGCAAACACACACACACACACACACACACACACAGAGAGAGAGAGAGAGAGAGAGAGAGAGAGAGAGAGAGAGAGAGAGAGAGAGAGAGAGAGAGAGAGGAAATGTTTCAATAAAAAGAAACAAGAGCCGGGCGGTGGTGGCGCACGCCTTTAATCCCAGCACTCGGGAGGCAGAGCCAGGCGGATCTCTGTGAGTTTGAGGCTAGCCTGGGCTACCAAGTGAGCTCCAGGAAAGGCGCAAAGCTACGCAGAGAAACCCTGTCTCGAAAAACCAAAAAAAAAAAAAAAAAAAAAAAGAAACAAGAATAGTCAGAAGAAAAGAGCTAATAGGTACTTGGAAGCAAAGCCATATCAGTTAATGACATGGATAGTTAAACTGTATAAATATAAATCTATTTAGAAACAGTGAGAAACTTCAGGCTGTGTCTATTTGCTTATGAGAGCTCAGGGTTTACAGGACATGAAGAATCAGACATGTTAGTAGGACAGATTGCAATCAGAATGTTCCATTTCTAAACAAAGTAATCATGCTTTGTATTTAGGATGTTTATCAACAGGATGCATTCAAAGTCTGTAATTTGATAATTTTATCATTGTACAAATATCATAAACTATATTTGCGTGTATACACTATGCAGTTGCTTTGCTTACATTGCATTGCATGAAAACAGTGTGGTTCCATAACAATGACTATAATGCTAAGAAAAAAAGAAAAATTTCAGCTTCATTATAATTTTATGGAGCTCATTACATGTGCAGTCTGTCAGTGACCAAAACACTTCTGAGGTGCATGATGATACTCACAAATGGAAGCAATGAAAATATCTTTCAGGTATTCTGTGATTAAATTGCATCTTGCCACAGTCAAATAACTCCACCTTGGCTATTTCTTTTTCTAGTAACAAAAATATCACTTAAATCTCCCAGTTTTGAAGGCAAAATCAAGGAATAATTCAGGGAAAGTGCAAAATATTCAGAACAGCACTCTGTGTGGGGTGAAATCTGAAAGCAGCTGCACTGTGGGAAGGATCTTAGCAGCACCAAGAAGGAGGCCATATGATAGGGCTGCTCAATAAGACATAGGAAGCTTGTGTGCAAAGATAGCTCAGTGCAGCCACCCTGGAAGCAACACACAAAAGCCAGTCTAAATACAGAATGCAGAACAAAAATCAAGTCTTTAGTGTGCCTGCAGCAAATACAAAAAAAAAAAAATGAATTGCATAGATATGATTATCTTCTAGGAAAACATATTTCTGCTACATCTCTAATACCATTAAAATGAGAGATGACTAAACAGATGGCATAAATTTAATTCAATTATCTTTTCAGCTAAAACGTAAGAAAATGTATTGAAAGGACTTAAATTGGCAATAAAGGAATCTGAGAAGAAAATGCTCTCTCTTCTCATAACTTTTCTCTTTTTTTTATTTTCTATATCCACTTATATAATGAAACATGATTGAATCAGATCCCTCATTTCCTTCCTCAAATGCCCACCACAGGTCCCCTAACATGCCCTCTCTTAACTTCATTTCTTGTGTGTGTGTGTGTGTGTGCGCACGTGTGTGTGCATGCGTGCGTGCATGAGTGCGTGCGTGCGTGCGTGTGTGTGTGTGCATGTGTGTGTGTGTGTGTGTGTGTGTGTGTATGTGCTGTTTGATAACCCGCTAAGTCTTATTAGTGCTACCTTTATCTCCAAGGATATGAGGCCAGTCTCTGGAGCATGAAAAATTACCATAAGGAACATACTTTTAAAACAATGATTTCTCCCTTCCCTAACACCTATTAACTATCTACTAATAGCTTGTCAGTAATGGGTGTGACACATCCTTCATCCCTGGAAGAATTTTGACTGGCTTCTTTTTGTAGATGTTCTATTTGATTAAGCACAGCTACTATGAATTCATGAATTCAATAGCCATTTCTTGTCCAAAAGACAGTCTTTTGCAGAATGTTTTCCCACCCAGAAGCTATATTTTCCCCCTCTTTTTCTGTGATGTTTCCTGAGCCTTTGTAGGAGGTTGTTTGTTAAAGATATCCTTTTTACAGGTGTGTACTCTGTTTAGTTTCTTATTCTCATCACTGACCAACTATGAATGTTTGTATTTATGGCTGACCACTAAAAGGAAGCTTCTTACCAAGGTTAAGTGCATCCCAGGTCTATGGCATTAACAAAAATTTTTAGAAGGCAATCTTATGATATGATCATGAAGCAAATAACAAAAGACAATAACTCCATGCCCTATAGCCAAAGAATGTGAAATCTACAATGATACTGTCTTAATATAATGTTGATAAACAACTAGGGATGTTAGCGGTGTGGTTTGGGAGACATCTGGAGCTTTTATATCCAATAACTCATAGATTTTGGGTAAAATAAGAGAAGAGGTATAGAATACTTGATGTGGAAAGGTTTAAATAGGGAGGGGGGTTACATTAGAGCAGAAATCAAGGGGTAGAAAGCAGGTATAACCCAAACAAAGGGCATATGAATGTATGGGAAGACAACACAATTAGAAATAAAACTGGAGGTCTCTGCCTCCATCTCAAGCTGTTCACACAGATCTCCTCTTCCAAACTTCCTTCCTAACCACTTATCCATTTGTTTCATTCCCAAATTCCAGGATACATTGCCTGGGAACCTGACAGCTAAACCTGCCAGAGAAGCAAATAGGCCAGTGAAGCATGTAGGGAAACTTCAACTCTTCACTCTCCCTTCTTTCTTCCAAATGGAATCCCCAGCTTCATCTCCAGTTCTGTAGCAAGCTGTCTGTTGGGACCTCTTCTCCCTTTCTACCGCCATTCCCCAGAGATCAAGCAGATCCTGGTAGAACACTCTGCTATCCTCCCTACTGTAGAATTCCTCAACCCACACACCCCCTCCTAGCCCACCCTCATTCCTAAAGTCAGTTCCCAACAACCAGAAACACATTGTGCCCAGAACACCCAGTAGTCACACCTAGGGGCAAAAGACATCCACCACACTCTCCTGAGACTAGAGAGAACAGCAGAACCAAGCAAGAACAACAGCAAAAAAAAAAAAAAAAAAAAAAAAAAAAAAAAAAAAAAAAAAAAAAAAAAACCACTCAACATTGACAGGACCAGAGATGAGCACCTAGAATTAGAATTACAATATTCCCAAATCCCAAAGCCTAGAGGCAGTGTAAGCGCACAATGAATAATAGCTAGGGCAATATGCCCCTAGAGGCCAACACCCTTACAAACAATAAACCCTGAGAAATGCAACAGAGCTGAAAAACCAAAAAAGGATGTTAACAGCCTTTATAAATATGGTAGTGCTCGTTAAAAAAGGAGTGAATAAATCTGTTAAGCAAGCTATGAAATACAAACAAAGAATGAAAGGAAATATCTTTGAAAGATATTTCAAAGCCTGAAAGTGGAAATAGAATATAGAAAGCCCAAACTGAAGTGAAAAATTTAGGAACTCCAACAGAAACCTCAAAAGCAAGCCTCAGAAACAGAATTCAAGAGATGGGAGGAAGAATCTTAAGAGTGAGGATAAAATAGAAGAAATGATATCCTGGTCAAAGAAAATGGCTAAAAAGCTTGGGTACAAAATATCCAGAAAATCTGGGACACTACATATGGACAAAAATCTAGGAATAATAGGAATAAAAAAAGGAGAAGAAACCCAGGTTAAAAGAACAGAAAATATTTTCAACAAAATTATAGAAGAAAAATTTTCCTAACCTAAAGAAGGAAGTGCTAATCAAGGTGCAAGAAGCCTACAAAATGCCACATAGACTTGACCAGAAAAGAAATTCCCCCATGGCACATAATAATTAAAACACTAAATATGCATAACAAAGAAAGAACATTGAAAGTTGAAAGAGGGCTGGAGAGATGGCTCAGAGGTTAAGAGCACTGACTGCTGCTCTTCCAGAGGTTCTAAGTTCAGCAACCACATGATGGCTCACAACCATCTGTAATGAGATTTGGTGCCCTCTTCTGGCCTGCAGGCATACATGCAGACATAACATTGTACACAAATAATTTTTAAAAAAATGTCAGGTGGTGATGGCACATGCCTAATCCCAGCACTCGGGAGGCAGAGGCAGAGAGATGATGCAGACCCCACCCTCTCTCTCTGCTCCCTGATCTGCTCCTGTCATCTTTCTCTCTCTCCAGACCTGGCTCTCCTTTCTCCTATTCCCTCCTTCCTCCCAGTAAAGCTCTTTTTAACTCTGGTAGTTGTGGCCGTGGCTTGTGACTTTTCCACTGGTACCCAGTGCCACCGCCAGTGCCATTTATCATCCTTTCATTGGTGCTGTGACTCGGATAGGAAATCCCATGCACTCTGAGCCCGGGCCTGAGCATTGTTGGAAATCAATACCAAGGACCTGCGACTGCCTGCTACGCATTTGCCCAGCCACCACTGCCATCTCCCCCACCACCATGGTGCCATGTCAGGACTGTGTTCACACTGCCATAATTGCTGCCACTGCTGCTGCTGCTGCTGCGTCTCCCTCCACCACACATGCTGCCAAGATTTGGTGAGTCCTACGCCATTTCTTGAAGCTGTAGCCTGAGCTATATTCCTCATGCCGGACCCCCGGGGGGTCCTTGGCTGCATACCATGACACATTCGATCTTGACGAACATAGGATGCTGTCCAGGCCCCGGGGTCCTCCGGGTATGTATGCCCCAGCCCTTACCCTTATCATGATGATGGTTCAGGTAATTTGTGCTGTTAATCCTGGTCTGTAGACTTCCTATTCTCAAGGATGCTTGAAATAGGAGCCTGGGATCCCATTTGTTATTTTAATTTTTTATTTTTCTCTCTTGGCACTGTAGCCATGGGACATGGGGTGGATACCAGTAAATTTGACCATTTCAACCCCAATATTTCGCAGGAATTATCTAACCTCTGCCAGTGAAAAGGGCAAATGAAAAGAGTTACCTTATCCCCAAGCTTTCTACCAAAGTTCTGAACCCTTCTCCTTCTCCATTTCTGATTCTTTCTCTGCCATTTGCAACCACTTCTGTCTATCTGAATCCCCTTCTCTGCTTTCTGGTATTGGGTGGGCTTTAGCTCACCTTAACTCCTCCTACTCATTCTCAAGCTGCCCTGAGAAGCACAGACAGGTCTGAAAGCAGGCCATGATCCATGCAAATAAGTTTACAGTAATGAGGATGGCTCTTTAACCAGAGATCAGTTTATAGCCTGCCTCATGGCAGGTCTTCCTAAAGCTATACCCAGAACAGCAGACATAAAAAAAATTCAAATTCAAAACATGGAGTAAAACCCATCTCTTGTCCCCCCAAACCTCCCTGACATAGGGTTAAAACTTAAGCATCTGGAGAGCAAGGCTCCTGACCCCACAGGCTGAAGTTTCAGCTGTGGCATTTAAGGTGTACCAGGGAAGAGATGAAAAAAGCCCAAAAACAGAATTGACAAGTGCTGGCACACACTGGCTCCCAAAAGCCATGGGGTCCATGTTTTAAGTGCAAAAAAAGAAAAAAAGGCCATGTGGGCTAGTGCATGCCCTGCCAGGCCATCAACTGAGCCTTGTTCAGAGTGCCACCTGGATAGGCAACTGGTCAGTTGACTGCACTCAGGAACCAAGGGGCAGGGGGACATACAAAGACCTCCAGCAGACCTGCAGGCTTGGCCGCAGACTTGCTTGCAGGGAAACCAGAACACAGCATGGAAGTGATCCATTTCTTTCCTTCTGGACACCAGAGCCACTAACCCAGTTCTGGGAGTTTGGGGTTCTCACCTCTCATTGTTTCCCTATTGTCAGGGTAGGGAGGATAGCCATACCCCCCTCCCCAGACTTAACTGAACTTTCAGGGTTACTTAATGGGAAAAGATTTTCCAGCTAGGATCGGTGCTTTCATTTCATTGCTCCCTCCATGTGCCTCACTCCAGACTTGTCAAAGTGCTTCTCCTCCTCATGCACACAGACAGGGCCCTGATCTCTGCCTTGTCCCTAATTCCAAAGAAATAAGTTCTCATGTACCGCAACTTTTCTCTTCCCAGTTCCCTCTTCTAATTTACTGCTCAGCTAATGGCTGCTTTGGACCACCAAAGAACTGGAGTCCAGGGATCATGAAGTAAGAAACTCTAACAGCTAAAAGGTATTTATACCCCCAGACCCAAAAGTGTCTGTGCTCTGCAAAAACAGACTTCAATATAACTATCTATTACTGTTAAATACTCTCAACAATTGATCACCTGTGTCTCCTGGATGCTAAACTAGTAAAGGAAACAGGCGCCTTAAAATAATCTGTCTCTGATAAAGCTTAAAAACATGTTCCAAACTCTCTGTCTCTCTCATTAACACAAACCAATATAAACTGAGTACAATGGTCACTAGTTTTTGCATGGCTGCTTCTTAACATGTTCAAAAGTTTTCCCAAACTTCAGAAACCAGCTTAAATCCATCTGGACAGGTCAGATCTACTTCAGGCTTTTTCTGTTTCACCAGCATTCTATCAGACAAAAAGGCAGCCAGCCTGCCAAGCCAAGAGGCATGGATGACTCCAGGGCAGCTGAACAGCCCACAATCCCAGGATGCCTGTTTACCTTGGAAGGCCCCCTTCTCTACCCCCCTAAGTGCCAACTGACATCCACAAAGTCAGCTGGAAGCAGTATTTCTGGGATTTCTATTCCTATTCACTTGCTTTTTTTATAATAAGCAAAAAGTTTGGAATGTTGGGATCCTGCCCTCACTCCTGCACATGTGCAGCTTGGGGTGCTGTATTATCAGGGGGTGCTGGCAACTGTATACACATGGCATGGACACAAAATCTGCATCTTAAAAAGCCAGACGCAGACCCCACCCTCTATCTCTGCTCTCTGCTTTCTCTCCTCTGCTCCAGCCATCTTTCTCTCTCTCCAGGACTGGCTCTCCTCTCTCCTCTTCCCTCCTTCCTCTCAGTAAAGCTCTCTGTAACTCTGGTAGTCTTGGTCATGGCTCATGATTTGTCTGCCAGTAACCAGTGCCTCCACCAGTGCCATTTATCATCCTTTCAAAGACCAAGTAACATATAGAAACAGACCTATTAGAAAAATATTTGACTTCTCAATGAGGACTTCTAAAGTCAGAAATGTCTGAACAGATGTTCTATAAACTCTAAGAGACCACAGATGCCAGCCCAGAATATTATAATTTTCAATAACAATAGATGGAAAAAAAAGACATTCCAAAGTAAGACCAAATTTCGGCAGTATCTATCTACAAATTCAGCATTACAAAAGGCCCTAGAAGGAAAATTTCAACCTGAAGAGGTTAATCATACCAAAGAAAACACAAGGAATAAATAGTCCCAGACCAGCAAGTCAAAAGAGGGAACATGAAACCATAAACCATAAGAACAAAATAACAAGAATCAACAACAAACACTGAACACAGTTATCTCCAACATCAATGATCTCAATGTCCTAATAAAAAAGTTAGTACAGACTAACATAATGGATGTGAAAACAGGTCCGTATTCTGCCATGTCTAAGAAACACAACTTAAAATCAAGGATACAAATCACATCAAGGTAAAGGATAGAAAAGGATAATCCAATTAAACATGTCTAAGAAGCAAGCCAGTATAGTCATTTCAGTGTCTGAAAAAAAAAAGATTTAAATCGAAACTAATCAAAAGAGATAAAAAAAAAAAATGACACTACACAGTCACCAAAGAAAAAACCACCACCAAGAAACACTACTACAGATTAAATCATATATTGACCCTCACATACTGATACTAGAAGCTTCCATGTCCCACTCTGGCCAATAAGCAGTTCATTCAGACCAAAACTAAACAGAAAAATACTGGGTCAACAGACATTGTAAACCAAATAGACCTAACAGATATCTACAAATCATTTCACTTAAACAACAACAACAAAAAAATAGCTTCTTCTCAGCACCTCATGGAAATTTCTCCAAAACTAACCACATTCCCAGACATGATCCAAGTTTCAATATATATGAAAAAAATTGAAATAATACTATGAATACTCTCTAACCACCACAGATTAAAACTGAATATAAATAACAGAAGCAATATAAAGTTTACAAAATCATGGGAAATGAATTTAAATGAAAAATTGGTCAAAATTAAAAATTTGATAGAAACAATGAAAAGAAAGAAAGAGAGAGAGAGAGAGATACCCACACTTATGGGACACAATGAATGCAATTCTAAGAGAAAAGTTCATAGCTCTAAGTGCTTTCATAATAAATGTGAAGAGACTTCATATTAGTAAGTTCACAGCATACATAAAATCTCTAGAACAAGAAGAAATTTCAGCTAAAGGGATTAGACACAAAGAAATGTTCAAACTCAGGGCTGAAATCAGTAAAATAGAAACAAAACCAAAACACACACACTATAATAAATCAATGCAAAAAGAGTTGGTTCTTTGAGAAAATCAGTAAGATTGACAAACCCTTAGCCAAACTAAATAAAGATGCAGAGAGAAGATGTAAATTAATAAAATTAAGATGAAATAGGAGACATAACAACCGACACCAAGAAAATCATAAGCATAGACTTTAAAACCTGTACTCTACCAAATTGGAAAATCTTCTTTTAAAAAATGGATAATTTTCTCAATTCATACCACCTACCTAAGTTAAAAACCCATGGACAGGTGGTATTAGGACAGAATTCCTTCTACCATATTTGTAAAGAAGAGTTATTGCCAACACTCCCCAAATTATCCATAAAGTAGAAAGACATGCCTATCAAGGTATAAGAACCATACAGAACAACATGTCGACTGGACCATACAAAAAGTCCCCTCATCACATAATAGTTAAAACACTAAACATACAGAATAATGAAATAATATTAAGAGCAGCAAAGGAAAAAGATCAAGTAACATATAAAGGCAGACCTATCAGAATTACACCCAACTTCTCAATGGAAACTCTGAAAGCTAGAAAGTCCTGGACAGTTGTGATGCAGATACTAAGAGACCAAGGATGACAGGCCAAACTACTATACTTAGAAAAGCTTTCAATTGCAGTAGATAAAAAGACAAGATATTCCATGACAAAACCAGATTTAAACATTACATATCCACAAATCCAGCCCTACAGAAAGTACTAGAAGGAAAATTCCAACCCAGGGAAATTAGCTGCAACCAACCACAGGCAATAGATAACCTCACACCAGCAAATCCCAAAGAAGGGAAACACACACACACTACCACCAAAAAAAAATGACAGAAATTAAAAATCAATGGTCATTAATATCCCTTAAAGTCAATGGACTCAATTCTCCTATAAAAAGGCACAGGCTAACAGAATGGATATAAAAACAGGATCCATCCTTCTGCTGCATACAAGAAACATACCTCAATCTCAAAGATAGACATTACCTCAGATCAGAGTAAAGGACTAGGAAAAAACTGTGGTGATATTTTATCTGTGTCCCCCAATAAAGTTTATCTGAAGATTAGAGGAAAAAGCCAGCCATTATAGTAAACATAGAGGTCAGGCAACGGTAGCACATGCCTTTAATCCTATCACTTGGAAGGCAGAGATCTGTCTGGATCTCTGTGAGTTCAAAGCCACACTGGGAACAGAGCCAGGTGGGGTGGTACATACCTTTATTCCCAGCACTAATCATAAAGGTCTAGAGGTGTGTACAGACAGACAGGAAGTGACAGAGCTGGGCAGGAAGAAGAAGTGATGTAGCTAGACAGAGAGAGGAAATGAGTTGGCAGAACAGAAAGGCATATAGGCATAGGTATACAGAAAGTAGGTCTCTTTGGAAGCTGTGGAGTTGGTGAGGTGAGGTTAGCTGTGGCTTTTCCTATTCCTCTGATCTCTCAGGTTTTAACCCTGATATCTGGCTCTGAGTTTTTTATTAATAAGACCTTTAACACTTTGTTCTACAAAAACCATTCTAATCAAATGGACCTAAGAAACAAACTGGTGTAGTTAATAATCTAACAAAATAGACTTCAAACTAAAATCAATCAGAAGAGATGAAGAAGAGCATTTCATATACATCACAGAGAAAATGCATCAAGAGGGAGTCTCAGTTCTGAGCATTTATGCTCTAAATACAAGGGCACCTACATTTGTAAAAGCACAAGTCACACATCAAACCCCACACACTAATAGTGGGAGACTTCAAAACCCTTCTATCACCACTAGAAAGGTCTGCCAGACAGAAACTTAACAGAGGAATAAGGGATCTAACAGATGTTATGATTCAAATGGACCTAATAGACATCTATAGAACATTTCACCCAAACACAACACCCCATGTAACCTTCTCCAAAATTGACCACATACTTAGTAACAAAATGAATCTCAACAGATAAAGAAAACTTGGAATAACCTCTTGTATCTTATCAGACCACCATAGCTTAAAGTTAGAATTCAACAACAACACAAAATGCGGAAAGCCTACAAACTGATGGAAACTGAACAGTGCTCAACTGAATCACCCCTGGGTCAAGAAAGAAAGAAAGAAAGAAAGAAAGAAAGAAAGAAAGAAAGAAAGGAAGGAAGGAAGGAAGGAAGGAAGGAAGGAAGGAAGGAGGAAGGAAGGAAGGAAGGAAGGAGGAAGGAAGGAAGGAAGGAAGGAAGGAAGGAAAGAAGGAGAGAAAGAAGGAAGGAAGGAAGGAAGGAAGGAAGGAAAGAGAGAGAGAGGGAGGGAAGGAGAGAGAGAAAGAAAGGGAGAGAGAGAAGGAAGGAAGGAAGGAAATAAAGAAAGAAAGAAAGAAAGAAAGAAAGAAAGAAAGAAAGAAAGAAATTAGAGACTTCCTAGAATTTAATGAAAATGAAAGCACAACATACCCAAACTTATAGGACACAATGAAAGTGGTGCTAAGTGGAAAATTCATGGCACTAAATGTCCACATAAAGAAATTAGAGAAATCTCACACTACCAACTTAACACCACACTTAAAAGCTCTGGAACAAAAAGAAACAAATTCACCCAGAGGAATAGATGCCAGGAAATAATCAAATTGAGGGCTGAAATCAATAAAATAGAAATGAAGGGAACAATAAAAAGAACCAATAAAACAAAAAGTTGGTTCTTTGAGAAAATCAACAAGATAGATAAACCCTTATCTAAATTAAGCAAAAAGCAGAGAGAGAATATCTAAATTAACAAAATCAGAAATGAAAAGAGGCATGTAACAAGCACTAAGGAAATCCAGAGAATCATTAGGTAATATTTCAAAAACCTGTGCTCACAAAATTGGAAAATGTAGAAGAAATGCACAATTTTTTGAATAGGTACCACATACCAAAATTAAATCAAGACCAGATAAACAATTTAAATAGACCTATAACCCCTAAGGAAATACAATCAGTCATCAAAAGTTTCCCAACTGAAAAAAAGCCCAGGGGCAGATGGTTTCAGCACAGAATTCTACCAGAATTTCAAAAAAGGGCTAATACCAATAGTCCTGAAATTATTCCAAACAATATAAAAAGGAGCATTGCCAAACTCTTTTTACAAAGCTATAGTTACTCTGATACCCAAAGCACATAAAGATGCAACAAAGAAACCAATCTCCCTCATGAACATTGATGCAAAAATTCTCAATAAAATACTAGCAAACCAAATTCAAGAACACATCAAAAAAATCATCCACCATGATCAAATAGGCTTCATCCCAGAGATGCAGGGATGGTTAAATGTATGAAAATCTGTCAATGTAATATACAATATAAATTAACTGGAAGAAAAAACATGATCATCCCTAGATGCTGAAAAAGCCTTTGACAAAATCCAACACCCCTTCATGATAAAGGTCTTGGAGAGATCAGGAATACAGGGAACATACCTAAACATAATAAAAGCAATATACAGCAAGCCAACAGCCAACATCAAACTAAATGGCAAGAAACTCAAAACTAAAATCAGGAACAAGACAAGACTATGCATTCTCTCCATATCTATTCAATAGAGTGCTCGAAGTTCTAGCTAGAGCAATAAGACAACAAAGGAAGATCAAGAGGATACAAATTGGAAAGGAAAAAGACAAATTTTTACTATTTACAGATTACATGATAGTATACATAAGTGACTCCAAAAATTCTACCAAGGTGCTCCTATAGCTGATAAATCCTTCAGTAATGTGGTAGGATACAAGATCAACTTAAAAAAAATCAGTAGCCCTCCTATATACAAATGATAAATGGGCAGAGAAAGAAGTTAGAGAAGCATCACCCTTTACAATAGCCACAAATAGTATAAAATACCTTGGAGTAACACTAACCAAACAAGTGAAAGACCTGTGTGACAAGAACTTTAAGTCTTTGAAGAAAGAAATTGAAGATGTCAGAAAATGGAAAGATCTCCCATGTTCTTGGATAGGTAGGACCAACATAGTAAAAATGGCAATCTTATCACAAGTAATCTACAGATTCAATGCAATCCCAATCAAAATCCCAATGCAATTCTTCACAGACCTTGAATTCACAGACCTTGAAAGAATAATACTCAACTTCATATGTTAAAACAAAAAAACTCAGGATAGCCAAGAAAATCCTAAATAATAAAGGAACTTCCAGAGGCATCACCATCCCTGACTTCAGGCTCTACTATAGAGCTATAATAATAAAAACAGCTTGGTATAGGCATAAAATAAACACATTGATCAATGGAATCAAATTGAAGACACTGACATTAATCCACACACTTACAAACACCTGATTTTTGAAAAAGAAGCTAAATTATACAATGGAAAAAAGAAAGCATCTTCAACAAATTGTGCTGGCATAACTATATAGCTACATGTAGAAGAATGCAAATAGATCCTTATCTATCACTATGCACAAAACTCAAGTCCAAATGGATCAAAGATGTCAACATAAATCCAGTTACACTGAACATCATAAGAAAATGTGGGAGGTGGCCTTGAATGCATTGGCACAGAAGACAACTTCCTAAATATAACACCAGTAGCACAGACCCTGAGAGTAACAATTAATAAATGGAACCTCCTGAAACTGAGAAGCTTCTGTAATTTGAAGGACACTGTCAATAAGACAAAAAGGCAGCCTATAGAATGGGAAAAGATATTTACCAACCCCACATCTGATAGAGGGCTGATCTCCAAAATATATAAAGAACTCAAGAAACTATACATCAAAATTCCAAAAAATCCAATTAAAAAATAGGCTACAGAGTTAAACAGAATTCTCAACAGAAGAATCTCAAATGGCCAAAAGACATTTAAGGAAATGTTCAACATCCTTAGCCATCAGGGAAATGCAAATCTAAGCAACTCTGAGATACCATCTTACACCTGTCAAAATGGCTAAAATCAAAAACACAGATGACAGCTTATGTTGGAGAGGATATGGAGGAAGGGGAACACTCCTCCACTGCTAGTGGGAATGCAAACTTGTATAGCCACTCTGGAAATCAGTATGGCAGTATCTCAAAAAACTGGGAATCAACCTATCTCAAGACCCAGCAATACACCTCCTGGGCATATACCCAAGAAATGCTCAACCACACCACAAGGACATTTGCTCAACTATGTTCATAGCATCTTTATTCATAATAGCCAGAACCTGGAAACAGCCTAGAAACCCTTCAACCAAAGAATGAATAAAGAAAATATGGTACATTTACACAGTGGAGTATTCCACAGTGGGGGGAAAAAAAAACAATGTCATCATGAAATTTGTAGGCAAATGGATGGAACTAGAAAAAGTCATCCTGAGTGAGGTAACCCAAACCCAGAAAGACAAACATAGCATGTACTCACTCATAAGGGAGTATTAGATGCAAAGCAAAGGATAACCAGGTACAATCCACAACCCCAGAGAAGCTAGGTAAAGAGGAGTAAACTAAGAAGGACATACATGGATCACCCCAGGAAGAAGAAAGGGTTAAGATTTCCTGGGTAAAGTGGGAGGAGGGAGGAGGGGGAGGGGATGGAAGGTGGGAACATGAAGACATGTGATGGCGGAGAGAATGGTAGAGAGAGCAATGAAAGAGATATCTTGACAGAGTGTACCATTAAGGGGATGGGGAGAAATCTGAAGATAGGGAAAACTCTAGGAACTCATAATATTGTCCCCAGCTAAGGCTCATAGCAATGGTGGAGAGGGTACCTGAACTAGCCTTTCCCTGCACTCAGATTGGTGTCTACCCTAATTGTCATCATAGAACCTACATCCAGTGACTGATGGAAAAAGATGCAGAGACTCGCAGGCAAGCACTTGGCCAACATCCTGGAGTTCAGTTGAAGAGAGGGAGGAAAGATTGTAAGAGCAAGGAGTGTCAGAATCATGATGGGAAAAACCACAGAGATCAGTGACCCAAGGTAATGGAAGCTCATGGACTCTGGACTGACAGCTGGAGAGTTTACATGGGACCAAACTAGGCCCTCTGAATGTAGGTGAAAGTTGTGTGACTTGATGTTTGTGGGTCCCCTGGCAATGGGACCAGGACTTATCCTGGATACATGTACTGGCTTTTTAGAGCCTATTACCTATGGTGTGATGCCTTCCTCAGCCTTGATGCAAGGAAGAGGGGCTAGGTCTGGCCCCAACTTGGTATGTATGCCAGCCTGTGTTGACTACCGAACAGAGGCCATACACTCTATAAGGAGGGGATAGGGGTGGGATGGGGGTTGGTAGGGGAAGTTGGAGAAGGAGAAGGAGGTGGAACGGGGGGGTATGTAAAAGAAAAGAAAAAAATTAATAAAAAAATACTTGTAAACCAACTCCAAGAACATATCAAAAAGATCATCCACCATGATCCAGTAGGCTGCATTCCAGAGCTTTAGGAATTATTCAACATAAGTAAACCTATAAAAGTAATCTACCATATCAATAGACTGAAAAACAAAAAAAAAACACATGATCTCATTACATGCAAAGAAAAGGCCTTTGACAAAATCCAATACACCTTCATGATAAAAGTCCCAGAGAGACTTGGGATACAAGGTGCATATATCAACATAATAAAGGCAGTTTAGGGCAAGCCTATAGCCAACATCAAATTAAACAAGGGCTCCAAATGACATTTCTCATTACTAATGAAGCTTCAGCACTTGAAATGGGTTACATCTAACTAAGTTGTTGCTTCTCTCCCTCATATAATCCAGGCTGTTGAAAAGGCTGTAGCCTGCTCTTCACAAACTGATGCATGCTATCAAAGGAGAAAGGTAAACAGCAACCCAGCTACAAACTCTTTGATTTACAGTGGTATCCTGCCTGTAAGATACGCTAGTGCAATTGTGCCACAAAGCTTATGGAAGGAACCTATCAATATCTGATTTTAATGCCTACTTCATGAGATGAGCCCCATACTCTACACTGCTTTGCAAGACTGAACAAGAACCTCAGACTACATATCCAGGAACCTAAGGGAAAATCAAATTCTACTGTTCTAGAGAAAAAAAAAATGTATCAACAAAATAACTCCCAAATGACATTTTGCTATGCTATTAGATTGGTGCCTTGTTCAGCCATCATCACAAATGCTTCCTCCTGAGGAAATTAGGAACAGATACAGAGACCCACAACTAGACAATAGCCAGAGACTGTGAGACCTCTGAACATTCAACCCTACAGGAATGTCTTTATCAAATCCTCCCATCAGAGCTCAGGGAACTCCAGGGAAGAGACAGAGGAAAGAGTGTAAGATCCTGAGAGGAGAGAGGACACTGAGGAAATAAGGTCTTCTAGACACAGCTGGACTGACACACATATGAACTCACAGAGACTGAGGCACCATGTACAGGGCCTACACAGGCCTGCCTCTCATGGGGTCCCAGAGCTGAAAGGAAGAGTAGACATATGTACCCATCCCTAACCCAAAAGGTATCTTCAATTGATACATGCAAATGAAAAATTAGCTTTCTACAAGAGAGTCTCATTGGGGGAAACAAACTACTTTTAAAGGTAGGCCATGTGGCCAGCAGAAGATGGTCAACAAAAATGAATTCAGTGACATTTTGTAGGTTCTTTGTCTCATAATGTTGTTGTTCATAGTTTTTTTTTTACTTTCTTTAATTATTTTTTAACCTTACAGGTTTTGCATATATATTATGGTTTCTGGTTTTATGGGATTCTTAAATATGTAAACAAGTATGTCTCTGCATCTATATCTGTTTCTATTGCCTTTTCTTGGGTTCTTTTATTTCTGTTGCTTTGTTCTACCATAATGCAATTTGTTTGGCTTTATTTTGTCTTATTTATTTTATTATTATCCCTTAGATGCCTGTTTGTATTCTAATGAAAGGAAGAAAGGAGATGAATTTGGATAGCAGGAAAATGGGGAGGAACTGAGGAATACAGGGAAAAGAAATTGTAATCAGAACATATTGTATGAAAAAAGTCTATTTTCAACAAAAGAAAACATGGAGAGATATTAAAATAAAGTTGATATGGAATAAGAGTGGATATAGGAGGGGATAAAGATTTAGCAGCAATCTGTGTGGAGGTAAAGTAGAAGAAATCAATGAAATAAAATAGAGATTTAAAATTGACCATACAAAGCCGGGCGGTGGTGGCACACGCCTTTAATCCCAGCACTCGGGAGGCAGAGGCAGGCGGATCTCTGTGAGTTCGAGGCCAGCCTGGGCTACCAAGTGAGTTCCAGGAAAGGCGCAAAGCTACACAGAGAAACCCTGTCTCGAAAAACCAAAAAATAAAAAATAAAAAAAATAAAAAAAAAATTGACCATACAAATCCAGTTGAATTTTAACAAAAGTGCAAATTCAATTCATTAAAGAGACTATAGATTTCTTTTCAACAAATGGTGTCCAATTTCAGACTTGTCATCTTCAAAAACATAACTCAGAGTTCATTCATTATAATCTGAATTTTAGAAACAAAGTCCCAGCTCTATTAGTACCAACAAGCTAATCTATTTAATCACTGTCCTAATACTCTAACTAGAATTGTAATGAAAAGCAAGAAAGAAGATTTAATCAGTCTGTTGAGAAAATGGTCAAATAAAGGGGTCCAGTGACCCTGATGACATCTTGGGTTACTGATAAGAGCTTTGTGTTTAAATAGAGAAAGAACTGGAGTGAGAGTGGGAGAAGTTTCCATGTTCAAGCAGTTGTGGTCAAAGATGGTACCAACCATTCATCATCTCTACTGTACTTCTTGTAAGATGGTCCCATAAATTGCAAATAAGTTAACTTATATTGTTTTCTGAGAGGATCAATCTTATTCTTTCAAAACTGTTTGCTCTAAAGAATAGCCTCTCCATTATAGATCATTAGATAATCCTAGGTGCCTATAGCTTTGGGGCTATGACTCATCTTTGGCCTTCAGCCTTGAAGAATGTTAAGCTGGGCAAAGTGATTATCATGTGAATTCCAAGGATGTGAGCCAATGTTAAAGAGTCAGACACAAATTGAAGGCAAAAATGTCAGGATTTAATCCTGCTATTGATCAACTGAGTAGCTAGTACATTTTAACAAGAGAAGCTATATAATGATTTCTTTGCCATTTATTAACAAACAAATCCATGCACAAATATTAAAGAACAAATGGGGAACCTGAACCAAGTCACAAGCCAGTGAGTACAGCTGTGGTCCCTTGAAAGGCCTGCCCCTTCTCTTGGTCACATTCATTCCCAATGTAAAACCTGCCTCTCTGACTAAAACACTTTTCAATTGGATTGAATTGAACAGTATTAACATAATATCTCCCCCTTTTGTCTAATTAAGAAGGAAAGTTTTTAACTTTAACATAATAAAACTATATACAATAAGAATTATTATCAAATATTGTCCAAATATAAAGGAAAGATAATAACGTTAATGAAAATAAAGCTACATACAACAAGAACAATTGTCAAGTAATAAATGCATTCTCAATGTCCAGTCCATAAGTAATTGACAAATTTATAGAGATTTATTCCATTTATTTTTCATATTTATTTATAAATTTATAGAAATTTATTCCATTAGCTGTCCTCTCCTGAAGAATACAAAGTTTTGTACCTAATATGCCTTTTGCCAAGATTTGGGGAAACTATAACTGACTGGTCTTCAAATCCATCGAAGACTTGAGAAGGAAATAGTATTACCTGAGTAAATAGGAAATGTAAGCAAGAGACTTACAAAAAAAATGTGAAAAATAACAGAAATAGCTGGCTGTCTAGTCACACAAGGTTCCTCTGCAAAGTTGAGGTATCCATCTTTGGCCTAAAGGACTAGCATATCTAACTGACCTCTTTTAGAGGTAGGAAATTTTGAAGGACTGTCCTATCCTGTCTGGAACAGTTCAGCAGTCACCTTTCTTTGTGTCCTGCTTGTCCAGTTTGGACAGGACAGCTTACTGTTAGCAGTTGAGGCAAGGGCAGTTTCTTGCCCAATGGCTAGCTTTTGCCACAAAGAAAGCAAACTCCATATGGAGTTTCTTCAATGCCCATTATCCTTCCAGAAGTAAATTGGTACTGCCAGGAACAAATGTGTCTGATGTTGAGAAAAGTCTAAGTTATTACAATATTTTGAATGCCATATTCTGTAGGTCTTTGAAATATTTGAAGATTGCCTATCTATCTGAAATATATATCTGTATACCTAGAAAACCTAACTAACATGACTATAAGTTTGATAGTTATGAGTGACTATCAGCCTGTATTTCTTTATTATCTCTTAAACAGCTTTTAAGGGCTAAAACTTCACATTGCATAATTAAACAAGCTGTATAGGTATAAGCTGTATAGGTAATACCTTAAGCAAAAATAGAAACAGATGTATAGTACAAGGATAATGACCTCACATTTGTAACAACATACAAAAATATCTTAAACTGAAGTAGAAACATATATACAGTATAACAAAAATAACCTTAAATTTGTATCAATATACAAAAGTCCATACCAATGTAACTTATTTAAGACTAGTAGTTCCTTTTTTAGTTTGAAAGTAGATTCAATATTCTAACTTTTTAGCCTATTATATCTATTCCTTCTTTTTTTGAGCATACACAATAACAACTTGTAACCAATGTCTCCCCACATAATGACAAACATCCATAGCCCAGTGAAAGACCAAAAAACACCCACTCCACCTCTTGGGAATGTGGGTGTTGTTTTCTTAAAATTACTTCCTGTTCTCTTGCTGGGTGGCAGTGTTGCATGCCTTTCATTCCAGCCCTTGGGAGGCAAAGCCAGGCAGATCTCTGTGAGTTCAAGGCCAGCCTGGTCTACAAAGCAAGATCCAGGACAGGCACCAAAGCTACACAAAGAAACCCTGTCTCTAAAAACCAAACAAAAAAATTACTTCCTGTTCTCTTGGGGGACGTGCAACAGCATTTCTAGGGAACCCTGAAAAAAATTAATTGTTAAGTCCTGGAAGAGCTAGTTGTATCATTTGTTGCCAGTCATTGAGTAATGGAAAGGGTAGAGTTTATCTGAACTCTTAGCTGAAGTAGTGTGTGAGAGTGGGTCATTTCAGTTAACCACCTTAGAATTATCCTGAGAAGTGTGTAATCCAAAGCTGATCTTTGGGTGGTGTTAATGGGCTTAATGGTATTACCACAATCCAGATAGAATTGTCATTGTGGAGCCCCATCATCCTTTTGGGGACTTTAGAGATCACTGTCAAGAATGTTTAATGTTCATTGTAAAAAACTTCAACATATTAAATGTAATATGCTGCAAATCTTATGGGAGTTAAAAGGACCATGATCTATTAAATACATCTGGGATATCCAGGTTTAATTTCTAAATATCTGTTTAAACTCAAGCCTTAAATCATGTACAGGAAGCTACATGAGGCCTCAGGTAAGAATTAGTATTTTATAATATCACTGATATCAAAATAAAGTTAATAAATTTGAGAGATAAGAGATTATGACAATATAGTAGCCCCTAGATTTTGGTTTTCTTCTGTCCCATACCAGGTGGCTCTTCTGATATGAGACAGACACTTTGAATTTTCTTTTAAAAAACATGCTTGGGTTTAGAGAAGGTGAGAGCCATACTCCAACTCCAAAGCTAGCTTTAATTTTTAATTGAGTCAGGATTACATAAAGACTACCTGTTTAATATGCCTGTGGAGACCAGCAAAAACAGACATTTTTAAAGGTTTATGAAAATTTACCCTGTAGGAAGTATTTGTTACCATTAGGTAAGATTATTCCTTTTCTTGGTAATTGTTCAGTATGGTTCTCTCTTCTTTTTTAGATGCTTCATTTATCCAAAAGTCTTTAGATTTCTCAGTTGGATGTTTTTATTTTCCTGGAAAGATAAAAATAAAACCCTATCCTGACCCTAATTTGGTGAGTTTTCCTTTTTCTTCAGGTTGAATTGCCATGTCAGTTGATGAACTATCACCTCTCCTAATCAAGAAGTCTCTCCTGTTCAAATTGAATCTTTATCACCTTTGATGGTATTCATAGTTTTTCTTCTCCTATAGAAACAAAAGCAAAACCTCTTTCCCAATGTAACACATATCCTGATTTCCATTCTGAGGTCAACACATCTTCAAAGTATACTGGCTGATTTATTTCAGTGTTTTTTGTTGTTGTTTTTTTCTTTCTATTATCCAATGTCTCTCTGAAGCTGTTGTTCCCTTTTCATTAGCATTTAAAAAACTAAAGTCAATAAAGCATTGTGTAATCTGTCATTATTATCCCCTTCTGTTTGTTAAGCACATCTTTTAAAGTGAAATTAGATTTTTCTATAACTACTTGTCCTGTAAGATTGCATGGTATACCTGCAATATGTTTTATGTTGTAATATACAAAAAATGTTTTAGTTTACTAGAGACGTATGCTGGAGCATTGTCAGTCTTAATTTGTACAGATACTCCCATGATATCCATAATTTCTAATAGATGCTTAATTATAGGACCAACCTTGTCAGAAATCAAAGCAGTTGCCCATTGAAATCCTGAATATGCATCTACGCTATGATGTGCATATTTTAATTTTCTAAACTCTGTAAAATGAAACATATTCATTTGCCAATTTTCATTTCTTTGAGTACCATTTGGATTAATCCCTGTGGGAGGCCAGCTCCAATCTTTTTAAAGGGTTTCTATGAGGAGGAGAGAGGAATAAAAAACTTTTAGATAGAAAGATAGTGAAGAGGAGAAAGACAGAAACACAGAATAGCTTCAGGAAGACTTTGTTCAAAACCCAGCAGCCCCTTATGCCTCTTTAAAAGGGCTTTTTATAACAATGTCAAGGGGGAGGGCAAAAGACATCCCCCCTGCTAGATCAAAGCACACTGCACAGTCAAGTGTAGACCCTTCCAAACATCTGGTAACCATGCCCATGGTCAAATCATCCCCTTATGCAGCCCTGCTGGATAAACCAAGCTCAGATCTCAGACCTTGAGTAAGTTCTCACTAGGAAACCTCTGTGGGTCTCTACAGCTCCCCCTTTTGAATATATTAAAGGGCCCTTCAGACCCCTCAGATAGACTGTGCCTAACTTAGGTCATCCTTCTTTCCTAATCATTCTTACCTCTCATGGACATACACTTTCCATCAAGCATACTCTGTCTTAGGTTGGCAGGTAGCAAGAAGAGCATTACCCATCTCTGACTACCAGCCTCAAGCAGGGGAAAGTACAGAGCTTAACTCAGTTCTGACTCAGGTTCCTACTAAGAGCTTGCAAGTAGCTGGAACAACCACAGCAATCCCTATGGCTGCCACACCCTCCAGTAAAAGAGTAAAGGACTAAAGGATTAAATGGAATGTCCTTTCTGAATTGGTCTAAGATGTCTATAACAGCCTTAGCTGTGCCAAGCCCTTTTTTAAATCAATAAATTCTTCATGTAAACATAGCAAATAAATAAATAAACTCCTAATACAACTGTATCAAACTTAAAGATTTCCTTAGTTTTACCAAACCATGGTTCATTAATACCTACAGATTAACATAATTCTAGTATGAATATACTATACATATTTACAACTAGCATGAATATTACTATATATATTTACAACTCTTACAAACTTACATTCTCTATCAGACTATTTACACTTAACAAACTTTAGCAAACATTCTGAAGAGATCTGTTAACAGAAATATTGACATTTTCTTCAAACAAGACAGAGGGTATGTGAATTGTGAGTCACCACAGTTAAAATTGTAGGTGAACTCAAAACTGTTTCATTTCTGAGGCTTGAAACAGCTCAAAAAAGTCAGTTCTGTTAACAGTCTTAAAGTTACCCTGAAAGTTTGAAATCAGAGCTTAATTCATCAGCAGCTCTGGAGTCTTTGTATCTGGCTCCCTTGTCCCTGGGATTCAGCAAGTATTGCTGCCAGGAAGCTGTAACACTCAGGATGGCACCACTACCACCCCCAGCCACCTTCCATGCCAGGCCCTCCCAGCCATCCTGGAGCTGGTCACAATGTACCACTATGGTGGAAGTGTACCCAGCAGTGGCCAGTCACCAGCCAGCAGGTGGCTCCTTTACCCAAATTCATTGCAGCTCTCCTGAATGCAACTATTCAACTAAGTTCAAACAAGCAGCTCTGAAGCTTTACTCTCAGCCAAAGAGGCACTTTCAGTTAGCTTTCCCTAGGAGAGCTGCCCTAGGGTAAAGGTGGTTGCCATAGTAACTGAGCAGCTACAGAGCTCTTTGGAAAGCTTTCGGCTCAGCCAGCAAACAGAAACTGTGACTTTGGCTGCTGGCTCCATTCAGCTTTTACAGTCGCAGTCTATCTGCACCTCCTGTCTCCAAACCTGCCAACCTAGAGACCCTGGCATCCTGAGGCTGTGAGGACTCTCTTGTGCCTTGTGCTGCACAACTGAATGCCACCCCACTGTTGTGAGCTATAGTTCCCAAGTTGCCTTTCCAGGTCTGTGAGGAATCCTAGTCAAAGCTAGTTGAAGTCACTGCACCCCTGATTCCATTCACATTCACTCCCACTATACTACCCTGGGCATCTGGCTGTTGAATTACAGGGAACATTTGAAAATCTTTTTACTTCCCTCCCTCTGCTAGCTGATTCTCTAGTACTAGTTTGAAAGGAAGATGCAAGACTAGTATCAAAGATTTGACATGTTCCAGGAGGTTTTTGCACCAGGGAAATTATGGGTGACTTTGCCATTATGATAGACAACCTCCCTCAGGTGAGGCTAATTCCATCCATACAGAAGGAAGAGGAATACCGTTCTGAGAAGGAGAGACCTGAAGAGCCTCCAGTTATTGGGAAAGAGAAATTACTAAGTCTTTTAAGCACTTTAGTTCCTCCCTTGTCTCATCCCAATGCTTCTGTTCCATAAACTCAGCTTCATGGCCAGGAGGGAACGGATCCTGATTGAACAATGTTGTAAAAGCATTCTCATCTAGCAGCAGCTCTGGCAGAGTGGCAGAGGGTTTTATTCTGTCCATATCCACCTCAGGGAAAATTCCCCTCTGCTGTTCAGGACTTAGATCTAAGCTCTCCCAAATTAGTGCTCACAGGCCAAAAGCTGCCACTGAGATCTTTTCCAGCCCATTTTCCTCATATTGTTGTATTTTGACTCTGATTCTCCCCTAGGAGTCTGTGTCCAGAGTCCCATAGTCAGAAAACCAAGGACACAGCTCCTCTATGAACTCCAAGAACCTCTGTACTTGTTGCAATTCTACCTTAACTCCCCTAGTTTTCAAGCTCTCTATAAGTGAATATACAAACATCTGCTTACTGTTTCTTGTCCCATATCAGCTTTTCTTTTTGAGAATGCTAAATCTCAGTGGCTGCTTGTTCCTGGATGCTGTTTTAAGGTTCAGGACTAGGGAAATTCTACTCATACCCTAAGTTTCTTCCTATTAAGGCTACACAATATTCATATACATAACCCTATATTTTTACCTAATTTAATGGATAGAAATTGATAGAGAGAGAGACCTAGACAGAGAGAGATACTTGCTGCAGCCTATCTTTTATTACCTGCTGCTGTGGATATCGTTCTATATAAATAAAACACTGATGGCCAGTGACCAGACAGGAAGTATAGGCAGGACAAGGAGAGAAGAGAATTGGGGAAACAGGAAGAAGGAGGGAGAGACACTGCAGCCACCACCAGGACAAGCAGCATGTAAAGACGCCGGTAAGCCACCAGCCACGTGGCAAGGTACAGATTTATAGAAATGGGTTAATTTAAGATAAAAGAACAGTTAGCAAGAAGCCTGCCACGGCCACACAGTTTATAAGTAATATAAGCGTCTAAGTGATTATTTTATACGTGGATTGTGGGACTGTGGGGCTTGGGGAACCTGGAGAGAAGCCCTCCAGCAACAACTTGCTTCATCTATATACAGTTTTTGCTCCTAAAGAATAAAATACAACCACCTTAACATTAATACAAAACCGAACATGTCCAGCTGCTTCTGCTGTGCTCCCTCTACCACTTCCTCTGCATCCAAATCCCCAGTTCTTGTGCCATCTAAGTTAATTCTGAACCATCAGGAGTAAGTTCAGTGTTTTCAGTGTGCAAAACAACTCTTTCTGCATATTGAGAATCAGTAACTATATTAAGAGGTTCTGGAAAAATCTAATAATACCATGAAGATAACATTTCCTGCTTTTTTTTTATTTATTTGCATCAGTATATAATGTAGGGGCTCATAACTGGTTCTTTTTATAAATTAAAGTCTCTTGCTTTTTGGATATTTGTTGTTAATCTCTCACCAAAAATATTACTACAAGTTCTTTGCCAATGTCCATTTTCTGTCCATAAAGAGGAAATTTCAGCAATATTAAAAGGTACTACAATTTCTGTTGTGTCCATTCTTGTTAATTGGTGAAGTCATGATTTTCCTTTTAGAATCAATTCAGAAACCTTTTCTACATAGGTCTTTAATTTTTTTCTCTGTTTGCATGGCAAAAATATCCATTCCAGAATATTATCTTCTCTCTGCCTAAGAATTCCAGTAGGAGAATGGGTAGAAAGTAAGATAACTAAAATACAATCAAGCTATGGATATAAGCGATCCACCTGTGCATCCTGTAATTTTTTTTTCTCTACCAGAGCCAATTTTCTTTCAGCTTCAGCTGATAATTTTCTGCAATTATTTAAGTCCTTGGTAACTTGAAAAGTTTTAAATAGATTACTTAGTTCTTGAGCTGTTAATCCAATTGTGGACCTTAGCCAGCTAACATCTCCTAGCTGTTTTTGAAAGCCATTAAGAGTAAAAAATGAATCTCTCTTGATTTGTAGTTGAATTTTTTTGTAAACTTATTTTATATCCTAGGTAATTAATAGAATCTTCTCTGTATTTTTTCAGGAGCAATTTGTAATCCCCAGTAAGACAAACATAATAAATGTTTACTTCCTTAAACATTCTTCTAAGGTATCCACATTTGAATCAGCTAGTAAGATATTGTCCATATAATGTTAAAAATATGGATTGAGAAATTGTTTATGAATTATTTCCATGCTGTTGTACAAAATTGGCACAGGGTGGGACTTTTTAACATCCCTTGTGGGGGAACTTTCCACTGATGTCTAACAAGCTGAGAATTATTGTAAATAGGCACAGTGAAGGCAAATTTTTCTCTAGCCTGTTTTTGTAAAGGTATAGTAAAGAAACAGTCTTTTGAGCCAATCACTATAACAGACCATCATTTAGGTTATAGAGAAGATAGGGAAATTCCAGGATGCAGAGAGCCCATTGGAAGAATTACTTTATTTATGGCTCTCAAATATGTTAACATTCTCCATTTTCCAGATTTCTTTTTAATTACAAGTGTAGGAGAATTCCAAGTATTGGTTGATTCTTTGATATGTTGAGCATTTAGCAGCCCATATGTCATCATTAAATGTAGTTTCTCTTTCCATATCAGCATAATGGCTGCCACCAAGGATCTGCTCTTCTGAACTCTCATGACCTGTAACCATACCTTGCTGTTTGATTGCTCTATCTTCATCTCTCCATCAGGTAGTTCTTTGTACCTGGGGACTAGATTCGAATACTGTTGTAACTAAAACTTTTTAGTCTTGTGAAATAATTCTATTCTGAGTGGCTCATGAATTTAACATCTGCTTCACAAAAGGTGAATGCATACCATGTGAAACCACTTCTTCCTTAAATCTTTTCAGATCTAACATTTCTATAGTATCCCAGTTAATTTATGAATAGCCTTGAGAATATTTATCATCTAGTAGTCATTCTTGAATGGTAACTGGATAAATTAAGGTTGATTTTCTAATAATCTGTTCCTCTCTAATTTCATAATGTAATAGTGAGGTTGATCTTCCTCTAATTCCTTCTGTTTGCATCTGAATATTTCTATTATCTGTTTTAATAAATATTTTAAGGCTTGTAACTTGTCAATCAAAATTATATTATTTTCTTCAGTAATTATTTTAGTGCTTGTATATTATCAGTAGTGGCTTTTTCTAAGGTTTGTATGTTTTGAATAGCAGTTTTCCTAAGGTGTGAATATTAACAGTCACCTTTTTACTCTCTTCATCAGTAAATATTTCTAAATCTTCTATCTTACTGGTCAAGATTGCATTAATTTCTTCAGTAATTATTTTTAGGTTTTGCATATTATCAGTAGTAACCTTTACTAAGAATTGTGTCTTGGAATAGTACATTTTTTCAAGTTTTGCATATTATCAATAGTAGCTTTTCCCAAGGTTCATAGCTCATCAGTCAATTTCTCATATTTGGCACAGTTATCAAACCATTTTTAAGGATAAAATGTGAATTACCAGACTGGTAATAATTATGATTAACATTGTAACCATCCCAGCTAAGTTGTTTATCTCCTCATTTAGTTTTTCTCTTTGCATCCAGTCCATAGCAGCAGTGAACAGGATTGTAATTTCCTGCATTGTGATATTTCCAATTTTTAACACAGGAAAGGTTTTAAGATTTTCCTTTCCCCTTATTATTTTACCTTTTTGTAAATTTATTTATTTATTTGTTTGTTTGTCTGTTTGTTTATTTAATAGCCTAATTTACTGTTTAAAACTTCCCAAGTATCTTACCAGTTGTGATGCTTCTCCGTGGAGGGTTGGGTTGTGTGAAAGGTATTCAGATGTAGTGACAATGTTTGACCAGCAGGTGCAACATGAGTGGCACCAAAGCAGCAGTAGCAGGTCCAGGTGTACAGAAGATGCAAGAAGGCACAATCTAGGAGTTGACTGCTCTGTGGCCAGTGTCCACCCTTTGTGACCACGTTGGGGAGGTTGGACCAAACAACTCTGCATGACTATGCTAAAGGAGCCCTGAATTTCCTGCCCACTGCCAGTGACTTGGCAAACACAGCTGCAAAGTTTCAGTTACAGAGCAGGTCTCAAGAACAGCTGAGCTGCCTGGGTTGACAGCCTGGAGAGGGGTTTGGAAAACTTCTGAATACAGGAAAGCAGTCCAGAAGGGTGAATGAAGCCAAAACTGTCGGACTTTATCCTCCTATTGATAAACTGAGTAGCTAGTACATTTTAATAAAAGAAGCTGTATAATTATTTCTTTACCATTTGTTAACAAACAAAATCCGTGCACAAATATTAAAGAAAAAATGGGGAACCTGAGCCGAGTCACAAGCCAATGCTTGTACTGGCCATCGTGCACTCCTCACTTGAAAGGTCTGCCCCTTCTCTCGGCCATGTCCTTCCCACGTAAAACCCATCTCTCAGACTGAGACACTCTTTTCAGTTAGATAGCAGAGTGGTAACAGAATTCCCACAATGAGAAGCTTCTAAAATTTAGGTATTATTACCTTATATAACATTTTTTCCATCTAATTGAGAAATGCAAAGATATAAAATTTATGTATCAAAAACCTGGAAATATCTTCATGATATAGGATTAGGCAAAGTATTCATGTATAAAATAGCAAAAATGCATTCGAGAAAAGAAACCATCAGAAAACAGGATTGCATCAAAATGTAGAAAAATCCCTTAAGGACATGGTTACAAGATTAAAGCAGAGACATTAAGCCTCCCAACACAGGAATAGTGACAACTCAATGCATTTTTACATTTAGATAGTTCTTACAAATTACAAAATAGAAAAAAAAGGAAAACCTTCAGAGCTGAATTATGCCATAGATCAACTGTATTCAACAGCCATCTATGGAACATACCTTCCTTAGGAAGATAAGGAGTACACCTACTTCTTAGAAGTGTCTGGGACTTCTCTAAAATTGATTGGGTAGTATCTCACAAAACAAGCCTCAGTAAGCACAGAAAGAAACTGGAGCAATTCCCTGCATCTTATCAGACCGCAGTGGAATAAAACTAGAACTCAGTCATAAGAATAACTGGTAAAAATTTAAAAAAATATTATATACAAACAATACACTTTTGAATGAACAGCATTGAAGAATCCATGAAAAAAAAATCCGAAAAAAAAGAAAAGTGAAAATGAGAGCACAGTCTACTAGTGCCTCTGCAGTTCCTCAAAAGCTGTCTCAAGAGGAAAATCTAAAGCTTTAAGTACTCATATTTAAAAACAATAATCAAGATATTAAATGAATAAACAAATGATGCACTCCAAGTTTCTTGATAAACGAAAAGAAACCAAACCTGAATACAGAGAATAAGAAGACTGGATCTGTTTGGGAGGCATCTAGGCAGTGGTACAAGGTCCTGGGCTTGCTGCATGAGATAGCTGTTTGAAACCTGTTTGAAACCTGGGACTTATACAGGGACGCTTGCCTCAGTCTGGGAGGAGGGGACTGGACCTGCCTGGACTGAGTCTATCAGGTCGATCTCAGTCCTCGGGGGTGGCCTTGATCTGGAGGTGGTGGGAATGGGGGGTGGGCTGGGGGGAAGGGGAGGGGGCAGGAAGGGGGAGAACAAGGGAATCTGTGGCTGTTATGTAGAACTGAATAGTATTGTAAAATAAAAGAAAAAAATAAAAAAAGACTGGGTCATAAATGAATGAACTAGACACTAAAAGGGCAATGTCTAGAATTAATTGAACAAATAGTTGGTGCTTTGAAATAATTAACAAAACTGACAAATCCTTAGCAAAATTAACAAAATAAGAAAGAGAAGACACAAATTAATAAGATTACAAATGAGTGAGGTGCTTTTTACAGTAGACTCCAGTGAAATCCAAGAGATTATTAGAAAATGCAAATCTAGGAAAATCTAGAGTAAATGGATTGATTTCTAAATTCACATTACCTACCAATATTAAAGCCAGATAATACAGACAATTCAAACAAACCCATAACAAAAAACAAAACTGAGTAACTAAAAATTTTCCCACAAGGAAAAGCTCAGAACTAGATGAATTCTACTAAACTTTAAAGGGAAATCTTAATTCAGGACTTCTATACATATTCCAGAAGATAAAAAAGGAAGGAATGCTACCAAATTTGTTATATGAAGCTGTTATCATGCTAATACCAACACCTGATAAAGGTACAATACCAACAAATGAACTACATACAAATTTTCCTGTTGAACATTAATGGAAAATTATTTCAGCAAAATAGTGAATTCAAGAACACAGGAAGTATATAACACACTGGGGAACTCATTTCTGGCACTATAATACTGGCCAAGAGCTGGTGGCTAGCAAACTCATAGACCCAGGGAATCTTACTACTATTGTTTTGCAAAATGGACATATAGTCAAATCATCTCATCAATAATCATATTTGTGCTCATAGATTATAGGGAAATGTTCAACTTTATCAGAGAGGCTTCTTATTGCAGCAGGCTACAGTTAATGCAAAGAGACTCATAACTGGGCAAAGTGCTTATTATCTGTATGTTGTTCAGTTGTGAGTCTTGGTATTAATTATGTATTGCCCAAGGAATCCTCCGTGGTTTGAAGGATGGCCTAATACATAACTACATGAGTAAGAACTTAACATGCAGTTTATTGCTATGCCATTCAGCAGAATAATAGGTTCTCCCCTACAATATATGTTGCCACTGGTTTTGGCCAAGTTAATGGTATCAGGCATGAGTTTTATCTTGTGGAGTGGGCTTTAAATCCAAACTAAATACTGTACCTGAAAACTCCTACAGATTATTATTACTTCATTTGACAAAGTAGAATAATATAAAACACCACATACACACACAACAACAACAAATCATCAGAAGCCTTCTTATATACCAAGAAAAAGCATACTGAAAGAGAAACCATGGAAACAATCCCACTCATGAGAACATCAAAATAATATATGTTTGGATAAAGCTAACTAAGAAAGCAAGAAACTTACACAAAGAAAGCTTTAAGACAATGAAGAAAGAAACTGAATAAGATACCAGAAGATGGAAAGACATACAGTGTTCATGCCTGTACTAGTAAACCTATTCACCTTCTAGATCTTAGAAAAGTATCTACTATTGCCACTTTGCTAGATCAACACGTTTTCACTATATTCCGAATGTTATCCTTGTATCCACAGGTAAGTGTAGCTATCATCCCTTGTCAAAGAAGTCTCTCCTTATAAAAAATGAAGACCATCACAGACAACCAAAACTCAACACAGTGCAGAGATGCACAGATCCTGAATATTTATCCACTGAATATCCCCAGTGGATAAATCTATATCACATATTATACAAGACAGAAGAGGGGCAGAAAGATTTGAGAACCAGAAAACTGGGAAGTCTGCTGTGAAACTTCTGCTGACAGAATCTTCTAAAATTGTTCATACATACCAGAAGTTAGAGTAATAATGTTAATGTGGAAAGGAGCAAATTTCATGGGGTTCCACCCAAAGACAAAGAACTACAAGCAACTACTGACTATTAGGAAAAGAATTAGCCTCTCCTAGGGTTGAGTCCCCTTAGTGACTATTCAGTACAAAGTTGCCCTGAAATTCTATTAAACAAACAACAAAACTAATTCAGAAGATTATGTTTATATATATTTGTGCATGTTCATATATATATACATGTGTATGTAACAATAATGAAGCTATCCATTTGAGAGTGGGAGTATGGGACGAGCTGGATGGAGGATGGAGAAAGGGGAAGTGATGTAATTCTATTTTAATTAAAATATATTTTAAGATCTAGAAAAAGGTTGGATACCCTTGGCACACAAACTTAACTGAATCTCAAAGGAACTATGCTTAATGAAAACTATCTAATGATGCTTCATATTATTTGAATCTGTTTATTAGATAGTCTGGAAATAACAAACCTTCAGGGGTATTGAACAATGATTTGCCAAGGGCATGGGTGTCTAAGAATTCTTAAAGGAATATGCCTGCTGTGCTGGATAGTTTTTGTCAACTTGAAAAAAAAAGATAATATCACCTGAGAAGACAGAACCTCAATTGAGAAAATGACCCATCAAATCTGCCTGCAGGGAAGTCTTCAGAACATTATCTTAATGGATTGGTGTGGGAGGACCCAGCCCACTGAGAGTGGTGCCATCCTAGGCAGAAAATCCTTGGTTCTATGAGCAAGCTGGCTGAAAAAGCCATGGGAACCAAGCCAATAAGCAGAACACTCCATGGTCTTTGATGCAATTCTCTCCTACAGGTTCCTGAAATAAGTTCCTGCCCTGAATAAGCTTCATGATAAACACTTACCTGGAAGAGTTGGTTAAGTAAACCTTTTCCCTCTAAGTTGCTTTCAGTCATGATGTTTATCCTAGCAGTAGAAAGCAAACCAGGATGCCATGGTAATGGAATAGTTCTTTATTCTGGTTCTGTCATGGCTGTTCTAATCCTCTCACATGGTACAATGTATTTCTCTGCCACAAAACAATGTTTTATGAACATTATGGTAAATAGTTTTAAGTGTTTCCAGCTTATTAGCTATTCTCTGAGATGCACATAACTGACTTAGATGTAGAAGTAAAAGCTTCTTAGACACAGAAAGTAAATGTTATATCTTCACCAGATACAACAGAGCAGTCCCATGAATGACAGACAGCTAAGTACTTGTGCAGTCTCTGCTAACTAGATTATGATAGAAAACTAGAAAATAACATAACCCTGTGGATGTGCTCCAGTGTAGTCCCCAGATGGCATATTAAAATTTGACTCTGGTAAGCAAAGCACATTGGCCAGCCACACATATTAATAGCAATAACTTGATATCCTATCAATGATGCTGAATACAGGTCCTGCTTTCCTGCAAAAAGGAGAACATTAACAACATCCAAACGTGTGTGACTCATTGTTACAGTCCTCTTCAAAGCTCCTATCCAGGCTCTTGGTGCCCTCCCTGATTCCAGACTGTGACTAGAGCAGTAAGGACAATGAAGGAGTAATTTGGAAATATTTAGGACCTCACAGCCATTCAAGAATCTCTTGCCAAAATGTAAATGAAGAGCTATGCAATGGTAATTATTAGCAATATTCAAAGCATCTGGAGTGATATTTCAGTTCAAGAAATTGAAAAAAAAGACCAACATAGCAAAATTAAATAAACATCAACAGGAAAACAATACATTTAAATGGAATTACTTAGGAAATAATAAACCAATTCAGTAGTGAAAGCTAGGGAGTCTAAAGGATGATTTTTTTAAACTCATTTAGACATTCATAAATATAAGACATGAATAAAATAAAAAGTACAGGTATAAAATTACATGAGAACAAATCTGCATAATTATTCAAAATGTAATGAAATGTATAAAGGTTGCAGGAAAAACAATTACCTATTTGAAATAAGTAGAAATAGACAACTTAATAGGAACCTTAAATAGTTAAACTTAAGTTTGAGATAATCACTTTAAATAAATTTACAAAGATAGAGACACTTTCAAAAATATTGGAAGGAGCTGATAAAAATTAGAAATGTAAAGAAATCCAACTTATTTTGCCAGGCAGAGTGAATGGATAACAAATTTTACATTAAGTTTGAAATTTTTAAATAATTATTTTTAGAAAACTAACATTACTTTATGTGAGTAGCAAATGGTTTAATGAAGGTAGTAGCTAAATGAATATAACATTATTTAAAAATACAGTATATTATGCTCATGGATGCATCAATGATTATTGAAAATATTTAAAATATATTTATGTTTTACTACAAGAATATATCCACATTTGTTTATCTTTGGTCTTTACCCATTGATACATTCCTATGTCACTTAGTTACACCCACAATAAAAGGTTGGAAATATAAATGTAGTTCCACTAACAGTCTTATAAGTAAAGAACATTTGTTAGAATACTGTATATATTAGCACCCTGTAGAACTTCTAACCTGCAGGATGAATAACAACTTTCTGAGCTGCCTGAAAGTTAACCAACCTCCTGTAGGGAGCACATTCAATGGGAGGCTTAGTTATTTCAATTTCCTTTTTTCAAATATTGTCATTTTCTCACAAGCTTTAGTTAGTTTCCTCAAGTAGTACTCATTTCATCTGACATTTCTCAGATAACTTTCAATTTACAGTTTATTTTTTTGTTGCATTTTAAAGGAATACTATTCTTCATTTTTAAAACATTTTAGATTTGGGGAGAAAAAGAAAGGAAGAAAATTAACAAAAGTACAAAGTTACCCATAAACCTCAGAACCCTTTTACTCTTTAATGTCTCCTGTTAGTGTTATATGTGTGTAACAGTTGATCAAAGCCCATATCTATATATTATTAATTAAAAAACACTGTTTCCTTGGGCCTTGGGTCATTCTTCTTGTGATACATAGGATGGATTTGATCAACATTTAAAGTTGTATATTCACCATTAAACTATCTTATAGAATATTTCCTCATTATAAAAATCTCCTGTGTTTTACTCCCCATGCCTCTCTATGGTTTCTTACTAAATGCCTAAATGTACTAGTCCTTTTATGTTGCCACAGGATTCCAGAATGTGATATAGTTGGAATTTTACTTCATACAGAATTTTCAGATTCCTTTCTTTTACCTATTAGAATATATTTACATTTCCTCCAAGTGTTTTCATGGTTTAATACTCTTGGACCCATTGTTTATGATCCTCTGCAACATTATTCCTATGTCAAATCATAAATCATCAATATGATGATATTGGAGATGAGGTCTTCTGGAAGTTATAGGGTTATGAGGAGGTCATGAGGGTGGGACCCCAACGTTGTAAGTCCTCTTATGAGAAGAAAGGAACAGAGCTTCTTCAATTTTCATGTGCACACAGTCAAGAGAAGTGTTCTTCAGCCAAACCAGGATTTTGTACCAGTTGCTGACCTTCTGGCAGCCAAGCTGCTCAATACAACAGTTATTTTTATTGCTGGATAATATCCCATCAAATAGATATAGTAAAAGGACAGCATAAAAGGACATCATAGCTTACATACTGTGGAGGCTAAGTAAAACTTCAGCTTTTGTAGAGACATGACCAGATAGTAAAAGTGGATTTAGTGTTCTTCAAAAATGGCTACAAAGCTTCTCAAATCAATTTTTCTATTTTTTTCCCACAAGCCACAGGTTAAGATCGTAGTTTTCCCACTGAGTGAGCTTCTTTGTTGGTACATGGAATGTGAATGTCCACATGGCAGAGAGGAGAGTGTATTACACAGAGCAATGATGGCAAGTTGACATAAAGATGCCTCTGTGAAGGGCTGGTGGTCAGCCCTGTCATCAGTCACCACTAGAAGGTATGGCTCCCTGAAGCCTGCTTGGATCTGATTAATGAAGGTCCCAGGCATGAATCAGCCAGCAATTGGAATGGCTCCATGTCAGCAACAAACTTCACTTGCTGGCTAGAGTTCCTGTAGCAGAGTGGTCCTGAGCTGCTCTGTTGACACCTGGGCAAAGGAGAAAAAGGTGGAAGGAAAATTAATTTCCTAAAAGCTGAAAAGAAAGACTCCTGTTGTCCCCCATCTCACTTTGTTTTGATGGCAGTGTTCAGGGTTTAGTCTTAGAAAAAGTGTTCAGTAATAGCTGGTTGACTTAATCAGCAATTCTATGATAACAAACTATATTCATTATCCTTTCATAAGCTCATTTATAAGCTGTATATCCTTTCATGAGATTTTTATTGTGTTTGTTCACTTTTAATTAATGTTTATTTTCTTGTTTTTGAGTTTTAAATATGTTTCTACACTTTTGTATACAGTTATTTACTTTGTTTTGCATTATTTTGATATAGGGTAGGTAGAGAAATAGATATAGACAGATTAATATAATAGATTATAGATAGATGATAAATCATATGTTGATTATCTTTACATTGTCATAACATTGTCTATCATTTTTATACTCTTCGTTAATCTTAGATGTTCTACAGGCCTATAATAGAGGGGAAAGTTTAATTTTGGTAAAGTTAAGGTTAGCATTATTTTTCACTCACAAATCACAGTTTTCTATTAATAAAAACATGAAAATTATCACAAGCTCAAGATATGCTAAACTTTCTTTATATTGTCTTCCGAGAGATCATTTTTAACATTTTACAAAAAGATCTTTGATCCATTTTAAGTTTACTATTTTGAAACTTATTCTATATCTAAATTTACTTTACTGTTTCTAAGTTCTGGCTATTAGCATCTTTTCTGCAGTGGTCCCCAAACTTTGGTCACAGAGTTATGATGTAGATTTGCCATTTAGAGCTGAGCAGTCCACAGCCTCTTATTCTCATCACATTGTTTTAAATATCATGGACTGCTAAAAGAAACTTCTCTGATGAGGACTGAAACAAGTTATGATCTACTCGTATAAAGATAAGAACTTAGGAAATAATTTATTACACAGTTTTTAGCCTGGTCAACAGTCCTAAGAATGAGTTTCACCTTGTGAAGCATGCCTTAAATCCAATGAGAAAATGGCTAGTTACTTTCATAACATTCATGCCACTATTGCATGTGGCATGAGTATATGGGTACATCTTCCTAGTCCACTCATTATTGTGAACTACAGGGCTCACATATGGGTAAGACCACTCAATACTTTCCTCTTCCCAGTAGTGTACATACAATGTTCCCACACTGTGAAAGCTAACCAGTAGGGATAAAACTTCTAAGTCAGTACCAGCTTTAGTGTGCTGTGTCCTGTAACTCAAGTATATGGTATCTCTAGCAATAGGATTTCACTCTCAAGTTCTGGAAAGTAATCAAGAGAAATAACAAGAGCATGTAATATTTGTGGGGTCTATTGATGTCATTGACCAACAGCTTGAAAAGTATCCCTCGCCTGATTGTAGGCTTTTTAGTTTCCTAGCCAATTGTCCCCTGTTATGAGATAATCTAATTTGAACTCTTTCTATAAGTGTATATATGTGTATATTTCATGAAGCTTCTTCAGTGGTAGGTGTTCAAATGGCATTCTCAAATGTCTGTAGTATTTGTTATCCTTCACTATACTGCTCTTCATCCCTAATCTATTTAAGTCTTCCTGTTCTCTCATTCTCCTTTCATTTATTTCTATGTTTTAACTTGGTTTGAATTAACAGAAACATAGTTTACTGATTTTAGCTTTTATTTCTTCCGATTATACATTAAATAATAACTATGAACTTTAAGCACTACTTTCATTATAGCTCACAAAATATGATAAGTAATTTTAATTTTAATTTAGATCAACATATTTAAATTTTTAGGTTAATATCACTTCATTAGTAATCCATGTTATTTACAGATGGCTACTTCTTAGTCAGTTTTAGGTGATGCTATTTTGTTTTGTTTTGTTTCTTTGTTTTTTTTTGTTTGGGGGTGGTTTGATTCTTTGTTTTAAAACGTGATCTTAACTATAGCTCAGTTTGGCCTACATCTCACTATGTAGCTTAATTTCATCTGGGACACACATCAATTCTCTGGCTGCCATATTTGTTACTATCACCTATTTATTTTCCATGATTTCTAGAGGGACATGGCACAGCTGCTGAATGGACAATAAAGCCTGGAGTCACCGAGTGTAGTGCAAGAAGACACACATGCCAATGTGAGAAAAATTAAATACTTGACCCATGAACTGTGGACTGGTGGCTGTGACGGCCCCATGGGACAGAACTAGGCCCTCTGGACATGGAAGACTGTTGTTTGACTTGACCTGTTTGGGGGGCACCCAGGCAGGGGGATCAGGATCTGTCCCTGGTGCATGGGCAGGCTTCTGGGAATCCAGTGCTTGTGGTGTAACACCTTGCATATCCTTGGTGCAGTGGGAAGGGGCTTGGACCTGCCTAGGCTCAGTTGCTGGCTCTGCTGACTCCCCATGGGAGACCTCGATTTGGGCAATGTGGGGATGCGGGGCGGCTTGGGAAAGAGGGCTGCGGGTAGGAGGAGGGAGGAGGGAGGGGTCTGTGGATAGCATGAGGGGTGAGTAGAAATTTTCTTAATAAAGAAAAAATAAAATAATTAATAAATAAATAATTAAATACTTGAAATTCTCTTAATTCAAACACAATTAAAACCAACCATAAAAACATGGCAGGCTTTTAATGGTCTCAGTGGTAAGGCAAGGACAGGTGTGCTACCATAAATAGTGAAATACAAAAGTTCCTTTGTATCAAGAGCAGCAGATAAGAACTGTGCACTGAGGAATGGAGTTCCCACAGAGGAAGCTCACTCCAGAGGAGATTCCTAAAACCCAATTAGAAAACAAGAAGAAAAAAAAAAAAGACAGAAAAACAAATGCATCACTTAATTCTTAATTTTCTATAAATTTAAAATCTAATGAAATGATATGTAAAACTAATCTGTTTTCTCGAGTGTTCAACAAAATTATTTTTTAATTATGTGAGAGAATAAAGATTCTTGAATATTATTGTCAATAAAATAAAACAGAAATACCATAAAGGAATTTAAGATTCAATATAATGTAAAATGCAAATGTTAATAATAAACCCACAGTACTGTTGTGCCAATCAAAGTGGAAGCTCCTTTGTAACAGAACACAAACTCATAAATTAAACCTCAGAAAGAGTACAATTTGATATGTAATAAATGTGACACTAGTAAACCAGCAATAAAAATAAAACTAATTGCTTGTTTAGATGATGGCCTTACAGGAAATAAGATGCTGGATTTGTACCTTAATTAATTTTACATTGTGTAACATTAAGGATTTAAATGTGAAAGTTAAACCAAGAGCTGAAAATACACTGTGATATCTTTTTATCTAAAAGTAATAAGAAATTCCCTCAAGAAACACTAAGGACTCAAAAACTATTAAGATTTTTTAAAGTTATTGGAAATGACTCTATTAAAATTTAAAATATTCCTTCAACTAGTAAATATAAATATGTGTGAATGACTTGGAAAAGATTATTGAAATTTTAAAATTTGACATATTAATATTCCTATGACAAAATACATTTCTGAAGCACAATTCCAGGAATCCTAAATAAGTGAAATTTATCAAAGACAAAAAAATAGACAAATAATAAGGGAAACTAAAAAAGTTCACTAATTTACTTCAGGAAAAATATTAAGATTCATTAGCAGTTGGATAATTTTAAAGAAAAATGAGGTTAAATATTCAGTATGTCCCCAAAATGATCAATTTGTTAAGGATAAGGAAAGTATGTTAGATTTAAGGGAATAGGAACATTCTTATATTTGGGACAAGAATGCAATCTTGCATATCACTTTTGAGAGGTAACATGGTATTAGCTATGGAAATTATGCATTTGCGCCACTGGTACTTAAATTTCCTAGTCATAGATACTCCTACAGTGGAAATCCTAAGTCTGTCATGTCACATTTATGGTGCTTTTCTTAGTATTATCCATAGTAGAAGGCAATGTAACTGTTGAACTCTAATAAAATGAGCAAATAAGGGACTGCTGTATAGTTGAGCAGGCGAAGTGTTTACTACCTAAGCATAGTAACTGAAGTTTGGTCCTCAGTATCCAAATATATATGGAGACATATATTTAAGACCAGCACTAGGAAGGAGGAGACATGAAAATCTCTTGGGCTCAATCACTAGACAGCCCAGTTTAAATAATAGGTCCCAGGTTCCAGGGAGAGGCCCTGTCTCAAAAATATGTGGACATTTCCCAAGTTTGAATGAAATCCAAGGTTGATCTATGTCTTTCACACCCATACACATACACACACCTAGTCACCATACATATACATGCACCAGCTCACACACACACAGAAAACAGACAAAATAAAAGATAGCATTTATATAAATAATGATAATTTAGTGTGCCATGCAACAATTAGAAGCAATAAATAATATTTATGATTAGTAACTTGAGTATCTTATAGGCTTACAGTTTCTTTGAAATTACAAAATGTGGTTGAATGCTGTCTTCACTATTTTTGTTATACTGTGACAAAATGCCTCATAAGAAGTAACTGAAGAGAGAAAAAGTTTCTTTTGGCTTATAGTTGAATGGGTATTATCCACCAACGACAGCATAGCAGCACGTATGAAGGATGCTGATCACACTGCAGCAATAATTAGGAAGCACCGAGTAAAAAGAAAGTTGGGAAGACTCACTTCTTCAGGAAAGGCTCCACCTCCTAAAGCTTCTACAACCTTCCCAAACAGCACCACCTACTGGCGAACAGGTGATCAAACACGTGAGTCTATCGGGGACATTTAACATCCAAATATAACAAATACTGCACATAATATTTAGAAAATTTAAAAAGCATGCAATGAAGAAGGAGGAAATTCCAGAGGGCTTCAACCCTAGCAAAGAACTGCAAGCAACCAATGACTTCTGAGAGAAGAAGAATTAACCTTTCCTGGGGACAGATTCCCTAATATATAGAAGGATGGATCCTTCTAATATAAAGTGATCAGCCCTGAGATTATATACACATAAATTAAAAAAAAGACTCAGTAGGTTGTTACCCATATATTTTGCATCTACATATATATACAACAATAATAATCAAAGAAAAAGATGCCACTAATTTTAGGAGGAATTGGGGTGTGGGAGGAGGAGTTGAAAGATAGAACGGCAAGGGAGAAGTGATGTTTTATTTTAATTCAAAATATATTTAAAATAAAAATAAAAACAGAACTGCCTTCATTTGGCAAAGCATTGAACAATTATTGCACATCACATATTTTTCTATATGCTGAAGCTTCTCAAGAACAAAGAGAAACATCCCCATCCTGGCAGCACATACACTGTGGAGATCAGCCATAGAGTAACTAATGTATACAATAATAGAAAGCAAATAGCCCTGGGGAGCAACAAAATGGGAAAGAGCTGGGTAGCAAATATTTACAGCATCGTCTAGTGAAATGGTGAAATGTGGAAGGTCCACGAACTGAGATGACAGTATTTCCAGAAAAAGATGGGGCCAATTGTGCAAATGCAGCTGAGTTTGAACAGCAGAACCAGAGAAGTGGCATCGGGCTGTGTAGCATGGTATAAGATCCATTTCAAGAGCAGATTTACCGGTGCTAAGGGGCCTATGCTTCAGAGCAGGGAGCTACGAAGACACAGAGTATATAGAAAGGGCTGTAATAAATATCTTCAGACCTTGAGGAAGCTTTTCTGAGAGGCAAAAGAAAGAGGCAATAACTGCTGAGGAACCTGTGTGCCAGAATGAAATCTGTGGATATAAAGGAAGCAAGAGTAATAGTAGATACACAGTGTTCAGAAAGAGGTCTGCTGTCCCAATTAAGAAAGCAGAAATGCAGGAGTAGGCTGTGGAGAAAGTCCACTTTGGCCGTAAGACAGAAGCCACCGCCTGTACATATGGATACAAAGGGGTCAGCAGATTTTGGTCAGGGCCCTAGTCTTACATTTTAGTGTTGCTACTTCTCCTATGTCTCAAATGTTATATGCATGTTTGAAAATTCAATCATTATTGTGTGCTAATTGATTAATGATAATAAAAGTTATTAAATAATTTAAAAATACAAATTCTTTTTTAATCCTCCACTTACACTGATACACTATAGGTCAATTGTCACAGCATTTGCTGGAAAATTCACTGGGGTGGGAAGCACCCTTCATTCAGAGCTGCTTAGTAACAGTGAGCAGGCAACAATGGCAATAGAAAATGTTGGATCCATGCACAAGAAGTTCACAGTGAAGCCATGGAGGGACATCTGGCCATCCTTATCAATTCTACTTTCTTTTTCATCTGTGTTATCCAAAATGTGGAAGTTTCCAGGTGGAAACATATCCAAATAAGTTATGTAATTGCAGCCTCTACTTAGCTGGAGCCTTTGGGAAGTTTAAAGAGATCACTATACATATAGCATGAAAAACTTAAGCTTCATCCAAAGCTGTGTTCTCTATCTCCTGTGGTACAAATGGGGAGATTCTGCGGCTGGTGTACTTGCCAGTTCTGTATGTACTTAGCATTTCTGATGATCAGTCATATGATATCCAACTGTTTCTGGAAACAGAACATTGGCGTGATGTTTAAAAGCAAAGAAGAGACCCATTTAAATAGATTGAAAGAGAGGGAGGAACCCATATAGACCTTGATTCCTGGAACGTAATCGAACAGACAGACTACCTACATGTAATTCTGCAATGGAAAACTGAGTATCGTGACTTAGGACTAACTGGGAAGAAGAAATCTGCCAGCAGGAGGGGGATGAGATAAGAGAAGGTGCCTGGAGGGAGGAATTGAGTATGATCACAAAACCATGTGTCTAAGTACAGAATTGTCAACAATTTTTAAAAAAAATAGGAATCTATTAAAATTTAAAAAAAATAAAAAGACAAACACCTTCTGATAGAGAGAGATGACAGATTCTCAAGGTGTTCACCCCCAGAGTCCTGAAAAGCCCCCACACCTATTTCAGAATGCAAGAGCCGGCTACACTCATGATTCCACCCTCAATAACTCCTGTGATGGATGATAACAGATGGAACACTTGGCAATAATGGGCACAGCTGTGGCAGGGCCAGCACAAAAGAGGAGAGAAATCATTACATTCCAAGTAAGCACTTCTAATTATCTGTTTCTTTTTAATATGAGAAATGGCACTGCATCCAGCCTTCTAAACACTGAACACAAAGCAGATTTATTTTCATTTATGACCTCAAGATGCTATCTATCCCATGCAGAGTCCCCCGATTTCCTAGTATTATCAGTGTATTTTTATCATTACAATGTGCCTAGTTTCTAGAACACATGGTCACAATGTACCTTATTAGAGCCATTTCTTCTAAAGCTGTGACTCCGTGGATAGAGCAGAAATAGAAGTTTGAAGGAAGCAGTTATTCTCCCAGATAATTTTCATTCTTTTCCTTTGATTTGGCACCATTATTCCAACCACTGAAGCAAAATAGGGTAGTGGAAAAAAATCAGAAAATTGTGGATTTTAAAGCAAGTTCTGCCATAAGATACTGAAGGGTGTTTATTTAACCTCTCAGAGATGTGTTTTGAAGAATATCAAGTTAGAGTTCTTAGAACTTTAGTTTGGGGACTTAAGTGACTTCTTGTTAAACTACCACCAATGGGACAGATGGAAAGCACTTGCTCACACAATGCTTTTCACACATAGGAATCAATATTCTTTTTGATGATGATAGATTTTGTCATCTCTGTTTCTGTTAAAAATGTATTTTAGGAAATAAAAGTGGCTCTTTCTTCCTTGTACTTATTGCCTCATGGGATGGACCTATGACATTGTGCAGTTGATGGCAATAGGCCTGAACTAGACCTCAGTTAGGGCAAGCTTAGGTCCAGATGAAGGAAGAACAGAAGCTGCAACACTTTTCCTTCCTTTTGATGTTTAGAATCCTGCTTCTAAGCTAAGAGAGAGGAGCACACAGCCTATCAAGGTAGCTCTCCTAATTGAAAGACTTCTCTGTAGGGTCAAATAAACCTTGCTATACATGCCAGTTCTGCTGCTCACAGCAGAAGGTCTCCCTGTCAACCAAAGCTCTCCAGTTCTATTTTCTCAACCATAACTGGGGACCATGGAAATAAATGTACAGCCTGCATACAGATTCCATCATGGTGCCTGGTTCAGGCCACCAATCCATGCCATCCATTGTCATTACTGTCTTTACCTCATCTTTGATTTTGTAATCAAAGGTGTCAACTTCATCAGTGCTTACTTTATGCAAATCTGTAGAAACACAACATGCACATGAAATGTATGATACACATATATATACAACATAAGACATACACAAGTAACACAACCATACATCACATATCTACTTCACACTACATACAACATGTGCAAATTAACTATACATAAACACAGTGCATATAAAGAAACAAAATACATACATACACATAACACACCACACATGCATATCCAGAATGTGTGGCACATGCAGTACTCCCATCTGAGAAACCTACAAAAACACTCACATGTCTGTGATGGTTTATGAACGGAGCTCTCCATCGTCTCTGCTGATCTTCTGGTATAATGAGTTACTCTGTTGACATTGAATCGAGGGTCTAATGTCTTAGGAGCACTTATGGTGTGTAGGAGACCCAGATTACACTGGTTCTTAAGATGTGTTTTAGACACCCATGTTCCCCAAGTTATAATCACTCTTGGGCCTGTAAACCCAAGTAGAATGGTGTATATATTTTCCACAGTATTCACTGAGCCCTGTCCCCACACATTCCTGGTGCTTAGTCTTTCTCTAGGCTCAGACTTTAGTCCTGGGGCTCAAGCATCATGATACTTTGGCAGATATTGATGACTCCTTAGCACTGGGATGCTACCCAGCACTTTGGTTTAAGATTTGGAATTCTGCCCTCTAAGATAACCCCTGGGTGGAGGTCTCATTAGCTTGAGATGATGTCCTGTCCCTGAGAACTCCTCTTGGTCCTCTCTTAACTACTGACTACTGGGATCACCAGTGACCCTCTGCAAGGTCCAAGGGCTGTCATTCTAAATCTTGTGGGAACTCCTAGTATAAAATATATTGAGAATAGACAGGTAGATGATACATTATTGATGAAAAACTCCTCTATTTCGAACAAGGATGCTCACTTTTCTCTTAGTTACTGACTTCTAGCAATGTTAATTTACTAGTAGGGATTTATTTAAATTACTTATTTACATGTAAAAATTGCTAAGTGGTAGGTGCCTTTTTGTCTCTAGCTAAGATACCATTGATTTTAATACATACCCTAGTATTTTCCTAAATGTGTCTATCCTCAGAATCAAAGCATAGTGCCTGAAGTATAAGAAAACAATTTCTACACCTATGTCTCACTTTCCTTCAGTGTTATTTACTGTGTCTCAACCCAGGGAAATTCTAAGTTTTACACAAATCACTTTTCTTTTATTCCTCATAAGAAGTACATAAGATGGATAAAAATTAAGATCCCTATTTTTCTCCATGAAGATATGGTTGGTTTTTTTATTAATAATTTTTTATTACCATACTAAGTAATAGGATTCATTGTGACTTTATATTTTCACACATACATATTATTAAACTTGATTCTTCTTTGCCCCACCTCCCTTCAGTATTCTCCCTGCCTGTTACTGGGACCCTTCCTCACCCCATATAGACATTTCTTCTTTTTTTTTTCATGCCACTATTACTATTACCCTCCTTCTGCTCCCACCTACTTTCTATTTAAAATTCGCTCTTCCCTCATTCTCTTGAGAAACAACACAGACCTTCCTGGTGGCCATCAGATGGATATGGGGGCTCCTCTTTCCTCACATCCTCTCAGCATTTACCACCATCTTTCTTCTTGTTGACAGCCATTCTGACTGAGGTTGAAATGGAATCTCAATGCAGTTTTAATTTACATTTCCTTGCTAGCTAAGTGCATTGAGCACTTCTTCAAATATTTATTGGACATTTATGTCTCTTCCTTTGTGAATTATCCAATCAATTATTGATCACATTTATTAACTGGACACTTTTTTGGAGAGGTTGCTTAAGTTTGGAATTTTTACAGGCTTCTGATAACAATGGCCATTTGATACAAAGGTGGCAAAGGTTTTCTCACGTTCTGAAGCTGTGGCTTCGCTCTGGTGATTCCTTTGATGGGAAGAGTTTCTTCATTTACATCCAATCCAATTTGTCAATTCTTGGAATCAGTTCCAGTGTTAGTGAAGTCCCTTCTGTGTCCACGTCTTGAACTGCCTTGCCCGTTTTCCTCTAGAAGTTCTACAGTTTCAGTTCTAATATTCTAATTTTATTTTTGTGCATTAATGTGAGACACAGAGGCAATTTTACTCTTCTATATGAGCATATCTCCTTTTCCCAGCAACATCTGTTGAAAATCTAACTTTTTTCTATCTGTTTAGGATATCTTTGTGAAAGATCAGATGGCTATGGGTATTGTTGATATATCTGGATCTATACTTCTATTTTTCTGCTGTTATGATAAAATATCTCAATGAGAAAACTCAAGAACAGTATTGTTATGCTTCACACATTTTTTTTTCCATTTAGGATTGCTTTAGCTATTCAGGCCCTTTACATTTCATGTGGATTTTTAAATTGTTTTATTCTACTCTTGTGAAGAATGCAAGTGGAAGTTTGAAGGGGATTGCACTGAATTAATTTTAAGTTGCTTTCAGAAATAAAGCCATATTCACAGTATTAATTACATCATCCCACGAACATGGGAGGGCATTGCATAGTCTAATATCTTCTTCTATTTAATTCTTCAACTTCTTAAAGTTTTCATATTAGAAATTTTTTCATCTCCTTGATTAGGTTTATTCATATATATTTTTGAAACTATTATGACTGGGGATTTTTTTCTTGTTTTCCCCAAAAAATGCATTACTGGTATATACAAAAGCTCTTTATTCACGTGTTGATTTTTTTCCTGATACTTTGGTGAATGGGTTTGTCAAGTCTGAGAGTTTTCTGATCAAGTCTCTTCTAAGGTCTTTTCAGTACAGCATTCTGTTATCTGTAAATAATGATAATCTGATTCAAATTTAGAAGTCAGTCTGTCCAATGGTAGACATGTCTATGTTGGGAAACTTTATTCCAGTTTCCATCTCTTACTTGTTATGGACCTGTGGGTTGTTTGTATCTCCAGGTAACACTGGTAGGTTATAGAATCTGTTTTCAAATGATCTTCTACATTTCATTGTGGTATTGCCCTTTTAAACCTATAATTTTATTAATTTTGGCTTTCTATTCATTTTGGTTAATTTGGATAGGGTGTTTAAATCTTGTTCTTTCAAAGACATGAGTCCCTGTTTGATTGTTTTTGTGTATTGTTCTTTTAGTCTTGATTTCATTAATTTCTGCCTTGATACTAATTATTTGTTTCTCATGACCTACTTCTTTGGGGCTTGGCTTGTTCTTTTTTTTCTAAGATTTTGTATAAGCAGTGTACTGGTTAGTTTTATGTCAACTTGACACAAGCTGAGGTAATGTTATAGGAGAGAACCTCAATTAAGAAAATGCCCCCATAACATAAGGCCATAGGCAAGCCTGTAAGGCATTTTCTTAATTAGTGATTGTGGGGGAACAGCCTAGTCCATTATGGGTGGTGCTATCCCTGGGTTGGTGGTTCTGGTTTCTATAAGAAAGCACTATAATTAAGACAAGCAGTAAGTTATTTCCTTGAAGTATCCTTACTTTTTAGTATAAACCATGGTTGTGAACTTGCCTTTTAACTCCCTTGGCTATAGGATAGAGGTTCTGGGAAGTTGTATAGTCATTTCTCTTGATTATAAGATTTTTTTTCAAAATTTCCTGTCTGATTTCTTCAGTGACACATTGTTCATTAGAGACCTTGTTGTTTGACCCAGCATGGTGTCAAATGCCTTAAATCCCATCGTGCAGTAGGCAGAAGCATGCGGGCCTTTGTTAGCTCAAAGCCAGCTTAGTCTATATAATGAGTTTCAAGCTAACCAGTGTTAAAAAGAAAAAATACACTATTGTTGAATGCAGTACCTGAGATTCTGTAGTTTGTCTTGCTCTTGGTTTCTAATTTTATTCTGTTATAATATGATATAACATAAGTAATTATCTTGATTCATATCCATTTGTTAAGATGTGTTATGTGAACAGTGAGTAACCTTTGCTATTTTTAATTATATATTTTATGTTTTATACATAATTTTCTATATTGTGTTCAATATAAAAATACTTATTCCATTACTGTAGTACTGTATTTCTCTAAATGCTGATGCTTATGGGAATAGATAAAAATATATAAGCCTTGCAAAAAGAATAATTTGCTCTTGAGCCAAAATATTATTTTTACTCTCTAGCTAAGGGTGCTTGAAGTATAGACTTGTAAGACTATCCCACGTGCCTATTTCAATATGTTTGTAATATGCAGTATAAAGTGTGCATTGTTCTGCTACCATTAGTATGATAACAACAAACTAGACCATGCAGAAATTGGAGTAAATGAGTTTGAAGTGTGAGCAAGAGAACAGTGAAGGACTTGGGACATCCATATGCTCTAAGGCTGAGTCCACCAACCAATCTGGTCTGCCCTTGACATGTTTTAGCCGAATCATGTTGGGTACGATAAGGGTCAAAAATACCTTGAGACAATATGCGGAGGATAAAGAATCAATGCACAAAGACAATGTGTCCATTTTCCTTTGTTTCCAGAAAGACCCTGCAGTCTGGATGACAATAAAGGAAATGGGAAGTGAACAAAAGTTATAAACATTATGTCACTAGAATTTGTTATTTGGGCTGGTTTTAGATGCAGGAATAAATAGTCTCTCATGGGCAGACATCTCACAAAAACATGCTAAAGTTGGCTCACCAGAGACTACCTGATTTTAACCAGTAGTTTGAAACATGAACTTTAGTATTATAGCAGGGTAAATAAAGCTGCGGTAAATCAACAAAGCCAGATAAAACAGACTTCATCCTTTGAGAAATATAAATAAAATATGAGAGATCCCAGTATTCTAGCAGTGTTCTAGACAAAGGCAGGATGCATGCTTGAGACTCACGATGTTCAAGATCCATGTACTGCTGTGCAAGGAGGGACTTTGTAACAAAACAATGAAACCCCACAGGAAGTCCTAGGGCACAGGGCGGGGGCTTGTAGAATGGACAGAGTCATAAGGCTGAGGACAGAATGGGGTGGGATATGTTTTCATTTAAAAGTCACAATCCTTCCAAAAGGTAGAAAACTGATTCCATACACCAAACCACACCTAAGTATGGAAATACACAACCTGGAATTGTCTCCCTTTGTAGGAACATAAAAGAACAGTTGGGCCTTGCATAAACTATAGTATAGACTGAGGCAAAGTTTTGCCAATTTTTGTTGTTCTGTGTTTTGTGTTTTGTGAGCCTTGGGAACTTGATTTAATAAAAACTCCATCAGCAACTTAATACTGAATACCTCCAGGCTCTTCACCTGTCCAACTCTTCCTTCAGGTTTCAGGCTAGAATTAGATTATTTTTGTAAGAAAAAAAAAGGGGAGCCCTAAAAGAGGAAAAGCAGAAAATCCTTTTCCTTTTCATTCTTTCCTGGGCCTTCCCTTCTAGCCAAGACACTGGTTTCTGTGTTTAAATTATAACCTCCTAACTTAATGTACTACAAGACACACTTTGACTCTTCTTTAGTCATGATGTATGGCTTCCATAGAAACCCATCATTATCTCTATCCACCTTCTCTTCCTCCATTTCCTAAGGGTGCCCTGCATCTTTGCAGCCTCCAGGAAGGTGCAATCAAGGCCTAGCCACTCCTGTGGAAAGCACAACAGGGGTCCATCTCCTTAGCTTGGCATCCAGATAGACTAGAATATTCAGTGGAGGAAAAGCAGGACCAAGTCCATTAGAAGAGAACAGAATGAGAAGTCTCAAGAGTGCCGCAAAAGAAACCAAGAGCCTCAATACATTTGAAAACTAAAGTGCAGTGTAAATCAATACTTTTGAGCTTACAGCTCAAGGTTATTCATTCAGCCGAGACCTCTAGCACATTTCAAGTTTCTTTGCTTTAAGTTCAAAGAGTTCATGCATTTGAAATTTGGAAGAAGGAAAAAAAGGTCAAATTTTACATTTTCACAGAAGGTGGTATACCTTTGGAGTAATCGTTATTTAGGATTGTATGTTTTGTACCATTTCTTCTGAACTTTATTTTTATTCTGCTTTGTCCCAGAATTGGTGGGAAAATTGCAATGTTTCACTGTGATCCAGAGCTCATAATAGTTATGCATATTTGTCTCTTTGGGATGCCTGAGCCCCATCTTTCTTGTAATAAGTCAATTTTACATCATATGCTTTATTTGATTTATCATGACTTGCTCTTTCAAGTGAAAGGTGCCTTGAGAACATGGGTAGAATAAATATTCTTCTTTGGATAGGGACAAAGATTTCCCAGGCCAGAAATCAGCCCTCCCCAGGAGCCTTTCTGATAACTGGAAATGCACTTTCTGGGATAATCACATACTAGCATATTTCACTGGCTAACATCTCAGCACAGATGAGGTTTTCAGAATAGCAATAACTGGAAAAAGAGCTGCTCCATAATGAGACCACGAGAGCTTTGTCTTAAAGACAGAGGGCCAGGGATTAACTATGGTTTTGGCTGACTCTGAGAGAAGATGAGCTCTGCAGGAAATGAGCTCAGTAGCTTTCTATAAAGAAGCAGGGATTGATGGCTGGGGCTGTGCCTCCTGGACTTAGGTTGGCAGTGAATCAGTGAATCAGCTGGACCTCAGTTTCTTTAGCTGTAAAAGAAGAATGGACATTGCATCTGCCTTGTAGCACTTTGTGTGGTAACTAACTTGCAAAAAATAAAAGCAGTAATTGGTAACTAGTGCCCGTATATTGTCATCATTCTGCTTATTATCATCCGCATCTGCATCCAAGACAGAAAGACACTGTACAGCAAGAATTTTAATGTGGGTATAAAACCGAGAAAGATTTGGCAACCAAAAACAAAAATGACAATGGTCCAAGAGAAATAAGAACTTAAGTGATGGGAAATCTACCCTGTCAAAAACTAGATTTAACTTTTACTTAAAACACTTCTAGACTTGTGGTTGGGAATCCTGAAGGGTCAGCCCTGTGTTACCAGAGCTTGATGAATAACAATAGCCTTATTTTGTCAATCTAATTAGCTATTAAATACCATGCTGTATCCTAGAATTGGTATAGAGATTTAACAATTTAATAAATAGTAAGTGCTCTGACACTTCTAACACACAGTAAAAGTAATTACAATAACATATTTATTAGTAGTCTAATTTTTTAAAGAACCTGGTAATTTTTACAAACTCTTTCCCATACAAATAAATTTATCATTTGGAATATCGATATAAAATAATGTCATAATTCTTCAACATGAAACAGACAAGTCCTCAGTTAAATGTCATGTCGAAGGCCATGAAGGTAATGAGCTTGCATTCCAATGTGCACAGTCTGTCCCCAAAGCCTAGACTTTATACCTTCTCTAATTTGCTTATAAGGGATGAATTCACTGGTTGGTTCAAAGCAAAATATATGCTGTGCTGAAATACTGTAGTGCTACGCATCAACCAAACCAGCGGAGATTCAACTCTGAACATGAACAACAGTATCAGTACAGTTGCCCTGTAGGTTCCCTTTTGTACTTTGGAAGAATAACAAACAACTACCAAGTCAGATGATAGAAGGTGAAGAGAGCAAAACAGCAAAAACTTTTCATTATGCTTTTCAGGATTCAACCAGCCACAGACAAAAAAAAATGTGCAGGGGAAATTTTGTGTCTGTGCTAAATATGCAGCAGGCTTTTCTTTTCTATATCCCTTCAGCAACAATGTGACAATTATTTTCAGAGTACTTCATTGTATTTGACATTATAAACATTTGAGAGATGGCTTAAAGTGCACAGGAGATTATATAGATTATATATAAATACTGTCATGATTACATAACAGACTTGTGTCCCCACACACTTGGGTACCACCAGAAACACTGAACCCTGCTATTCCAGGTGATCTCAGTTCACCTAGTAACCAGCCTTTACATGACACTTCATTATCCAAAAATCCTCAACACTTATCTGTAAAAACAGAGATTCAAGCCGTGATTGAAGTTTTAATGTGTCTTTTATAGAACTATTTGGAGACAGTCATGGGAATTGCAGATTGTTAGTGAATTGAATTTTTTTTTCTGGTTTTCTAATGTATGTAGCTGTCAAGTGAGACTAGCCTGTAATTTATCAAAGCCTCAGATAATGTTTCCAATATAATAGATTTACCTTCTCAATAAGAAAGGTCAGTGTCCTTGGATTCTAACAACATCTGAAAGTATCCATCTAATTAGACCTTTAAAAATCTATGAGAATAATACATGCTACCTACCTGTCATCTGAGTTTTGGTTGTTGAACTTTCTCACAAATAAAGAAACAATTGTACATTTGCTCAGAAAACAAAAATACAAAGTGTTCAATCCATTATTTGGAAGCAGCAGAAGAAACCAAGGAATTCAGCAGTTTTTCAGTGTGTCTCCTGGTGTCTACACAGGCAAGAAAGTATTCGCCTATAACTTGACTCAAGAACCTGGCACAAATTAGATAACTTCATTTCAAGGACTACAAAAGCCAGGAATTTAAGTTCATGTTTGCTATACAGTTGTGACAGACTCATGTACAAACAAGACTTGTTTGTTTGCTTTTAATGTATGTAACACATACATTTATATCTAATACATCCATTAACATACAAATGATATAAAATTGAATTTAATAACTAAAATTGTCTATTTTTAAATAATTGTTAGCAATAGTTAAAATAATTTTGCCCTCACTTATGTTAACATTCCATTTTATAGTTTCTTGTGTTTTTTTATTTATTCATCTTTCATATATTACATCACAGCTGCAGTTCCCCTTCCTTCCTCTCCTCCCAGGCCCTCCTGCCTATCCACTCGTCCTCAGTTTCCCTTCAGAAAAGGGCAGGCCTTCCAGGGATATCAACAAAACCTGCCATATCAAGTTGCACTAAGGTTAGGCACCTCCCTCTTGTGAAGGCTGAAGGAAGCAATCCAGTAGGAATAAAAAGGTCATGTAAGCAGGTAACAGAGTCAGAAACAGTCCTTGCTCCCACAGTTAGAAGTCCCACAAGAAGACCAAGCTACATAACTGTAACATACATGCAGAGGGCCTAGGTCAGGCCCATGTAGGCTCCCTGATTGTCTGTTCAGTCTCTATGAGCCCAGGTTAGTTGATTCTGTGAGGTTTTTGTGGTGTCTTTGACCCCTCTGGCTCCTACAATCCTTCCTCCCCTCTTTACAGGATTCTCTGAGCTCTGCCTAATGTTTGGCCATGAGTCTCTGCATCTGTTTCCATCAGTTGCTGGATGAAGCCTCTCTAATGGCAATTATGCTAGACTCCTGTCTACAAGTATAGCAGAATATCGTTAGGGATCATTCTATTGACTTTTTACTTTTTTATTTGACAGTAATGTTTGGCTATCCTAGGTTTCTGGGATATCCAGAGTCTGGTTGCTGGCCCTCCAGTTCGTGTCAGGGGTGGATACCCTCTTATGACATGGGTATCAGGCTGAACCAGTCATTGTTTGGCCACTCCCACGATTTCTGTGCTATCTTTACCCCAGCGTATCTTGTAGGCAGGACAAATTATAGGTTGAGGAATTTTCACTTGGTTGTTGTTAACAATCCCTCCACTGGAAGTATTGCCTGGTTACAGGAAATGGCTTGTTTGGGCTCCTCATCCCTACTTACTAGGAGTCTTAGCTAGGGTCACCCTTGGAGTTTCCAGGGAGGTTCTGTTGCACTAGGTTTCTATCTTACCCTGAAATGCTCCCCAATTCTAATTGTATCTCCCAGTACTCTCTACCTCAATCTTACCCCCCTGATCCTTCCTGTTTCTGTTCCCAAGTCCACCCATAAAATCTATTCTATTTCCCCTTCCCAGGGAAATCAATACATTCCCCCTTGATCCCACCTTGTTACCTAGCATGATTATCCTTTATTCTATAGCTAATATCCACTTATAAGTGAGTACATACCATGTTTATTTTTCTGGGTCTAAGTTACCTCACTCAGGATTTTTTTTTTAGATCCATAAATTTGTCTGCAAATTTTTTAACAGCTGAGTAATATGCCACTATATAAATGAACCATATTTTCTTTAACCATTCTTCAGTTGAGGGACATTTAGGTTGATGCCAGTTTCTGGCTAATATGAATAAAGTGGCTATGAACATAATTGTGCAAGTGTCCTTATGATAGGATGAAGCATCCTAAGGGTATATGCCCAGGAGTGGTATGGATGGGTCACAAACAAGACTTTTTAAGTTAGATGGTTCTCATCATTGTATGGAGAAAGTAAGGTAAATATGCTGAACAGACTGCCAAGCACAGATATTCTGCTCAGGTGAGGTATCATAGTTGGATAACATATGTCCTCTAATATAAGTAGTGTTTTGGAGCATTTAGACAGTTCCCTCACTGCTCTAGATTAGAATGTAGCTGAGATCTGCAGTAGAAAGAATGGAGATAGGGTGGAGTGAGCTCTGACTAACCTTGCAATGGCCCATCCCTCTAACACAATGCTATGATTAAAGGGTTAAGACAGAGTGAGTTCAAATCCCAACTCCACTTCTCTGAGCAATTTGATTATAGTGTGTGAAGATGTGTCATTGTGACTGGTTTAATAAAAAGCTGAATGGCCAATAGATAGACAGGAGAGGGTAGGTGGGACTTCTAGAGAGAGAGGAACTCGGGATGAATCAAGGTGTGTGAGAGATGCCAACAAGACATGGAGCAAGTTGGATGTACAGAATAAGAAAGAGACTATGTAATGATAACAAAGTATATGATATATTTCAGATACAGCTCATATTACCTGATTGATTCTGTGGTTAGAGATGATGCATATGAATTGAAATTGTCATAGTACATAGAAAATCTTTTCTAACTGAATGCCTCATTAATATTCAAAATGTCACATTCTCCTATCTCCATATTAAAGATGAGGAACAGAGAGCATAGTGTGTAGGCAGAATTTTCTGTCCCATCAACCCACTCCTCAATAACTATAAAGAGGTGTGATATCAATTATAAATGCTTGGCTGATAGCTCAGGCTTGTTCCTAACTCTACAACTTAAATTAACCCATTTATATTAATCTACATTCTGACACATGGCATTACCTCTCTTTCATTTTGCACCTCCTGTTTCCTCTACATGTCTCGCTGGCAACTCCTTAGACTCTACTCTTCCTCTTCTCAGCATTCTCTCTGCCTTGAAAATCCTGCCTAGCTATCAACTTTTCATTAAGAATGAGAGCAACACATTTTCACAGTGTACAGAAGGATTATTCCACAGCAAAGTAAAATTTCATTCAGAGCTATGATCATAATAAGTTAATTTCTGTCCAATATATGATTGCATAAGCTGTAGACTCAGTTACCTCCAAAATAGCAAATGACAACACTGAAATTCTAGGGTGTCCCAGTACTGAGGGGTCACAGAGAGAAGCTGAGGTTTAGCACCATATGGCAGGGTCAGAGTCTCCAAAGAGGAGGCTAGGAGGCCATGGGTGAAGGTAGAGCCTTAGTCTCAATGGAGACACCGGGATACTGGAGATGCCAGAACTCTGAAGTGACCACCAAAGACAGCAGCATGTGTGGCTCAGAACTGACCCAGGCCTACAAGTTCAGCTGTGCATCTTGTGGATGGCAGAGCTGGAGAAGTGGGACTACTGATGCTCCTTAGAGTTCAGAAGATGGTGATTGAGTTGAGTCATCAGACTACAGGATTTGCAGCTACTCTGCTGGACTTCAGTTTTGCTTAGGTGCCTTTGTTTTTATTTCTTGGTTCTTCTCTTTTGGAGTATGAAACTAACTTGTTTTGGATTTTACAAAGGCCCACAGATAAAAGAGACTTCAGATATTTCTGAGAGATTTTGAACTTTTAAACTATCTGAATTTTTAAAGTATTGGAAGCTTTTAAAGTTGTAGTGTTTTCTGTATTGTGATTTTAACACAGCATATTAGAAATAAACAAAAGAAAAGCTACATTTTAATAGCGATGTGCTCTGTGTCAAGTTTACAAGAAATGGATTGTATTGGTCAGTTTTTTTTTTTATCAACTTGATACAAACTAGAGTCACTTGAGAAGACAGAACCTCTACTGAGAATTACTTCCATCAAAAGAGCCTATGGACATGTCTTTGGGGAATTTTCTTGATTAATAATTGATTTGGAAAGGCCCAGTCCATTGTGGGTTGTTTTACCCTGCAGGAGATGATACTAGGTTGTGTAAGAAAGCTAGTTTAGCAAGCCACAAAGAGCAGGCCAGTAGATAGTGTTCCTCTGTGGTTTCTGCTTCAGTTTCTGCCTATGGGTTCCTGTCTTAAGTTCTTGCCTTGCTTTCCTCAATGATGGACTGTAATAGGGAAGTATAAACCAAATAAACCCTTCCCTAATCAAATTGCTTTTGACTGTGATGTTTTTCACAGCCACAGAAACTAAACTACAACACCAGTAAACTATATCATCTTATCTAAGATATGCAAAAACTGATCCTAAGAGACCCTTTTGAAAATATTATACATGGCATCCCATGTTATGCTTGTTGTTTACTCTAATTCTGTGGCCCTTTAAGGACTGTATCTTTCTTCTTTATGTAAATCAGTGCTTCATAAAGATTGATTGTTAGGAAACACTTTCCTTACCATTGGTTTTGTATCCAAGAGGATATATTTCTAAGTTCAAATTGAGTGTTTAAAACCACTGAAATGTCTCTGAGTTGAGATGGGGCTTCTATGGGTTTATTAACCTCCTCTCACAATATATAAACTACTTTAAAAGACTACCTAGCTGTGCTACAAGACCTTCTAGATTTCTCCAATTGCATCTGAATGTCATTTAACTTGTTCTTCTACCTTTTATGTGTGCTACAAATGGAAAGGTAAATTCAAAGACTTGACTCCGTCAAGTTATATGTTTAGAAAGCTTCCCAAGAGGTCCTAAATGCCTCATTTACATCACACCAGGAGGCACATAAAGTGGCATAAGGTCACTATGTGATGCTGAGATTAATCACAGTTAAGCCACTGAAGCTAGCTTACATCTTTCAGGACTAGCAAGTCATATATGAACTGATAACCTTGCATAATATTTAATTTTATGAGAAACTTCAAATAATGATGATAGTACTATTTGATAATGACTTTCTGAGCTGATTGTTATGCTATGGTTTATTAAATGGCCATAATTAAATTCAATCTTTTTTTGAATTTGTATAAAGGATATTTGTTAAAGAAATGTATGTCTTGCTACCTTGAAATGAAAGTGCTACCTATTGTGAAAGTGGCTTATTTTTACTAAGCTTTTATTTTCCATGTGTTTATTATATAAATTAATGGGATTCATTATATTTTATATACAAACACATCATCTATTGATCATATTCATCCATATTTATACTTTTTGTCATTTTCCCATCTCCACTTTTATTCCAACTCTGGACTCTTCTCAGTCCCTAGAAATTCCTGTTAATTTCTCTCTGTTCTTCTTAGCTTTACCATTCTCCATCTCTAAGCATTCCATGCCATACTTACAAGTGTCACCTTATTGATTTCATATATGAGTGAAAACATGTTATCTTTGTCTAACTTGTTTCACTGAATGTTCTCCCACTCCATCCACAGAGATTCACTTCTCTCCTTTAAGTTATCAAATTTTCTATGCCTCTGCCAATTGGGATGGAGTCAGAGGAAGTTCCAGAGACAATGGTAAGTGCCTCGTCCAGTGCAGTAAGAGTGAAGCCTGCACTAGGAGCTACAGCAACCATATATGAAAAGTAGGGACATCCCCCCTGGGTGTCAGTGGAAGCTGAAGAGTGAATGCAGCCTTCTCTGCTCAGATGGCAGCAGTATCCTCCTCATTCTGGAGTGTAAAGGAAAGCCATCTAAAGCAGAGGGTTTAAAGTGGGTTCAGAGACAACAGAATATGTGAATGTTTAAGGACCATAAGGATTCACTCAATATGTCAAGATAGAAAATAGCTTGATCTGAAACAAAGAATTAATAAATACCAGCACCAATACAAAAGAGATGGTTAAAGTAAGTAATGAATCTTTTATAGTTCTAGTCATGCTTTATCAAAAAACTACAGGGGCTGAGGAGATGGTTCAGATGGGAGAGTAGGAGGCAGTGTGTTCAGTCCCTAAAACCTACAAAAGCCGGGCCCAGTGTATTCTTAATCCCTGTACTTGAGAAGCAGAGAAAAGAGGATCCCTGGGGCTTGTCCAGCCAGTCAAACCAAATCAGAGAGACCCAAGTTCAATGAAAATCCCCATCTCAGCAAAAGAAATAGATTTCAAGAAATTGATGAAGATTCCAAGTGTCTAGCTTTGGCCTCAACATAACATGTACACAATGTATACTTTCACCCATATGTGCACACACATACAGAGAGAGAGAGAGAGAGAGAGAGAGAGAGAGAGAGAGAGAGAGAGAGAGAGAGAGATACAAGTATAATTAGTTCATTAAAAATAGAGTCTTAGGAGGCTGGAGAGTTGGCTCAACAGTTAAGATCATTTGATCTTTCAGACAACCCAGATTTGATTCCTAGCACCTATCTGGCAGCTCATCTATAACTCCAGTTCTGGGGGATCCAATGGCCTGGGTTAGCCCCAGTCCTGCACTTGGTGCAATACATACATGTAGAAAAAGCACTGGTACACTTAATACAGTAACTCACTAAAATCAAAATAAACTCTTAGCAAATATATAAAAGGTAAAGACAACTTAAAACTTAAAAGTGCATATAATAAGTAAAAGAAAAAACTCAAAAGACAGGGGACAGAATCTGAAAACTCAAAAAATAGAGTAGCAGAAATTATCTAATTAAACAGAAGGAAAACAAAATGTTTATACTTGAAGAAACTCGGGGATTACAAGGATTTATGTTACATACAAGGCTAGGGAAAATGTTACCAAAGCCTTCACCTTTGTGTTATCAGAGTTCCAGAGAGAGAGAAGGAGGCTTTGAAAGTATTGAAAATTAATTTTTCCCTAAAACTTCCAAATTAGCCAACAGTTAGAAACTCATATATTCAAAACTCTTTGTAAATCCCTAAGAAAAATGAATCAAAGCGATCAACATCAAGACAGGAAACAATCTCTTTAAAAGTGAAGACAAAGAAAATCCTTAAAGTCACTGAAAATATGATCCTTTATGTAATGGAAAAATTATTTAATTGAAATGGAGTCTGGATATTCATAGCATTTTTTCAAATGCAGAAAACAAAGCAGAACAAAAATATATCACTCAGCAATGATGGTGAAATCAAGACATTCTCAGCTGAAGAATCAGGAAAACAACATTGCCCAATTTGCCCTTAAAAATAAGCAACTTGCTGGATGGTGGTGGCACACACCTTAATCCCAGTACTCCGGAGGCAGAGCCAGGTGGATCTCAATTCGAGGCCAGCCTGGGCTACCAAGTGAGTTCCAGGAAAGGTGCAAAGCTACACAGAGAAACCCTGTCTTGAACAAAACAAAACAAAAAATAATAATAAATAAAAAATAAATAACTAAAGGAAGGTGCTCAACACAAAGGGAACTTTAAAAAAAAAAAAAGACTGGAAAACCAGGAAAGAAACAAGATCACTGGAAATAAAATTTCCAGTGATTACAGCAGGCTTTCCTTCTGGGTTTCTGAAATGTGCTTAATTGTCACTGTATAAATACAGTATCATTCCCTATGGTTCCAAGGGTTTTTAGGGGAAATAATTACAGCAGTTATAAATGGGAGAAGATAGAAAGATATGAAGGTCTTTGTTTCTTCCTTTTCTCATGTGGTCTTCACTTAACCATGGTCTCCTATTCCTTGTTCTCCCTCTCTTTTCTTGATCCAGCTAGGATCTCCCGCTCTCTTTCCCTCGACCCTCGCCCTTCATTGCTCCCACTCATGTCCAGGCTGTTCATGTAGATCTCATCCATTTCTCCGTGTCTTACTTGGGGTCCTGTTTTCCAGGTAGCCTCACTAGTGATGTGAGTAGCAGTCCAGTCATCCTTGTTCCACATCTAGCATCCTCCTATGAGTGGGTACATACCATATTTGTCTTTCTGAGTCTGGGTTACCTCACTCAGGATGATTTTTTCTAGATCCATCCATTTGCCTGCAAACCTCATGATGTCATTGTTTTTCTCTGCTGAGTAGTATTCCATTGTGTATATGTAGAAATCCACAAAGATACCCCCACAAAAGACTGCTGGCAATGGTAGAGAGACAGCCAGGACTGACCTACTCTGGTGATGGGATGGCCAAACACCCTAATAGTTGGGTCAGAAACCCCATCCAAGGACTGAGGAATCTGGATGCAGACATCCACGGCTAGGCCGTGGGTGGAGCGCTGGGAGTCTAATTAGTGAGAAAGAGGAGGGTTTATATGAGCAAGAATTGTTGAAACCAAGGTTGGATAAAGCACAGGGACAAATAACCAAACGAATGGAAACACATGAACTATGAACCAAAGGCTGAGGGGCCCCCAACTGGATCAGGCCCTCTGAATAGGTGAGACAGTCGATTGGCTTGATCTGTTTGGGAGGCATCTAGGCAGTGGTACCAGGTCCTGGGATCCTTGCATGAGTTAGCTGTTTGAAACCTGGGACTTATGCAGGGATGCTTGGCTCAATCTGGGAGGAGGAGACTGGACCTGCCTGAACTGAGTCTATCAGGTCTATCTCAGTCCTTGGGGGAGGCCTTGCTCTGGAGGAGGTGGGAATGGGGGATGGGCTGGGGGAAGGGGAGGGGGACAGGAGGGGGGAGAACAAGGGAATCTGTGGCTATTATGTAGAACTGAATAGTATTGTAAAATTAAAAAAAATAAAAAAAAAGAAAAGAAAAGAAAAAAAAGAAAGATATGAAGGGATTAGAAGTTTCTATATTTCAATTGAACAGGTAAAATGATGCTGGCTGGCTTGTAATAAATCATGTGTCAATAATCATTCCTAAAGGATTTGCTGACAGTGCTACATAAAGATGCAAACTTGCTAGTGAAGAGAAAAATAAGAATTTAAGTCTGAGGAAAAGTGATATCATTTATTTAAAAAAAAAAAAAAGGAAGAAAAAATCCTTGGCTTCCATCACAATCTATGCAAAAAGTGTGGGGGGGGCAGAAATATGGTGGTTTGAATAAGAATGGTTCTCCTAGGCTTATATGCGCATGCTTAGTCATCAGGGAGTGGCACTACCTGAGAGGGATTAGGAGGAGTAGCCTTGATGGAGGATGTGTGGCCTTGTTGGAGGAAGTGTGTGACTGGGGGTGGGCTTTTAGGTTTCAAAAGCCCATGCCAGGCCCAGTGTCTCCTTCTTATCTGCTGCCCGCAGATTGGATATAGAACACTCAGCTACTTCTTCAGCACCATGTCTGCCTGTGTACAACCTTGCTTCCTGCCATGATGATCATGGACTAAACCTCTGAAACTAAGCAAGCCCCAATTAAATGCTTTCTTTAGTAAGAGTTGCCACATGGTCATGGTGTCTTTTCATAGGAATAGAAGACTGAGTATAGCAGAGGTCAAACAAACAAAACCAGAGCTAAAAGTGGAAAATAAAACAGAAAACAGAACCCTAACATGCTGGTGATTACATAATAGACCAAGGCTCTAAATATACCAATTAACATATAAAGATAAGCAGAATAAGCTTTAAAATTTGTCTGAACTCTGTTTTTTTCTCAAGTTACTGTATTTAATATAACAGCTGAAATAGGTGAAAAGAAAAGAACAGCAGAGGACATAAGGGAGACATCATCTAGGAGTAGGTAGGCATAAGCATGATATGTCAGATAAAATAGATTTTAGAGGGGAAAATGTTTAACAAGGAAACTAAAAGATAGAATGAAAACAAGGCTGACATACAAATAAGCTATAAAAACCCTGAAGTGTGTATGTACCAAACCAAAAAGAAAGAAAAAGAGAGAGGGTGGAGGGAGAGAGAGAAAGGGAGGGAGGGAGGGAGGGAGGGAGGGAGGGAGGGAGGGAGGGAGCCAAAGAAATGAAAAAGAAAAGAAAAGAAAAATAGTAAGCTTTAGAAATTCTAAGTATTGCTGAGTGAATGGCCAGAGTGCCTGAGAATAGGAAGGTTAAAACTAACCACCATGAAGAACTTGCATGGTAGATTGGCATTGACTCCTGAAATCCACAAATAGTTTTCCTTTATGGGTTGTTTGTTTTTATTTTCTGGGAGGGGAAGGGTAACTCTCTAACCCTCTTCATATGCTAACCCAAACAAGTCAGAGGAACTCTGGAGACTCACGGGGCACAGTTAAGGGTGCTACAGACAACAATGATAAGTTCGGGTTCAAGGTCAAACTGGAGAAATTATACCTTGTTTATTATTACATTGCAGACTCCAGATGCTAGGGAAGTTTCCAAGGGAAAGAACATGTTCTTTCCTCACCTTCTTAGTTCCTTAAATTTAAAGACAAAAAAAGCTTATAGATTTTCAAATAAGAAGTAATACATTTATAAGGCATAAGTATTTCTGTCAACTAGAACAAAATAAAACAGAATTACTTCATCCTGGAATCAACAGGAAAGAATAGACAATCACTGGGAACAATAAAAAACAAATCACAGGAAAATTATTTGGTAGCAGTGTATTAAACAGGGTCAACTACAATCAGGATGGTCATATCTGCTGTGGGGCATGCAGACCGGGAATGAGGCACATTTTTAAGGTTTATAAAAAGTAGAATAGATTAAATTGACAGAAAGCAGCATTCAGTGATGGCTGCACATGGGAGCTAGAGTGACATGCTGCCTCCACGGCTTTTATTTAGGATAAAGGACATGGGGGAGCTAGTATTAAAGGGTAATTTCCTTATGGTTTCCTTGATGAATGTAGGAAAATCCAGGCTTACATGAAAACATATTGTTTGTGATCAGTAAGGGGATCAGTAATGGTCTAAAGGCTAAATGTCCAGAAGTTTGAGAAATGTAGGCAATAATGGCTACCTGGTAATTGGCTTTCTTAGAGTAATAAAAGACAGAGAATGTTATCCATAGCACAGATGTTTGCTTGAAACTTTAAGAAATCATAGAAGATGTAAAAATCAGCTTCCATTGTATAGAATTTGTCCATAAGAAAGCAGAATATGATAATACATGCTGTGTACAGCAGCAGCACAAATGCATAGAAAGTGAAACCAAGCTTGATGGTAATTATGAATGTCCTTTTAGAAAGGATGTGACTTAGGTAGGCAGCTTAGACTTAGCTCTGTGGCATCAAATTGACCCCCCACTTCTCAGTGAACAGAAGCAGCACTCCCATGTCTCTCTCATGGTCCAGGCTGCTGGGGTGCTGCTCAGAGCATCCTTTTCTGAAGGTCCAGACTTCAAGAGTCAACAATGTGGATACATTTCCACCAGCACAAAAGGAAAACAGAGAGCATGTCAGAAACCACGTGTCTTACAGTTGTTTCTTTGGTGTGACAATGCCACTTCTGATCAGAAAGCCAAATGGCTGTCTGCTGGCCATGGAGCAGTGGTAAGCAAATATGTCATGGAACTTAAGCAGTATTCTTCCACACTCAAGTAATCTTTGAATGGTTTTGATAAATGTTATGACTGAAAAAGTGAATTAAGTAGAAAAGACTCCATATATAAACACACACACACACACAAATACAAATTAGACAATCATTTGCTAAATACATAGCACAAATTGTCACTTCTTAGTGACCAAACCTACTTTTATCCTCATTGTTTAAGTGTTTGTTTTTATTAACATTTATTTATTTCCTTGATGAGGGGTTAAGACTACACTTATAGTGGTATAAGTACAAATATTTAAAATATATCATTATGCTAATTTATTAAAGTAGAAGTTGTAGGTCCTCCTCCGAGATCTATTAATGCATTAGCCCTGAGTAGTTGGCTAGGTCTCCATTATCAGGCAAGATTTCTCTCCTCTAGAGTAAGTCATAAGTCTACTTAGAAAGATCTTGGTTACCACAAAGTGTGTGTACCAGTATTGTACCCTTAGGGTTATTGTGCTGTGCTAGTCATTGTTGTGATTAACAGGAGTCTTGGCTGGGTGAAACTGTTGGCTGCTTCCTTCCTTTGGAAGCTTGCTTTGAATCTTTTGCTTCCATAAAAGCTATTCCTCAGGAAATACGTTTTTAAATCAGCTCCAGCTCAGGGGCCTTGTGACAACAATTAATAAAAAAAGAGGCCATGCATTTGAAGAGAGCAAGGAGGGGTATTTGGGAGAGTTTGGAGAGAGAAATGATATAATTTTATTGTTATTAATCTCCAAAATTATAATAATAAAATAAATATATAATAATTAATATTATATAAAATATGATATTTTTATATTATAATATAAATAATAAAAACAAAAACTAATCTTAAAAGATTTATTTATTCTACTTTGTGCATATGAGTGCTTTATCTGCTTGTATATATGTGCCCTGCATGTGTGTTTGGCACCCACAAAAGGTCAAAACAGGGTATCAGATCACCCATAACTGAAGTTATGGAAAGTTGTGAGCCATGATGTAGGTGCTAGGAGCTGGACCTGAATCCTCTGCAAGAGCAACAAGTGCTCCTAACCACTAAGCTATCTCTCCATCCCCTCATAATATGAATTTTTGTTCAAAATTTTCATGCAAGATATAATGTATTTTAATCTCATCTAGCTCTTCTTTCTTCCCCTGTCATTGCTCCCTTATTCCCACCACTACTTTTACCTCTAAGTGAGTGTCATATGTTATTTTCTTAAGACACTGAATCTAATTAATACTGTCTGTATGAGCATGGGTTTAAGAGCATTTATTGAAGTATGAGTAGCCTCTCATGTCTCACATCCCTAAAGAAAACTGATTCTCCCACCCAAAGCAGTCATCAATTATCGACAGCTGTTCTCATAAGAGTGGTAGTTTCCCCTCCACATTGGCATTTTTTTTCTGAATTGATCTCGTGCAAGTCTTAAGCACACTGTCACAACTACTGTGTGCAATTGTCTTATTGTGTTCAGAAAACATTGCTTTGTTGCCACTTACCTCATCTGGCCCTTGGAATTTTTCTGTCCCCATTTGTAGGATGATGTCTCAGCTTTTAAAAGAGAGGTGTGGTATAGGTATAGTATACTTTGTATATAGAACATCTAAATCACATATTTCATTATTCTCCCATTGTTAACATCTCTCATTGTTAGATGATGGTTAACTGGAGAGAAAGCAAATGTATCTGTGTTTTCAGTCCAACTTGAAGTCTCTATTTAAACCTCTGCATAATGACTACATCACACCTTTTGTTTATGCTTTTCTCTGTGTTTGTTAGTGTTGTAATTATTATTTTCACAAGAACAGTAATGGAATTACTCTAAAATTGCAAGAAAATTATCAGCACTCCTACAGATAGATGGGTAATTATTATGAGTTGAACCACCAGAAATTAGGAAATATAAACAGTAAGGAAACACATAAAAAATATGCAGGAATATTTGTAATGAAAGCATTGAAATTTAAGCAACAATAAATTTTAATTTTATACCTATTAATTTAACATAAATCTAAATAACATGGTAGTACATAATCCAAAATGAGACACACAGCATCACACTAATTCCTTTCCAGTAACACTGTAAATTAGTATGACGTTGGGAGCATAATGGGAATACATTTCAAAAGCTGAGAGGAATTTATTAATCTTTGAACCATTAATCCAATTCCTGGGTATTTATTACTAAGAAATAATTTAACAGACGTCCCCCTGAAGCTACATATTATGTTACCGACATTGGCATCAGTGGAAACCTAGCTTTCCCATGGCAACTATTTTCCTTGGTCCTCTCAGGTGAAACTGCTCACTCCCCAGCATAGCCTAGATGTGAGCATCAGCTTGCATCACTCCCTCAAAGCCCCAGCTGCCACTGCAGGAAATTGAGAGGAAAATCTCTATGTGGCTGTCAGCACTCAATGACTGTGTCTTGGGTAACTTAATTAAAATTCTCACCTTAGGTAATTACCTTACTCAAGGAACTGTAGCATTAAAGAAGGCCAGCTTGTGACTCACATGGCCAAGCCACTGGGTTTGAAAAATAAAGTTTAGCTGAGTGAGTGAGTGTGTGTGTGTGTGTGTGTGTGTGTGTGTGTGTGTGTGTGAGAGAGAGAGAGAGAGAGAGAGAGAGAGAGAGAGAGAGAGAGAGAGAGAGAGAGAGAGGAGAATAATTTGAAAGGATGAGATCATATCAGGTAACTAAGCAAGGCAATTACTGAGAATTATTTTCCTACTTCAAGAAACACACACACACACACACACACACACACACACACACACATTCATAATATATACACAAAAAGCACATTCAATCACACACACACACATTCTCAGCCTCTCACATATGCACTCTCACAGACATGCAAACACACACTTATACACATATACACACATACGAACACACACTGTTATAACCAACCAGAACAAGAGGGAGGGGAAGCAACTTAAGTGCTGCTGTTGCATTTTTGTATTTTCCTCAGATGATTCCGGGATGACAGGCTGTCTGTGCTCAGCACTTCCGTTCATCCTGTGCTGTGAACTGAGCCTTACCAATGAGTAAACTGATGACTGGACATTCTGAAGCAGCATCCTACACTCTACTTTTAAACTTTTGGTTATTATCAAACTCCATCTTGGATCATCAATTGACTTAAATTTCAAATGTTGTCAGCCCCAATTTTAAAAGACATTACATACAGTATCATCACTGCTTTCTGTTCATTTTCACTTTCTGCATTTAGTGAAACTGGATTCCTTATCTAAAATAAGCTCTACTCTCAGTTCCCAAACTTAATTCTTTCTTCTTAACATTTTCATTAACTCCAACAGAGACAGCTTAGCTCAATTAATCTTCCTGTGTTTTTCCTCTCTTTGCCTCCCAGCAGGTTGCTTACAGATGGTTAAATTCCTACAGAAAATGCCTTGTCTACTCTTTATTCCTTTTCACTAAATGAGATTCGTGTTTCTCTGTGTTGTCATTTTATCAAATGATACTAAGAAGGTGTGATGAGTGTACCCATGTAATTCTGCTTCACAAATGCAATAGTTCTCCTCTAGGTAAGGTTTTACAGAGAAAACTGCTTCCAGAGTTATTTCACAATATTCTAAATCAAACAATTCTGTTGCAAAATATTATTTTAACTAGGCAAAGATGGGTTACTTGTGTTTATGCTGCAGAATACTACTTTATGTGAAGATGTCTTGCACATGCTGCCCTTGTTAAGGATGTAAAGATATGTTACATTCGTTTGTGCTGCTGCATCTGTTTAAGTAGTAAAGATGGATTGCATTTGTTTTACCTTGCCTGCCTAAGGTACTTGACTGGTCTAATAAAAAGGTGAATGGCCAATATCTAGGCAGGAGAGGGATATGTTGTGGATATCGCTCTGTATAAATAAAACACCGATTGGCCAGTAGCCAGACAGGAAGTATAGCTGGGACTGTGAGAGAGGAGAAAAGAAAGGAAAGAAAGGTAGAGAAAGAGGGAGACACCAGCTGCTGTACAGGGAGCATCATGTAGAGGCAACAGGTAAAGCCACAGAACATGTGTCGACATATAGATTAACAAAATTGGGCTTAGTGTAAGAGTAAGAGCTAGACAATGGTAGGCCTGAGCTAATGGCCGAGCCGTTTAAATAATATAAGAGTTAGTGTGTTTATTTTCTAAGTGGGCTCCAGGACTGGCGGGCCTTGGTGGGAGCTGAGAAAAAAATCTCCAGCTACAAGGATGGGTGGGGCTGGCAGGCAGGGAGAATAAATAGAAGAAGAAAAAGAGAGAAGAAAAATGAAGAGAATGAGGGAGAAAGAGAGGGATATGCATGGGACCAGAAGCCAGGCAACCGTGGAGACAGCAGGAAAGTATGATATACAGAAAGAAAGAAAAGTAAAAAGCCCCGAGACAAAACATAGATGAAAAGAAACAGGATAAGTTCTAAGAGCTACCAAGAAACAAGCCTAAGCTAAGACTGGGGATTGAAAACCAGTAAGTCTCTGTGTCATGATTTGGGAGCTGGCTTGTGGCTCAAAAGAAAAAACCTGGTACACACTTCCCACAAGATTTAACTCACAGTTGTTTTCAACTAATGCTGGAAGATTTGAAATTCTAAATGGTATTTTATTCAAAATGTTACATTGAAATATGACTTACACTACCAGCAAAGCATACTTACTAAACTGATTTATTCTTTGTTTAGGCTAGCTTTGGGTTATCTTTATTTTATTTTTATAGTTAATTGTTTGTAGGTCTCAGATTTTTTTTTCATTTATAATTTCTCTACTTTCCAACATCCTTTTGTTTCTTCATGTAATCTTTTACATCCCACCTATTTCTAATATGGTTTACTCCTACCTTCAGTGGCAATCTGAAAAAATTTATGGAAAACAAAAGGGCAAAGTTGTTATCTTAGTCTGTTCTCTTTTGCTACAATGAAATACTACAGACTGAGTTATTTATAAAGAATAAAATGTCATTCAGCACCTGGTTCTGAGACCTGTGAAATTTATGATCTCTCTAGAGAAGTCTTTCTTGCTGGTAGGGGTCTTCTGCCCTGTCTCTGGGAGATGCTGGCCATCATATTTAATGAAAGTTTTTTTTTTAATATTTATTTATTTTACATCCTGACCACAGTTTCCCCCTCCCTCCTCTCCTTCCAGTCCCTCTCTCACCTCTCCTCCTCCTCCCATCCACTTCTGCTCCCTTTCTTTTTTTTTTTTTTTTTTTTTTTGGTTTTTCGAGACAGGGTTTCTCTGTGTAGCTTTGCGCCTTTTCCTGGAACTCACTTGGTAGCCCAGGCTGGCCTTGAACTCACAGAGATCCGCCTGGCTCTGCCTTCCCAGTGCTGGGATTAAAGGCGTGCGCCACCACCGCCCGGCTTTCTGCTCCCTTTCTATTCAGAAAAGGGCAGGCCTCCCATGGATAGCAACAAAACATGGCATATCAAGCTGCATTAAGACTGAGCACCTCACCTTGTATTAAGCTGGGGCAAGGCCACCCAGTATGAGGAATAGGGTCCCAAAAGCCAGCAAAAGAGTCAGTGATAGCCCCTATTCCCATTGTTAGGAGTCCCACAAGAGGATGAAGCTAAACAACTGTCCAAGATCCAAATGTAAATCCACACACATGGACACCTGATTTTCAACAAAGAAGCCAAAATTATACAATGGAAAAAAGAAAGCATCTTCAACAAATAGTGCTGGTATAACTAGATGTCAGCATGTAGAAAAAATGCAAATAAATACATATCTATTGCCATGCACAAAACTCGAGTGCAAGTGGATCAAAGACCTCAACATAAATCCAGATACACTGAACCTGATAGAAGAGAAAGTGGGGAATAGCCTTGAATGTGTTAGCACAGAAGACAATTTCCTGAATAGAACACCAATAGCACAGACACTAAGTTTGACAATTAATAAATGAGACCCCATGAAACTGAAGAGCTTCTATAAGGCAAGGACACCATCAATAGGACAAAATAGCAGCCTACAGAAAGAGAAAAGATCTTCACCATCCCCACATCAGACAGAGGACTGATTTCCAAAATATATAAAGAAATCAAGAAGCTAGGCATCAAAAAAACAAACAATCCAATTTAAAAAAAGGAGTATAGGTCTAAACAGAGAAGTCTCAACAGAAGAATCTCAAAGTGCTGAGAAATACTTAAAAATGTTAAACTTTCATAGCCATCAAGGAAATGCAAATCAAAATGAATCTGAGATTTCATTTTATACCTGTCAGAATGACTAAAATCAAATACACAAGTGACAGCTCATGCTGGAGAGAATGTAGAACAAAGCGTACACTCCTCCATTGCTCGTGGGAGTTCAAACAGTGCCTTTGTATAGCCCCTTTGGAAATAAGTATGACAGATTCTCAGAAAATTGGGAATTGATCTACCTCAAAATTGGGCTATATCACTCTTGGACATATACCCAAAGAATGTTCAATCATACCTCAAGGACACTTGCTCAACCATATTCACAGCAGCTTTATTCATAATAGCTAGAACCTGGAAACAACCTAGATATTCCTCGACTGAAGAATGGAGAAAGAAAATGTGGTATATTTAGACAATGGAATGTTACTCAGCTGTTAAAAAACAATGGCATTATGAAATTTGAAGGCAAATGAGTGGAATTAGGGGGAAAAAATCATCCTGAGTGAGGTAACCCAGACCCAGAAAGACAAACATGGCTGCTGTCTAGCCCAATAGTCATCAGAGAGGCTTCATCCAGAAATTGGTGGAAACAGATGCAGAGACCCACAGTCAAATTTTAGGTTGAGCTCAGGGAATCCTGCAGAAGAGAGGAAGGAAGCATTGTATGAGCCAGAGGGGTCAAGGACACCACAAGAAAACCCACAGAATCAACTAACCTGGGCTCATAGAAGCTCACAGAGACTGAACCGACAACAAGGAGCCTACCTAGGACTGACCTAGACCCAGTGCATGTATGGGAAAGGGTATTCTAGTTCAGGTCACCCCTTTTGCTTTAAAAAAAAAAAAGCCATATTCTCACTAAATGAGAGGTCCCTCTTCATCTTCATTAACTCTAGTTCCTAGTTATCTCCCTTAATTACCTCCAAATACCATAGTCAAACTAACTTTTTCCCTTGCCAGTTTCTCATTATAGGGATTAAATTTTAACATCCATTGTGATGGGGACATTCACACCGTAGCCATAGCCACCACTGAACTTTATCTTGTGAATATTTATTTTCAATGTAAAAAAAATTGCCAGTGCTCTGAGCACAAGGAAAAGGATGAGGGAATAACCTGAAACCTGAGGAACTTCAGAAGCTGACTTTGAGTAAGTGGCTGTGATGCCCAGGAAGTTAAGTCACAATTCCAGATTCTGCTGGGAATGACCATTAAGACCTAGCTAATGTCTGGCTCTGGGTTTGTCTGCTGGTTATGACATCTTAGGGCTCAAAATTTCTAAGATTCTCAGATTTCATCAAGACTTCATATTGACTTCCGGTTCCAATTACATGTTATTGCAAAGATATATAATTATTTAGATCACTGATGATAAATAAACAAACACTATATTTTATGATCTAGAAGGTCTGGGAAAAATGGCTCAGAGGGAAGCTGAAAATATCTTAATGAGAAAATATGCACAGCATAAATCATAATGGCACAAAATTGAAGTTGGAGAGGCCAATGTAAATAATTCCAAGTATTTAAAAAATATACAGTTCCTGTGAGATCTATAAATATAATTGCCCTTATCTTTGATCACTTTATGCATTCCTTATAATGAATTTCATACCATGAGAAATAATTTCTAAGATCTTAGAGTGAAAATACCTCACTTTAATACTATTCAATATTTATTCTGTGCTGGGTACTCTGCCATGTACATTTTATTATTTCCTTTACTGTTTGAGATTATAATATAATTACATCATCCCCTCTTCCCTCTCGTCCCTCCAAACACTCCCATACAATTCTCTTTCCTCTTATTTTATTAACTGTTGTTATTGTTGTTGTGTGTGTGTAATGCATTTTTTCTTAAACATGTAACTACAGTCTACTCAGTCTGTATGTTGCAGACTATGTGATCTCACCAATATGACTGTATACATGAAGTGAACAAGAACAGCATCAATAGACAGGCTAAAGTGAACAGAAGAAAGTCCAGCAGGCTTCAGTCCTACAGGAAGAACCACAAAAAAAAAAAAAAAAATGCAGAGAGCAAAAGAAATAGTCTTTGCCAGCAAAGAACATACAAACTGTTTATCTGTTACCAAATATCTCTGCCATGTACTTTTGCAAAGATAGTCACCTGCCCAGTGGACGGGGTGTGGTTTCCACTTGAGAGAGATAAGGTCACAAGGGTTAGGAGGGCAGCCTATGTCCCACATGAATGTTAGGGATGGCATGTGAAGGTCTGTGAAATTCATGAGCCCTGCCTCTAGTGTGCCAAGATTCTACTGTGCATCATTTTCAGAGGAGGAGCTATGCATGTCTCTAAAATGTGTATATTTTCGGTGGTATCTTCTTTGAGTCAAGCAGATAATTTTTATAGTTGAGTACGTTAGTACTGCATATGTAGCTGTATTAATCAGTGGTGACTTATTTAAATGTATTCTCCTTTTGGTCATTGCCTTCTAATATCAATTAACATTTTATATCACCCTGAGTGGGAAAGGAGCATGCTATAACTGTAAGTTCTCCTCACACTTGCTCCCCACTCACCTGTTCTGTGTCTGCCCGAGGCTCGGTTTCCACTTAGTTATAACAGTTAGAAGCATGTACCTCAATGGCGCTGTGAAATATTCGGCTGTTTACAGTTAGTTCAGAAACAGTTTCTGGCCTGCGAGGTAGTAGTCTGACATTAGATTTCCATTTAGCAGGTAGCATACAGAGTACAGATATGGGTCACAAATTCATAAATGCAAGTCCGGGTTTGGAGTCAAGTTCCCGAGCTTCATCTGTTTCTGTTTTACTCACCAGGTAAACAAATGGAGCAGATCTAAAAGGTGGATGTCACAGAATTTTCAGGTAAGACTGCATCCTTAAGCTTCTTGTTTTCAAATTAGTGTCTCTGGACAAATGTGCTTCACCTGGAAACCTTGAGTTTTGTGTATCCTCAGGACTGTCTCACAACTGCCATGCACGAACTGAGAGTGGAGATCAACCACCATATTGTTATTTCTTTATTTTTTGACATTGTATTATTATTAAATCATTTCCCCCTTTCCTTTCCTCTCTCAAAGCCCTCCTATATAACACTCCTTGTTCTCTTCGAATTCATGCCCCATTTTTTATTAATTTTTGTCACAACTATATACAAACAAATACATATATAGCCTCAAATAGAACTGCCTAAACCTGAGATAAACAAGGCTGTTACCAATACACATCCTAACATGGATGGGGGAAAGCTCACAAGGCCTCAACCCTACAAAAAGAACTACAGGCAAGCAAGGAATGCTGAGAGCAGGAAATATAGTCTTTCCCAGGAAAGAGCACATCAATCAGTTACCTAACATCAAATGATCAGCCCTGAAAACATGTACATAAAAGCAATGTAATCCAGGCTGAGCAAGTTGTATTTATATACTCATTCAACTGAATTTTAACAAGATCTACAGGTGAATCATGGACTCTAAAGAATCTTCAGTTTATCCAAATGAGTTAGTAAGATTTTATCAGTTTGAGATTAGAGTGTTGCTTTGAAGCCTATTTTATCCTCATAATTTGTAATCCTGGAAGACTTCAGCGTTGCTGGAGACATTCAGAGTAGCGAAGCTATTAGTATAAATTCTAGAGAAGAAGCAAATGTACCCTCATGTCCCTTTCAGCTGTAGCTAGCAACACTGGGGGCTGTTCTCTGGATTGCACCTCAAGCAGGAAGCTCAGTCATTACTCTAGCTGCTCATTGTGTTTTTGAAAGTCAATACCAAGTATTGGAATACACTGCTTCACTATATGTTTTCTGAGTGTGACTTTAGAAAATCAGTCATGTGACTTGGTTCTCTAAGTGCAAAGAAGACGATGAGCACGGAAGCCCTTTGAAGCATAATTAACAATTATTTAAGTCTGAATATTGTCAGGTCTTTGCTCAAGAGTTACATGATCCAGAGAAACAAGTGAGAGGCAACATAGACATACAGAGACAATCCTGGGGAATGGGGAAGGGGGAGTCTATGCTACTAACTCCCTGTAATGAGATAGCTTGAAATTAGATAGTAGGGTGCTATTGTTATAATAGATGAGGCTAGAGAGATAGCTAAAATAAAAAAAAAATCTGCACATCAATGTATCAAGAGAGTGAGTAATTGTTGCAAAATTATTAAACCCAAAGGGAATACGATCATTTTACTACTTTTTCAAATGGTTAGATAATTTTTTGTTTTATTTTCAAAGTTAAATGCTGGTAAAAAAAAAAAATAAGTAAAGGAACTCATCAGGAAGGATTTTGAAAAGTCTTTTGGATGTCTCTATCCCATCATTTTAAGATGAAAGAAAACTAAAAAATAAATAAGCAAGTAAGTAAATGGGTATTAAGACAAACTCATTTTGAAAAACTACCTAATACATTTCTTTATCCATTTTTCAGTGGGTATTCAGACCAAGGCCCCAAGACCTAAACTATGACCTACAAATATTCAAATTTAATGGGGTTTATGATAAGTCTTAAATCCCACCAAAAATCTTTACCTGAAGAATCTTTACCTATAATCTGCTTCATGATCTCTTGGTCCAGTCTCTCCCGGGCCTTCATTCCTTGTGTCTTCTTTACTATATGTTAAACATGAATGGAAAACAGAGGTAAAGACTTACTGAATAGTTGTAATAAAAGCTATGCACTCAGACCCATCTCATAGGAGCATGCACATGTGAACCTGTGCCTGAAGAGAAAGAGAAAGGTGGCATCAGCCTTCTAAAAAGGATTTACAAAATAAACAAACAAAAAATTTCCTTAAAATTCAGAAATTCTACTTTTCTAAGTAGGGAAACACTAATGATTTTGTGTTTTCATTCATACAACTCCACATTGAACTGAGATGAGATAACGTGATGTCTCCTGGCCTCCAACATCACCTCATGTGGGCACACTGTTCTCTGTTGGTTTTGTGCCCTTTAGCTGAATCATATACTAAGAATAAGATTATTACTACCGAAGCATTCAGGGTTACTTCTCTAACTACTTTGTTATATCATAAGATATAAACTAAAAATTACATGTAGTTAATCCCAACATATATTTGTACATATACATACATTTATAAAGAGACAGATATACTGTATCACGAAATAATAACTGCCTTAAATTGTGAGTGTGGATCTGTGCAATGCACACCTGTGTTTGAATAAAATCTTCACTAGCCATTGATGTTTGCAAATTAGAGGTTTGAGAAAGAAAGATTCTCCTGGTGCTCTAAGCTTTGGGTTGTCTTGTTATTTTCTTCCCCCTTTTTTTCTGAAAATTTCGCCTGTGCATTTATTATTTCACTGAAATGGAGCCAATTGAGATAGCAAAAAATCTCTAGATAGTATAACACAGCTTTGTCAAATAACAGGGTACAGCTGCCCAGGCTTTGTCCCTGCGAGGGAGAGAAAACAACCGTCTTGAGATGAAATCCCAGACAGTTGTTAATCAGTTTCTAATGTCCTGTGCACAGAAATGTTGATGAGAAGTCTCAAGGCAGACTCAATGTCTGGGGTTTTACTTCTGCTGAGCCCTGGAACAGCACCTGCCTTGGGGAAGCTCTGTCATCTCTGCCTGTGATTGGTGAGTCAAGTCCACCACTCCCTTCTTTGGCACACAAAGGACTATTTTCATCTCTTCCTCTAGAAATTAAGACCCAGATATGGTTACAGCTTTTCAGATTTTGCCTTTAAAATGTGCTTTTGTCTTAATTGTTTTTCAACTGTGATTTCTTAGAAATAATCCATGAAGAGGTAATTATAACAAGTGTAAGGACCATGATTGTAGAAACATTGGTTCAGGGTATCATCCAACGAATACTACACACACACTCCTACGTTTTTGGTCTCAAATAAGGATGAAACTCAAAAAGTATCTCCTGAGTGCAAAAACCTTCCTTCTTTTTTACTAGTTGCAGGATTCCATGTGAAATGAGTGTAGATTTCTAGATAACATAATGATAGTTTAAGATTAGTATGTAACCATAACTTCTTTGCATATAATATGCTTCTATATAGGTACCTATTTTACACTTGTGATAGTCAAAGAGCCCATGTTTATAAACATGGATTTGGGGATGAAATAATTTCTGACAGAGGCAATAGGAGCTGCTTTCAGGCCCTGCATGGAACTCACTGTTTAAAACTTTATGTTCTCTTATATAACTCTGTATGTCAGGTTAATAATTTCCCTTTTGGTCTCCCAGAGTGAAAACTACATACTTCTCTTCTAATAGATAACTGCTACAATTGATGCCCCAATGATACTAAATTATAGAAATCTAACCAAGCAGGTTTTAAATTAACAAAATAATTAATGAGATATTCACTAAGTTATTATCAGATAGAAATTCAATACTGACTGGTTTTGATTGAACCTAAGCAACAGTCATGATTGTCATAGTTAAGTTGGTTTTGCTGTGATGAAACACCATGACCAAGGCAACTTTGGGAGAAAGGAGTTTATTTGGCTTATGCTTCCACATCACAGTTCACCATCAAAGGAAGTCAGGATAGGAACTCAAGCAGGGCAGGAATCTGAAGGCAGGAGCTGATGCAGAGGCCATTGAGGGGTGCTGCTTACTGACCTGTTCCTCAAGGCTTGCTCAGCCTGCTTTGTTATGGAACCCAGGACCACCAGCCCAGGGGTAGCACTACTCACAATGGTCTGTGCCCTCCCCAATCAATTACTAATTTAAAAATCGCTTCACAGGCTTGCCTACAGCCCAATCAATTTTGGAGGCATTTTCTTAACTGAGGTTCCCTACTCTCAAATGATATTAACTTATGTCAAGTTGACATAAATTATTCAGCACAGTGATAACACCAGCAAGCATTCCAAACCTCCTCCACATCCTGTTTATAAATGACTTACTCATTTCTGACTTTATAAGATAGTTTCTAACTCTGCACATAAGAAAACCTATGTATAAACCTCTATGAATTGAAAATTACACTGAATAAAACAATGTATGTGTACACATGGACATTGCTAGAGAAAGAAAATATATGTGTCATAAATCAATAACCATCTTCAATTACAGGTGGGGATTTATACAATACACAACTTTGAATACGAATAAGATCTTTGAACTTTCATGTAACTAGTAAATTATGGATTCATTATTCTGAACAAAATCTTACTGAGTCTGTTAACCAAAGTGAGAAACTTAGATTGAGGTTGCCATTTAAACTATTGGCAGAATAGGCATGGAATTTCTGTAAACTTCAAGATATATAGATTTAAATCATTAATCATTACAATTTTCAATTTCCATAGATTTTGTTTGTTTGTTTGTTTGTTTGTTTGTTTTTTCTGTCTAAGGAAGAGCAGAGGCACAGCTCAAGGCATAAAAAGCTGTCTTGCTATCACAACCCTAAATTGTGGAGCAAAATAGTGTTTCTCACATCAACCAGCACACAGAAATTGCTCTCACAATGTTAAGTTTCCATAGCCTTCTTCCGCTCTAAATCTACTATTTAAAAACATTATTTCTTCATACTTAAATCCCAGGACATGGATCAGCTACAGAGATGGAAAGTAGTTGTATTATAGTACTATATATTCAAGTTCAGAAGATATGATGTTCATCTATGAAAATCAAGTGGAATAAGGTTTTTCAGTCTATGGAGAGTGGTTTTTTTTCATTTACTCTTCTCTGTGTGGAATGAAACAAGGACATTTTCAGATTCTCAAGTAATACATTTCTCACTTTCTTGTACAGTAAAAGAGGAACACTCTTGCCAATTCAGCTTCCAAAGAAGTGAGTGAAGGAGGTAGCAAGAATTTGACCCCTGCCCAGCTCACCACCAGCATTCAACTTCAAATTTAAAAGCAGGGTTCTATCCACAACCCAGAGAAAAATGAAAACTTTATCTCTCCATTTAGGTGCCAGTGCTGAACTGAATGCATCGTTTCTCTTTCAAGACAGATTCGAGAGTGGTTGAAGGTGAACTAGCATGCCCTCGCTCTATAGGAACATGAAATGTACTGCTTGTGATAGAAAACACATTGCTTTTCGCATACTTACACGGAAACAGATATTCATTCCAGGATCTCGGAGTGTAAAGATATAAATAAGAAGGGGCATATCCACATCCACAGATCAATGGAGAATGTTGAGTATGGATATAGCAATCCAGCCAGACATACAAAGAGGTGAAGATGTGTCACCCAGATGAGAGTAGGAGGAAGACTGAGGTAAATACGCAGAGATTTAATTTACCTCCAGAGTCTTGTGATAACTCCAACACACCTTTTTGTTCTTAGGAATTTGAGCTCCACTGGTGCCCTGACAGTGACTCCAGGTGGTGTTGTTGCATTTCTCAAGCGTTTGTCTACGTTGTGATATGATCTCATCTAATAAGTTTCTTTCATTGCAGACATTATCGAATGACTTCTATGTGATCTCAAGGTAATATAATGATGGGCACCAACTAAAAGTAGGACCTATGGCTTTAAGAGGGATTTAAAGGGGTCTTCCCTTCACAGGAGGCTTGCACTGGCGGGATTTAGGCAGGTGTAAGATGTACTCATATCTGGATAAGCTATCTAGAAAGAAGGACTGACAGAGGCAAGACCCCACAGTGAGTGGCTGTGTCCCAAGTTTGGGACATACCAGAAGAGCCAATATGTCTGCACAGGGGTGAGCAGGGGACCCTCAGAAGAGACACGGTGGCTGAGGCAAGACCAGAGACATCTAATTGACTCGGGCATCCCCCTCACAATAAGGTAAAAGTGAAAGAACACTGGGTGTTTGAAGTAGAAGAAAGAGTAACATTTCCTGAAGCTCATCTCAGTAGAAAATTAAATCCTTGCTATGCTTGAAAAGGGCTAAGATAGAGATACAAAATGGGCAAAATCAGGATTAATCCATTAAAGGATTTTTTTAATATTCCAGTTTAGACATTACGCTCTATTGCAACAAAGTGATAAAGATACAGGATAAGAAAATGGCTAGATTCTGTACATGAATTGAAACTAGTGAATATGAGGATAATATTGAACAAAGGGTGTAAAATAAAGAGCAATAACATGATCATAAAATCTTTGGTCATATAAATTAAAGATAGAGTTGTTGGCAACTCTTAGAGTTCTTGGAGTAGAGACACAATTATGGTTAAAAAAAAAAAAACAGATTCATCCAGTATATTGTAGGAAACATGCTCAATTTTCCACGTAAATGGAAATGATGCTAACAAAGAAGGTCACCTATGATGGTCTCTGATGGGAGGGCTGAGGCATTCCAATGTTGAAAGTTTGGAGAGAAAATACAGTGACATGTGCAGAAAATAAAACTTGAGAGTAAGCAAGAAGTACAGTAAAAAAAAAAAAATTAGTAGACTTAGGAATCCAAGAAACCTTAAAAAATAAATTTGAACCTGAGGAAGCCACTAGCTGTATTGAATGATAAACTAGGAGAAATAAAAACCAGGAGTTATGCATGACCTCTGGAGTATTTGATGAGCTACACGGGTGTGAGTGAATGTTACACAGAGACACTTAAGAGAGAAATGGAAGGCAGAAGTTAAAGAGAATAAGCATAACTCTTTTAAAGAACTGGTGCTAAAGGACCGCAGAGGAAAGGAGTCTAAAACTGGATGCTGAGAGTGTTTGGTCTATTAGAGAAAGGGGAAATGCTAACGCTACAAACCAATGACAGTTTCTGAAGTGATGTTTTGACCTGCTGAAAGATGACCGGCCCAGTGATGCTACGTAAGGTTCTTGTGAGGTCACATGACTGTACTTCTGAGAAAAATGACACTGGAGAATGATCCCTTATGATACTGACTGGTGCTCATCCTGAACTAGAAAGGAACCCATGGGCATGAACATCTACGGCCAATGGTAGGCATTTCTCACTGTTTCCTACAGTTAGCTTTATTATTATTGTTCTCACTTCATTTTTTTATGTATTATAAAAACATGAGTCAGATGAAGATAATGGAACACTGTATAAGAGTTTGGATGAAGCTGACAAATCCTAATGATTTCACTGGTATGTAGAATCCAAGAACATTCCAAGATCTTAAAGAACTTGAAAGCAGAATCATGACTGCCAGAGGCGGGGGGGGGGGTGTCAAATGGGGAAAGAGAAGAAAGGAGAGCAGTGGATGTTGAGTTACAGTCAGTTGTTAGACAGGTGAAGGAAATTCTGCCGCACTATCCCACAGAAGAGTGATTATGAGAAATGGAAAAAATTTCAATAAAGTGAGACAGACTTTTAATATCCTCCATGACAAAGCAATGGTAAGAAGCTTTAAGAGCTAAAATATGAACATTGCACAGTACACTGAACACCGTACAATATGTACATGTACCAGAGCATCACATTAATGTCCATACACCTGTTTAATTCTTATGTCAATTAAAATCAGTAAATAAATGAAAAAGAAAATAGTCCTATGAATATTTGAGCTTAAAATTTTGAATTTTTTTAAAAAAAACCTTTAGACTGGTACATTACAATGTAAAATGAATTTACAGTAACCATTGCTACAAATCTAACAAATAAATGAACAAGAATGAAGAAATTGATTTGGGAATGCTTCCAAATGTTAAAATCAAAATTGTTTCTTAGATCAACAATACATAAGCAAGCACAAATATATAATATTTTAGCTATACCAAAATTTCCATGAAAGATAGCAAAAGATAAATTTATTTTACATTCTGGGCTATTGGTACATGTATTTTTGGTTTGAGCTTTTAAACTACAAACTAAATCATATCTTTCCATGAATGTTAGATAATTCTAGTAAAATTGTTTCTGAAATATCTTTAGTCTATTAATGAATATAAGTGCAGATTTATGCTTTCCAAATATAAATAAAATCATAATAATTAAATGACCGCACGTACAGTGCCAGTTGAGCCTTGGATTGGTTTTGAACTGGCATTGCTTCCTTTCATCAGTGAACTCATCACACTCAATTTGACAAACACTTCTTTTTATTAACATAAGGAACTCACAAAGAAGAAATTAAAATCGAAGTGGAAAAATCCTTGCTGCAGCAATCATTCTCAAAGGCACTGGCATGGTCTCTCCTGACAAACCCTCACAGCAGAGTGCCACTCAGGCCCTGGGGCAGGAGTGTCTGTGGCACACAAAGTCAAGTAGCTGAAAATGTAGGGTTAAATGAACAAATTAGAAACCACAAAGGGTACTATGTAGAGTTTCAATAATTCAAGGATGCTTCTCTTGTGTCTAAATCAATCCAATCATATTCTCCTCTAAGTGGAGAGGCCAGTGCTGATGAGGTGGTTTCATTTGCTTTCCAACTCACAAGGAGTAAATTATTGTAAGTTAGAGAAGATGCATTCAAAGGAGCCAGCATGTTGTTTGAAGCCTTCAAATTGCATCCTCAAATTACTGAGCACTTGACAACAATCAACTAACAGCTCTTCTGTGATGTCTGGGACAACATATGAGACTCAAAAGTTGAAATGCCTGAAGAAAGGTTGCCTTAAAAAAAAAAAAGGAGAGAATGATGCCTCTGTTTGAGAAATTGGAAGATAATCCTGTTTAAAAATTAAAAATTAGTTTGCTGCTATTTGGAAAGATTTGTCATTCCCTATGTAAGCTCAGTTACAGTTTTCTGTCAGTATAACAAACTTAGAAAATCAAAGAAAAGTTTGTTTTGACTACTAATTTGATGTGTGGTCATTCACACTTGTCATTTGAGGGCTATGATGAGAAAAAAAATGATCAAGACAGAGAGTAGGTGGTGGAACTAGGCTACTCACACCATTGTAGCCACTGAGCAAAAGCCGAGACCAGAAGATACTGACATCTAATGCCCCTTCAAAGACACCCCAGTGATCTACCCTCCTTCTGTTTGGTCCAACCTTCTGGGGATTTCTCCTCCTCCCAGTAGCACTACAGGATGGCATTCAATCTGTTATCACATAGACTTATAGAGAAGCCCAAAAGATACAAACCATCACAATCACCAAATAAGAAAGCCGATTCCTAATCACTAAAACTTACCTGGCACTTCTAAACAGGCAGAGGTGCTAGCTAGTGTGCAGGAGGGGCTGCGCAATACAGATATGTGCCACAAATAGGTGAAGTCTGGGCTCCCTCCTCACTGTTCGCTGACCTCCTGAGACTTGGTTGGTCTTGATTTGTGAAGTAAATATCTTGTAGAAACTGCACATCAGGAGTTTTCTATGAGAGATGAAGAAAAGCAAGATGGGCACAGCATCCATCATTACATATTCTACCTGTTTGTTATTATCAGATAATGGTGCAGAATCCACCAAAGATTTACCCCGCTAGCCAGGGGAGCTTTCACTTCAAATACTTTTTCAGACTCTGAATTGCGTCACTGTAAGTTTGCAAATTCAGGTTTCTGCCTGTTAAGTTCTTCAGGAAAACAGATGAAGCAGCTTCTCAGGGATTACAGGTTTTTAGAAACATTTGACGTTTTACTATTTATAAAGTGTGCCTTAGAATACATGACTGAGTAAATGCATTTCTAAGAGTTCAGCTGTTCAAACACATTTAAAATTTAATGAGGGAGGCCTTCTAGGGCACTCACATTGCAAGGTAAAACTGTAACGAATACAGAGTTCGCCTTACCAGTAAAACCAATAATATTGGAATAAAGTGCCAATTTGAACTCTGCATCTCACCCTGTTTATTATAAAACGAAGAGGGCACCACATTAGCATTCTACAGCTGTGTGCAGTTGGGACAATGTGAAGCTTTCACTGTCTTACACCATTCTTCTTCTCTCTCTACCTTTGCATTGTGATTCTTTCCTCAAACGCATATTCTGAATGATGGGACTGCAGTCCAAATGCCAAGTTGCTATGGGATAAGCCTCATGGAGGTGAATCTTTCTTGCTCTTGCTTTCTGCATCTTTTGGTCTCTGGATATATCTGTAGTTGTACCATTTCAAACAGAATTTGGGGTGATTAACTTGTAGTTATTTGGAAGAGACAGAGAATATGAAAGACCTGAAAATACAGCATAAAGAGAAAGGAAAGGGAAAATTTTTCTGACGGGATTTGTAATTGCAGATAAATAATTTCTTTTTTTTTTATATTTGAAGTATATATGTTTATTTAAAGAACAATACTAAAATGTGTTTATTTACTAAAAATTGTCAAAGAACATATGAACATAACAAAATATTGTGGGTAGGAAGTTAACCATACTTTTCATGAGTTTTAGGAATACTTAATTTACATAAACATTTTTCTGTCTGAATCAGCTTCCAGAACTCTTTTTAGGAATTTTGGAAATATCATCTAGAGACAAAAGAAAATCAAAATGTAGGTCATATAAACATAGACATGCATAAATATGTAAACACATTGAAGTGAAAATCCATAGCCTACATTTAAAAAATTATCATATAAATCATGTACAACAGAAAATTCCCTGGTTTATATGAAGTAGTTGGATCCAAATTGTGTTTTTGGTGGATGAAACATGGTCATCTCAATAATGCCTGAAATGGTTTTTTTGTCAATATTTGTCAAAAAGAATTTTATGATTTTTCACTTAGTTTTAACAGTTTCTAAATTATATGTGTGTGTGTGTGTGTGTGTGTGTAGTGTTCCCTGCATGTGCATCACATGCATGCAATCCTGGGGGAGGCCAGAAGAGAACAATGAGTCCCCTGGGAATGTGAGCCATCTTGCAGGGACTGGGAATTGAAACCAGGTCCTCTGCAAGAGCAGCCCATGCTCCTAACCGCTGAGCCATATCTCTAGCCCCTTGTTAAGTGTATTTATCAAGAGCTTTAATTTTTTCTTTAAATGTATAGATACCAACAGAATGCTTGTTTTAAAGTGAGAGTGTTTAAAACAGATGCTTGGGGATTTAGAAATCCAAGTTTCTGAAGTTTAACCTCTTCCAGGGTAGTCTAGAATATCAAGCTTTTCTGTTGCCAGCCTTGGATGCAAGAGATGGCCCCCAAAAGGACACTTTATGCTGGAGAGGATGTGGAACTCGGGGAACTCTCCTCCACTGCTGGTGGGAATGCAAGCTTGTACAACCACTTTGGAAATCAATATGGTGCTTTCTTAGAAAATTGGGAATCAATCTCCCCCAAGATCCAGCTATACCACTCTTGGGCATATACCCAAGAAATGCTCAATCATACCACAAGAGCACTTGCTCAGCTATGTTTATATCAGCATTGTTTGTAATAGCCAAAACCTGGAAACAACCTAGATGCCCTTCAACTGAAGAATGGATAAATAAATTGTGGCACATATACACAATGGAATACTACTCAGCAGAGAAAAACAATGACATCATGACATTTGCAGGCAAATGGATGGATCTAGAAAAAATCATCCTGAGTGAGGTAACCCAGACTCAGAAAGGCAAATATGGTATGTACTCACTTATAGGAGGATACTAGATGTGGAACAAGGATGACTGGACTGCTACTCACATCACCAGTGAGGCTACCTGGAAAACAGGACCCCAAGAAAGACACGGGGATCACCCAATGACGGAGAAATGGATGAGATCTACATGAACAGCCTGGACATGAGTGGGAGCAATGAATGGCGAGGGTCAAGGGAAATAGAGCGGGAGATCCCAGCTCGATCAAAAACAGAGAGGGAGAACAAGGAATAGGAGACCATGGTAAATGAAGACCGCATGAGAAAAGGAAGAAACAAAGTGCTAGAGAGGCCCACAGAAATCCACAATGAGCCGGGCGGTGTTGGCGCACGCCTTTAATCCCAGCACTCGGGAGGCAGAGGCAGGCAGATCTCTGTGAGTTCGAGGCCAGCCTGGACTACCAAGTGAGTCCCAGGAAAGGCGCAAAGCTACACAGAGAAACCCAGTCTCGAAAAACCAAAAAAAAAAAAAAAAAAAGAAATCCACAATGATACCCCCACAAAAGACTGCTGGCAATGGTTGAGAGACAGCAGGGACTGACCTACTCTGGTGATGGGAGGGCCAAACACCCTAATAGTTGGGTCAGAAACCCCATCCAAGGACTGAGGAATCTGAATGCAGACATCCATGGCTAGGCCCCGGGTGGAGCACTGGGAGTCTAATTAGCAAGAAAGAGGAGGGTTTATATGAGCGAGAATTGTTAATACCAAGGTAGGATAAAGCACAGGGACAAATAGCCAAAACGAATGGAAACACATGAACTATGAACCAAAGGCTGAGGGGGCCCCAACTGGATCAGGCCCTCTGAATAGGTGAGACAGTTGATTGGCTTGATCTGTTTGGGAGGCATCTAGACAGTGGTACCAGGTCCTGGGCTCACTACATGAGATAGCTGTTTGAAACCTGGGACTTATGCAGGGACGCTTGGCTCAATCTGGGAGGAGGGGACTGGACCTGCCTGGACTGAGTCTATCAAGTCTATCTCAGTCCTCGGGGGTGGCCTTGATCTGGATGTAGTGGGAAAGGGGGGTGGGCTGGGGGGAAGGGGAGGGGGGCAGGAAGGGGAAGAACAAGGAAATCTGTGGCTGTTATGTAGAACTGAATAGTATTGTAAAATAAAATAAATTAAAAAAAAAAAGAACACAAAAGAAACTTCCCTTTTCCTGAGACCCGGAGTTAATGCCAAGGATGGCCTGCGAAACCAATACACGTGGTTGGATGTGGTGATGCACATCTGTGATTCCAGCACTGGGGAGGTGGAGGCAGGAAGACCAGAGTTCAGAGTCATCCTCAGCTACATAGAGAGTTTAAGGCCAACCTGGGCTATATCAGGCCCTGTTACAAAACAAACAAAAACAACAAGTGGATAGAATTGGAAAAAAAATCATTCTAATTGAGGTCATCTAGGCCCCAAAGGACAAAAGCCTCATGTGCTCTCTCATGTGAGGATACTAGCTTCAACTCTTTAAGGTGCTGAGTTTAACATGGAGTACCCATGCAAGCCAGGAAAGGCTGAAGTGAATGGGGCGGGGGGCTCCCTTAAGGAGGTGAGATTGCAGAACTTAGATAAAAAGAAAGGAATATTGTGGGTGGGGAAGCTTAGGCAGGCCTGGGGAGGCAGTGGGCCCATGAGGGAAGCTGAGTTCGCATGGCTAACTAAACTGACAAGGCAGCAGACAGCCTTCTAAGTACCTATGCTTGTACCCGTCCACAAAAGTGGTTCCCAGTCTTAACCACAGAACCTTCCCTTACAAGGAACAGTGGCAAATGCAGAGATTATGGCTTCCCAAGATGCAGTTGTAGGCCTAGCCTTAAGCAAGTCAGTTATATCCTCTAGAAGGCTCAGGGAACATCTTAGCAGAGGGTGGAAAGTGTTTATAAGCTAGACAATAGGGTGAAGGGCTACAGATTGTAATTCTTTATAGACTCAACACAGCTATTGTAACCATTAGCCCTTATCAACTGTGGTTACGTGCACTGGGTCCACAAGACCAGCTCTATCAGTAGTCAAGGAAGGGGTGGGGGCTCTGAACTACTGGCTATTGAGAGATTCTGAGAGAGTGGGAATCATTGTCTTTAGTTTGTACCCTCTGCGGAGCCCACCAGGCTCCAATGCCTAGCTCTAACTCACAGTCACACACATGCCCCCATTTAATCTTGGTGGGTCACAAAACAAAATGAAACAACATAAACTTGAGAGCGTGAGAGATTTATAGGGAAGGGAGAGAGTGGGCGATAAATGATTTCTTAAGGCAAGTGTGGGAATAAATGTTTGCCCTCCCAAGAAGCCCCACCCCTTGGTATATTTTCTTTTCACTCTAAGAACACTTAACTGTAGGCAGGGATCAGAATCTCCATTGCCTGCTTATTAAAAATCATTACATAGATGTGACATTGAAGTGCTCATTAAGCCATATGGGGACCAGCTTAAGGCTCAGCCACCAATCCTTGCCCACTCCCATCCACATGACCTAGGAAGGCAGAAAAAGCTGAATTTGACATTGTCAAAGTACACACCTTCCACAACACCAAGCTCCAATTTTAAAAGGAAAAACAGAGAATCAAGAACTGGTAAGGCATTTATTTATTCAACTTTGCTTAAACTTAGAAATAATTTCCTTCTAAGGCAATGAGTTTCTGACCAGCTTGATTAGAAACCTGGTCTGGATCAGGTCAGTTTGCTTCGACTCAGAGAGATTTCATTAAATAGTATTTATTGCATATACTTATTTACAATGTGATGTTACAGAATCATCCAATATCATCAGCTGACATAGAAAACTAAATGAACATATCCATTATCTCACACAGTGGCATTTTTGTTTTCACAAAATCAGCTGGAATCCGCTTAACAGAAGTCCTAACACTATTGCAAATTAACTACAGTCTTCACATTGTGCACTAGAGCTCTAAACTTGTTCATCCTGTGTATCTGGACTTTGCATCATTTCACCACACCTCCTCACACTCCACCCAGGATTATTTAATTCTTCATCTCTGTGGATATGAATTTACATATACATATGTATATATGCATACACCCTGCATATGTTAGAAAAGTTTCCATTACTGTAGCAAATATCTGAAATAATCCACTTTTTAAAAAGAAAGGTTTCTTTTGACTCACAATTTTGAAGGTTTCAGGCTACGGTCTATTGACCCTGCTTCTTTTTGGTCTGTCGTGATGCAGCTAGTCATGGTGGAGAGAGTGGGGGAGGAAGATGCTCATCTCATAGTAGCAGGGAGTAAAAGAAGGAGGACCCCATTAAGCTAACTGTCATCCTTTGGGCTCCACCCTCTAGGGTCCACCACCTCCTGGGAACATCACAGCCTGGGCAGAAAAGTGTAATTCATACATAGATAGTGGGGAATGTTCCGGATCCAAACTATAGCAACATTTAAACAGACATTACATAATCATCTTCTGTTTCTGGCTTGTTTTACTCACTATAATTTTTCTAGGTCAATCCACACAATAGCAAATAGTGGGAAATTCTGATTTTCTAAAGCTGTATAATACCCAACTATGTATAGGTATATAAACACATGTTTCTGTGTACAGATGCACATCAATTTATCTATCTTCCATTTTCTCTAACTGTTGCTTCACCACAGGATGCTTCTACTTCTTGAGGATCATGAAGATTACTGTAAGCAACTTGAGAATGAAGACGCCATGAGAAAGTGGTGACTTTAATCATTTCCCCAAAACCACAGCCTGGAAATCAACTCTCTGTTGGTGGAAATCAGACTCAACTATATGTTCCAAAGATGCAAGCAGCAATGTCTCCAGGAACTTCATGCATCTTTCTCCCTCTGTTATGACTTCTAAGTCTAATGACTGAATTTTAGTAGGTGACACAGCCACTGATCTTGGTGGTAATGTCCGCCCTATACTTTCTATCTCAAGAAAGGGGTGGTTTCATGTTTTTCCTCCTAGGATTTCCCTAATGCCTTGCTCCAAATAGGCCTTTCAGATATACTAATCTCTGTAGAGCAGTCTCTTGCATTGAGTTCTCTGTTAAGGGACTCAATGGAAAGATTCTAATGTATTCTAGAAACCAAATTTCTTTTTGAATTGTGCTGCTATTGTCCCATGAGTCAAAAGCAGAAATTTACAAACTAAGGTTATAGGAAAAAATGAGACCCAAAATTTGCCTTTGTTTTATTAAAACCTAGTCATAACTATTTAATCGTTTGAGCAGTTCAGGTAAGAACTTAACCCATGTAGCACTGATAGTCTAATTCTCACCAGCACAGACTATGAGGCCCACCTTTGAGCGAGGTCCTCAGAACACATCTATTCAAGCCCTAGCATGGAGGACAAATGCAAAGAGAAGACTTGTTCCCTCACATGGACCAGCAGCAATAATCCTGTAGATCTAACTTCTATGCAGTGGTCACACTTAGCTGCCAGGGACCCTACAGAATTTCTGTTTATTTTGTGAAGTGGTGGAGTCAGCCAATAAAATGGTGTTATCGCTTTGTGAGCCACTGAGAATTGCAACTTGAAAGAGGAGATCCAAGCAACCTTCATTCTAATTCAAGCAAAAGGAACAAGGACACTCAATGCCTTGCATGTCTGGGAGGCTAAACAAATGTTGTTATTAAAAACTGACAGTGATCCCTTTAAAAGTCAGCACCTGACACTGTTTTCTTGAGCCCTGACATTTTATGATTGTACACAGTGCTACCATGAGCTGTTTACAGAATTCTGATTGCTTCAAAATTATACTGGCATCATAGCTGTGAAGCTCAAGCCAGTAAACTCCCAAAGCCTTAGTAACATTAGGAAAAATCTTCTAGAAATAGCTCTACTTCAGACAGCAGTGAACTTGTGACACTTACCCAAGCTCTTGGGCTGAGAAGACCTTTAATATCCCGGATTGTATAGCATTAATCTTTTCTTAGGAGCCCACCAACATTAAAAATTATTTTCCCTCTATAAGCCAACCATTGCTAGAATTATTTGGAAAGTGTATGACTATAAGAAATCTGATTCTATTATATTAATAAAAATAGCTAAGCATTTCGAGTAATTTTTCCTTCCCCTTTCAGACACCTCTCTTTTTATTCATAATTATAGTCAGAGTATCCAAATATTCATAAAAGCTGGATACAAGTAATATCACCATGAGAGTCATTTACAGTCTGCAGTAAGACACTGTTTTAATTCTAGGATGCTTGAGTTTCCAGACTCTGAGATTTCTCTTTAAAGTGGTGTAGCCATGTCCTAGAAAGCAGACACAGGCTGACTTTTAAGAGAACACCTGCATAATCACTCCTCTCCTTCCAATTCCATTTCCTGTCCAACATAAACTAGAATTACCCGTACCCATATGACCATTGAAACTTCAATACAAGAGAGAAAGCAGCAGAGGACATTTTCAGCATAAATCTGATGGTACAGTTAGTCCTCTCAGATCTGTGAGGGCAACTGCACAGTAAAGTCTCTGTTCTGGAAACTTGAAAATATTCTAAATTGGATGGTTTCCTGGGGTCATTCTTTATCTCTACAGTCCCTGTGCCTTCTTCTTCTGAGGCCACGTAGCACTCATTGTAGGACATCTCAGTAGGCACTAGCATGCTGAGTGACTAGATTCCACAGCTAAAGAGCTGTGAAGGGCTCTCCAGTCTCCTCAGGGTTCCTACTGAATGTACACACAAACAGTTGGAGTGGAAATAGACTCCTTAGTCTTACCAGAGGATGACATAACTAGACAAGGCCTGCTGTGCAACACCCCATGAATGAAGCAACCTTGCCTTTGTCTTTCCCAGACACTACTAATGCATTTTTCACATAGGTTGGTATCTTAGAATGAAATAACATTTTCAACTACAGTCGTCCTTCTCTTCTGGTCACACTTTAGTAAATATAGCTTGTATGGTCATCATATGTGGTGGTTTGAAAGAAAATGGCCCCAAAGGGCATGACGCTATTAGGAGGTATGGTCTTGTTGGGGGAAGTGTCACTGTGGGGTTGGGCTTTGAGGTCTCCTTTGTTCAAGCCTCCCTCAGTGTGACACTAAAACCACTTTCTGATGCTGCAAGTCAAGATGTAAGACACATGTCTACGTCTCCAGCACTATGTCTGCCTTCACACCACCATGTCACACCATGGAGAGAATGGACCGAAACTGAAAAATGCTGCCACCTCAGTTAAATGCTTTCCTTTATAAGAGTTGCCGTGGTTATGGTGTCTCTTCACAACAATAGAAACCTTAACTAAGACACTATAGCAGGACAGATAATCAGCATTGTAGTATACTCCTATCAATACAGAAGGGTATATTCAGCAGTCCTTGAACAACAGGACTTTTTTCAGGTAGAGGAAAAAAAATGTATAGCAGTCAATATGAGCATTAACTACTTTCTTAATTGCTGAAAAAAACCCAAGATAAAGGTTAGAGAACAAATAACAACAACAGAAACTTATAGCATATCTTAATATATACTTCAATAAGAATGGGTAGAAGGAAGGGCTATGCATCAGAACACTACTCTTTGTTGAATACCTACTGAATTGTAGATAGACAGTACTCTAGAAATGAGTTCATGATCATTCTGTTTCTTTGCACTTAACAGCAACATACTGTTTCCAAGATGCGGAAAATGAAGCAGCTTGCTAACCTACCTTAGTTAATAAGTGAACAACCTGCAGGTAAAGCATGTTAGGAGAAGTATCTGGCTAGGGAGGGGCAGGAAGGAATGTGAAGACTGACCTTAATGTGATTTAGGAGTTAGAGGCTTTGGACAAATGTCTGACTATCATGTCAAGCTATAATGGTACGATGACCCTCACAGGCTGAGGGGATATGAAGCTGGAAAAGGTTCCCATTGGGGAACCACTTCACCTCCATTTGCATTGCACATAGGCTGGGTGCCTTATATAGTTCTCATTTGGTAATGAATTGACTGTTCACCAAAGAAAAATGGATAATAAAACTTGAAGTTGAAGCCACATGGTCTCAATTCAAAACAAGAACTCAGAATTTGAGAAGACAACATGACATTATCAAAGACCATAGTCCTAGAGAAGACAACCAGGCATCAATCAAATGAGCCTCATCCCTCATCCAAAGAGTTGAAAGAAGATAAAAGTTTAACTATGCACCATCTTTTAGACAAATGGTGTTCATGTGGATACTACTCTGTTCACTCATAATCAACTACGGTGTGAACAAGACATGTGATTATGTTCCCCTGTCTGCACAAATCATATTTCCTGTTAACTACCTTGAACAAGGAGTGTATCATCTGAGAATGTCTGTTCTCTGGCTGTAGCAAACTAGAATAGATCTTTGTTTCTCAACTTAGAAATCTAAACTCTGTCTCTAACTGTGCTAGGAAGGTGTATGTGTGTGTGGGGGGGGGTATGTGTTAGATATATGCACACATGTGTGAGCATGCAGGGGTCAGAGGGTATCCTGCTCTACCCCTCTCTACTTTATAACCTTGAGACAGGTTTTCTCACTGAGCTCAGGTTCTCTTGTACAGCAAGTATTCTTACCCACCAAGTTATCTCCTCAGTCCCAAGATTTAAATGAAAGGATAAATGTTAACCTCAAATGAACATCATTCTAGCCTCTTGGCATTAGACAAATTGCCTAAACTGTCTGGACCTCAAAGTCTGAATCATTTAAAATGACTGGCTGTTCTTCTGGAGAAGAAAAAATTAATAAGTTTTTGATGTTCTGGGCCACTATTCTCAATTTCTTTGGGAAAAAATACTATATGTGAGGCTGTAAATGTGTGCATTGTGTTAGTAAGATGTGTTCTTTACAATTGCAATCAAATTTGCTCTTCCATTATCTATAGGGTATTATTTTGAAGAATACCTTGGAATGTAATCAGAAACTTAGAATTTAGATGCACCACTATTTTAAATTTAACATTTTACCTTTACAAAAACATTAATTAAAGATGTTGTTTTCAAAGTAAAAAATAATAAAATAAGTTGTCCCACATAACACCAAAATGCAGGATTTTAAGTAAGTATATATAAAAATGCTTAACCCTTACAAAATGTCAATTTTATTTGTTCTTATTACTTCTGAACTTTTAGAGAATTGACTGAGTTTCTACTTAAAAAACAGGATTCCAAAAAGCAGGATTCTCACTAACAGGAACATACTAACAAGCAATGATTTTACTCCCAGAGTGCAGGTACATGTCTGTATTTTCCATAAGATACGAGTAGAGAAATTTGCTCTGTCTGCTGTTTGTACTTGTTGAAAAATAGCAAAGAAGTAGATGTGTGTCATCCATAAGTAATGCCATCACAAGTGAGCACTCTTCAAAGGACCTTCTAATCAGTGTAAACATAAATCAGAGCAGCTAGATGCAAAGGTGATGTTACCCCAGCAAGGGCCCAGGTGACCTCTAAAGCGGTACTGGATACAGTCTTCCCTCAAGTCTTTTCCCTTTCAGACAAGATTTCACATCACAGTGAGGCCTCAAAGGCTTATTTACAATATTCTTCTAATGGCACCTACACTCTATATAATCATAGGCAAGATTATGAGTACTTGAATATTGCCTAGCACCATGCTTTGTGTCCACAGTACTGGCACTCTTGCCTCTCAATAAAATTCAAAAGTTGCTCAGTTTATGAACTATAGAAGCTCACAGGGCCCAGTGAGCTTGTGTCTTCGGTTTTTGCTTAGCCTCGGGTGTTTGGCGTATAGGTTGTTTACCTGAAATTTATCATTTGCATAGTGGGAAAATAAATGTCACTGCTTTTGAGAAATATGTTGAAACTATGAGGAACTGGCCAGCCATCACAGATTCAGTATTGCTGGGTGCCCACTGTGACAACACAGGCATACACTAAGTTCAGCAGGACTGAAATGGTCACTCCAGGCATCTCTGCCCTTTGCCTATTAGTTTTCTTGAATTCTCATGGGGAAAAATGTAAAAAAAAATAAAAAAAAAAAAATCCCTAACCCCTCCAATCTTTATATCTTTTATTGTGGGTGCTAAATGGTCTTTTTTTTTTTTTCTGTGTAGATATGAAAAAGATATGGTCTTGCTTCTGGTGAGATTTGCTCTGTGGGAGAGGAGCTGAAATAACATTCTGAACACAAATAGACTACAAATAACTTGAGCCCTTTGAAATCACTCTTTCGATATTGATTCACTCCAAGGATGAAAGCCAGCTCTAGGCAGAACCAGACCTGTGGATGCAGAATTCGTGGGAAGCCTGAGATCTCTGGGAAACTCAAGCTTCCCGAGGCACTTAGCAGCATGCCCACGAGCTAGGCATACTTTAGCTTCATGCCAGCCCTGGAAAGGTTTTCAATTTATTCTGGACACAGTGCCTCTCATTTTCAGGTGACAAGTTCAGGAAAGAGGATGAAATAATTACTACCTTAGCTGTGATTAGTTGCTTTATATGTTTCACATCTTAACTAAACATGCTCATATCTGAAGCTTACACACACACACACACACACACACACACACACACACACACACACACTGAGATGGCATCTTTGTTTAAGTGGATTGGCTCCTGTTAACAAGGAGAAACAGAGTGTGAACTTCTTAGAGAGCTGCCAATAGGAGCCCCTGTGTGGAACCAGGATGTGGTCTGCTGTTCATTGACACCTACTCAGCACCACTGCAACTTGCCCCACCGCTTCTAAGGTAAAGGTAGAAAAACAGCAGACACAGCAGTGTCAGGATAGGTAATAACTCATGCTAGAAACACATGATGGAAACTGATGCTGGAATACACGGCACTGACAGAGAAGAAGTCCAAGTTGGAGCAAGTGATAAAAATGAAGTAGCACATTATGATTCCGTTTAGGAAAACATTTCTATGCTCCAAACATGTTTGCAAGGATGACTGAAGGATGCTTCCGCCCCCCCCCCAAAAAAAAAAAAACTTAACTGAGCATGTGATCTCCCTCCTCCGGTGTGAAAAGCACAGAGTCTAGGTGCTAGAATGTCTTGACAGTTAGCAGTTTCCGTGTCTGTCAAATGATGGAATGAGAGCATCAGCTCCCTGGTGGTGCAGTGCTCCCCCATTATCACACACCACAGTCTCAGTCAAGGTGCCTCGTAGTTCTCAAAGAATGACAAGATTTTAAGTAAATCAAACTGTTATCAAGCTAGACTGGGTACCTGGAATATTCACACCCACTGAATCTCCTATACTTTGCCACTACCCTAAAAATGATACAGTCATATGAAAAGTAATAAAGTTTCTGCATAAATTCTGGAAGTGCAGAAGAACTGAATATGCACAGGTTCCACGAAATGCAGAGACTGACTGAGACCTTCACAAGGCAAAACTGGGATTTTCATGCCACTTTACATGATCGTAACGAGGGCTCAGCGAGTGTGCCCAGATCACCCATGCAGCACCTATGTCTAGGTTCAGGTTATACAGGCTCAATCATACGAAAGCACATATTTATGGAGGAAAAGGCCCTCAGCTAAAACTCTGCTTATCAAGGCAAAAACATAGGAAGGATGTGTAGTAATAATTTGCCATCTTCGTAAGAAAGCTCTCCCCTTAGGAATTGCATGACTCCCACCTCAACCCTCATTGGCCACAGCAATGTGTCCTCCCTCCTCTTCCCTCATCTGTTCCTTAGGTTGTATGAGAGAGCCTTCTCTAAAATTCATTAACCTGGGATGTCTTGAATGAACTGTGCAAAGTAGACTAACTCCCACTTTTGGAAGCTCACAATACTAGTACTTTATTCTCCAAGGCAAAGACAGGAATTATAGGTTTTTTTTTTTTCTTTTTACTTTTCCCTCCAAGTGGCCAGCCCTGAATGAGACATGAAAGCCAGTGTCCCAAATGAGCAGAGCTAGCATGGATGCCTTTGGGTTGATGGTGGACAGAATGGGACAGACAGCCTTTCTTCTTCCAGATGCTGCCACTGGCATGGGTCTCGCAGCAGTGTTCTTGCCTGGCATAAGGTATATTGTAAGCAGATTTGGGGGCATACAGGGCAGAAAGCCAATTAGTCACTTTGTTTGCAAATCTACCCCAGTCATTGTCTTCTGGTGTGATCTCTAATCATGAACTGAAGCCTCCTCAAAACTGTCTAAGCCACCTGACATCCAAAAATGTTTCTGTTCTGCTGAGATGAGGCAGAGCAAAGTGTTACAGCTCATGCAGGAGACTGTTTCTTGTAAATTTTATAAAAGTAGATTTATGTTAAAAACTTCAGAAAAGACAGTTCATAAAGGCAGAAATCAGCTAGGGGTTGCTGGGTAAAAAGAAGACAAAACAGTAGCTATGGTTAATGAGTGCTAGTTCTTTCTAGGGATGAAACTTTTAATATATATGTTAACTTCCATTGACCTATAATAATTGTACACATCTATGGAAACCCTGATATTTCCATATGTAATAACTGAATACAGGTAATTAACATGCCTGTCACTTCAAACATGTATTATCTCTGCATTGGTGGCAAGGATAATTACTTCTAACTGGGCCATTTTGAGATATATAAGTAATAGCAGTCCATCATAGTTATCATGGGTGATCAGGAGTTAAAAGTTGTTTCTTCTAACCAAATGAGCTACTATGTCTGTCAAATAGACACATGCTCTCACTTTCTCAACCTTCCAAGTCACAGGTAACTACCACTCTAGTCTCCCATTCTACACAGTCAATTTATTCAGCTTCCATGAAACATTCAGTCTTTCATAACCTGTCATATCTTAATACAGTATCTACCTAGCTCATCAGCTGATCCTGGTTGTTGCTCATGAAAGAATTTCATTCTTTGTTATTAATAGTATTTCAGTGTGTGTGTGTGTGTGTGTGTGTGTGGTGTGTGTGTGTGTGTGTATGTGTGTATTTCCTTTATCCATTTATTAGTTGATGGATCCTGTTTGATTCCATTCCTGGACTATCGTGCATAGCACTGTAAAGAATGTGGGAGCACAAAAGTCTCTTCAACATCCAATTTTCACTCCTTTGAATATATTCTCACTAGTGGGAATACTGGTTCACATGATAGATTTGTCTCTGAGTTTTGAAGAATCGCCATATTGCTCTCAGTAAAGCCAACACCCAATCTACATTTTCTTGCTGCAATGTACAAAAAGGCAGAGAGATGACTTTGCTCAATATTGCATGCTTCCAGGTCCTAGAATAGATTCCAAACATAATCTTTTGAAAAATTAACGTGTCAGTGATCAGTTGCCAAGTTCTTAATTTTTTTGTTCTTTGACCGCATATCAACCAAATGACTCATAGTGCCATACCTGTTCTCTTTATATGTTTCCCAAACTAACCAAGAGTAGAAAATAGTTTAGAAGTTCTTAGTAATGTTAGCCATTTGCTTAAAACTGTGACTCTTTCAGAAAAAAAAGTGCTATCTACTTCATAGCATTATGCCAAGTCCTCTCTTCATTTCCCCTACCACTTATGGTTTCTGCTTCTCTTCACCTGACTCTTATGAGGCAGCTGAAGAAAGGGAGAAGGTATCTACTTAGTCATGTGGACACAATATGATAGGAACATAGACCTCTTCTTGTCTGAGTCTCAGGCAGAAGCTGTCTCAGAGCAGCTGCTGATCTCTGCAATTGTATGCTCATTTTCTGGCAGTGGCTCCATCATATGGCATGTTAGATGCTGTCATGCACCCAAATAAGTTACGAGAGTGGGCTCCAATAATTAGCACCCTCAGTCTGTTGGACCCTATTCTCTGTAGCCCCTGAAGATCAGGAAGGCCCTTTATCACTCACACACACTCAGTCAGGCCCTGATACAGCAGTGCTAAGAAGGGCAGCCAACCTTTCCTGTGAGACAGCAGACTGTGTAATCCTCAAGATGCTGAAATTCCAAGTCAGCTGCCCAGGATACAGATCTGGGTTTTTGTCCCAGCCCATCTGATTGCATATCTGTGCCATCTTTCATGCCTAGGAAGTCCTAGTGCCCACAATTTCTATAAGAGACCTGCAGCATTCATCATTTTTTGCTGAGGATCCTAGCTGACCCTCCCAGAAGAGTGTCTAAGTCCCCTTGCTTCTGATTCTGCAGCTGGAATCAACTAGGAAGTGGGAAGTGGCTCTTAATGTGACTTCTGCACCAATAATATCTTCATCATCTAACACTGGTTTGAAAGACAAACCATGGACACTGCAGAGACATACAAAACAAGATTCTTAACAGTATCCCAGCAGACACCATTATAATCAACCTGGCCAGCATTGCAGCCATTCTCTAAGGTTTGAGAACCTCAAACCTAATTTTTCATCAATCTCTTCTCTAGTGCCTGTCCCACAACAGACATCTGTTTCTCCCAATATAGCCTCTTTTCCAAGTTCCACCCTGCCTATGTAAAGAATTTGCCCCTTAATGTCAATAGCTTGGTCTTGGAAATTTGACTGGGGTAATGCAGGAGTCAAGAAATGACAGACACTGAAAAAAACTGACAGTTTACATACAGCAAACCTGGGATCAGGTGGGCTATGCTCACTATGAAAGAGGGCACCTACCAGAAAACCATTGTGTTTAATATGTCTGGTACAAAGAGGAAGGGTAGTCAGTTTCTCACTGGGAGGTCTCTGAAGGGGAGCAGACTTGGATGGTAACCATCCAGGAATAGGAAGATACTAGCAGCCAACAGTCTCTATATACACTGGTCAATCATTCATAAACACACATACTTGGACCAGAGGAAGGTTTTGCCATCTGTCATGCCTCTGACCTTCAACCAGAAAATGCTTGTCAGAGTCATGGGGCTAAAGCATTGGGGTCCTTGCTCACGTCAATAGTACACATTCATTCAGGGCTTCATCTGCTCGTTAAGACTTGAATCTTGATAATGAGAAAGGATGAGACCTTGGATTAGGTCTGATTTGAATTTGATCATATACATTACCTGTATGCATGCATGTATATCTATTCTCACACGTGCATGTCTACATACCGTGTAGATGTTAAAGTGATAGATAATAGGGAAGCAAGGCTCATTGTCTCAAGCTACTATCACAAATTACTTTTCTCTATCCTCCTAATTGCACCTGAGAAGTCTCACCTTTACTGCTTTTGTTCTTCGAATTGATCCATATCATTTTCTTGGACACTACCTGGATATTCCACAAGTTATCTGAGCTCTGAGACCTCAAGAGAACCTAAACAGAGCTCCCCTCCTCCCATCACCTCTTGGAGTCTGTGTGATGCCCTATCATTCCTGTTGGAGACTTGGGTATGTGTAAATGGGTAGTGATAAAGGAGGTGATCATATAATACTGGTAAACACTCATTGCTATCTTTATCCCAGAAAGCTTCCAGGGGACCAGCATCTCTGAGCCTCATGGAGAAGCTGTTACCTGGGCCCTTTGCCTTGCCTGCAGCTATAGCTCCTTTCAAAAAGTCTGCTACAGGAGAATGGAATGTGGCTTTGTTGCATTTCATGGTGAAATAGAGAAGCACAAAGAATGGGTATTTGGTTTAATCATTCATGATGAAATTGGAGCTTTAATGTGGCTAACAGAATGTCAGCAAGCATTAAGTCCTGAGAGTCCTTAGGCTGAGGTTGGTTAGTGCCCTTGGTAATCTCCTAGGGCTCTTCAGGCACCAAAAAAACTAATTTAAATTGCAACATGATTCAAGAAGTGGAAACAGAAAGTTGAAATAAGCCTTTTGGATCTTGTAACTGCACAAAACCATTGTACGTGAAAAGTACAGAGAAAAACAATTGGAATCATTTCAGGCTTTGAAAACTTATAATTACAGGTAAATGGCTATTATGTTATTGGAACAGCCATTATAACTGAAAGGTACAATTTGGAATAATATATGTGGGGACATTAATACACCATCAGATTTTTACAGCACAAGCATCACAATGCATCCAATTTCAAATTAGAGGTTACTTCCCTGGTTTTTTTCTTGATTCTCTGCTTCTATTTTTAAGTAGAGCATTCATGTGAAATAATGACATCATTTCAAAAAATCATAATAATTTTTGGCTATGCACTATTCACTATCATTTAAAAGTCTTCAGGTCTTTAACACTATAGGAAAATAACAAAAGTCAAAATTACCCATCAGTACATTCTCCACATGACTGTCACCTCTAAGTTACTTAAGCTAATGGAACAGCACAAGCAACATAGACTATCCAGGCTGAATAAAATCTAAAAAACAACTTTATTTACATTTAGAATTTGCATTTAAATGCAAATGCATTTGATACTTTGGATATCTGCTGAAACTGGATTAAGCTTCTCAGCAAGGGTGAGAAAACATGAACAAAGTAGGAAAACATGAGCCATAAAAAGGGCCAGCAAAATACTGTCTGGACCATCGGTTGGTTGTTTGATGAAATGTTTAGCAACCTTGACCTCTACCATAACTATAAGTTCTAGCTACCATGGCACTGTCTCAAGGATAATCAAAATGGAAGAAAAGAAAGAGAGAAAGGTAGGTGGAGGTCCACCAGGGGCTAAATCCACCTGTGAAACAGGCCACCTAACCACAGGGCTGCTTTCCTTTGCCACACATGCCACACAGATGCTACATGATTGAAGACTCAGCAGAAGATCTTGAAGTCCATATGTTCTTCCTATAGAGACTTTTTTTTGCATTTCCTAGCCCTCCTCAGCTACCTCAGAATCTACAGCTATGTAGACACTTGTCCTACCTTGGAAGTAACTGAAAAATGAAAAACAGCAATTCAGCATTTGCTTGAAGTTTTATTTTGAGCTGGGGTTAATTCTGGGTCAACTTGCAAGTTGTTCGTTCCTTTAGTAAGTTCACTTTCCAGATGAATAAATTTCAGCTCACCTCATTGTTTTACTGTTAGAAATCTCCAGTAAGTGTTACTTATATCATTCATCGTGGCTGCAGATTGTGGTGATATTGTGTCTCCCAATATATTATGCACCCTAATAAACTTATCTGGGGACAGAGAGCAAAACAGCCACTAGATAGACATAGAGGCAAGAAAATGGTGGCACACACACCTTTAATCCTAGCATTCCAGAGGCAGAGTTCCATCAGGATCTCTCTGAGTTCAAAGCTACACTGGAAACAGCCAGGCATGTTTACACACGCCTTTAATCCCAGAATGTGATGTCAGGAAGCAGAAAAGTCTGTAAGGTGTGAGGACCAGGAACTAGAGTCTTTTTAAGCTTTTAGCTTTTAGCAGCAATTCAACTGAGACCCTCAGGAGTGAGGACTCAGAGGCTTTCAGTCTGAGAATTCATGGAGAGAGGATTGGCTGAGCAGATGGTGAGTGGGGTTCCCTAAGACCTGAGCAGAAGAATTTAAAGAGGCATCTCATTTAAAGCAAGGTGGGACTGAAGAAACCTTCTGACTACATTTGGCTGCCCAACATGTTGGCTTGAATTTCCACCTAAAACTTGAAAGAATTTAAAAAGAAATTCTAAAATTGAGCTAAAAACAGCTTTCTACTTCATGTTTCATGCAGGCCGACATATAGACACCAAGGTACAGAGATACTGTGGCATGCGGACTTGAACTACAGTATGACGGGTTCATGGTGTATGGGGCTTAAGTGCAGCATGGCATATTCCTGCCAGGTTACACAGAGCTATCTTCAACCCATGCAGCCCACTGCGTGATGGATTTAGCTTTTACTTATACAGATAAAAAGGGTTTATGGGCCAGCTGCATGCTCCCTGATGCCAGCATGGACCCCATAGTTAGAAGGGTATGCATGACTCTCCAGGGTACCTCCACCATGTTGAAAAGCTGAGGTGGGCAGAGTCAGCATCCAAGGCTGTTGGTCCTAGCCACACAGCTTAGCAGTTTAAAATCTCTTCTGGTCTGAGAAGGATTATAGATTCACAATGAGACAGATTCAGATGGAATAAAACTCTAAACAATTTAGAGTGTGTGTAAAAATGTACATAGGCTTGGAAGAGAGAAGAAAAGGAGGATAGACAATTATATAAAGAAATAGTTTTAAAAAATAAACTCTTTAAAGAGACAATAAGAACAATATAAAACATAAGACACATAAAGATGGAAATTACACAGAGAATCTGGATTATATTGTCTTTGGGATTTTTAACTACAGAAAGACATTTGATTATAAAAGCTGCTGATATATATATATATACATATATATATATATATATATATATATATATATAGTATCTTGACTTCAAAATTTGTGTCTAAGGATCTGTTGCTTTGGAAAAGAGGTTCTGCTTTTGTTTCCACAGAAGATGAGAACCTGGCTTGTTTCTAGCCTAATATGGTTTGACTAGCCAAGACCCCCTGAGAGATTTCCAGATGACCCAACATTCAGAACAGCTTCAAAGCAACTAGCTCAGACATACTCACAGACTATTCCAGTCAGGACTTGACCATAATTATTAATTTTCTCAGTATACCCATAAGATTACAGCACCCCAAACCAGCAGGAAGTAGTATGAGAAGCTATGTCCAAATTCCCAAAATATTGTTTATGAATGTTTATTTTTATGTAAAGCAGGTTGATTATAAATGCAATCTCTTTCTAAGTCATCCATGATAATCAAACTTATAGTCATATTAATTTAGTTTTCTAGGTATACATAGATATATTTCAATTAGGTAGGTAATCTTCAAACACTTCAAAGACCTACAGAATATGGCATTTAAAACATTTTAAAAACTTAGACTTTCTGGACAATAAGACACGTCTGCTCCTGGCAGCACCAATTTACTTCAGAGAGAAGGATGGGAATCAAAGACACTCCATATGGAGTTTATATTCTTCTTGGCAAAAATAGCCATTTGGGCAAGAGGCTGCTCTTGCCTGACGGCTGATAATATGTTGTACAAACTGTACATGCAAGACCCATAGGAAAATGAACACTGAATTTGCCAAAATGGGGCAAAATGGTTCTTCGGGTTCCTGCTTTGCAGAGGAGACTGCCAAATATTCTACAGGACACACAGAGAAGTGACTAAAAAAATTCTAGGCTTATTGAATGAAGATGGATGTCCCAACATTACAGAGGAACTTTGGGTCCAGGCAGCCAGTTGTCTCTGTCATTTCCAGAATTTTTAGAAGTTGCTTACAATGCACTTCTTGTTTAAGTATGGAATATTATATCCTTCTGAAGTCTTTGATGTAGTTAAAGACTAGATAGTTATAATTATGGTTTTCCTTGATTATGATAAGAGATAAGGTAGATATGAAACTTTAGACTCACAAATATAGGATAGATAGAAAATTTTCTTTAATTTTACAAAATACAAATAGACTAGATATTGTAACAGTAATTCTTGTTTGTTATATATAATTTTACTATGTTAAATTAAAAATTTCCTTTTTAATTAAACAAAAAAGTGGAAATGCTGTGGGATAATGCTTTTGTACACTGGTTTAATAAAATGCTGTTTGGCCAGTAGCCAGGCAGGAAGTATAGGTGGGATAAGCAGACAAGGAGAATTCTGAAAAGAGGAAGGCTGAATCAGGAGACATCAGCTGCCATCCAGGGAACAGCAACAATGGCACAGAGGTAAAACATGGAACACATGGCAACATATAGATTAACAGAATGGGTTGAGTTTAAATGTAAGAGCTAGTCATTGGTAGGCCTAAGCTAATGGCCAAGCAGTTTTAATTAATATAGGCTTCTATGTGTTTACTTGGGTCTGAGCAGCTGCGGACTGGGTGGGACACAGAAAAACTCCAGCTACAGCAGATATACCCTTTCACAGTCTCTGTGATCAAAATTCTAAACACTACAATATACAAGCCTCCATGATCCTGAAAGGGACCTGAATTGGGTTTTTCTTACATTTGTTTTTCACATTTCCTTATGTGAGATGGAGTGCTGAAAACTTTGCTTGGGTGGCTTTTTCAACACATGGTGCTTTTTGTGTTGTTTGGAATAAGAAAGAGAATTGTGGCAGCAACAGTCTTAATCATGCAAATCAGAGTGATGAAAAATTAACAAAAAGTGAAGAAAGGATTGAGAATGATAATAATAATGTTGAAAACTGAAATGATTTTGCCTTTTTAAAGGTATATTTATCATACATTGATCTTTTTTGAATAAATTCAATAAGTCATTTTATTTATAATAATATATTTTCTTTCTCTAAAAAATTTTATATGCAGACATATAAAGTATTTTGACAACAATAGTAAATTAACCTGTGTATAGTTATCTTGAACTATATAGATGCATGGATAGTGAGATATAATCTTTGTGAAGCAAATAAACTTATAAGTGGGCTTTAGGGGTATACACTAAATATATAATATATATTTGCATTAAATATTCTTTTGTAACATAGTACCATATACAATGAATATATACAATGTTCAAGTTTTCCTTCTGTCCCTTTGACAAAATAGTCTTATCAAAACTAACTTGGGTTCCATGTCACAGCCCATCAACAATGGAAGTTAGAGCAACAATACAAGCAAAAACAGGCAGGAACCATGGAGGAATGCTTCTTGCTGGCTTTTTCCTCATGGCTTGTTCAGCTTGGTTTCTTATAACACCCAGATTACCTCCTGCACAGTAGCACTTCCATAGTGAGAGGCAGTCTTCCACATCTATCATTAATGAAGAAAATGCCCCCACAGACTTGCTTACCCATGGCCTAATGGAGGTAATCCCTCAATTAAGGTTTCCTCTTCCCAGATTAATTGTTAACGTGTGCCAAGTTAACAAAACAAACAAACAAAACCATACTACTTTTTAAAATAAATAAGAAGTGGAGAGATAACTCAGTAAAGTTTTTGTTGTATGTGCATGATGGTGTAATACCAAAGGTGGTGGTGCAGGCTTGGAATCTCAGTACTAGAGAGCAGAAGAAACTAATGCAACCTAATAGTTGAGCCTAAGACAAGTGAGAGACCCTATCTCCCAAATCAAAGTGCATAGCTCCCAAGGAACAAGACCCAAAGTTGATGCGTAGCCTCCACAAACAACAGCACACATGTATGCACTCATATGAATATGTGAATGTGCACTCACCCACTCACAAAAATAATAAATAAAAGATAAAATGAAAATTAGAGCTGAGGATATAGTTTAGTGATAAAACACTTTCCTACTATACTCATGATCCTGGGGTTTGATGGCTAGCACAGAAAAAATATTAAAACTAAAAACAATAAATACCGGATTATGAAAAACAAAATTCAAAACTAATAATGACACTTAAAAGTAGCTTTGATGTTCTGTATCAAAAACGTATTGGAAATACTGACTATAAAAACAGAAGACAAGTTGAAGGCAGTCATCAATGGGAATATTTACTGTTTCTTACAACTATTTGTCTTGGGAATATTCAATAATAATCTTTCTGAATATGATCATGCACTGTGTGGAATGTATAAGTCGCAAAACAAAAGTACTTTAACTTACCTGACATAGGATGTGCCTGATCTTTTGCAGAATAAAGCCACAACAGGAAAGAATAAAGTTTTCTGAATATGTGGCCTCTACTGCCCAAGAACTTTCCTTGCTTCTACCAGTCTTACTGGTTCTTTCCTGGAGACTCAGCTCCCCATTTACATACCTTATCTTGGGAAGGTCTGTGGGACAGAGGAACAGAAGCCAATCAATAGGACATTTGTCCTCAAGAATGGAGCTGCCCAGTTCCCTTTTTTTTCTGTCCCTGACTACTTTCTCTCTCTCTCCCAATCACACTTGCTGATGCCTGATGCCCAGCAGCAAAGGATAGAATTTTGTAACCAATATAAATAATTAAAATACAGTGGTGAAACTCACCACAACATTATAAACATTAACTAATAAGTGATAATAAAAGTGGAAGTGCAAAATGTAATGTTGTTGTAGAACTATGAAACTTATTCTCTTCCAAACATACACATACAAGCTGTTTGTTCACAAAACTTTCAAACAGAAGAGCTCATTTTCCAGCTACAGTCATGTAAAATATTCTATGAAAGTGACAATGACAGTTCACAAGGTCTCATAGCCTTGATTCACATGTTCTCTAAGTGTGGACTTCCATTCCTGCATGGTATTCCATTTTCAGAATGCATTTTATAGGCAATATGGCAGAGTTACAGAAATACTTTCAAAGCATGTGCACTCATAATGTACAAATAACTGTGTTGCAAATTAGCTGAATTATTCATGGAGGTGCAGTGCCAAACAGCATTATCTAGACCTGAATTCCTAACAGGTTGAGTTCATTTTTCAAAAACAAAATTTGACAGTTCTTTATGATGCCTGAGTGCACACACCACATCCAAGTTTATATAATGTTGAAGCTTTGCAGGAAAAGTGAAATACTCAGCCAGCCAGCCCCCATGCTTCTGTATTAAGGCCAAACACAACTAGATGAAGACTTTGGACAGAAGTATTCAGTTGATTGACTAAAATGTGAAGGTGTAAACTAGAAAATAAGACCCATTTTAGACAGTTTTGTAGAAGTCAAGTAAAAAAATTTTGGTTTGATGTGTAATAAAGAAAGGTCCAGCAAAGATAAATAATATACTTAGCCAACTTACATTCTCAATGGCCCAAAGGAACCAGGGAAAGCCAGAGAAGAAGGAAGGTCAGTGTCCTTAACTAAACAGATTAGCACATTCTGTTTTCTGTCTCTTTCAAACCTTTTTTAATAAAGTAAGGACCAGTGGTTAAATGTAGTTTTAATTTCAGTACCTTTCAATACCATCAAAGGTATTGAAATTAAAACTAAGTTATTATTTAGCAAAGTCTCATAAATTATTTGCAACATATGCTTCCTATGTGTCAAGAAGAACATGTAGAGAAAGCTGCATTTGGTGGGTTGCTGCTGAACACAGTGGGCCCAACTTCTCACCATGAGCTCTTTTGTATGACATGTAAGGAAGGTTCATACTCACCTGGGCCTAGTACCTTCCTTCCTGACTCACTCTGGGATTAAGGGGTCATAGGACACAGCATAGGTGTTCTAGATGAGTCTCTGACTTGAACTCAAGTGTGGTTCTTGCCTTTGATGATGGCTTCCAGTAATCGCTCCCTGTCTTTTATGTTCTTGCTAACCCTCTTCAAGAAAAGATCTCAATTTTTCTGCCTAGGAACCTGAGCATACCTTGTGTCTTGTTTGACATACTGCCAGATTTAATTCTAGTCCATAACAGGCCTAGGAGCATTTGCTTTTAGTATCTTGAGTGCCAGTGACTAGGCTCCAAAGAAGCAAGTCAAGAATGCTGAGGCAGAGCCATCTCTTATGCCATGCCAGCACTGTGCTCCTGGGTAAAGTCTGGAGGTTCCTGCACCCCTAAGCCTGCAACAGAAGCTGAAACATGGGTGATCTCATGAGCTCAGCAATGTCAGCAAACTCTAAAAAGAATCATGGGAAATAATAAATTTGCTGATATTTCAATCCACTAATTTTTATATTTTTCATGCAATAGATAATTAAATCACAAACATCCAGGAGCATGAAAATAACACATGGGTGGAAACTGTGGTTATCACTACATGTAATTTTTATTTTAAAACTTTTCATTCAAAATTAACATGCCATATGAAAAACAGAACCAGGGATTACCATAAATTTGTGGTAAGTATTCTGAAGTTGTTGTCTCCTGAAAGCTAGGATGCTCTCTTAGGTAGAAAAGATTTAGGTAGGACTGTTTGAAGGGTAGGGGAGTATATGGTGAACAAAAAGAAAGAACTGAGCCCAACAAAGCAATCACAGGTATGTTAGAATTTTGGGCTTGTTATACTACAAAAAAAAACCTCAATCACTATAAATATAAATATGTTTATATGAATCAATATAAACTTTCAGTTGCCTCACACTAAAAAGTTACTAGCCTAGGTGTTAAGCCTGCGGTATGTACCTCTTAGAATGTGAGTGAAAGTAATAAAAGCATGACCACCTCTGCATACAATAATATAGAATTCATGAAAAATAGAATTTTACATTCTTACATCTTGTTTCCCTTGGCCAGTTCTGATGGAAAACTCTCAAGACATCCTTGTTGCCTTCAGAGGGTTGGATTTGTCATACAAGGAAATAAAAATAATTTTGTATACAGAAATGTGTTTTTCTTATGTCCAGCCTTATTTTTCCCTAGTATGCAACATATACAAAGAACTCAATAACTAAACATAAAGAAAATGAACAGTCTGATCAAAACTTGAATCATGTAATTCAACACAGGCCTAACAAGTGAAGAAATATAAATGCAAATTAAAATTGCTTTGGGATCCCATCTCAGGCCCATCAATTTGGCTCTCAAGGGAACAAATGACAATAAATGCTGACATGATTTTGAGGAGAGGGGAATGCTCATCTACCATTAGAAAGAGTACAAATAGGAACAGCCACTATAGAAATCAGTGGTGAGGTTTCTCAATAACTATGAAATGAAATCATCCTGGCTGCCCATCAAATGAATGAAAAGTGTATGGGCAGTACATACACACAGTGGAGTTTTATTCAGCTATAAAGAAAAATGAAATTGTGAAATTTGTAGGAAAATGGATGGAGTCAAAAATATTACACTAAGTGAGGTAACCTAGATTCAGAAAGACAAATTCTACAAAGCCTCTCTCATATGTGGAATTTTAGATTTGTGTGTTTAATTTGTCTATAGATGCTAGCAATATCGAAATGGCTCATAAGAAGGGGAGGAAACAGCTTTAAGACAGGGAAGGGATAGTAAGTGCTGTGAAAAAAAGAGGGTGGGATACTGAAGGTTAATGTTTTCAACAGGAATTGGGAGAGGGAAGGAAGAGGGGAAATTAAATTTTAGGGATTTGTTGACCAAGTCTAAGGATGCCTGAAAACCATGATAGAAATACAATATACTGTGTTTATCAAAGGTGTTTTAATTATCAGTAAAACTACTTAATTGCATAATGAAAGAAGGCACCTCTGAGCACTGCTTTGAACAATGCTGTCCCCAGAAGACATGGCTTATCAAACAAAAGTGTCAGTGCAAGGTATGGACATTCTCTATGAGTTATTGTCAGGGAGGCCCCAGAGACTCCCTAAACAACACTGGATATTGTCATTGTTCCTAGGTGCTTACCATAAGTAGACAGTAAGACCCTATTTGATGAGATACAATATATTTGAGAATGGGACAGAAAAATCAAGCTGTTACTAACCTAAAAACTTCATTCTCCCAGCTTTCATAGCACAGGGAGGTACTCTTCAGAGCGGAGAGGAAGAAAAACCACTGGTGATATTATCCAGTAGTGAACCATGAATGCTACCATACTAACCTACCAGACAAGATGTGCCCACTGGTACCATGACCGAAAGTTGTGTGAAGCCTATGAGGGTAACCAGCTACTTTATGGTTGGATCTAAAGCCTGATCCACAGGATGGAATTCAAGCCTTTTATTGTAATCCTGGTCAAAGTCCATGGCCCAGGAAGTCATAGGCCCTGGTAGTGGTCAGGGAAGATATAATGTTGACAGGACATATCTGTTGGGCTGATGAGCTTGCAGCAGCTATGGTCACCTGCACAAGGCTTATTCAAGATCAAGGTGACAAGATCAGCAAACATTCTAGCAGAGAGCACTAACTGAACTCAGCGAGCTACAAATGGTGGGGAAACATGTTTGGAGGTGTCTCAAGGAAGTAGGGGAAATAAAATCAATATATATTACATATCTGTATGAACTGGTCAATGAATAAAATATATACCCTAAAAATTAAAATAAAAAATGTGTACTTGAATTCAGAACATACATACTTCCCAATTTTATAATGATCTTATTACTGGCATGGGAAATTGTTTAAATTCTAGGTGACATAGGCACTTTATGAACATTTAGAATGCAGCCTACCATGTACATAAGAAGTGGGCATAGAATACTATGGAAACGCTGAAATTAGCTTGAAAATGGTCCAAAATTTTCCTAGAGGTAGAGATTTTTGCTCTGTCTTAAGAGCAGCTTTGTAATTGAAGAATGGAAAATGGAAAACAGATAAGCCACTGTGGAGGGAGAGACATTGAAAAGATAAGCTCTCTGCAGACTCGAAAGTGAGTCTACATGCCTCACATGTAAAATGAGATCAGGCCAGTTAGGACCAGATCATAAGGATTGCATGGCTCCAAAGGATGAAATGCTACACAAAAGGGCTTACGGTTTATAAGAAAAGCAATAGAGACATCAGCTATCTGTTTCTCACAGTCAAACAAAACAACATGGCCAATAGCAACAGAAGCACATTCTCTTCCATTGCACAGAAACATTCTGCAAGACACTGTTAGCAAATGAAGTTTCAACATAGTTTGAAAGATCGATCCCGGAGCTGGAGAGATGGCTCAGAGGTTAAGAGCACTGGCTGCTCTCCCAGAGGTCCTGAGTTCATTTCCCAGCACCCACATGGTGACTCACAACCATCTGTAATGAGATCTGGTGCCCTCTTCTGGCAGCAGGTATACATGCAGGCAGAACACTGGTATACATAATAAAATAAATCTTTAAGAACAAAAAAAAAGAAAGATCGATCCCATGCAAAGAATTTTTCTAACCAAAAGAAAAGGTTAGATATCCATAGCAGAAGAAACACCAGAAAACCCATAAAGTTGTATAAAGTAAACAACATAATAATGAATCAAAGAAAAATCAAAATGGATATGGTGAAATAGGTAAGATTTATAGTTGTATGCCATTGCATTTAGAAAGAAAGCAAGCTGAAATTATACACAATACATATAACTGTGTGTGTGTATAAAAATATATAGACACACACAAAAAAACACAAATGGACTTAGTAAGCTGTATTTTTATATATTTGTGCATATACACATGCATTTTCTGTGTATGTGTAAAATAATAATCAGAGGAAAAGAAGCCGTCAACTTAAGAATCAGGGGGTACATGGGAGTGGTTCAAGGAAGGGTAGCTGGGAGAGGATAGAAGAAAGAAATGTTTTAAACATTAAAAAGGAATGATCTCAAATAAATAACTAGATAATAAATAAATTGAAAGAAAGACAAAAGGGAACATAAAATAATGAAGGTTAGATCACAGATAAATTACATAAAAATAAAAAATACCAATAAAACTAATAATTCATTATTTAAGAAAATCAAAAAGACTAACAAACCTTTTGTTAAACAGACTAAGAAAAAAAGGAAGAATGGGGCTGGGGAGATGGTTCCAAGGGTAAAATGTTTGCAATGGAAGCTTTATGTCCTGGGTTCAGGTCCTCAGCACTTACAAGGAAAAAGCCAGGTGAAACAGTGTGAACCTGAAACCTCAGCATGGTGTCCAAAGGTGTGTGGATCTCATAGACTTTCAGGCCAGTCTACTCCAGGTTCAAGAGATCCTGGCTCAAAAAAATAAGTTGAATAATGAAATAAAAGCATCCAGTGTGGATCTCTATCCTCCACACACCACACAAAGTCCAGCATGCCCACATACACACATATACACTCACAGAGATCGGTGGGTAAGAGGAAGCAGGAGGAGGAGGATGAGTAGAAGTAGAAGGAAGGAAGGAAGGAAGGGAGGAAGAAGGAAGGAAGGAAGGAAGGAAGGAAGGAAGGAAGGAAGGAAGGAAGGAAGGAAGGAAGAAAAAAGATACAAATTGTGAAATCTAGAAGTAAAAATTGAGGCATAACTACCAATGGTGCAAAATCAATTAATATAAACAACTATATCCCAATACATTGTTTTGTTTGGGATTTTTTTTTTACACAGTATTTTACTACCTAGCTCAGACTGGCTTCAAATTATTCACGATTCAACCTCCCAAGGACTTGGATAACATGCCCAGCCAACAATTGTGATTACCTAGATAAAATGGACGAATTAATTGAGACACAAAAGCTATAAAGACTGAGTAATGGAATAGAAATCCAGGTTACACCCATGACTGGGAAGGAAACTTAACTATTCCTTATCTCAGAAAGGAAAGCCCTGGACATGGTGGTGACCCAGGCTAATTCAACCAAGCATTTAATGAAAAGCTAATAACAATTTATTTGAAATTTTCTCAAAAGTTAAAGAGGAAAGGACACTCCATAATTTTAGGCTAAAAATTCAGCATGAACTTGGTGCCAAAATCACAGTATGAAAAGCAAATAGCAAGGTGACATCATTTATGAATATTAGTGTGAAAGTCCTCAACAAAAAATAATGCAGTATATTAAAATGACTATATATCATCACTAATTGGCATACATTCTTGTAATGTAAGAATGGCACAGCACATGAAAATTGGTCAATGAAGCACAGCATATGAACAGAATTGGGGGGGGTGGAAATCATCATTTCAACTGACATGAGAAAAGCACTTGAGAAACCAATTCATGTTTAAAATGTTCAACACCTAGCAACAGAAAGAAAACACTTCCATATAACAAAAGCCCATCCTGGAAATTTCTGTGGCACACTTATCCTCAATAGGGAATGTTTGCTAAAAGACTTCCTTTTAAGAAATAAAGGAAGATGCCCATTTTTACCACATACATTCATCATACTACAGGAAGCTCTAGTCAGAGCTGTCAGAGAAGGGGAAAATGCATACAAATTGGAAAGGAAGAAGTAAAAATTAACTCTGTTCACTGAAGATGTGATCATACGTGTAAAAAATCCCAAATAATCTACAAAATATTAGCTAGAGTTAATAAAATACAAGAGTAACAAAATACAAAAATAATATATACAAAACAGATTTCTACATGAAAAGAACAACATACAATCTGAGGATGAAATTTTAAAGATACCATTAAAATATTATTAAAAACTTAGGAGTTAATCATGGATAATTCAATAAAATCTGTAAAGCAAATGAAAAGAAAATTTTGGTAGTTGAAATATTTACTATACTTTGTTTTTTAGTTATTTCTCTTATTTTACATAATTACATGATTTACAAGTTTCCTTTCCTCACTCAAAACACTCTAATATACCCTTCCTTACTATCTTTCAAATTCATGGCCACTTTTTTCAGTAATTGTTGTTATACACATATATTTATATGTATGTATATATATATATATTCCTATATATAACCTGCTCAACCTGTGTAATGACTATTTCTCCTCCTTTCAGCATTCTTTAGTGCCTGTAGTTTTTAGGAGATAATCAAGAGTCTTCTAATTAGACTTAAGACCCTCTCAAGAAGAGATCATGCCTGGTACTGGAAAGCTAGCCCACTATCACAGTGTAGCATTTCTAAAAGAAATCATATGCAGTGTACCTCAGAAGTTCCATTTCAGTGGAAGTACTAAACAGAAAGACTTGAGCTTGAATTTGTGCATTTGTGTCCATAGCATTATTCACAATGGCCAAAATAGGAAAGCAATGTGTGTCTAGTAATGGAAGACTCCGTAAGCAAAATGCAGTATACATGCATACACACGCACCACAATATCACAAGCTGGCTAGAAGAATAATGAAGAGAAAGAAAGCTTGGATCATGGTTCAGTAAGTAAGAGCACTTGCTGTGCAAGCACAAGGACCAGAGTTCCACTGCCAGCACCTCCCTAGAGAAATCCAAGAATAGTGAACCCAATCAAGGTAGTCTATGACCTCAGTGCTGGGAGTAAAAGAGACAGAGCAGAGGAGAAGTCTCAGGGCTTGATCACCAGCCAGCCTACCTGCACAGATGAGCTCCAGGTTCATTGAGAGATACTGTCTCAAGGAAAGAAAACAGAGAGTAAAATAACAGGACACCAATGTTTTCATCTAGCCTCAGAGGTGCACATATGCACATACAAAAACCAGAACATCAACATAAACACCAGAATATCAACACTACATAGACACACACCAACGAAGAGTATACTGAGGACAAATACATTTATCAAGGTTCTGGAAGCTGGTAAATGCAAATGAGAGCAGGCTTAGTGGGGAGGGTTTGCTTGTTGATGCTAAGATGGAGCTTGATTGCTGCATCCTCTAAGTGAGAAAATGCTGACCCTTGACAGTAAAAGGCAGAAGGGGAAAGCAAGGGCAAACTCTCCATACCAAGAACTTCAGCTGGGGAAATAATCACTCTCACAAGAAAATAGCCCTCTAGGCCCACCCATCTATTAAATGTCCCACTTTTTAATACTATCACACTGACAATACCTGAACTCTGAAGAAAACACATTCACACTGATCACTGATGGCCTTTGACAGATTATGTAAGTGAAATAAGCTAGTCAATGAATGCTAGATGTTATATTACCCCACTAAATGAAATGCCTAGAATACTCAGATTCACAGGGCCAGGAAGTTCAGTAGTATTTTTTAGTAGCAGAGGAAGGGAGATATAGTGTAGTCAGAAGTTTTTCTGTGTCCTGCCCACAGCCTCTTGGACCCAAGTAAACATGCGGAGGCTTATATTACTTATAAACTGTATGGCCTAATGGCTCAGGTTTCTCACTAGCTAGCTCTTACAACTTAACTGAGCCCATTTCTATGAATCTATGCATTGCCATATGGCTTCGTGGCTTGCTGGTACTTTCACATCTTGCTTCTCCTGGTGACAGCTCACAGAATCTGCCCCATTCTCCTTTCTTCTTCTCTCCAGTTCAAATGTACCACCTAACCTTATTCTGACTCACCATTGGCCAAACAGCTTTATGTACCAACCAGTCAGAGCAACACATATTCACAGTGTACAGAAAGACATCCCACAGCTATATTGAATTGTTTACTGAGGACAGAATTTAAGTTTTATAATGAGACAAGTTATGGACGTGGAATTACACAAGCTGAGAAAACTTAATACTAATGAACCATATATTGAAAATGGATAAGGTGATAGGTCTATATGTTATGTGTATTTTACCACAAAACTGTTATTTATAAATGAGGTAGAGAAGATTTAATCAAAGAATGATATAATGTTTTCTGTATTTAAAAAAAATAAATCAGCAACATAGACTCAAGATAGAAAAAGGAAATAAAATAGAAACTCTTGAGTGAAGGCATGAAGGAAAATAATACTTCAGTTGGAGGATATAGTACACTCCATAAATCCTAGACAGAGACGACAAGCAGCAAGAGCTTGTGAACAATGTGAGAGGTGACCCAGAAGAGAGATAGACAGCTGCAGGATGTTTCCTGACAATCAAATTGAGAGTAGCCACATGACTAATAAAACAAAATAAGAAACAGCAGGCAAGGATGTAGAACCAGTCTGGTAAAGGAGCTGAAGGGAAACTTTCACAGGAAATTATCCAGTAGTTGCTCTTTGCAAACATGATTTTCTTGGACTAAATGCCCATGCTCCTATAAATTCAAATACTGAATGTCACTGCTGGCATGGTGATGGCAAGAGTGGGCTTTGGGAAGGTGATTAGATCATAGAGCTGAAGTCCAAATAATATGACACCTGCTCTCTCTCTCTCTCTCTCTCTCTCTCTCTCTCTCTCTCTCTCTCTCTCTCTCTCTCTCTCTCTCTGTCTCACCAACATATAATGATAAATCAGTATAGAAAATATAAACAAGCCAAGCAAAATCCCAACAGTATACTCATTTTAGTTAGGGTTTCTATTGCTGCTACAAAACACCATGACCAAAAAACAAGTTGCTGTGGAGGAAAGGGTTTATTGACTTATACTTCCAGATCATAGTCCATCATTGGAGGAAGTCAGAAAACGAACGCAAGCAGGGCTGGAACCTAGAGGCAAGAGCTGATGCAGAGGCCATGAAGTGGAGATGCTTGCTGGCTTGCTTCCTAGTAAGGCTAGTTCAGCCTGTTTTCTTATAAGCCAAAACTACCAGACCAGGGATTGTGGTGATATTGTTTCCCCAATATATTGTGCACCTTAATAAACTTATCTGGGGTCAGAGAACAGAACAGCCACTAGATAGACAGAGGCCAGAAAATGATGGCACACACACCTGTAATCCTAGCATTCTGGGGGCAGAGATCCATTCAGATCTCTGTGAGTTCAAAGCCACACTGGAAAAAGCCAGGCATGGTGACACACACCTTTAATCCCAGGAAGTGATGGCAGGAAGCAGAAAGGTATATAAGGCATGAGGACCAGGAACTAGATCTTGTTAAGCTTTTAGGCTTTTAGCAGCTGTTCAGCTGAGATAATTCGGATGAAGACTCAGAGGCTTCCAGATTGAGAAAACAAGATCAGCTGAGGAATTGGCGAGGTGAGATTAGCTGTGGCTTGTTCTGTTTCTCTGAACTTTCAGTGTTCACCCCAATATTTGGCTCCTTGTTTTTTATTAATAAGACCCTTTAAGATTTGTGTTACAAGGGGCGGCACTAACAACCATTGATCACTAATTAAGAAAACTCCTTACAGGTGGGTTCCATGGAGGCATTTCTTCAACTGAGGCTCCTTCCTCTATGATGACTCTATATAGTGTAAAGCTGACACACAAAACCAGCCAGTACAATATTGTATCCATAACCACTTGATCTTGGACCTGTAGGCTACAGAACTATAAGATATGAGGTTAAGTCTATGAAAACATGCTATAGAATCCTGGGTTGCTAAAGACAGTCTCATGCTCAGAAATATCTTGGGTTGAAAAGCACATACATACAGACAGACACACAGACAGACAGATCAAAATCATGAGCAGGTAATGACTAGAAGGTTGGAGAAATGATTTTAGAGGAAACCAGTGATTCACTTAATTAAGGTGGCCCTGAAGCCAAAAGGCCCATGTCATCTCAGGAACATAAATGCTTCACCGAAGCTTTCTTAACATATTCACTTGAGTTAATCCTCCATTCCTATATGAAATAATAACTATAATTTTGCAGGAATTGTTATCGTAATTTATATTTTAAAATGCAACTTTTACTATGTGACTCAGGTAGAGCTCAGAATTTAGGCACTCCTGCTCGCTCAGTGTCCCCTGTCCTTGGATTACAGGTACGAGCATTCCCAGCTGGAATTATTGTCTTTGGTGTTACTAATCTGCAAGTCATGACACTTTTAAGCTGGGAGCCTAGAAGGACAAGCCTTGTAATGTCAACTTTAAAAAGAAAATATTTAATTAACCCTGTAGAGGTATATTTGTGAGTACTAGTTCGGTAATTATATGGCATACATCCTCAAAAATTTTAGTCTAGGCAATTTTCCTGCATAATTATAGGAATTAATAGCTATAATGTTCATTTGTTGAAAACACCCCAGTTCCATTAGAAGGGCAGGGACTAGTAAAATATTAGCTTCATATATGATATTTGCTGCTTGAAGGCATAGTTGTTGTGGAATTTATTTCCTGTTTCTTTGATTCTTGAATCTTAAGTCCACACTATGGTGTGTCTCTCTCACAATCAACAAATACTGTTGGTGGTGCTAAACTTGGAAAACATTAGTTGTTGAACACCATGCTGAAGGAGCGATATCTCATCTGCTTCCAAGCTTACTGTGGAGCAGTTTCAGAATATTCTTGCAAGTCAACCTGTGTTGAAAAGTAAGTGAATGTGTAAGACACACCCATCCCATGGTGCCAGAATCAGTTCAGATCTCAACTGATTAAGGAAGCAGTGATCATGAAGCAGGAGTTGTCTTTTAGGTGATGGCAGTAACCAGAAATTACTACTACATTCAGGATGCTAGCAAAAACAGCCATGTAGCAAGAGTGTTGACAGCAAGGACTAAAGGACCATAGGCACATGGACCATGGGAAGAGGGTCACCTAGCTTAAGGTGGAATTTGAGTATAAAGAGTTGTGCAGGTGAAAGAACCACCCCTCTTCTGGACTCCCCTGCTAAGCTGATGGGCCTCTGCGTGTGGGGATGTTGATAATTCACATGCCTCCCAAAGAAAACAGCTCAGCCCTTTACCCTACTAACATCTTTGTAATGAAGTTACATCAACAAGATAATGCATCTTCTTCCAGATATTTTCCTTTTCAATGCTTTACATTGCTTTTTTTTAGACAGGGAGGCCTTGAACTTGTAACTCTTTTACATTTGCCTCCCAAATGCCATGAATGTATGAAGATATGTGCCACCACAGAGTTCTCTTCCAGAACTCTAAAAAAAATTGAACCTGAAACTGCAGGCTATTTTTGTGAAGTCCACATTTTTGGTGATTGCAGTAGACAGTCTATTAAAATATTTAAAGCCAATAAGTTGAATTATCTTTTTGAACCTCAAATTTCCTATGTTCTGAAGGAAGATGATACAAGTGCTTTATGGGGAATGCTGTTCAACACTCACAATCTAAGTTCTGATTATAGTCTCGATTTTCTTCTGTGTGATCACAGTATTGGCCTCTTAACATTATCTGTGGTTTGAGAATGACCACTCTCATTTTGCTTAAGAACTTAAGAATGAAGGGTGAAACAAGTGAAAAGAGTTCTTCTGAATTAGGAACACATTGCTGAAAATATACAGCTTTCCCCTCACTTGGAGTAAAGCACACACTTCAAAAATAAACATAAGAAGTGCAACCCTATGGAAATTTCATGAGCAAATGAATTCCTTATCACAGGCCTTCATAGCTCATAAAGGCCAAGAAAATAATAATTTTAAACACTTGAATCTATTAAAATTTGAAAAGAATCTATCTTTCCATTTTTAAGGAATGGCTGAGACTATATGAAATATAGCATTTTTGTCTCTTCAGGAAAAACAGAAACTTTCAAATGAGTGAAATCCAGTATGTAAATAAGCAGACACAGGGTTTCTAACCAAAAACTGTGAGTGGAACATTTAATGGCTCTCTGGTATTTATAAGAGAGAACCATCATGGGGAACAGGTTCCCAAAAGAAGAGAGGAGCTTGGTCTTGCCTCAACTTGATGTGCCATGCTTTGTTCATGCCCAGGCCTGCCCCTTTCTGAATGGAGACAGAGAAGGAATAGATGGGGAGGTGGGTAGATGGAAAGTGAGGGGGTGTGATACAGGAGGAGAAAAGGGAAAGGAAACTACAGTCTGTATGTAAAATAAAAGAAAAAAATATTTAAATAAAAAAATATAAGGAAGAACCATTTACCAAAGGCAGATAAAAAAAAAATGTTTCTGTGCTTTGGTTGGAATTTGACATCATAGCGGAAAAAAAAAAAACATCATACCTGGGAGCTCTTTGCTCACTATAAAACCACAGTAGAGGAGATGGGGAACAAGGGATGCTGATGGAGTTCTACAAAAAAAAATCATATTCAGGTTCCAGAGAAAGAGATGAGGACCCACTGATAAAATAACTAGTTGGAAGCAATTGGCATACACAAACTCTTATTCAGCAATTAAGATTAAATATGGTAGTAGTTTTGTGGCATTATAAAATGGGATAATGATGAGAATGTTCTATAACACAAAAGAGTCTAGCATTTAGATCAATGGTGCTTAAAGAATTTCAGTCTCCTAGAATAAAATGAATACATTTAATATATGTTCATCTAGACATATGTATATAAAGTATTCCATGCAAGTTGGTAAAGGCTTTTCATGTTTCTCATCCAAGATTTTTTATATTATATCTTGAAATTTGAATAAAAAGTTGAATTTATATAAATTTATTACACTCAAAGCAAATGATGTGAATTTCTCACTACTTAACTCTGTATAAAATGCTTGATTATGGAATCTCAAATATGTCACTGCCATTTGGCAGCAGACATTGCAAATTGTAGGCAGCAAGCTTTAGAAGATTTCTAGTTTCTAAGGCATTTGCTGTGATATTCAGTACATGGTTCTCATGATGACAAACTTCCATAACCATAAATCTTTTGTAGACTGTATGACTGTATACCTTACTGTATCCATTTATTCAATAAGCTTCCTCTCACAGACTGGACACAGGACACTGAGGGAGATAAAAAGCAGACTTGTAGATGAGGAAGACACAGTGTGGTGAAAAGATGAATTGCAATGTACATAATTAAAATGTCAATGTATAAGGGCTATTATTTTTATGACACTGTATATGCTATAAGAAAACAAAAGAAGAGCAGTCAAATCACTCAAAGTAAGGGGAAAAGAGCAAAGGTAAAGTGGTAACAATCAGACCAGATGGGGGAAATTCAGTATGGCCATCTATCTAATGTAGCACACCCATCAGATGTGGCAAAGCTGTATCCTGGAAGAACTATCAGCTGGTAAGCACTGCCTGCTTGCTGTTGGGGAGTCCTTCAGAGTGATTTGAGCAAATGTAAAAGACATAAAGTGACACTAGAAGCAGAGCTGAGAAGACCAGAAATGTTAAGGAAAAGACATGTCTAAAGCAGAGTATCTGGAGCAGTGGGTTGTAGTCTGATTATCCTTGACTTTACATCTAGTATCCACTTATGAATGAGTACATACCATGTTTGTCCTTCTGAGTCTGGGCTACCTCAGTTAGGATATTTTCTAGTTCCATCCATTTGCCTGCAAATTTCATGAAGTCATTGTTTTTACTGCTAAACAGTACTCCATTATGTATATATACCACATTTTCCTTATCCATTCTTCAGTTGGGGTGCATCTAGGTTGTTTCCATGTTCTGGCTATTATGAATAATGTTGCTATGAACATAGTTGAGCAAATGTCTTTGTATTATGAATGAGCATCCCTTGGGTATTTATTTGCCCAAGTGTGGTATAGCTGGGTCTTGAAGTAGATTGATTCTCGATTTTTTGAGAAGCCACCATACTTATTTCCAAAGTAGCTATATGAGTTTGCACTCCCGCCAACAGTGGAGGAGTATTCCCCTTGCTCCACATCCTCTCCAATATATGTTGTCATCAGTGTTTTTGATCTTAGCCATTCTAACAGGTGTAAGATGGTATCTCAGAGTCATTTTGATTTGCATTTCCCAATTATTAAGGATGTTGAGCAATTCCTTAACTATCTTTTGACTATTTGAGATTATTCTGTTGAGAATTCTCTGTTTAGAAGCTAGGGAACAAAAAGGACACTAAGAGGGACACATGGATTGCCTTTGAAGGGGAAACAGGTGAAATCTCCATGAGTAAACTAGGGATGGGAGAGCAATGGAGGGGAGGGAATGTTTTCTTCAAACATGAGGGAATGGGATGGTCAAACTGGAGGAGGAAGGGAGTGGGAGAGCAATGAAAAAGATATCTTGATAGAGGGAGACATTATGGGATAAAGGAGAAACCTGGTGCTAGGGAAATTCCCAGGAATCCACAAGTATGAACCCCAGATTAGACTACTATAATAGTGGAGAGGGTGCCTGAGCTGGCTTACCCCAGTAATCAGATTGATGAATACCCTACCTGTCATCATAGAGCCTTCATCCAGTAACTGGTGGAAGCAGATGCAGAGAGCCACAACCAATCACCAGGCCAAGCTCCAGGAGTCCAGTCAAAGAGAGGGAAGAGGGATTATATGTGCAAGGGGAGCCAAGATCATGATGGGGAAATCTACAGAGACAACTGAACCAAGCTGATAGGAACTCATGAACTTGCATGGGACCAGACTAGGCCCTCTGCATATGGGAGAGTATGGTGATATTTTATTTGTATTAAAATGTTATTTGTATGTTAATAAATAAAGTTGCCCAGGGGTCAGAGCTATTAGCAAGCCATAGGAAAGCAGGGCAGTGGTGGCTTACTCTTATAATCCCAGCACTTGGTAGGCAGAGCTAGGTAAGTCTCTGTGTGTTCAGGGATACAGCCAGTATTGGATACACATGCCTTTAATCTCAATACCAATCATAGAAACCCTGGAGGTCTGTACAGACAGGCCATGATGAGGCGGTCATGTGGTTAGGTTTACAACCAACGAGAAGGCAGAACAGAAACACTATAAAAAGACAGACACACAGGAAGTAGCTCTGGTTTGGAGAGATAGGACCACCCCAGGAGAGAGGGTAAGGTTTTAGCTCTTAGCTCTGACCTCTTGGCTTTCTTCTTTGCATTGGTTCTGTGTTTCTTATTTAATAAGATGGTTGGTTAAATCTACAGAAGACAGTGGTATAGCTTGGTCTGTTTGAAAGGCACCTGGCAGTGGGATCAGGATCCACCCCTGATGCATGAACTGGCTTTCTGAAGCCCATTACCTATGGTAGGAAGCCTTGCTCAGCCTTGAAGCATGGGGAGGGGCTTGGTCCTGCCTCAACTGAATGTACCAGGTTTTACTGACTCCCAATAGGAGGCCTTACCCTTTTGGAGGAGGGGATTGGGGGGTGGGTCTGTGGAGGGGGGAACTGGGGTGTCGGGAGGAGGCATAAGAGGGGAATCTGTGGTTGGTGTGTAAAATATAAAAATATTATTTAAAAAAAGATAAATAAATAATTGCAGAATACCGATGCAATGACAATGGAGTTTAGAAAGAGAGCCCTTGAACAACATGTTGAGACCAGACTGAAGAATTACCTGCTTGGTGTAAAAAGAAAGGAAACATGAGAATATGCAATGTGTGAGGTTAAATTCGGAGACATTGGAAATGTAGATGGAGAGAGCAAATGAATTTGACAAACATATTGTGAATAATTTTCCAGACTTAGAAACATGAAGAGGCAAGGGGGTGGCATATGAGTTACTGAAAACACAGTTTAATGAAGAGTTGTGTTTAAAATATACTATGAAGAGAAGTTGGGACTAGAAAAAGGTGAGTGAAGTATACACAAAGCATGGTAAATTAATTTGCATAGGAAAGGAGTTTCTAGACAGGACCCATGTGGACATTAAGACCAACAACTGACAAATGAGACCTCATGAAACTAAAAAGCTCTTACATAGCAAAGGGCATTATCAATTGAGTGAAGAAGCAGCCAGCCAAGTGGGAAAAAAATCTTTACCAGCTACATATCTGACAGAGGGTTGGTGTCTAAAATATGTAAAGGACTCAAAAACTAATTACCAAGAACACAAATAACTCAATTAAAATATGCACATGACATTAAACTGGGAGTTCTCAAAGGAATAAATACAAAGACTGAGAATTTTATTTTGATATTCAACTTTTGTCATCAAGGAAATGAAGTTTAATTATTTGAAATTTCAGAATTATCAAGATTAAAAAAGATTACAACAAATGCTTGTGGAACAGGAAGGCTCAGATTGTTTGGTGTATGATAGGGCAATGTAAAGGAGTTAAAATGGAGTTATCCTATATTGGAGAAAAAAGCCTCTCCAGACAATATAGGCTAGAAAATAAAAATTCTCAGCATCGGGTATGGGGTACCTCTTTTTTAATTGTTGGTCAAGGGGGTGCCATGAATTCCAGTCCCCTTAACATTATAGAGTATTGTCACTGTCCTTCCTTCTCCAGAATGTGGTGAGGTCTATTGCTAAAGGCAGCACACACTTGTGTTGGAGAACACAGAGAACTATCCAAGAAATATTCAAGCAGGCACCAAACTAGTCTCTTCATTATCCTTACTAGCTAGCTGTAATTGTGCTAAAGCTATTGTCTGTGAACTCACTGCAGTCATGGCTGTATGCTCAAGATCAAGGGTGCAAAAATCCCAACATGTAAGAGGGAAGGCTTGTGAATTTCTCCAACCACTTTTCTTTGTAGATGTGGGCCCCTAAGAGACTACCCTTCCTCCAGTAGATTGTTCTACACTGAGGCATACTAAGTGAACTCAGTGGGTTTAAAAACAGAGCTCATGAGTTTCAGAAGGAATAGTAGTGGGTGAGGAGGGGCAGGAAAGAAATTGTAAAAGAAAGAAAGTGGAGTAGATTTGATCAAATGCATTATGTGTGCATTTAAAAGAGAGAAATGTGATTTTTAAAAAGTCTAAAACAGAATTTTTTTCTAATAATAGTTTGCTTTACCTATACCAAATAAAATAAGAATAAGGATGTCAATGTACTTCTACATGCAAATGAGTTCCCTCTCCCTGAAAATTGTTATCTGAAGCTATTATTTAAAAAAAAATCTTCAGCACCATTGTTCTGCAGAAAAAGTAACCATAGTAACCTAATTATCAAATTACACAGTGGCTTGCCCTTCCATTTTTATTATGAAAAAGGTTATTTGATCAAATTGCTTGTTTTTGTATTTTTTTACAACCTGGTGTTCAATTAATTTTGGGTTTTTGGTGAAGGCAGATCACTTTTCCAAAACCATATCTATTTCAAAGTGCAAATTTAAACATCTATTCACTCTCAAATCTTTCTTCCAACTTTCCCCCACAGTGCTGCCCACCTGGTTGATTTTGGTAAGCACCATCTCTGCAATGAAACACACAGGTGAAAATGCATCACTATGAAATAATGACACACGGTTCTGCAGGCTTCCTTGCAGCCATGCTGATTCAGCAACAAGGTCATAAGCCAGTACTGGCTTGATAAAGGAATGATAAAGTACAAAATAAAACAAGCAAAGACTGGCTTACAGTTTTTAAATTGAAGTCCAGTCATAAGTCACAAAGACCTGAAGGGGCCCATGCAATTCATCTCTTCCAGGAGCTGATGAGGAGCCAGAGTGACCAATAGGACTTCAGTTACTCAAGTAACTAAAATTTTATCTTCAGGACTATGACAAAAGGTTCTAAGTATTTTGATGAAAATGTAAATAAAACAGTTCGGCATACCTAAACGTAAGACTTACCTAAGATTTGTATTGTCATATAATACCCCAAATGAATATGAAAAAGTAGGATAAAGAATGAAAACTCTCAAGTCCTTAGACAAAGTTCGATTACTTTGGTTGCCTACACACACACACACACACACACACACACACACACACAGACACACACACAGACACACACAGACACACACACAGAGAGACACACAAACTCTTGGTCACAATCAAAAGCATCTTTTTTTCTTTTTCTTCATCACAAATTTAGAAGCCTCACCCTGAAGCCATAGCTGCCTTACTAAAATGTACCAACCTTATCACTCTCTCCCCTACAGTCACTCCAAGAAGAATACTCTATTTTTCTTTAGCTTCATTTCTAAACACGTGGCTATGCACAGTGCATGACTAAGATACTCTATCACCCTAAACCATAATTCCATGCCTAGATGCTTTCGTGAAAGTTCTCCTGTCTCTCCATGCCCCACCAATGTTGCCCCAGTTAATCATTTCCCAACTATCATTTGGATACTGCCTTTGCACTGTACTTCTACAAGTGCTCTACAAAGTCTTCTGTGGAGGAGATGAGAGCTGGGACAGCCAAGCACAACTGTACGCAGTGAAAGGCTAAGTAGTTATTCTCAGAGCTTGATGATTTCAATTTAAAGCAACCAAAGCAAAAAAGCATGTTAAGCTCCACTCTATAAAATATAGTGTTAGTACCTGTGAATCAGAAGACAAAGAAGAGGTAGAAGATTTGAAGGCAATGAAGAGGAGGAAGATGAACCGAGGGAGAGCAGGTGGAAGAGAGCAGGTAAGAAAGAGAAAGAAGAGTCCTTGACCCCCTCCAGACAACCATACACTAGTGGAAAATACAGAGATGATTGATAGGAGATGGCAGTTTATGGGCAGGTGGATGGATATAGTTGATAGATGACAGGCAGGTGGGAGATGGATGAATAGATAGCTGGACCTGATGTAAAGAAGACTTTACTAGAATGAAGAACAAATGTACACTCTCTAGAAGTTGAAGGGAGAAAGCACTTAATATGGAGCAGATTATAAGAGACTTTCAAGAAATCATTTGCTCCTTATAGTCAGTTGAACCATATTTGCACTTCAGAAATACTGAGAGATGGTGAGATGGAGACAGAAACATGGCTCTCAAGTGCTTAGAGGCAACAGCTGGTTCAGAGATCCCACAAACCCAATACCATTTCAGATCGCAGCTCTGTTAGAAGAATTGCTTTAAAACACTGCATAAGAACTTTGGCTTAGCCGGGCGGTGGTGGCACATGCCTTTAATCCCAGCACTCAGGAGGCAGAGCCAGGCAGATCTCTGAGTTCGAGGCCAGCCTGGGCTACCAAGTGAGCTCCAGGAAAAGTGCAAAGCTACGCAGAGAAACCCTGTCTCAAAAAACAAAAACAAACAAAACAGGAACAGTGGCTTAGTTAGGGCTTCTTTTATTTAAATTTTATTTATTATTTATTTACATTTTTATTTTTTAATTAAAATTTTTTTATTTTATACCAACCACAGTTCCTCCTTCCTCTCCCCGTCCTGTTCACCCTCACCTTCCTCCCACCCCATGCCCCCATCCACTCCTCAGAGAGGGTATGGTCTCCCATAAGGAGTCAACAAAGTCTGACACATCAAATTGAGGCAGAACCAAGCCCCCTCCCCCTTTATGGAGGCTGACCAAGGTATACCTCCCTCCACAGGGAATGGGCTCCAAAAAGCCAGCTCATGCACTAGGGATAAATCCCAGTCACATTGCCAGTGGCCCCACAAACTGCCCAAGCCACACAACTGTCAGTCACATTAAGAAGGCCTAGCTCAGTCCCATGCAGGTTCCCCAGCTGTCAGTCCAGAGTCAGTAAGCTCCATCTAGCTCAGATCAGCTGTCTCTGAGGGTTTCTTACTGTCACGATAAAGCACCATGACAAAAAGCAACTTAAGAAGAAAGGGTTTATTTCCCTTCAACTTCCACATCTCAGTTTAGCAAGAAGTCAGGGCAGGAACTGACGCACAGACCATGGAGGAATGAATGCTGCTTACTGTCTTTCTCCCCATGGCCTGTTCCACACAATTCCATGGACAACCCAGGATCACTTATTTGCCCAATAGTGATTTTGCCCCTAGTGGACTGGGCCCCTCTCACATCAATCATTAATTAAGAAAAATGTCCTACAGATTTGTAAAAAAAAAAAAAGAAAAAGAAAAAAAAAAGAAAAAAGAAAAGAAAAAAAAAGAGGACAATCAAAAAGTCAAGAGCCATAAGGGCCATTCTCTGCTTTGAAAATTCTAATTCACTGTTAAGAACAAGAAGTCTTTTAACTGGCTCTCCTTTTCTTCTCTTCCCCATGATGGCATCACAATGAAAATTACTTTAAAAAATATTTTTAATTCCAGAAAAACCCAGAAAGTGTGGGGTTCTGTGAGATGGAGGTTGACTGAATAGGCTCTTACAACACCTCTACTAGTCTCCATCTTTATCAGCCAGATTCTGGGTTGTGCAGGCCATATGGGGAAAATAAAAGCAAAATATGTATCATCCCTTCAGAAAGGGTGGTAAGGAATAGATTTCACTGCTGACCTCAGGCTTTAGAAATGAATTACAAATAGTTAACAACAGAAAAATCAAGAGGGCCTCAAACAGTAAGATCTGAGACCCCAATTGCAGACCTGTAGGAGACTAGAAGTACAAAGAGAAAGGAACATGCAAGGTTATTTGCACAGGAAAGCTTAAAAATACTCAATAACCCAGTGTAACAATAGTCACCATTAGTAAGCTATTATAATAACAAGATATTATGAGTACCAGTTTGTAAGACGAATTGCTAAACAGTCTTATTAATAAAAAAAAACCCAGAGCTAGATATTGGCATAAATTCTGAAAGATCAAAGGAATAGGACAAGCCAAAGCCAACCTCACCTTACCAACCCTTAGCTTCCAAAGAGACCTACTGCCTGTATACCCATGCCTATATTCCTTTCTGTTCTGTTAACTCATTTCCTCTCTCTACCCAGCTACATCACTTCCTCTTCCTTCCTAGCTCAGTCACTTCCTGTCTGTCTGTACAGACCTCCAGACCTTTATGTTTAACTAGTGTTGGAATTTAAGGTGTGTGCCACCATGCCTGGTTCTGTTCCCAGTGTGGCCTTGAACTCACAGAGATCCAGACAGATTAAAGGAGTGTGCTACCATTGCCTGACTTTCATGTCTAATATAGTGGCTGGCTTTTTCCTCTGTTCCTCAGATAAACTTTATTGGGGGATACAGATATCACCACGCTAGTTGATTGAAGGACTATTTACCTCCAGGCACTGTGCCTTAATAACTCCAAGAAAACAAATTACTCAGTTCCATACAGGAAACTGGGGTACAGAAGTTTAAGTGGAGACTCGTAGCCTCCTAGCCATTAATCCTAACAAAGATCACACTCAGAGCAGACACACAGTGGGTACTTATGGTCTTTAACAACTCTATATGGCATCCTACAAGTATGTGCATGTATATGTATGTACACTATATACAGAGATCCTTGTGTGTGCAAATGTACAATCATACATATTTCAGCTGGTGTGTTAATGTGTGGAAATATATCCAATTCCAGAAAGACGGTGTAGGCTGAAATTGTAAAGCCATCATGCAAGTTGCATGCTGCAAGTTGCTGTATGTGGCTGAGCATAGCTGTGAATGTGGTCCTACACACAATTATAAATTTACTTAACACATTATAAAATTCTTTAGCTACTTTCTTGTAACTTGACTGCGCAGTTCTCAAATATAACTTTATAGATGATAACATAGTGTTGCACTGTTAAAAGGTTGGGCATGCCTGAGGCCAACCTGACTTATCACCTTCAGTGCCTTGGACACATTCCGTGAACTCTGTGGCTCAGCTTTGTATTCCATAAACTGAGGGAAATATTTGTCCCATTCTCAGCAGATCTTCTGATTAAACTCCTTCTCATATCTGAAGTGCTTAGACCATTCTCTGACTCACTGTAATTGCTACACAATTGCCAGCTATTGTTATTATTCTATTGTTCCTATTGATAAGCTTCTTGAAAACAGGTTTCAGTTTCATTCCTTCTGAGTTTTCATTATTTTGTTGCATGTGTTTCATTTCTATTTTTACTAGGAAATTCCAGCAGGATTTGTAACCCAAATTTACATGAAGCAATAAAGGATTAAATGTTCTCCCAGAACAAGAATATCTTTCTTGTCAGAACAAGACCTCCTCCTATTTGGCAGACACCCCAATAGGGCAATTCTGTCAGGTATTATTGTGCACTCACTCAGCCATAGAGCAGGCAATCTTAGAAGGAGAGAGATCTGCCTTAGCAGCGACCAGAGTGGTCATTTCATGGCCTATGATTAGGGTCTCTTCTCAGAGCTCTGATGAGAGTCATTACTGACCCACAGCAGGCAAAGGCCATGGAACTGTGCTTAAATGATATACATTTTCTCTTCTTCATGGTCCCAGAATCAAGTCTCTCAACTTTTCTCTACAGCTCATAAAACTATGTCAAACTTATTTTCTAGTTAATTCTCTATTTGCTATTTACAGTTTCTCAATAATCCCACACATCTCTATAACGTATTCCCAACATTTACCTACACATGTATTATAACAGCAGGCTATCTTACCATCAGAGAAGGATTTACTCAAAACTCATGTAAATTTATTCCTGCTTCTACACAAAATATAGCACTAAAAGGCTATATTCTGAGTGAAGACAAGTTTTATGATTTTTTTTCAAAATGATAGTAATTTTTACATGAGACAATCAGACCCAGGTTCATAGAAGACTACTGTAAAATACCCATGCATATTATGGTGCATGTAAAAGCAATTGATTCTGACACATTGCTCGGACTCGATTGTAAATCAATCACCCTTTCAACGTAGAATGGCAAAACTGGTGTCTTTACCATGTAATGACTGCATGTGTGCCCAGACAAGTGTTAACAGTTCATTAATAAACACAGCCAGCTTGCACATGTGCACACGCACACACACATACACACACACAGGCGCGCGAGCACGCACATGCATGATAAACTACAAGGTGTACACAAGATGAAGACATATCTATTAATATGTATATATACATACACATTCAGGCATACAGCAATAATAAAGTGATAGTATCATGCCCTCTTGCCTCAAAGAAGTTGCAAGTCATACTTTCCAGAAACTTCATTATTCCCCCTGATTTCTTCTTTCTCTTCTTCCCATCTCCTCATTATCAGTTATTTTCAAAAGACTCCAAGTCAATCTCATATTAACATTGAGGGCCAGTTATATTAATAAACTTACACACATAAAATTGCTATCTTTCAATTATACATTTTTAAGATGAGCAATTTAGCATGGTATAAGCTATTTTATTGTTTATCTTTATCAAAATTTAATTTACCCACTATAAAATACATAGATCATGAGTATGAGTTTAATGGATTTCACAAGTATATTGTCTGTCATATAAACCACAATCAATATATAACACTATTTCATCACTTTGGAAAACGTCTTCAGTGTTTTTTCTATCAGCCCTGTGATTTTGTAACCACCAATATGATTTTTATCATCAAAGCTTAACTTTGCTTGTCAGAGTCTCATAATCATGCACTGATAGGGATTCCTTTATCCCAGCTTCACTCATTCAGCACATTTCTTAAATGAGTCAATGTTCTGCATGTGTTAGTAGTCATTCTCTGTACTGCTGAGCAATAACCCATGAAGTAAGTAACCAGTTTCCTAGGGCCTCTTCCATGAACATCCACTGTTCACAGTTTGTACCAATTATGCCAAAGAAAAAATGATTCTGTAAATGTGCTTGGAGAATGTAGACATCTGCAATCACTTAAAAAAAAAAAAAAAAAAAAAAAAAAAAAAAAAAAAAAAAAAAAAAAAAAAAAAACACGTATCTAGCTTTGGAGTCAAGTTTATAAGAAACTGTAGACCAAAGCCGCTCACCACATTTTCAAAGCAGTGCTATATTCCAACCAGTACCATACACTGGGCTCAAGCCTCAACTGTTGTGCACATCAACCAACTTTACTTGTTGTCAGCTTTTATACTTTCAGTCCTTTTAATGGCTCTAAAGTGGCATTGAACTACATTTCCCTCATGAATAAGCATACTGGGCATTATTTTTTTTCTTTGCAGGAAAAAAGCCAATGTTTATTACCAGGAAAGCATGAGGGGAAACAATGGCTGGGGGATGAGATAGCTTTTGGAAGACTTAATAGTGAGCAAAGGTCAAGGTGGCCTGAGACACCTGCACCCTGACCTGTGCTGATAAGCTACATTTGGGGTGACCAGCTGTCTGGGCAGCAGCATATGACTGCTTCTTGTCTCCAGTTCCCATGGACATGACCAGATGATTGTTCTCCTTGAGGCTGTTGAGATGACCATAGTCTATCACTTTCTTTGTACTTTGCCGTGGGTCACAGGCTCTTTGGACAATGCTGGACTGTTGTTTGCTTCCAATTTCTCTATATAAGAATGGGTGGTTGTGCTCCTTGGAGTTGTTATGTGGACAATAGCCCATTCCACTCTTCACTTTAATTTGATCTAGGTCACAGGCTGTTTTGCTACCTGTGCCTGACTGCTGCTTGTCTCCAGTTCTCCTGTACAGGAATGAATGGCTCTTCCCCTTGAGGGTGGGGAGTTGGTTGAAGTCCATTTCTCTCTTCACTCTGTTCTGATGTTGATCACAGGCTTTCTGGGCATCAACCCTCAACTGCTCTTTGTCTCCAATTCCCCTGTATCTGAGTGGATGGTTGTGTCCTTTGGAACTGGTGTGGGGACCAAAGCTCATTCTTCTCACTCTTCTGCTTTTCTTTGTGTCATCGAGACCCTCAGAAGAGTGGGAAGAGAAACTCAGTTGGGACGTCAGTGATTCCACTTCACACCATTGTGCCTTTGATGGGTCCTCTATATCAAGGCCCAGCCTGTCCATCACGACCTGTATCATAACTTTCATGAGAGATTGCACTCTGGCTGCCAAATTATAGATGAGTTTGTCTTTTGTGACTACCTCCTGAGTCTGTATAGTAGATGATGGGTGGTTTTCATTCTTCAGAGAATCCCCCTGCTCCTTGTCTTTGGCACGGAGGTTGAGATATTGTAGAATATTCCTTACCATTTCCTTCAGAAAGCTCTTTTCAGGAGACTGTTTGTTTCTCGGCATATCAGAGAAGGGCTGACTCTCAGTAATGACTGTATCCTTGGGTTGAGTAGAGCTATTGTGGCCCCGGGCTTGGGAGAGCCCCATTCTCCCAAGATTTTCTCGCTGGCTTTTGACTCTGGATCTCATGCAATCCTTCCTCTCTTCACTGGGAGGAAATATTTTGTGATTACTTGCTTGAATCTTATCCTTGGGGACACTGAGCTTCTGAGTCTTTTTGCAGTGATTTCTCCTCTTGAATACTTCATCTAGGCCCTGAAAAGTCTTGAGATTTTGGGATCTGTTCTGGAATCTGGGAACTGAGTGCTGTGTAGGCAAACTGACTGTGGTGGGACTGTCTGGAAGGAGCCCAGCCGGCCATGACTGTGGCTGCTCGTTTGATTTGAAGTCAACCTCTCTAAGCACCTGTGGTTTTAGAGCTAGGCCACTTGAGCTCTGTGGACATGTTTGGAAATGGCCTGGGTTTCTATTGGCCTCTACAGATTCAAAATCTCTGAGATTGAGATTGATGTTTTGGCCATTGGGAATCTTGCTGGACCCAAGGGTCACTTTCCGTGGAGAAGGTGTCTCTTTTATCACCTCCAAAATTCTGTTTGTCTGCTTGGTCACTGAAGATGGGGTCCTTACTTCAGGTTCAACCATTGTATCACTCCAACAGGGAAGTCTTGAGGCCATATTATCAAACATCTTCCATGGCTCATGCCTGACAATTCTTGGACTGGTCCTTGGTTGCAGGCTGCCTCTTCCCATCCCTCGGATGATCCTGCTCTTCTGGGTTTTTGCCAGGAGGCAGTAAGCTTTGGCTCCAGTGATTAGGTTGCTCCTCCATATAACTGGATGGGCCTTGAGGGGCCCTTGGCTGGCAGCTGGTAGAGTGGCTCTTTGAATATCCTGACCCTCTGAAGGTGACTGAGCAAACAGAGGACTCTGCAGCCTAGAAGCTGATACAGTTTCTATCCTTTGTCCCTCCTGGATCTTGGTGATGCAATTTTTCCAAGATTGTGGCAGTCTTCAGACAGTCCTCTGACTTAGATACAGAGGAGGGTGAGGTGGGATACACAGGCTGGGGAAGGAATGAGGCTGGAACCCCTGGTTGGGTGAGATCACTTGACACAAGAGTCTGTAGATAAGATTTCCATCTGTGTTTCACACGAAGCTGTTTGATGCATGAGTCCAGCTTCTTTTGAGTTTTTAGGTCAAGGAAGGACAGCTCCTGGGTGGTGTTCACATGGGACAGCTGATCTGTCCTCATTGCAGGATTTCTGAGTCCCAGACCCTGCCCAGGGGTGCTGCTTGAAGTGCAAGGCAAGTCTTTGGCCCTAAAACTGGGGCCTTCCTTGATGGGGTCATGTACATTACATTTTGCTGGGCCCTTCTTTAAGGGCATCCCCAAGGGCTCAGACCTCATCATCTGACTCAATTTGCAGCTTTTGGAGTCGAGGATGAAGGGCTCAGCAGGCTGCGGGAGTTTAGGCTTGTTCTTGGACTGGCAATGACCATTTGCTGGTAAATGTCCCTGCAGCTGCGTCAGTTCCTGAGATGGGAGGGACCTAAAGGGGGGACCTTGTTCTCTCACCTTGGACATGCTGTATTCACTGTGTGGCTCCTCAAGTCGCTGGAGGATCTGACAATGCTCAGGAGCGATGGAGGCCGACCTGATAGCTTCAGCAGGTGGGATGTCCCTGGGCAAGTTGTGAGTGGGCTGGCTAATGGCTGGTTGATGTTTTTGGACATTAGAGTCTATGGTGTCTTTTGACTCCTGATCTTGCTGCCAGGACAGGTTTTCAGTCAGGAGGGATGCCAATACTTTCATCCCACTGTCATGACATGTTGTTCCATAGACCCCACTTATGGATGCAGAAAGTGCTTGGTTTGGTATAGAGCTTGGGAGGTCATCTAGTGTCTGGACCTCCGTCACATCTGCCAGGCTTGATGTCACAAGCTGGTCGGGCAATGGCTGGGCCTGAGAAGTCTGTGGAGGTCCTTGGCCCAGAGGTAGAGCTGGGGAAGGGCCATGTGTATTACAGAATGGTGAAGTTTTGGTTGCTGCAGAGGAAGATCTCCTGGAGACCCAGGCAGTAGCCACCACTGACTCAGAGAACACAGAGGACATGCTCCAGAAAGTCTGGCTAAATTTCCTCTGCATAAGATCCTCCAAGACCTTGAGGTAAGACAGCAGCTGAGAGAGGGGAAGCTGATACAGTTTCTTACTAGAGTTCCAAAAGGCATGTGGTGTGCAGTCCAGTAAAGGATTATTGATGGGGATTTCCGCAGGTTGTGAAGCATTCTGAGTATCTTCCACATTCTTTCTGCAATCTCTGCAACCTTTTGCAGAAGCATTTTTCTTCCTGGTCTTGATCTGCCTCTTCTTCCTCCTCCTCCTCACCTTTGGGGTATTCTTTCTACTCCCAGGTGGTGGTGACACTGGGTACGTCTTCAGGAAGGGCATTAGTAGGAAGAAGAACCCCACTCCACACATAACGCCAAAGATCACATCCATTTCTATGAAAATGGACCTGAGGCTCATCCAAGAGTCACAAAGGCTTTTCAGCTGAAGGAGAAAACTCTCCATCTTCTGAATCGCACTGCAGCTCTCAAGCCACTCAGTCCTGAGGGTACAGCCTGAGGCTTGTCAGGAGGGCTCAGGCCCACATCACACAGCTATGGCCTCCTCATCACAAAGGGCTTCTGGCAGGATGGAGGGAGCCACAGCCCCTCCCCAGTCTGCAGCCCAGCAGACCCTCCTGCCTCCTGGGGTCCCTGTTCCCTCCTTCCAAGTGCTCTTGCTGAAGCAGTCAGAGATAGATCTTCCTCTTTGCTTTGTTCTCTTCCCCTGAGCCCCAGAATTTCTGTCTCCTGGAAGAAGTCTGCTTGACTCCATCAGGTTCAGAGCTTTTGACACATTGAGCTTCTCTGTGGAACTTGACTTGTGTCTCAGGGATTGTCGCTCTCAGGATGTCTTCTGTCTGTTCCCAATCGGTGCAAGGTGGGCTTATGACTCCAGTGGTCACTGGTGTCACAGGGGGCTGTTTTCTTGGTAGGGGGGTAGGCATTATTTTTGTGTGTAGTGGGCATTTTTATTTTGTCTGTTAGCCAAGACTCATGGAAGAACTAATTCATCTCTGCTTTGTATTTCCATAGGGAAAAAAAAGCATCACTGATCCCACACATGAACTGAAAATAATCAGGAGGTCTACAGAGCCAAAGAATCACGTGGGACTCACAGGACAGTGATCATGGAATGCAGAGCCTTTCAATTATGCATTTACTCCCCTTCCTGTGGTTCAGCTGTTTTCCTCTGTGTTTCCCATAAATCTTCCTTTTCCTATTCAAAGAGATTCAAATTAGTTCCTGCTATATTCAATTTTAACAGTCTAAATTTGGCACTTAAGTAATGCCAAAATTGTTTGACTATCAGATTTTAAGCATTTTGCAAGTGTCAGGAGTTATGGAGAGGATGTGCTCCTGAATGTTCATCTCTACTAATTAGACAGCACTCTCTTTATTTAAAGGAAATTGAATGTACATGTATAAATGCACACACACACACACACACACACACACACACACACACACACACACACTTATATACATACCAAGTAGCATTCTAATAATTTTGGGGGAAATAGTCCAAGTAGCTTCTATAAATTTTGGAAGGAAATGTTAGTATTATATAAAGACAGAAATGAGATAAAACATTTGTCTGAGCTTGGGGAATCCTGCTGAAGAAAGGAAGGATTGTAAGAGCCAGAAGGGCAAGGACAGCACAAGAAAACCTACAAAATCAACTAACCTGGGCTCATAGGAACTCATAGAGACTGAACCAACAACCAGGGAACCTGCATGGGACTGATATATGCCCTGAGCATATATGTTACAGTTGTATACCTTGGTCTTCTTGTGGGACTCCTGACAGTGTGAGCAGTGACTGTCTCTGACCCACTTACTGGCATTTTGGACCCTACTCCTCATATTGGGTTGCCTTGTACAATCTTAGTACAAGGCAAGGTGCTTAGTCTTACTGCAACTTGATATGCCATGTTATGTTTTGTCAACATCCACGGGAGGCCTCCTGTTTTCTGAATAGAAATGGAGAAGTCGATGGGGGGGCAGCAATAATGGGGGGGGGCTAGGAGGAGAGGAGGGAGGTAAAACTGAGGCTGGGATGTAAGAGAGAGAGAAAGAGAGAGAGAGAGAGAGAGAGAGAGAGAGAGAGAGAGAGAGAGAGAGAGAGAAGAAATGAATAAAAATGAGTATGTGTTTTTCAACAAGGTTGTGCCCAGACATGAAAGCAGGAAGACATGTTGGGAAGAGGAAGCAATTCAGAGAAAGTGGGAGGGAGAAAGAGAGGGAAACAGAGGATGAATATTATCAAATGTATTATACATATATATATATATAAACTTTTCAAAATATTTTTAAATGAGTATAAGTTTATTAATATTTTGAACTCAATATTCACTGTACTGATACTTTATTTTTAAAATTAACTTACTTTTAAGTCCCACATTCAATCATTCACAAAGAAATCAGTTTTATTTCTTATTTACCAATCTGTGTATTCTTTTCTGCCCTTCCCTTTCTGGGTGTATTAAATAAGATGCAGCATGGTATTGAGTAGGAGTTGTGACAGCATGCAACATCACTCTCAAACTTAGGGAAGAATCATACAGTTTCTCCACATAAGTAAGACATTTCTTTCAAGACATTTGTAGCTGCTCCTTGATAAGACTCAACCCCTGGATTCCACTTTTCTCAGAGCTTAGTTTTTGTATTATTTTTCTATGAATGGGTACCAGACTTTATGAAATGTACTTCCCAGGATTTACCTATCTGAAAATATTATTCTTCATGGCTAGCAAGTTGGCTCAGCAGGTAAAGGCACTGTCCAAGGAGCTTGAGCTCAACCTCTGGAACCTGTGTAAAATTCAAGGAGAGAACTGACTCCACAAATTTGTCTCTGACCACCACACTCAAGTCATGCACAGGACCCCACCCCACTCCACCCCCCCCTCTCCTCTCTCTCTCTCTCTCTCTCTCTCTCTCTCTCTCTCTCTCTCTCTCTCTTCCTCTCTCTCTCTCTCTCTCTCTCTCTCTCTCTCTCACACACACACACACAAACACACACACAAATGAATACTAATAAATCAATACAGTTTTTCTTTACTGGGCTATTGATATGAGGTATGACAATCATTGATTTTCAAACTATGGATTAGAGTTGCATGGCTGGAAAAATTCCATGTGATCATAATATACATTTCACTATACACAGTACTGCATTCAATATATTAGTACTTTTTCAAAGACTTTTACACTTATTTGTAAGAGATACTGGGCTATAGCATTTCTTTCTTTTTTTTTTTTTTTTTTTTTTTTTTTTGGTTTTTTCGAGACAGGGTTTCTCTCCGTAGCTTTGCGCCTTTCCTGGAACTCACTTGGTAGCCCAGGCTGGCCTCGAACTCACAGAGATCCGCCTGCCTCTGCCTCCCGAGTGCTGGGATTAAAGGCGTGTGCCACCACCGCCCGGCCCAAGCATTTCTTTCTTGCAATGTTTTTGTTGGTTTGAATATGAAAGCTATGCTAGTTATTTAGAAGTTATGTTAGTTATTTCTATGTCATTTTGACCGTTACCTGACAGGATCTCTTGTGGAAAGGACAGTTTACTTCCATTCACAGTTCAGCTTTCAGTCCATCTTATTGCAGGGAGCATGATAGAGATCATGGTGATGAAAACTTGTGACAGAGGCTCACCATCCATGGTGGCAAACAAGGAAATACAGAGCATGACTAAACCCAGGACTATTATAACCTTCAAAGATCCACAGCGAGTGACCTCCTTCCCACCAGCCAACCCCCACTTCCTAGAGGCTCCATGTCCCTCCAAATAACAGGACAAACTGGTGACTGAAGATGAAAATCATGAGCCTATGTAGGACATTTCATATTCAAATGTTAGCAGTCATCCAGGCTAGGATTTTATGGATTTTACTGCTCACAGAAGCCAGCTCAGCTTTTATGGATTTTCTGTCATGTAGTTTCTCCAATTCTTCTGATCTTTGTATGGATTTCATGCTTTTATTTTCCTCTTATTAATTTGGATTGAATTTCCTCCTCCTCTTTTTTTCCTAGCTTCCAAAGGTGAAACTATTTTTTATTTTTTTATTATTATTGAGAGATTTTCTAATCATTTTACATACCAACCACAGGTTCCCCTCTCTCCCTTCCTCCTACCTCACACCCCCCAACTCACCCCCATTTCCACCACCTCCAAGGCAAGATCTCCGATGGGGAGTCAGCAGAGCCTGGTACATTCAGTTGAGGCAGGTCAAAGCCCCTCCTCCGTGCACCAAGGCTTCGCAAAGTGTCCCACCAAAGGTGAAACTTTAAATTACTGAATTTAGCTTTGACTTCTTTCCAAAGAAGTATAGCAATTGCTATAGTATTCCCTTTTAATACTGTTTTACTGGACCCTGAAGATTTGGGTAGATGGAAGTTTCACTGAGTTCAAAACATTCCTTAGTTTCTTGTGAAAATTCCTCTATTTTTTTTATTTTTGAAACTTTGGATTTTATTACATATGTTTTCCATTTAATTTGAATCTTAGTATTTTTTCTTTTTTTTATTTTACAATACTATTTAGTTCTACATAACAGCCACAGATTTCCTTGTTTTCCCCCCAGCCCACCACCCATTCCCACCTCCTCCAGAGCAAGGCCTTGCCCGAGGACTGAGATAGACCTGATAGACTCAGTCCAGGCAGGTCCAGTACCCTCCTCCCAGATTGAGCCAGGCGTCCCTGTACAAGTCCCAGGTTTCAAACAGCTAACTCATGCAATGAGCCCAGGACCTGGTACCACTGCCTAGATGCCTCCCAAACAGATCAAGCCAATCAACTGTCTCACCTATTCAGAGGGCCTGATACAGTTGGGGGCCCCTCAGCCTTTGGTTCACAGTTCATGTGTTTCCATTCGTTTGGCTATTTGTCCCTGTGCTTTATCCAACCTTGGTTTCAACAATTTTTGCTCATATAAACCCTCCTCTTTCTCTCTAATTAGACTCCCTGCGCTCTACCCAGGGCCTAGCTGTGGATGTCTGCATCCAGATTCCTCAGTCCTTGGATGGGGTTTCTGGCACAACTATTAGGGTGTTTGGCCATCCCATCACCAGAGTAGGTCAGTTCCGGCTGTCTCTCGGCCATTGACAGCAGTCAGCATTGTTTGTAATAGCCAAAAACCTGGAAACAACCTAGATACCCTTCAACTGAAGAATGGATAAATAAATTGTGGCACATATACACAATGGAATACTACTCAGCAGAGAAAAACAATGACATCATGAGGTTTGCAGGCAAATGGATGGATCTAGAAAAAATCATCCTGAGTGAGGTAACCCAGACTCAGAAAGACAAATATGGTATGTACTCACTTATAGGAGGATACTAGATGTGGAACAAGGATGACTGGACTGCTACTCAAATCACCAGTGAGGCTACCTTGAAAACAGGACCCCAAGAAAGACACGGGGATCACCCAATGACGGAGAAATGGATGAGATCTACATGAACAGCCTGGACATGAGTGGGACCAATGAAGGGCGAGGGTCGAGGGAAAGAGAGCTTGGGGGAGCGGGAGATCCCAGCTGGATCAAGAGCAGAGAGGGAGAACAAGGAATAGGAGACCATGGTAAATGAAGACCACATGAGAAAAGGAAGAAATGGAGTGCTAAAGAGGCCCACAGAAAATTCCTCTTTTAACCAAATTTATTTCAAAATATGCTGTTCCAGGATTTAGAGATTTTACTAATTTATCCTTTTAGTAGTCTTGTCTAGCTTTGTACTTCTAGAGCCTGTGAGTACCTTTTGTATGATTTCTCCTCTTTTTTTTTTTAAAGATTTTATTTATTATGTATACAGAAGATGGCGCCAGATCTCATTATAGATGGTTGTGAGCCACCATGTGGTTGCTGGGAATTGAACTCAGGACCTATGGAAGAGCAATCAGTGCTCCCAACTGCTGAGCCATCTCTCCAGCCCCAATTTCTCCTCTTTTACATTAGTTTAGAAATGATTTCTGGCTCATAATATAGTCATGCAAGGTAAATGTCCAAGGCAAGTTTGAGAAAAATGTGTATTTTGTTAGTTAAGTATCAATCAGATCCCACTGATTGATGTTTCCATTTAGTTTAACTCTGTCTTTTCTGGTTGTCTGCCCTTGGCTTTGCCAACTACAAAGATGGGGATGCTAAGTCTACAACTGTAACAGTGGATTCACTAGTTTCTCCAAGAACTCCTAGCACTTTTTCCTGCTATATTGTGATGATCCTTCATCAGACAGGTTCCTATGTCTTTGATGAGAATTAAATCTTTTGTAACTATGCAAAATATATATCCCTAATTATATCCCTTGCTCTGTTATCTATTCTGGCTGAAACCAATATACCCGTGCTCTCTTTCTCTTATTAATTATAGCTTTCCCTAGCCATCTACATTTGGTTTATTTTAAGCCATTTTATTTATGGTGTGTTTTCTATAGATAAAATATAAGTGACTTTTTTGTTTGTTTTATATACTCTGATAACTGCTTCTAAATTGGTATATTTGGATTATTGATGTTTAATCTGATTATTGATATAAAGTGAAGGATATGAAGCTTTTTGATAACATATTATCTTCCTGTTGTTTTTTATGTCTCCTGTCTTTTCTGATTTTTTAAAAAACAATAATTGTTATTTATTCTTCGAAATTTTTGCATAAGTATACAATGTATCTTGATCATCATCCACCCTCCAATGCCCTGGGAGTACCCTCCCAACACATCTCCCTCTTAACTTTAGGTCCTCTTTTCTATACTTTTTACTCATTTAATTTTGACTCACTGTATCCAATTAGTGCTGTCCATGAGCACACAAGTGTAGGGTCATCCACTGAGGTATTGTCAACACAAAAGTGACTTTGTTTCTGCCAGTAGACATCAACTGCCAGTAATTTCTCAGCTCCTGACTGGAGCCTCAGAGCCCCTCCAACACCATGCTGCAATTTTTAACTGGCTTTATCCTGTGCAGGTCTTGTGTAGGTCACCACAGATGCTATGGAGTCACGTGTGCATCAGCCATGTCATATCCAGAAGACAGTATTCCACAGTTCTTCTCCCTATTCTCCAGCCCCTCTTCCAATGATAGTCACTGAGCCTTGGAAAATGTGGCAAGAGTTAATTGATAAACACAACCCCATCTATCTGTACATTCACAGTTGTGTATTCTCAGCACATTGAATAGTCACGAATCTCTGCATGAATTACTATCCACCTAAATAAGAAGCGGATCTAACCAAATTAGTGAGCAACACAAATGCATAGACAAAACGCGGAGATTCAGAAAGTAGTTTGATAACATGACTAATTAGGAAACAATATCGATAGGTTCTCCCCATAGCCTATAATATCCTTAGCAAGAGGTTTTTACTCTGTTTATGGAATCAGGCGTGAGTCCCTCCTGTGGAGAAGGTCTCAAATCCAATCAAGAGAGCAGTAAGCTGGCCCAAAAACAGTCTTGCAAGCATTTCACCAATGGTCCTGAATAAGGTACTCCTAAATCTCTATGAACCAAAAAAAAATCTGTTATTTATCAAATAAGAACTACATGAATATTAGCTGATAACAGGGGCTTAGACTTCAAGAAATTCTAATCAACAGTTGGCATCTGTGTTGCAAAATTTTTAGAAAGGGAAAAACTAGGAGTGAATTAGTTGGAGCCATAAATGGTCATTATAGCAGCCAGAGGATGTCCAAGAGACCCCTAAACAGATTTTTAGTAGAGTAGAAAAGGTTCTGGTAGATATTACCAATGTACAGAGCTGGGAAAGAATGAAATGAATGAATCCTACAGCTAACATACATCTGCTGGTCACCCTGAGCTGAAGCAAATAAACACAATAGCTACTGTCCACTCTGAGAGTCCTTACTCACCTGCAACCAGGGTACTCATGGTGCAGTTTATGGATGAACTTCAGGGTATTCTTGATTCCCCAGATAGTTTTTGTACATGTAGTTATATAAAAAATATGGCTTTTCCAAGATGTTAATATGGTTATATCATATGGAAAAGTAAAAAGAATGGGTAAATGATCCAAAAATTTGTATAAATCCTCACTTTTTTCAGTGAACAAATAACAGATATTCTCTTTGAAAGATCCAAGAGCCCAGGCCCAACATTAGTACAAAAATGGTTTCATTTAAAATTTTTAAGGCTTCACTATTCTCTTTATTTAACAAAAAATATGATTGATCTTTGAATTTTTGACATAAAATATCTATCTAGTGTATTAAATCAACCAATTAATAAACTTCTTCATTAAATATCTGCATCTCAGAAAAACAGAATGCATTCAGAATCTCACGTTTGCATTAGCTCCCAGTAGAGACTTAGTGCTCATCTAGAGCCTGATGCAGTGGCACTTTAAGTGACATTTCCTAGAGCCAAATATCTCCCTGCTCTCCAATTTCAGACATCTTTCTGAACTCCCTCTTCCATCCTCTTTACACAGTATGGGAAAAAAACTAACAGGCCAAAATCACTTGACCCCTTCACCTAGCAAACGATAAAACCTTAAACAGAATCAGACACCACAAAGTAAGCATACAGTTAATGGAACCAGATGAGAGTGAGTTCTGTGAAATAATAAGGTGGAAAATCATCACCAAGGAAAGGTTGGGGGCTTCTCTAACTGTGCCAGCCAAAGCGGGCTCACTAATTAGATCACTTACTCTCCAGAACTCTGACAAAGGGCTCCTCACCACAGTTCTCATACCTTTAAACCACTCATCTGATCTGATCAGGTGGGTTTAAAAAATGAATGTCTGCTAATTACCACTAATTGATTTCACCTGACATAACTGTTCTCTGAGCAGTCTTGGGGATACCCTGTAGGGAAGTCAGAAAGGGTTGCTTATGCAGTAGATAGCAAAACCTGTACAGTACTTAGGAAGAAATTATATAATTTTAACAAGCAAAAAAATAGAACCAAAAAGTTAAGGGATTATTCTATTGCCACTAATCTTATAATTCTTTGGTTCTATTTTGATTCTTTAAAACTTTCTTAAGGTATGAATTTTATATCAAAACTTATAAGATTAATATATATTTTTTAAACTTTTGTCATGATATTAATGGTCATGTAGAGTACTAACTAATTCTAGAAAAAAGGCTTCATCTAGTTGTCTGTAGATGTTTTCACGTTTGAGTCTCTGTCAGTTTTACACAGGGAATCATGACCATGCCTAACAGCAAATTTGAAGTCTCCAAAAAGATAATGGGGCCACAATGACAATTCCATCAGGATGATGATAACATCACTAAGCTGACAGATACTACCCAAGATCAGCTTTGGACTATAAACCGCTCAGGACAATTTGGAGATGGCTAGCTGAGATGATTCAGCCTCACAGACTACTCGAGCAAGGACTTGAGACAAGCCCTGCATTTTTGCATTGTGCAGAGACAACAATGATACAGCTACCTCTCCCAGGACTTGACAATTATCTCAAAATTCTTCTTTTCAGGATCCCCTAAAGATGCCTTTGCCCCCAGACAGCAGGAAGTAATTTTAAGAACACAAAGCCCACATTTCCAAAAGGGGGGGCTAACTGTCATTGTTTAGGATGGTTGGTTACAAGTTGTTACAGTGGCCAGAAAAAAGGCTAAACAAAGGCGATTAGATTTAAGGATCTTGTTTGAAAAAAAAAAAGGATATAGATAAGAGGTAGATTATTGAAACTACTCTGGAAAGAAAGACATAGAAATGATAGAATAAAGGGTAGATTATTGAATCTACTCCGAAAATAAAAGAGAGAGAATATGGATGTGATAACATAAAAATCTAGATTATTGAATCTGCTTTTAGAAGGCAAATACCACTTTTAAATATTTTACATTGGATTGGATTTTTGTATATTATATACAAATTTTGTATATTGATACAAATTTGAGATTGATTTTGTTAGAATATATTGTTCATATATTACTTTTTTTTTTTTTTTTTTTTTTTTGGTTTTTCGAGACAGGGTTTCTCTGTGTAGCTTTGCGCCTTTCCTGGAACTCACTTGGTAGCCCAGGCTGGCCTCGAACTCACAAAGATCCACTTGCCTCTGCCTCCCAAGTGTTGGGATTAAAGGTGTGTGCCACCACCACCTGGCCTTTTTTTTTTTTTTTAAGATTTCTTTATTTATTATGTACACAGAAGAGGGCACCAGATCTCATTACAGATGGCTGTGAGCCACCATGTGGGTGCTGGGAATTGAACTCGGGACCTCTGGAAGAGCAGTCGGTGCTCTTAACCTCTGAGCCATTGTCCCTGACATATATTTCTAATCTTGTTCAAGGTATTGTACCTATACAGTTCATTTAACAATGTAATGCAATTTGATAATCCTTGAAAGTTATTACCAACTATTTAGGATAAAAAGAAATGTAAGTTAGTAGTTAGTCATAACAATGGAATTTGTAGTCATATTAGGCGTGTTTTTAAGGTCAAGCAGAGATATATTTTAGATGGACAGGTCATCTTCAGACACTTCGGAGATCTGCAGAATATGGCATTTAAGTTGTTTTAATAACATAGATTTTTTTCTTTTTTTTTTTATGACAATGAGACATATCTGCTCCTGGCAGCACCAATCTGCTTCAGAGAAGACAATGGACACTGAAGAAACTCCATATGTAGTTTACTTTCATTGTGGCAAAAGTTAGCTACTGGGCAAGAAAGTAGCCTCAAATGGACTACTGACAGTATGCTGTCCAAAATGGACAAGCAGGACACAAAACAAAGGACTGCCGATCCTTGCCAAGACAGTTAAGAAGGCCCTTTAGAAAATCCTACTTCACAGATGAGTCTATCAGATATGCTAAGCCTGTAGGCTGAACATTGCAGAGATACCTCAGGGAACTGTCCAGGCAGTCGGCTGTTTCTGTCATAACTCAAAATTTTTGGAAATCACTTGTTTGCACTTCCTCCTTACTCAGGTAATATTATTTCCTTCTCAGGTCTTTAAGGAATTGAAGATTAGACAGTAATTGTTTTCCTTGTTAAGAAATTCAGAAAAGAAACTCACTAAAGAGGTGTAAAGTGTTTAAGTTTGAAAGACTTCAAAAGATAGTTTTGGCTATGCAAATTAGAAGGTAAATTAGCTACAATCCTTTGGATTCACAAAAATAGGATAGATAATGGAATATTTTCTCTGAATTTGTCAAATGCAAATGAACTAGACATTGTTGATGTATTTATTGCTTGTATATATTGTAAATAGTTATTGTACTTATTGTGTATAGTTTTCTTATATTAGTTATAATTTTTAACTTTAATTTTAGACAAAAGGGGAGAAATGTAGTGATATATCGTGTCCCCCAATATATTGTGTACCCTAAAAAGCTTATCTGAGAATCAGAGGAAAAAGCCAGCCACTATATAAACATAGAATTCAGGCAATGGTAGCACACACCTTTAATCCTAGCATTCAGGAGGCAGAGATCCATCTGGATCTCTGTGAGTTCAAGGCTGCACTAGGAACAGAGCTAGGCATGGTGACACATGCCTTTAATCCCAGCACTAAACATAGAGGTCTGGAGATCTGTACAGAAAGACAGGAAGTGATGTAGCTAGGCTGAGAGAGGAAGTGAAATGCAGAACAGAAAAGTATACAGAAAGTAGATCTCTTTGGCTGACGATTTCCAAGTGCTAAGAACATGGCTGGCTTCTTTCTGCCTTTCTTATCTCTCAGTTTTCACCCCAATATCTGGCTCCAGGTTTTTATTAATAAGACCATTTAGCAATTCATCTTACAAAGCTAGTGCCCCCACACTATGGATGGTGCTCTGACTCTTTCAATTGCATTTGGTGGAAGAGTATCCCTGAGCAAGATCCTGAGTTCCTTAGAGATTGCAATGTGAAGCCTGATCCTCTTTCTAAAAGAAACTACAGAGCTTCTGAGAAATTTGTGATTGTATGCTTCTTATTACAAGACAATGCTGCTTCCTAGGAAGACAAGAGGCATATGCTATCTGTATATCATTGGGTATTATATATTGCATACCTAGAATAAGATATTGTTAATTAACAAGTTCAGTTGTATGAAAAATCCAACTAAGTAGAATCCTGGTTTCTCCTTCACATATGATTGAAGCACAGATTCCACATCCCGATGCCCTTATTTTCATTCTCACATTCTTAAGCAATTTTGACCCAACACGACGTCACATGAGTGGTTGACTTTTCTATATTTGCCAAAGGTATCCCTCCAGCACGACTACAAGAGAGAACAAGAGTGAAGAACTTCTGCACAGTCATCCTAGAGTAAACCAGTCTCGAGACAGTATCTACACCTACATTTAAAGATACAGCTCACTGGGAACATACAAACTTGTTGTTTATTTGTGTTTAAAACCATGAAGACCTAATTTAATTCTGAGAGTCCTATGTCCTAAAGCAGTGTTCTGGTCAAGCATACCCCAAAGGTTCAAGTGTTAGAGGATAGTCCCTGGTTCATGGTGCTATTCAAGTCAGACTCTCAACAAGATGACTTCTCCTCAAGGGTGATGCTGATCCCTTCTTTGCTTTTGCTTTTGTCTTATCATTTTCTTTTTTTCCCAGTCATATGGTGAGCACATTTTCCTCCTTCACGCTCCCTCCCATCATTATGTATCACACTCACCAGAGGCCCAGAAGCACTCAATCCTAAAGACTTAGATTTATTGTAAATGAAATTTTCTGCTCTGACTATTCACTGTAATGTAACACTTCACTCTTCCCATCTCTTGGGTGTTATCCCATGAAGCAGAAGAAGCATGGTCTCTAACCACTCATGCATACAGTCATCAGAATGAGCTGTGATTGGAAGTGCCACTTCCTAGTTCCAGGACCACATCTGTGCATCCAGGTTGGTGCCTTTGAGTTAACCATGGGGCAGATGAACAGTACAAAATTTATTTCTAAACTTCCAGAACTGTGAAGCTAGATAAAGATTTTCTTCTTAAAGTAATTGCTTTGAGTATTTTTATAAAAAAGAAAGGTTACTAACAGAAGTGGCAAATGGAAAAATTATGCCTACATATAGAAAAAAATTGATTATTTAAGTTATATTATAATCATCAATAACTGAAGGAACTGCCTACCAATAAAATGAAATATGGAATTAAATAAATTATGGAAAATCCAATGAAAAGTACGTTTCATCTGTCAGAAGTGATGATGAATACTTGTTTCTCACATTAAGAGACTCAGAAGATCTATTTGGAAAGAAAAAGTTTTAAAATCATTATCTATAATAATATATGTGCTGTATATACCATCAGAAGAGTAGCATCCAAAAGAGATGATATGTACAAACCACTGGACAGAGATTTGCTTCTAAAGTTCAACACACTTTACCCGTACTTCTAACTTTAAGTAGGTTGCCAAATCTATTTCTGTTCTTCAGAGGCACATGCCACATGCAAGAAGGATGCACCACTCAAAACAGTAAAATAAAGGAGGACATGGTTCCTTAGAAGACTGGAAAGGCTATCTCAGCCTCACAAGACAGTACAAAGGCATGTAGTATCTAAAATTCCTCCCAATATTGGTCATTTAACATGTGTCTAATAACTCTCATTCACATCATCTGCTACTCTTTCTATGTAGAAATTTATAAACCCAAATAAATAGATGGGCTATAATTTAAAAAAGTAAAATAGGCATAATTCTATTTCCTACTCTCTAGGATACCCTCAATGAAGTAAAATATAAAAGAAACAGCCATATCTCCCCTTCTTATATAGCCATTATGTAAGGAAGCCCAGTAAATTCCTGCTACAAATGGCATGAAGCATAATTGACAGGGGCAAAAAAAAATGCCTTCCTAGAGGAAGAAATAGAAGAGACTCAGTAGAAGGCAACTAACGAACCGCAAGTAAAGGACTCTAAGCAGCACATCTGGTGCATGGGCAGTTGTGAAGGTAGTCAACCTGGACACACAGATGTGGGTCTCTCGAGCTGGCAGCCACGCTTCTAATCACATCCTGATAGCTTAGGTGGAAGTGGTTAGATTGCCTGCTTCTCCCACTCTGTGGAACGGGACCCAAGACACAGAAGAGCCTCACTAAAATGAAGAGTTAGAGCAGAAAAATGACATTTGCATTAAATCTAAGCCCTCCCCTATCAAAAATCAGTCTGGAGAAGAACACTTTGGGTTCATTTTGAAAGCACAGACTTTTTCTCCAGAAATATACATTTAAAATGGCGAGGAATGAAATAAAAGAACATGTTGGGAAAATCAATATAGAATTCTGTATAGATTTTCCTTAAAAGAAACAAAAGGAAACATGACAAATCCCAAAGAGCAGATTCTGTACCTTCCTGTGGAGTGTAATATGCTTGAAACGATCAGATAATTGTGAAGAGGAAGGGATCTGAGGGAGAGATAGATCAAACAGAAATAAAAAGGTACAGTTGGCAAAATTTAAAGCTGCACAATGGACAAGGAATATGGAATTAGACTCCCAGAAGCTGAATTAAGAAAGTGGAGCACATAAAAGAAATTACCCTAAAGCATCAAGAAGGGCATAAAAAGTTTAGCTTCTGAAAGTGTGCATACAGAACTGTACCACACAAAGGGAACAAGTACACCAGAGAAGCTATCCATGCAACTCAGAGAGAAAAGGGCTGAAGACAATAATCAAGGAATGACACTCTGATTTTCCTGACAAAGCACTATCGAGTAGATCTTCATCTTGCAAGAATGATGTAGTTAGAGTTTTTCTGGTCCCACCTGGCCTACAGTCAGGACAAATCTCTCTCACCCGTCAGTCCTTCTGCCCCTCAGTCCCAAACAAGTAAACACCCAGAGACTTATATTGCTTACAAACTGTATGGCCGCAGCAGGCTTCTTGTTATCTAGTTCTTATATCTTAAATTAACCCATTTCTATTAATCTATAAGTTGCCACATGGCTTGTGGCTTACTGGTACCTTATATCTCGCTTGTCATGGCAGTGGCTGGCAGTGTCTCTCTGACCCAGCCTCCTGTTGCCAGAATTCTCTTCTCTCCTTGTCTGGCCTATACTTCCTGCCTGGCTACTGGCCAATCAGTGTTTTATTTATTAACCAATCAGAGCAACACATTTAGCATACAGAACATCCCACAGCGGAATGAGCCCCCTGCTGGACTGTGAGTTGACCCGTCTCCCAGTGCACTATGGAGTATCTTCTTCCTCCAGCACTGAGCCCAGCTGCAATGACACTTCACTGGCAGTGCCGCCAACACTCTGGCCTCTCAGCTCATGACCTGCTGGCCTCTTCAGACTGGGGAATCCTCACTGTCGCCTACCTTTCCATACTCAAGGATCCCTAGTCCTCTATTCTTGTCCACCTGCCTCTTAGGGCAGTTTCAGGCATGAAACCCTGTTTTACTAGGTTGCCTATTTTGTGTTTCCCCCTAAGGATAGCATTTTGTTTTGTTCTGTAATAATACTGCTGCAGTGAGCATAATTTTCTCTTCGATGCAGCATTAGATCATACATGGAAACTAGTATAACTCAACATGGGAAGAGAGAAAGGAGAACTGTTGTTCAGGAGAGGAGGGCTAGAAATCCTGAAACTTCATCATGATGAAACCCACTGTGTCCACATCACTGATTCACTGTGATATCTCAAGACACCCAATGCCTGCCCCCCCTCTCTGTCTCTCTCTGTCCCCTCTCTCTCCGTGTGTGTGTGTTGTGTGTGTGTGTGTGTGTGTGTGTGTGTGTGTGTCCTTTAGAGCAGGAAGGGGTATATGCAAATACCTGGAGGAAAGAAATGGAAGGGAAAACTGTTTTATTTATAATCTCAAAAAGAGAAAAAGTAAATTAGAAAAATTTGAACATCTAGAAGCAAGTTGAATAAAGGAAATGATTGCACACATAAATTTGAAAGTGGCCAATAAATATTCTTAAGGTGTTCAATACCTACTAGTAATAACTCTGCTAGTTCCCTATGCGATTTTCCCATCCATGTAGAAGCTTTTATAACAATTGAAATAATAATTATTCTCAGTTTCATAGACTACAAGGAAAAGGAAATGGGCACTCTCAAATTCCTGCAATGAGAGTATAACTTAGTGCAAACTGCCTGGAGGGCAATTAGGCAGCACAGGAGAACACTTCAAAAATAGCACACACTTTGATGAAGGAGTTTTATTTCTAGCAATTTGTCCTAAGGAATCAATCACAGATGATTAAAAAGATGCATGTGCAATGCTTTTCTTTGCAGCATAATTTATAATCGTGAAAAATTGGAAACAATCTAAATAGCTGCCAATAAGAAATTGGTTTTTTAAAATATAGAACATATAAACTATGATGAAATTCAAGAGAGTGATTAGCAGCCTCGCAAGCACACAAGATGAAATTGGGAAAAGGATCAGGAGGAAAAAGGACTCTAAGTAATATGTAGAATTACCTGAATTTGTTTGAAATATATGAAAATATAACTCTAGTTTTATAGAGAGAAAATAAGTACAGAGAAAAGGCTGAAATTAAAAATGAAATTTTATTAATGCAAACACACTAAAGCAATACTGAAAAACAAAGCCAACGTAAAGTTACACTCCCCATCAGGTGCTAAAGCATTACAGTTGCAATAAAATAATACATTAATTTGTCCTCAAGAATAATCTTATGGGCCAGTAAAATTAGATGCAGATACTGTAGACAGATTCACATGTATTCCCTGGATACATAGGCCCAGGTTTTAATGGAGAAATAATGATTTAAAATAACACTGAGAAAATTTGTGGGGGGACGTTGTGGATATGATTGCAGTGTTGTGAGTTCATGTGTGCCTGAAGACATGCATGTGGGCAGATGCATGGCATGTGGAAGCCAGAGATCAACTTTGGGAGTCATTCTTCAGGAACTTTCCTCCTTGTTATTTGAGATGGGCTCTCTTACTGGGCCTTGGAGCCTGTAGTTTAGACTAAACTTTCCAGCCAATGAGGCCAGCAGTCTGCCTGTCTTCACCACCTGGGGTTTCAAGTACATACCACACCAGGCTTTATCCATGTGTGCTGAGATCAAACTCAAGCCTTCATGCTTATGCAGCAAGTTCATTACAGACTGAGCCATTTCCCCAGCCATGAGAAAATATATTTATTCAGAAGAGAAAAATAAAGATCATTCTTACCTAATATTATTCATAAAACCAAATTATAGCTAAATTAAAGACTTTATTTCAAAATAAGTAGAGAATATTATTTTCTAACTTAGACAGAAAATGTAAGTGTTCAGAAGTATGACCCATGGTCAAAATGATGATGGAATTGATTATGTAAAATTCAGCACAATTTCTATTTATTATTTAACAACTTCATAGGAGAATATTTGATACACAAATAATAGTACATGTTGAACATATGAAATTTGCTCATATGTAAAATTTCTATATATTGCATCTTCAGGACATTCACCTAGCATAATTAAAGCTTCACACCATTCAAAAATACTTTATAGAAATTTCAGATTGGTAGGAAATATTTATATCTCAATGCAAGGTTTTAGCATCTGGAATAGGCAATAAAATGTTGTAAATATGAAGAAAAATACTCCAATTTAAAAATAAGTAAAGAATGTAAAGATTATTCATGGGCAAGGAACTTGTAAGTCAAGCTAAATGGGCACAGATTCTCCAGTTGACACTTCAGACAGCCAGTCAAATCCAAGAATTCTACTGCTATGGATTTAACCCGTCAGAGATCAAAATTATTCTTAACATCAGTTTCCACTCATATTGACCCAGTAAAGACACTGTGTTTATAACATCCTTTCTCAATAAACTTAGTATAGTCATTATTTATACAGCATTCACATTTATAATGGGTGTTATAAAGTTATATAGAAATGCTTTGTGGTAAACAGCTGAACAGTGCTGGTGTCATGAGGAATGAAGGGACAGAGAATCAAATGCATTTGCACTGTTGAGACAAAGTCAGCAGGTACAGATATTCTATGAAACATTTTGGAAGTAGTGAATATAAAATGTTTGTGATGAACTTTCAAATTTTTTGTTATTGTGTAACTTTCCTGACAATATGCTTTCAAAGACAGGTAACAAAATATTTAAATAAAATCAGACAAAGGAGTTAGCAAATTGCCAAATATAGCCATAAAAGTGGTACCCAAAAACTATGATATAAGGTAAGATGCTTAAGTATTCAAATAAAAATAACTAGAAGACTATACCTGCAGCAACAGTCTTACCAAACAAAAGATAATTTAAGACAAAGTACATTTCCAGACATAAGTGTCAATATAATGAAAAAAGATTCACAGAGTACTTAGAGAAACGTTTGTGCACAGAATGATGTATCATCAAAATATACAACAAAAATGACAGAACTACAAGGAGGAATTGACAAACTGACCCAGGAGGAAAGATTTCAACACATTGTGTTTTTTTTTTTTTTAGTATTTCATAAATCAAGCAAGCAAACTAACAAAAAAGAAGGGATGCTACAGAAAATTAGAAAACATTAACAAATTTGTCTAACACATATATTTATGACAGTGTATCCAGAAGTTAAAGAAGACATCTCTAAAAAACACATGCAATATTTATACAAATGTGAACAGCATAAGAAATATAAATCAAATAAACTTGGACTATTTAATAGAAGGAAAATTAAGAGTGAAGTGAAAAGAAAAAATTAAATACATAGAATATTATATATTGGAATAAAATATTTTATAATGCAATGTCCTATTCATCAGGGCTTGAGAGACTTAGGAGCTGGCTCTTTGAGGAATACTCGGTCCCCTCAGGGGAGAGTGGGGCAGGTTCTGGAGCAGGTGGGTCCATTGGTGTGGGGGCAGGGAGATAGCTGTCATGTGAATGAAGAAGGGATCTAAGAAGGAAAAGTAGGGGAAGTACCCGGCCAGTGGAGGAGTTTGGGCCAGGAGGTGGTGACTGAGGAGGAAGGGCCTTCTGTAGAGGAGCTAAAAAGAGCTTAGGTCTGTAGGAGAGCATGGGGTAGCCTGGAGGCAACTAAGGGCAATGGGGAGAAGGGGGAGCCAAGATAGCCTGAGTTCAATGGAGAGCTTGGAGAGCTGCTGTTCGATGAGTCCATTGGCTCTCTCAACCTTTCTGGAGGATTGTGTATTGTAGGAGATGTAGAGCTTCCAGAAAATGTTGAGAGCTTCCAACATGAGCACCATGACCCTGGAAGTGAAGGCTGGCTGGCCTGTTGTTCTGAAAGTGAAGGCTTGAACTTCAATGGACAGGACCTTACACCATGATCCTCCCCTCCCCTTCAGCTGCCAAGATTCTGGGACTTCCATGCTGGTACCATCTCTCCAGGCTCATGTGGGCACCTATTCAGGATACATAGTCTGTCCAGCAGCTGGAACCCTCCACCCTCCGGTTTTCCAAAGTGTCCCAAGGTGTAGTGGGTAGCCATTCCAGCTTGGATCTGGAAGTTCCAATCTCCACTGAGACTCTGGCAACTGTCAGGCCTACGAGGCAGGGCCAGGGGAGGGCCTAGGGACCCGAGAGTTGGATGGGCAAGCGAGCACCCGGGGCCGGGAACCTGAACCGTGGAGGTGGACCGAGCAGAGCTCCAAAGAACACCGCTGGACACCTTCCCCAGACCTTCCCCAGACCTTACGACATACCTATCCCTTAATTTGTGAGTTACGCTATTAAATAAAATATCCTTTTAACTACGTGGAGTGGCCTTAATAATTTCACCAATATCTGGCGCCCAATGGGGCTCTCTCGGAGCTAAGCGAGGGAACTGACATAGGACTAGCTGCTCCCTTTTTTGGGAATGGAACCGTGTAGGCGTTCCCTGGTTATATGGAACTTTGCAGGCAGGTTTAGGTACCCGCCAACTAGGGAGGAGAGGGCGGGAGCCGCCCAGGCCTTTGGAATTTGCCCCACGTGAGCGCCAGATATTGGTGAAATTATTTTGGCCACTCCACTTAGTTAAAAGGATATTTATTTAATGGCGTAAGTCACAAATTAACTGATAGGTCGCAGGGTCTGGGAAAGGTGTCTCGCAGTTCTGCGGTGTTCTCTGGAGCTCTGCTCGGTCTACCTCCAACATTCAGTGTCTGGCACAGAGAGAGAGCGCACAGAGAGAGCGCTGGCCCATCCAGCTCTCGGGTCTCCAGGCGCATCCCCTGCCCCTGCCTCGTAGGTGTGACAGTTGCCAGAGTCTCAATGGGGGTTGGAACTTCCAGATCCAAGCTGGAATGGCTACCCACTACACATAGATGTGAATGCTTGTTCCCCAGTTGGTGTAACTATTTGGGAAAGATTAGGAGGTGCCCTTATTAAAGAAGACACAGCTACACAACTGTCTTCTGTATGCAGAGGATCTAGTCTGGTACCTTGCAGGTTCCACAGCTGTCATTCTAAAGTTCATGAGTTACTTTGAGTTTGGTTCAGTTGTCTCTGTAGATTTCCCCATCATGATCTTGATGCCCCTTGCTCATCGAATCCTTCTTCTCTCTCTCTGCCTGGACTCCTGGAACTCAGCCTGGTGCTTGGCTATGGATCTCTGCATCTGCTTCCATCATTTACAGGATGAAGGCTCTATGATGACAGTTAGGATATTCACCAATCTGATTACTGGAGTAGGCCATTTCAGGCACCCTCTCCACTATAGTGGAGTGCTAATAGTCTAATCTGGGGTCATCCTTATGGATTCCTGGGAATTTCCCTATCACCAGCTTTCTCATAATGTCTCCCTCTATCAAAATATCTCTTTCATTGCTCTCCCACTCTATCCCTCCCCAGCTTGACCGTGCCTTCCCCCCATACTTTCATCCCCCATCCCCTCCCCTCTATGGCCTCCCCTCATCCCCAGTTTACTCATGGAGATCTCCTGTTTCCCCTTCCCAAGGTGAACTGTACATCCCTCTTAGGGTCCTCTGTGTTTCCTAGCTTCTCTGGAGCTGTGGGTTGTAGTCTGATTATCTTTTGCTTTACATCTAGTATCCACATATAAGTGAGTACATACTGTGTTTGTCTTTTGGAGTCTGGGTTACTCATTAAACCTGGACTTTTTCTTTAAAAAGTTTTATAATATTTAATAAGCAACCTGCACAACATAAATTTGATAATAATGTCAATACATAATTAATGCTATTTATTATAAAACTTAAGTTGTATAATGTGTTTTTGATGGCACAGTACAGGTTATTTAATATTATAAAATATATTATGGGACATCAGTGAAAGCACATATTTTTGTACTTGAAGTACTAGCAATAATGATTAAGCAGAATTTACTAGCACAGATATACAGTTTTAAGAATAGAACAAACTACCAAGGCTGCAATGCTGAAGATATGGGAAGAGGGAAGCAACATGTCTGCCTTTCTGAGTTTTCCCTTATCTCCAGACACCAAGAATGCTGACACTGGCTTGGTGCAATTCTGAGAACTTAAATCTTTCAATGTTAAGAAAGTCAGCAGCTAAGATGCTAATAAGAATGTCAAAGCTGCCCCAGACTGTTCAATAACTCTAGGATTCCAGAGGGCTCCTAGTGAAGATGTCTCATACTATGTCTGTGGTTTGTGACTGGGGAAACCTTATGACCCTGATGAGGAAGGCATGCCTGGAAGCCTTGCACCGGACTTTCCTGCCTCTGCTTCCTTGTTTATTCTGTCACTTAGCCCACACTTTGTCCTTTGCTAGAACAGACCCTATTTGTGAGCATGACTGTAAGTAGAGGTTTGCTATTATTTCTTCCAGTAAACCCCTGATCTGAGGGGCAGTCTGGCATCTATGAGTTGACGATAAACAATTTCCTGACCATAAATGTGAAAACTTATATGAAGTAAATTTGTAGACTTTACAACTTAAAAAATCTAACCCAGAAAGAACAGATAACCTGAATAATTATACAACTGCATAAAATTTTGAAGTTTTACATATCCTACTAAGAAAAATATTAAGTCAAATAGCTTTATGAGTGAATTTGCCAAAGCTTCCAAGGAAAGATGAATTCAGAAACTAGTAAAGTAAGAATGTTCCCCGTTATTTTACATCATCTGGATATGGTGTGTGACAGGCAGATCTAGGTTCTGTTTCCAAATCCATACAGCAGTAGGCTGAGTTTCCAGAGTAATTTATCTAACCTGCGTAGTTTCCTTGTCACCTGTGCAACCAATATTTATTTGGTACCTTCTCGATGCCAGACATTTCAGCATACTAGGGATATATCCGTGAATGTTGCAGATAATGCCCTTTGTCATGATGTTGAAGAAGAAAAGTTATGAATGGGATCCAGGCAGTGGCAACCGATGGGCTAGCCACTGAAAACTCAGAAAAACTGCACAGGAGCAGGAGAGTGGTGCAGCAGGAGGTGGCATAACCACCAAGCAGAACAGTGAAAAGGAAACATTAGGCGGAGAGGTTTGCAAGGTCTGGGCTTTATTTTTTTTCTAAATAAAATGAATATTTGTTAGAGGTTCCCAGGCTTATGGATAGCATGACCTGGCCTGTCTCACAGCAGGAGTGTAACAGAGGAGTTGCTTTTTGGCATTCTGTTGGGGGAACAGAAATAGAGACAAAGAAACAAGTTATCCGGACAGATGATGGCAGTTACATGGAGCAGGTGGCATCAGGGCAGTCTGTAGACAGGTGTCAGGTCTGAAGAGATTTTTTTCCAGGGAAGCTAACTTGATTTGCTGAGGACTCACGTTTATAGGAGTTACAGTAAAGAGTGCCTGCTGACTCCAGGGTCCTTAAGATGAGCACATGGAGTTAGTTTTAAGTAACACAGCAGTGAGTGGAGCAGTTTAGGGAAAGTGGTTTGAAATTGCTTTGAGCTGTTTAAGATGCTTATAGAATATCCAAGTGGAAATTGAGTTAGTTTTTTAGGTGCAGAATACTTAGAGGTCAGTGGTCAGGGTATAAAGAGAAATGGACTAATTTAAACCTGATAGAAAAAAATAAGAAAACCAAGTGAATACAAGTGTACAGATAAGCAGTGTGATAATGAACTTTGAAACTTTGTCTCTTTTCTTTTATTGCATTCTTATATAGATATACAGAAAAATGAAATGAACACATAATGAGTTATATGTAATGCGATGGAAGGTAGATACTGTTTCAAATTGATTAAAATTACTATGATTTACTGTCAGTTTATACCTAGAAAACAAAATTACTCAAAACCTTTGAATAATTCATTCCACCCCTCGGAAGAGATTTGTATTATGTAGAACAATTACATGGACAATATCCTCATTTAAGCATTGTATGTATTAGTCAAAACCCACAAATATCAAAAAATAATGGAATGGTTAAGCAAATTAATGACATTTGTTCACTAGAACTAAAAAAGAAGTTTATTGTAAATGCTGTGCCATATAAAGGTTTCGTAGAAAATTATCATTAGTTAAAAATAGAAATTATTGGCCTGATTATTACCACTACATAAAAAATATGGGCAGGGGGGTGCTAAGAAAGAAGTTGATGCTGAGTGAAATGGCAGGGGCACCACTCATGTTAAGCTCAAGGTCAACTTCAAGCTCATGTTTCTCTTTACAAATTGCACAGCCGAGACCGCCATATGATTTTTTTTTAATTAAAATAGTTTCAGTTTAGGAACTGTCATACTCAAGTACTTGGTGATGTTGAGGAGTAATGAAGTGAGACTCAGTTATACCTCATGACACAGCAGTGCAGTGGTCAATGAATACAACGAGGAACTATTCCTCTGTCGGTCTAAAGCAGTGATTCTCAACCCGTGGGTCACGAACCCTCTGTGGGGATCGAATGACCCTTTCACAGGGGTCACCTAAGACCTTCTTGCATATCATATATTTGCATTACGATTCATAACAGTCACAAAATTACAGTTCTGAAGTAGCAACAAAAATAATTTTATGGTTGGGGGGTCACCATACCATGAGGAACTGTATGAAAGGGTCATAGCATTGGGAAGGTTGAGAACCACTGTTCTCAAGGTTAGACTCCAGCTTTGTAATTCTACAGAGTCAGTAACATGTCCACAGTGCTGAAGCCTCAACACAATAATATGTACCATGAGCACCTGCCTCAGAGCCAGGCTGTTGCACCTGCTCAGAGATGTGCACAGAGAAAGTGAACTAATTTTGTGCCTAATGTTCTCAACGCTTTTACAATCTCCAAAGTGAATCTTTATTGACAGCACGCCTCTTCCTCCTACAACTGAAAATACTAACGCTAAATGTATGGGACACATTTAAGCAAAAATACAGTAGCTCATTTATGGCTTGAAATCTGTCAGTAGGGAAATAGCTAGTTTTTATAAAATCCTCCTTGTCAACTGTTGCTGAGTGAAAAGTCACTTATGCAGTGAAGAGTGTGACTAAGAAAGTGGAACAAATAGATAATAAGGAATCCCTTTACTACCAGCAAGGTTGCCAGAATCAATTTTTGTAGATTGGCATGTGACCACCACAGTGAACCCCCGTGGAAAGCTTAGCACAGCTCTCTATCCTTGATACTCCTTTTCTCTCTTCCGAAGTCTCTGAGAATGAAAGACTAATGCAATGACAAGTCAGAAAACTGAGTCACTCAAGTCAAGAAGACTCATGTTGGATATTTAAATGTGGAAATGGTAAAGAGAAACCCTCACAAGGGAGCACTGAAATGACTAACCCTTGCTGACCCTAAAAGAACCAATGGAACTAACTGTTGAGTGAGCAAATTTGATCCAACTCTTTAAAGGCAAACACGGCTGTGTAAGTCTACTCCTCCAACTTGTCAGATCTCCTGTTTGTGCCAAACATTTGTTTTATAGTTGGGCTTACATTCACCCAGAGACTTCTGGCTTCTGTTTAAATTTATTCCCTGGTTCTATGGGTGGCATAGCTTTTAGATTGCAGAGTTGACTTAGACCCAAGTTGAAGACCAGGAAACTCAAACCCAAAGAACAAAATAATCACATGTGCTCATTTCTGTAGAAAGATCCCAGGGAGGTATGCAATTAAGGGTCTCCTTCACAGGGCACTTCCAGCTGAGAGCAGAGCAGAGAAGTGGGGCAGAGGAGGGCTGCAGAGGAAGATGCTGAGTGGATCTGCATATGCCAAGCAATGAAAGCAAAAGTTTCCACACAGCTGCACCTGAGAGGCTAAGAGGACCTGAGGCTGGAGGTAGAAAGAGAGAAGCAATAAAAAGCAGGCAGCCACAGAGGCAAACATTCAAACTGAGCTTATAAAGCAAACTGCATTAGGTGCAAAGTACACCTCTCTCTCTCTTCTGGCTCACACTCCCTCCGGCCTTTCTCTTGGGCTTGTTAAATTTAACTATAATTAGATATCTTCACTATATTTTCAGTAATCTAATTTTTCTGCAGTTCTTTGGAACTCCTATATCCCTGACAACAACAAAAATGCTTTGCCATGTTGTTTAAAGAGACAAGCACACGCTGAAAATTCACATATGAAAGTGCCCTGGAATTGTAATACATGGCCCATGGACATCCATGTGGTGTGAGAGATAGTATCCCAAGGTATGGCATCTCTATACATCTGAATGCATCTCATCTATGTCAAGCTTGCCCATGCTTGAGCCAAGAATGGTGGCTTATATCTGTAATCCCATATTTGAGAAGCTGAAGCAACAGGATTTCCATGACTTCAAGGTCAATCTGGACTAATGTAGTGAGTTCTAGGCCATCCTAGGGTACAGGGTAAGATTTGTGTCAATGTTTCCCATTCCCAAGGTGAACCCAACCTAGCCAACAGAAGACTTTCCACAAATATGTATCTACACTCACAAAACATGACAAACCCACTGCCCCAAACTTTCACATTCAGTTTACTCAAACATTTTGAAAGAAAGCAGAATACCATCCATGCACAACAGTGCCTACTCCAGCCAAGTCAATAAAATTTCAGTTGTTTCTTCTTGCCTGTAGAGGATGTACCCCAAGACTAAAAACACACATACCAAATCATGTAACTCTTCCCATGCCTTGTGTAGTATGAAGTGCAATAACAAAACTAGTAGCTAGGTATGAATGAAGGAGGGGCTCAGAGGGACCTACCCTTCCCTAATGAACTCTTGTCTATGGATGGATTTGGGGGAAAGTCATTGATTTGCATTCTCACCCACCAGGTAAGCTAGCACCACTAAACAGCTCCAAACCAAGGTCACACAGAATGTGTGTGACACACTCTGGTTAAAATAAGTGAATCCCAAAACCAAACAAAAAGCCATGAATCTGGAAAAGTGATGTAATGAGGAGGAGGTTGATGAAAGTAGGATGAAGATGAGAGAGGGCAGAAAGTAAGGGTGTTGAGAAAGCATCATACATGTGAATGAAATGAAAAGTAAGAGTAATCAGAATGCATTACATACATGCTTGAAAATTTTCAAAGAAAAACTTAACTGTCAAAAACTAGTAAATAATTATTTTTCGTTCATCACAGTTTCACAGATTCAGGATTAGTTCCAACCATAGTTCCTGTGGCTTCTCTTTGGTACATCAGATTTACCAGCATTGCTATTCTGGGTTTGCAATAGTGGAATTAATTAAAATGGGGTTTGTTGAAGCAAAAGCACTGTACTACCATGGTATTCAGTTGGGTAACCAAGAAGCTCATTGGTTGACCAATCGGCAGGTAGTGTATACTATGTGAACACACTGAGAAGAAAGACAAGTAGCATCCTACACCATGAAATGGAATGGTGAAAGAGTTCCTCATGTTACTCAGAATATTGTACAGCTTTGTTACTAGAAATGTCCACTTAATATTTCCAAACTGTGAGTAATCTTGTGAAATGAAGCCACAGATAAGAGGGAATCACTGTATGTGTTAGCTAGAACCTTCTAGTCCCTTCTTTATCATCACCTTCACTCGTGTGTTTAGTCCCAACTATTTATTTTCCTAGTCAAAATTGATTGGCCAGCATTTATTTCTGGCTTCACTGTTCTGTTCTATTGCTCTTGTCTGTCACTGTGCCCGGACCATGTTGTTAAGACTATGATAATTTTGCACTATAATCTTAAACAATTTTTTTTTAGGTTTTCCCTACATATGATCCTACCATCTGCAAACAGGTATTTCCTTCTACTTCATTTCCAGTTTGAATAAATTCTTTTTTTAAATCAATTGCTCTTATTGGCACTTTCAATATTGCATTATGTAGAATTAGAGAGAGAGTGATCATCCTTACCTTGGACAAGATCTTAGAGAAAAAGTTTTAGTTCCTCCCCATTGGTCATATTAGCTGTGGGCTTTCCACAAATGACTTTTATTTCATTGAAGAAATATTTCTCTATTTTTTGAAATATAAAAAAACAATATTTTAACATATATAAACGTTGACCTTTATTATATTCTTTTTCTGCATCTGTTGAGATGATCATATGATTTGTTTGTCATATGTAAAAATCAACAAGTAAACCCCTTGGATAAATGAACTAGCCCATAGTGTACATTCTTCTTAATGAGCTACTGGATTGTGGAGGCCCACAAATGTTTCCTAGTGAGATCTGAGCTTGCTTTACCCAGCAGGTCTGCATTAGAGGATTGCTTGACTACTTGTGTGGTTACCAGGTGATTGAAAATGATCTGCACTTGGATGTGCTAGGGGGAGGTCTTTTGCTCCACCCCTTAGCATTCTTATAAATGTCCTTTAAAAGAGACAGAGGGGCTGGTGGATATTGATCCAGGCCCTCCCAAGACTATCCTGTGTTTCTATCTGTCTCTCTCCCCCTTTATCCTTCTATCTAAATATTTCTCTCTCCTCCCTCAAGAGTACCATGGGGGAAAGTTGGAGTGGGCCTCCCACAGAGAAGTGGGATCCCCCACACAGGAACACGTTTGTGTGTCACTGGAGACATCTGATGTGTCTGTGTACTAGAGATCCTGGGCACTGATGCTAGTTTCATATTTCTATTTTTTTTTTTTTTTTGAGGAACTTAAAGATTCACATTAAATTTCTGTGAGCATTAGTTAGAATTCAGCAATGAAGCTATCTGGTCCCAGACTTCCACTTATTAAAAGGATCCTAGTAAGTAGTACTTCCATCTCCTTTGTTACCTGTCTCTTCATGTTTTCTGTTTCTGGCTGATTTGTTCTCAAATACGTTTTATGGTCCTAAAAACTGGTGGTCTGCTTCAAATTTATTGGCATGTAATTGTTCATAATAGTCCTTTTTTGTCCTTTGTGTTTCTGAGACATCTGTTTTACTACATTCCTTTTTATTTATGAGTTTAAGGGAAATTTTCTGATTTTAATAGTTATCTAGGATGCTAACAACCAAATGAACTTCCTTCCAGACTTTGGTGTACTTTCAACATCAATTAACAAGGTGGTTTCCCTTGGATCCATCCCCAACGAAGGTCTTTCCTTCTAGCCCAAGTTTCTAGCCCAAGCACAAATGCAACAGGTAAGAGATTGAATATGCTTAACACTAGTCTTTTTCATTACCTGTAGACACTTGACAATAAGGAGCTTCATGGACAAATGACTTGGGGATTATCCTTAGATAACATCTTTAAATAAATATATACATAAAGCTGACAAACAGATTAGGTGATTTTGTGTCTCTTAGACTCCTACTATTAATCCACCAAGGCTAAGAGTTCAAAATGCTGCAATGTCTTAATTGTTGTAATTTGAAAAAGAGGTAGTAGTTGCAAGTGGTACATTCAGAGGGAGTTATTGCTGCCTTATATTAGGACATGGAGAAAATTCATGGAATTTGCTTTCCCCAAAGCACTTGGAAATTTTAAGCAACCTCCAAGTGGGTTTCAAAGCCTCTGTTATTTGACCAACCTCTTAGTGAGTTCTATGCAATACAGACCTATTGTGCTCCTAAGCTGACCCCCTGCTCCATGGATAACTCAGTACCCAGCCAGCCAAAGGGAGAATAACATTTGTGTTTGGCAGGTCATTGTCTGAAAGCTTTGATTTGCTTTCTAATTTATAGAAATTAAATCTATACATAAAATGAAAATGCCATATGGTACATATATGATGCATGCATGTGTACATAAACATGCATATTTGTATATACTATAAGTGTGCATCCATATCTATACATATACATACCAAAAACAGGATCAGCAGATTGGCCAAAATAGTATTTCCTGTCTGTTCTTGTTTGAAGAGTAGCCAGCCCTTTTGACACTAGCAGAAGTCCTAATGTAATTTTTAAAGAGGCTGAGAACAGCAAAATCTCACATAGATAAAAGCTTGTTGATTTCTGTCTGTGCATGGAACCAAACAATTCTAATATTCAGTTAGTAGTGAGAGCACAGAAGTGTATCACAGAAGTGTCAGAAGTTGGCCTAACTCAAAACAAAAAATAAGCTATATAAGACTGCTACAAGTATTTAGGGTATCGCTGTCTTTCCCTTGATGAGACAGGTCATGCAAGGGAGGTATCTGTTTATTATTAAAAATTTGATCTCTAATTCAACATACAGGTATTGTTTTCCACTATAGTTGATGATGACCCTAAGCAACAAAATTATAACAAAATGATTCACATCAGGACTAAAGGAGTCAGAGGTAACAGTCTAGGAAGAAATATTGGGAAGAGCAGTGTGTGTGTGTGTGTGTGTGTGTGTGTGTGTGTGAGAGAGAGAGAGAGAGAGAGAGAGAGAGAGAGAGACAGAGAGACAGAGAGACAGAGAGACAGAGAGACAGAGAGACAGAGAGACAGAGAGAGAGATTGGGTGGCAAGAAGAACTCACATTTTTCAGTCTCAATAAAATACTGGGAAATAAAAGAATGGTGATACCATCAAGAATAAAAGATTTTAAACAAAATAATGTGTCTTTGTATTTGAATGTGGCTTAATATGATGCTGGTTCACAAGAAACCAAGGGACAAAGTTGGTGTATTTTTATCTTTAAGATGTTCTTTAATTCTTTCAATTAATTGACGTGAATGATAGCTGTGGATAGCTAATGATCTGCAGATGTCCTACTCCAGAATGCAAACAGGGAAACATGGCTTATCGGTTCTACCCAAAAAAAGATAGAGTTTATCTCCCTGGCTTTTCTCATAAACTCTGCTGTCTTTGTGAAATATCTCTGGCTCCATCTTCAGAGAAGTAATGTGTGTGCAGCCTTGAGAGCAAGGCAGATCTGAGAAGGAAAAGGCCTATTTATCAAAGCACTCTGAACCCAGCCTTCCTCATCAAGGCAGACCAGAGCCTCAACTGTCTCATTCTCAGAGAGACTTTATTTCCTAACCATGGCTTTAAATGTCATAATAATTCTTATAAGCTGATAATATATTTGTATCTAAGATAAATGCATAAATTCTTTGAAAAGAACTTCTATAGTGAGGGATATTTTTGAACACTGTACATTCTACCAGAGATTACTGGAATGCTTTAGAAATGGTAGAAAACAGCACAGCGGGCTATAATGACTAGATAGAAAGCTTAAGTATCTTAAGGTGGTCATTAATCATATTTGAAGGCCAAATCAGAAAGTATAGGAGTCCACTCCAATTCAGAACTACAAAACAGATGTATTCCCTGTATCCTACACAAGACATTGGGTCCTGAGGATACACCAACCTGCTGAATGGCTGCTGCAGTCCAGATAACAAGTAGCAGCTAGGAAGGCCAGGCTGGCTCACATAGGAATTGGATGTCAGTCGGTATTCTGTACAGATGTGACTTCTGAGCGATTCTGACTGACATCATGACAAGTTGCTGCATCCAGCCAATCCTGAAAATTGTATGAGCTTCTATCTCCAAGGTCAAAGAATCAAAGAGAATGCAAGTCTTGATTTTTCTCTTCCTTTCATGAGGCCCATGTTGAAACAGATTTAAACTGTTATGCTCACAATTATGGGGATAGCATGGCTTTTAGTAGTACCTCGTATAACAGTGCAGGAAATTTTTATAGGATATCTTTAAAAAGCCATCCCACAGCTTTTTAAAGATATACTATATCCTTGTGATTCAGCAGCCACTCACAAGCAAGAATGAAAGTGCCTGATACCTTCTACTTCCAATAACCAAAATTTGAATCTAAGTGAGTCAATACTTAAATTATTTAGAGTTTTCTACAAAAAAAATAATTGAAGCTCCTTAAGTATTTAGCAATGGTCCAGGAAATGTAATGGACCAAGTTCAGATCTAGCAGGCTATTAATTGAGTTCTTGATAAGGATTCAAATACAAAATGAAACAATGCTTCTGGATATCAGCCCCCACATACAACCCTACTTACCAGCAGGCAGGGAGGGGATGTTAACAGTCTATCTCTCTGTGTCATCTTATCTTTCAGTTTATGGAGAAAATCTTTTAAGGGATGGTGAGCTCTCTGAGAAAGCACAGGAGATAAGCTTTGCTTTTAATTCTTCAGCTGGATCATTATTTCTGAGAATGTCACCACCATAAAATGCCAATCACTGAACATAAGAAGAAAGAATTGTTCACAAGTTGTTTAGGTCACTTTTAGCTCAGATTTTTTTTAATCTATAATGCTGCCTTGAAAACATTCTATTTTAAAAATGTCTTTGCAGTCACAGAAGGCTGTAGACATGCCTGCTGCTGGCTGCTGCAAGGGGAAATACAAATTCTGGTAAACTGCTGCTTTCATCTGGTCTTTAAACAATGAGGCTACTTGGAAATACTCATAACAACTTGGGGAAATATAAGTCTTGTCCCCAAATTCAGAAGATAAATTTAGTTTATTGCCTAAATAAATCTGGTCATAGCCACTCAGATTCCCACAAAAAAGGCAAACCCAGTGTCAACCCAAACTTCGTGAATTTAGATGACAGAGCAAATGTCATGCCTCTCTGGTGAAGCCAAACCACCACTCACATCTGATTTCTCCTCCGTCCTCTGTGAGAAACAATTATTGTGCCTGACAATTTAAAACCATGACTGGGGTCAGGAAGGAAGAATCAATTAGATTTCACAGTGGCATCCTTCAGATTTCATGGGCTTTTGTTTTCCTGGACTAACTTACATCCCTTTGTAGCTGGATTCTCAACAAAGTTATCGTCAGTTGACAAAACACAACAAATAAGGGAAATTTCACAAGGCCCTGTCTGCATACAAAGTGCTACAGGCAATCAATGGTTGCCCAGAGGAGAATCAGTCTTCTCCAGGGATGAGCCCCTTGAGAGACTATTCAATTCCAATTTGTCAGCCCTTAACATATGCATATAAGAACAGTATTACATGAACTCTAAGATATGTGTGTTATAGTTTTGTATATAAGTATGTGTGTGTATATATGTACATATGTATGTGTATCAAAAATAATTAAAGAAGAAGATGTTATGAATTTGAGAGGGAGTGGGAAAAGATGGAAAGAGTTGTAAGTAGAGAGGGCTAAAAATGATAATAGAGTACCTGTGTATATAATTCTTTAAAAAATAAATTTAAAAATTATCCCTCTCTGCCCAATTTTACACACAGTCTACATACAGGTCCCACTGTAAGCACATCTTACTTTGATAATGCCATAACCTTCCATGGATGTTAAGAATCTCTCTGTTCTTCTCAATCGTCTGTGTCTTTCATATGGGAGAACGAAGTGATAGCTCAGGATAGCCCTTCTGTCATGCTTTCACTGGGACCATCCTGCAAAGCTAATGCTTCTTCCTCTCACACTTGCAATTGCAACTCTCACATGAGGATGCCCTGCGGGGATAGCAACAGGATGGAACAATTGCAGCTCCCACATCAGGATGCCCTGCTGGCATAGAAACAGGATGGAGCAAGAAACAGTGAAGATTAGGTGTGAGTAAGCTCATTACAGGAAAGGAAACAATACATTTAGTTCATAGAGTAGTCAAACTTACTGTTGGATTCTATAACGATTTGCTTTGTTTTATTTTCAATTATGTATATGAAAATATATACGCAGGTGTCTGCAGAGGCCAGAAGCATTGAATCTCCCTGGAGCTATAGTTACAAGTGGTTATGAACTACCTAACATGTGTGCTGGGATTTGTCTCCTGTCCTCTGCATGAATCTGTGCTGCTAACTGCTGAGTCATCTCTCCATTCTCTTATTTTAGTTTTGTTTTTCCCATAACTAGATTATAATATCCTTGAAATTGATGGCTGTATAAAATAGCATATATGGTTCTATGAGCACTCCAAACAAATATGTGATTTTGGCTGACTTTTTAATTCAATTTATTTCTCCCAAGAGATACTTCAATTTTTCAAACTTTCTTCAAAGGTTGTTCCAACACAGTGGTTTCTGGTATTAAAAATTCTCTCTCCTTGGAAATCATTTTAGGTGTCTATGGTATTTTGCCAGGCACCAATTTAATCTCTGTATCTGGGGGAAAGTTTCCAACACAATACCCAGATCCTAAAAGGGTCATATTTCCTACTTTATGTAAATTCTCATCCAACCATCATAACATACACAGAATACAAAGAAAGCAGTATCTCGAGTTATTTTGAAGGTCTGATCGGTTTGTCTTCAACGTAACTAGAAGCAAATCTATTCTAATTACAAATGGGCTAAAAACTGTCACTGTTCTGGGAAGCCAGGGTACTAATAAGAACTGACCTCATCTAGGCTCTAAAAATATAGGGCATTAGCCCATGGCAAAAGGTAAACCACTGTATAGGATCATGTCTTATACCCCAAAAGGGGCTCAGGCCTCTGTTCCAGTGATGACTGTCCTTGAAGACTTAAGTTTTCCAAAATTCCTCCATAGAAGATTCACTCAGATAACACGGATGAGTACTGAAGCACCTCCAGTGCAGTGGAAGGTTTGCCAATGTGGGAAATATGCCTATATATATATATATATATATATACACACACACACACAGGACTCTTCAAACCACATCTTTGTAGTAATTATTGTTGATGAGAATGCCTAGGAACTTGCTGTTATCAGCCTGGACTTTGCAATTCCTAACTTGGAAAACATTTGCCTTACATGTAGCAGAATTACAAGACATGACATCAAGGGTGCTCACCTAAAAGCCCCAGCTTGGCTCTAAAGTTAAGATAGCTAGGATGCTTACATACCATACATAACAACTTATCCTAATACCCTGAAGACTATTGACCAGGTCTAATAATCCTAGCCAGTGCACAGGAACCACCCTGTGATCTTCTTAGGTCCCTTAGTCACCTTTCCAGATGTGCATGCCTTCAGAAGCTGCCAAAAAGCAAGTATATACAGTGCTATAAAAACACTTTGAATTTCTCTCTTTGAGAAGCCCATACCTGTGGTGGCATTGTATTCCCCAAAATGTTGTGCACCCTAAAATACTCATCTGGGGTCATACAACAGAACAGCCACTAGATACAGAGGCTAGAAAATGGTGGCACTCATGCCTTTAATCCTAGCCTTCCAGAGGCAGAGATCCACCTGGATCTCTGAGTTCAAGGCCACACTGGAAACAGCTAGGCAAGGTGACTCACATGCTTTTAATCCCAGGAAGTAATGGCGGAAAGCAGAAAGATAAGGCGTGAAGACCAGAAACTAGAAGCTTTTAGCTGGTTAAGCTTTCAGGCTTTTGAGCAGCAGTTCAGCTGAGATTCATTCTGGATGAGAATCTAGAAGCTTCCAGTCTGCGGAAACAGGATCAGATGAGGAATTGGCGAGGTGAGGAAGCTGTGGCTTGTTCTGCTTCTCTGATCTTCCAGCATTCACCCCAATACCTGGCTCCAGGTTTGTTTCTACTAATAAGACTTCTTAAGATTCCTCCTACACATACCCATACTTTTAGGAGGGTCTTAACTTCTCTCCTGAGTGCTCCTTTCTATTGATCCCTATGCTTAAAATCTTTGTTTTAGGTAACTATTAATAACTCCATCTCTATTGATTTTTTTAAAATCTGCCCATTCTATTATTTGTAGCTGACGAAAGCCCTTTGTTGTATAATATGCATTTGGTTGTTTTTCTCGGTTTTGAAGGAAAGAAAACATGCTTGCAGTCAAAGGGTTACATGTAGACTAAATATAGATTCTATTTCATACATTTATATAGATAAACCCCTCTAGAATAATTCTAAGGTGTATTGATGTGTCTCCTACTCATTTCATGAAAATTAGACAATTCTGACTATAGCTAAGTGACACTTTCTCCACTGTGACACTATTGACATTTTAGGCCAGATAACTGTTATAGGTCTGCTGTGGCTTAAATGTGAAATATCCCTCCATGAGTTAAAACATATGTTTAAACAGGACAATTCCAGGCAGTGGTCACGCTTTGAAAAGGTGTGGAAGCTACAGGAGGAGGTGGAGCCTTGCCCGAGACATGAATGAGTGGAGACAGGCCTTGCGGTTTTACTTCCAGATCTTTCTTGGCTTCCTTACTGCGGATGACGCAGAGTGACAAGCTGCCTCAAAATGCTCCTGCCGCCATGCTGGCCCCTGGATGACTGACTTTATTCCCTGGAACTACAAAGCAAAATGAAGCTTGTCTCCTTGCCTCTTGTCAGGTATTGAATCACACAAAAAAAAGCAGCTAATTTGGGGGCTGAGCTTTTCATTTTTATATTTAGCTTTAGCATCCAACTACAGGATGCCAGCAGAACAACCCTGTTTGGGCTGAACAACCAAGGATGTATCCACAGATTGTCACATACACCCTAAGGAGAGATGATGGGCTACCCTGCCCGAGAATCATTGCTTTAGTGAAGAAAAAAAAAAAAGCTAATTGAACAGGGATGCCAAAAAAAAAAAAAAAAAAAAAACACAGATCCTAAAGGCTCTGATGCAATTGATATCCTGGCTTCCTCTTTCAAAAGTCAACAGAGAAATCTGAACATTATCACCTTCTGCTGTTTTGTTTTTGGACCATGATGTCCATCTACCCTTTAACATAATGGATTTGCATTAGAGACACTGGAGTTGACAGCAACAAGAAAACTAGGAAGAAATGGAGCCCAAGTCTTGCCTGCAGGTCTCCAAGCCAACAGTCGGAATCACCATTGTGTGTGCAGCCCCAGAGCCAAGGCTGTATCCTTCAAGTCTTATTGACTACTTTAGTTTTCATGGATTAACGTTCAGTCTCCCTTTTCAGTAACATTGAACTAAGAGCTGAAGAAGAAAGCAGTCTTTTCCTATAAGGATACCAGGAATTCTGCCTCTGCTTCCTGCTGAAGCAGCCATGCTGATCATCATAGTGTGTGGCCAGTCCTGATTGTTACATCCTAGAACCCAGCAGCAGCCCCTCAGGAAGAGGGGGCTGGGTTCTAGTGACTTGCAGCCCTTGATAGCTCTGAACAGTCTGAAGTTCATCAATGATGACTCACCACACTAATTAGAAACAGCAGCCCAGCCTGCTACCATCTGTGTGGGTAATGATGTTATGGGAAATGGGCAAAGAACTCAGGCCATGAGTGGGCTTATTAGTGATCATTAGCATATGTGCCTCGTGCTATGTACCTGCTTGGGCTCGACGTGGCCTCAGCCAGGGTTTCTTTCTCTACAGCTAGGACATCAAGAGACACACAGAATCCAGTCAGCCCTAAACCTAAGTAGGCACATGAGCTGCTCAACTATCTTTGCTCTGCCATTATACTTCAAACAGCTTTCACAAATCTTCCTCCTCATTTTATAAAAGTTCTTTAGGGAGCACAGTCCTTTCTTGCCCAGAGTGGCCTGTGTGGACCAACTAATTACCTTGGTCTTTCCCTGGAGCTCATCAGCCATATAGAGTCCCAGGGCCCACTCAGAGGATCCTGCCTGAACCTGCACTGCAAGGACTCAAGATCATGCTTAAATTAGAGGCATGACAATTTGGCTTAGAGACACACATTGTATCATCTTTAGTGGTCTGGATATTAACTCACAGTGTAAGTAGTTGTTATAGGTTAAATGCTTAACTATACTTGAAGACTTCTAAAAATTCACATCATAAAATCCTAATGCCTGATATCTGAGCTGTGACCTCATTAGGAATTAATTAAGATGAGGTCCCACTGGAGCACAGTGGATCCCTAATCCACAATGTCCAGAAAATGCGCTCGTATAGTGGAACACAGAGGAAGGACATCCCGTGACCTTGAAGATGGAATTCAGGAAGATGGTGCTACAGGCCAAGGAACACTCTTAATTACCAGGTAGTTCTCAAGACTTGGGGAGCGTGGAAAAAAGTTCTTCAAAGCCTCAGAAGAAACTTATTCCAACCATACCTTGATCTTGAATTCTCAGCCTTCAGGACTCCAAGAGATCAGCCTTTTGTACTTTGTTAAAGCAGTCAGCCTGTGGGTACTGACTCCATGAGTCTGAGAAAGTCAACACTTTCCATATATTATGAGAAGTGCTATTGCTCTATAAATTTAAGAAAAGGAATATGAAAAATCTACCCACCAACTGAAAACATAGAAGAGGAAAAGGAAAACTCAAGAACTTGTCTTCTGCTGTGTATGCTGACAGATGGTTTCCTGAACCTGAAGTGCCAGGTGGCTTCCTTTTGTGACATGTCATGGCTACCATCTAACAAGGCATTGCCTTCTGAGAACTCTTTTTGTGTTTGTCTTGCCTACATTTTCTAGACTCTCATAAAGATGTATTTTTCCTAAGCAGAATCAGGGATGGAGTGATCCCTACAAGAAGAATAAAACCCAAAATTTTCATTTCAGTGCTAGACAAAGTGCAAAGCCAGGTTATTCTGACATGTACGGCATGTTTAGGGAACATACAATGCCTCTCTCTGGGCAGGGGTTCTAGATCGCTCTTTCATGGTGGCTCTGGATCTAATCTGTTACTTATGTACTTTAAAAGATGAAAGCATTTTCCCATTTAAAACATATCAGTGATATTCCAGCATTGGACGGAAACTTTAGATACGTGAAAAATGAATTCTTACAGCAAATCTCATGCAGGTATCTTTCATCCATTATGACATGAGGCATTGAAGATTAGCAAAGATAAGCGAGTTGCCTAAGCTCTCTGAGCAAAAATCAAAACGTCTTTGCTCAGTTTTCCTTTCTCTCCCTGGAATGCCTAACAACCCTCTTAACATTTGTACATTCAAGTCTTGACACCATTTTTGTACAGAGAAGGCCTCCAATAAAACAGAGATCTGTGAAAATCAGAGGGTAAAAAGGCACCCAGTGGGTAAGATGACAGCCAGCAGCAGTTGCAGCTTTGGGTCACTTTAGCATATGACAGTGATACTTGGACAGGATGCATAGAGGAGGTCTTGCAGAATCTGTAGCAGCAAGGCTTCCAAGACAGGATCTTCCCTCTACCAGCCAGATGCACAAAGGGCACCATGGGTAGAGTGGAAAGTATAGTGGTACCCAAGCCTGCCAGTATCTTAACTCTTCTGCACCTCAGTTTCCTCCAGCATGAAATGGGCTACATTCTAGGATTTTTTTTAAGAGTGTCCAGTGATGTGCAGGCACTTAAATTGGTGGTTAAGGCCCACATCATCCCTTTCAGAGGCGTTTGGAGATCATACAAAACAGCTGTCCCTGTTTCTCTAGAGTTCTTCCAGGGAAGCCTGCCTATATGACAAGACCCCAGGAATGTCCCTGGGCCTGCAAGGTGATCCCTCAACAACTGTTATTGCAAGGCTGCATGTAGCCAATGCCAACAGCTCCTACTCTAGAGCTTCCCTCAATGGAAGAAAAAAAAAAAAGACTCGAAAACTTCTCCATCATAAACCCAATCTTTGACTGCCTCCTGTATATTATAATCTTGTATCCAGAAATCTCAAGGATCCAACTCCCTAAACACCCAGGCTCATTGGACTGTGCTGCCTTGGCTTCATTAAGCTCAGCCACAGGCTATACTTACATGGTTCTGTTTCCTGCATGTTGTTTCAAATGACCTAACAGTTGCCTTAAGATGTGATATGTTCCATAACCGAAATGTACAAAAGGAAGCGTGACTTATTACTATGCATATAAATTACTCCCAGTTCAATTTCCTGCCAGCAGCCTCTGTTGTAATAGAAAAAGGTCTTGAAAACCATTATAACTTTCTTTCCTACTTCATAGTCTAAAACTGGTTCTGGGAGGGAGCATGTACTGGTTTGAGGAGCCTTGGGTATGACATCCAGCAGGTAGAAACTGACACTGAACCTTGATAATGAAGAAACAAGAAGCATTTAGCTCCCGAGGCAGGAAAAAAACAATATAATTAGTGATGGACTCAAATCCAACCAATGTGGTAATGGATTTAAATCCAACCAAACACCTTTGAACAGTAGGAAATTAATTCTTTTACATCCCTGGTTCTCCAAGCATCTAAACAGTTTAGCCCTAAAAGTATCCAAGCATTGCCCTTACACTCCTGCCTTCTACAACAGAACTCAACATTTTAAAGAATTCACTCTTTTAAATGATATTTTCAATGCCGGTTTAGGACTATCCTGTTTATATATTCAGTTACATTTTTATGAAACTTGTTTTCCTAGCACAGAGACATAAACTATTGAGGCAGAAAGATACTTTTTGAGCAAAATGGCAAAAAAATAGCATGAATCAAAATCATGTTGAATGTTTGAGATCTTTTATCTATGGCACTTCAAAGAGCATTTTTCTTCTTAGGCTATATTTAAGTTTGTCAGCAGGGAAACTCTCATAATACTAGGTATCATTGGGTTTTCTGGGTAGTCAACAACTCCAGTGGGGCCAAAATTTACGTCCTGAGCCGAATCGCCATGTGATCAGCTGTTCCAAGCAGTCTTTCTCCAAGTCAGTGGAACCTTCTTAGCTTGTCACATTTAGACCCTGTCCCCAGGAAAGATGCTGGTTTTCCAGTATATTGGATCTTCCCTTCTGAGTTACTAAACTAGCTCAGAGAGGTGTCTCTATGGACAAACACCTGGTTGCCCTTCACACCTTTACTTGGGTACACATTGCCAGTCCTTTCACATAACAGGGTTAGATCTGTCTTCTTTATCTGCTTGCTAGGCCATAAGCAGGTACAAGGCCTTCCCTTGCCCGTATTTACCATTCTTACAGCTTTTTCTTCCCTTCCCTTCATCTTCATTCTCAGAATGTGGAGTGCTTTCTATACTTGATGGGTTTTACTGGTTTTTTTTTTCCTTCAATTGAAAATTTAAATTGTTATAAAATTACAGGTATGATATAGGCTAAAAGATACCTCCTCATTTTCTAACTTGCCAGATAAGCCTAAACATTACTACAAGGTACCTAGTGTCTGGAGGCCTGAGGCTGTCCACAGAGTGGGAGCTCTTGATGTGAGGCCCCAACATGAGCTTAACTTTGACGTTCTCTACATCAAGTGGAGACATTTGCATAGAGACTCTAGCCAACCCTCATTTCACTGAGATCTCTGGAACAACACATGAAATGATATAAGCAAAATTCAGTCTTGCAGATCATTCAATATCTAATATACTCTATAGACTGCATAAATGGAAACCCTCAAAATTACAAACACCAAAGGAATGGTTGCATGTGTGAAGTTCTGTGTGTGTGTGTTGGATACAGCATTCTACAGCATGAAGGGTAGACAGTGAATTAATTCTATAGGGAGTAGAGTGGGGTACATGGAATGAGTTAAAAAGTAGATTGGGAGGAGGGTAAAAATGCAGTTATGATGTACCCATATATGAAATTCTCAAAAAAATAAAATAAGTTAGTGTACAAAGCACTTCATATAAATCTTACAATAGTATAGTTTCTAAATTTGACTTAAAAATAATATTCATGTGAAAAACAAGTTGTAGCCATAAAACAATATCCAAGAGATAAGTTTGAAGCTTATAATTTCATGTGTTCTCTCTTCCTCTGAGAAAAACACCTTACAAACACAGTGCACATACTCTGACCAGAACTCTTCATCAAGTCATGTAATTAAGATTTAAACTTATATTTCTACACCGTTGTTTACAAGTCTGGAGACTGAGACCAGTGATTAATGTTTTGAGTTAATAGCTTGGAGGACAGAGACATCTGTCAGCTTTTAACAACAGCTTTCGAGACTAAAATGCTTTACCTGGGGACAATAACTAATGAATGCCACATTCATTCCTGTGCCTTTCTCCACCTGAACTATGTAGCTGCCTATGGGTATATGACATTTAATGTCAGCTCTGCCTCTCTCCTAAAAAAGAGAAAAAAAAAACCTCTAGGAAAGGGATATAACTCTGATTGTAGATTTGATATTTAACAATTACTTTGTATATCTCCAACAAATTAATTCATCAAATAAAATTCACTAATTCAATATCAAGTAACCCACTAATAAATTCATTAAGTCTATAAAACTATGTACACATAAGCACAACTTGCTCTAAGATATCATGAAGCACCTGAAAATATGATGCTTAAAAACATGAAATACCTGCTGATCTCTAAGGAATACAATCCAATTCTTGGTAAAATGCACCTGCCAACCCACCCTGTGCTCCTCCTGCTATTATTTTAGAACAGCTTCGAGAAAGTATCACAGTTGCTCTGTAGACAGAAAGCACAGATGGAGAATAGTAATGACATGTATCCAGGTCTGAGGTGTGACCGAAGAGCTAAAAGTTAGGGGTTCCCAATGAGGCAAGTCCAAACCTCTTCACCTAGCTGTATACCCCTGAATTAATGTGGATACATTTTGAATTTCATTTACCCCATCAATGAAATAGAGGGTAATAAAAAATACCAGGCTTTTGGAAGGACTAAATGTAGCATGAATCTTAAAGAGTCTTATTAATAAAATCAAGCCCAGAGCCAGGGATTGGGGTGAACACTGCAAGATCAGAGAAGCAGAACAAGCCACAGCCACTTCATCTCGCCAGTTCCTCAGCTGATTCTGTTTCCTGAGACTAGAAGCTTCTGAGTCCTCATCCAAATGGATCTCAGCTGAACTGCTTCTCGAAAGCCTGAAAGCTTAACCAGCCAAATGCTTCTAGTTTCTGGTCTTCACACCTTATATACCTTTCTGCTTTCTGGCATCACTCCCTGAGATTAAAGGCTCACTTTCTGGCATTAAAGGCATGAGTCACCATGCTTGGCTGTATCCTTCAACACAGAGATCCAGGTAGATCTCTGCCTCTGGAATGCTAGGATTAAAGGCATGTGCTACCACTGCCTATCCTCTATGTTTAATATTGTGGCTGTTCTGTTCTCTGACCCCAGATAAGTTTATTAGTGTGCACAATATTTTGGGGAACACAATACCACCACAACTAAATTAAGCACTGAGTGTGAAATTTCTCAGAAGTGTGTGTGTGTGTGTGTGTCTCTGTGTGTGTGTGTGTGTGTATACCAATGCATAGTGATTATTATATGTGACTCTTGGGTCCTCTGTGAAGAGATATAATGAGTATTAGACCACGTGTTGCAATGATCTATGTCCACTCTTCTCCAACTGTCTCTTCTCTCCTTCTGTGGAAGTTTCCACACTTATCAAATTCCTTCCCTGGGGCCTCTCTGATCACCAACTTGCCACACTTGACACAAATGTCCTGTCCTCCACACCATCTGATTTCCACAGGAGTATGGGCACACTCCTGAGCAAAAGTTTCATTTTTACATATAAATTGTTATAAAGCCACAGCTTCAGCAGATTCCCAATCAGAACAGAGTAGCATCCATCTCTGAGGTATTCATTGCCTTGAGGGAAACAACCACGGCCATCCTCATCTCCCAAAGACATTAAGTATTTTGTTTTTTGGGGACTGGCTAGCAACATAGCATGGCTTGGATGAAACTCTAGAAATAACACTTGCCTACATACACAAGGTCCTAGCTCTGGTCATCAGCATTGAAAAAGCAAAACAAAAACATTAAACTATCCACACTTTATTGCATAACTGTAATTTATATAGTTATAGGCGCTGAATAACAATTAACCAGAAGACCCACCTTTATACTTTATAGGTAGTTAGAAGATCAACTTTGATTCTGAAATCTCTTTACACCATTCTGAGCCATGTTCTGAAGACTTTGAAAATACTACATTTCTGTTTTACCATTGTCCAGTGCTAAACACAGGATCACTTGTCATGTGATAATGAACTTGAGCTGAAATGTAAATCAGTCATCCTTTCTTTGTTAATTAAGTGTGCTGTGGATATCACTCTATATAAATAAAACACTGATGGCCAGTGACCAGGCAGGAAGTATAGGCGGGACAAAGAGAGAGGAGAATTGGGAAAACAGGAAGAAGGGAAGGGACACTGCAGCCACCGCCAGGACAAGCAGCATGTAGAGACTCTGGTAAGCCACCAGCCACGTGGCAAGGTATAGATTTATAAAAATGGGTTAATTTAAGATAAAAAAAAAAAACAGTTAGCAAGAAGCCTGCCATGGCCATACAGTTTATAAGTGATATAAGCGTCTGAGTGATTATTTTATAAGTGGATTGTGGGACTGCGGGGCTTGGGGAACCTGGAGAGAAGCCCTCCAGCTACATAAGTGTTAATGATATTTTTATATTAAGTTAAACAAAATAATGATTTAGTTAAGGAAAACAGGTTATAGCTAGTTCCTTGTGGCCTTGCAGGCAGGTAATAGTCAACCATCAAAGCTCATGCTAAATGTCAGTACCTTACAAATGATGCTTCCCTCACCATTTACCTCAGAAATACTCCATGGTAACCCAAAGCACTGGTGCTACCATGACCATTTTTTTCTCCTTGCCATGCATTCACACATAAATATGCACACTAAAATCCCAATAAACATTTCTAAAAATCTGTAGCCCCAAGGAGCATTCAGAAACTTACTGAGCACAAGACTTTAGGACCTCAGCCACTTACATTCAATAGGAATGTTATAGGGTTCAGCAATTTGAATCCTTAACAAGGACACCAACTAATTCTCATGCACCTAATCTTTGATAAACACTGCCCTATCAGGTTATTCTGTATGAATAAAGGGACCTCTGATGATTCACTGAAAGAGATGTTTCCTCTATTACATACAGAACAGCAGAGGGAATCCTTATTGAGTAATAAATAATCCAACCCACATGCTAAGGACAGGGTGAATATTACCAGCTTCTTGGGGATTCTAAGAGGAAAAATATACCATATGTTATATTATTTTTCTTTTATTGTTAAGCACAATCTTCACTGAGGTAGGTTGTTACTACTCATTTCCACTATGACACATTTTTCTGTAATAATGAGTTACCCTGATTCCTTTTTCTATGAGCAATGACTTGCCATTAAAACATGTTTGCTTTTGCCAAACATTGTTTACATTATATCATTTTTATGCTTTCCTATTCTATGCATAGGAAATTTTCCTATCCAGTAAGATCGGATGATTTTTTGGTCTATAATTGCATCATGTCATCTTTCTATTTCCTCCCTCCAAGCTCTCCCATAAACCCCTCCTTGATCCCTTTCAAACTCATAGCCTATTTTTCCATTAATTGTTACATATATACATGCAACCTGCTCAATCTGTATAATGTCATGTATGTTGTAATGTTGTCATACATGTTATATATAATGTAATGCATGTATGTTTTCAGGGCTGATCATTTGGTATTGAATAACCAATTGGTGTGTTCTTCCCTGCAGACTATTTCTCATGCTCAGATCTCACAATTGCAGGCACCTGAATTATAGTATTTACTTTTTATATCAATTCCCTTGGAAATAAGCAACCCTGTGAATGCATGTCAATGACTTTGAGAATTTTTTTTTTTTTTTTTTTTTGGTTTTTCGACACAGGGTTTCTCTATGTAGTTTTTTGGTGCCTTTCCTGGCTCTCACTTGTAGATCAGGCTGGCCTCGAACTCACAGAGATTCACCTGCCTCTGCCTCCCGAGTGCTGGGATTAAAGGCGTGTGCCACCACCACCCGGCTCGACTTTGAGAATTTTAATCCTTAATTTTTGAGTGTGATGCCCTGGGACAAACCAAAAGCTGCTTTGAACACAGATTAAAAAACATCACTGCTATCAGTGAACAAACTAAAATTAAAAAAGAAAAAAGAAGAGAAATGTCTCATGTTACTACACTGTAAATAGTCCACATATTACAATTTGTATTTGAAGATGAAAATGTTTGAAGACCTTTTTAGCATGGTTAAGAGAAAGTAAACAATAAAAAGCATTGTATAAAAACCTGTTTCATTTCATAAAGAAGATATTTTCTTGTAATGACTTCTGACAAAATTAACTAATGTCTCAGCTAGTGCATTAAGAAATAATGTGCTTCTCACCATGATCCTTTCTAACCAGGCTAAGATTCTCCATGTGGCTTATCCTGCAGGGAGATAATTTACTGGCTGAAAGATGTGTGCAGCTCTATTTTTCTTCTTTTCCTAATAATTAAATTTTTTTTATTCCTTCACACACAAAAAAATCAATGGTACTTCTTATTACATTTAATCTTAAAAAGAAAAAAGGACAAATCCTTTTACTGCCAGATCCCAGTACAATAGTTCTCAATATTTTCTTCAGTCTTTGTTAGCAGCCCATTGCCACACTCAAAGAGTACTAAATGGCTCAATAGCAATATGTTCCTTTCAGATCCTGAGTAGGACAGCAGAGGCAGATGCTAGAAAACAAGATTCAAGACTATTTCCTATACCACTCTAGGGCAGGGTGATCTGTCAAAGGTATTTCAAAGTAGGGAAAATTGACAGTTCAATTTCACAACAAAATCCTTCAGGGAAGCTGATTAAATGACAAGAAATACAGCCTGCTTTGTTCTGTGGTAACCAACGTGCAGTGAGCCTTTTATAATAACTTTGAAATTATTTTAAAGCTGGGCATATTGAAAGAGTGTGGGGACTTGGTTTTCACCAGTTAATTGATAATTATGCCAAGTTGAATTCTGGGGTCTTGGCCTCTTCTAGGACCTTTCCAGTTTGCTGGCATTGCTTCTGCAGTCCTGAGATGAAGCAAGTTAAACAAAGCCTCAGTAGAAGAAGTGAAGGAACAGTCTACAAAGAGAGCAGAGACCCAGACAACAGGTGCTTTCTGGAAATATGAGTGCACAGCAAATATCCAACAAGGGCTGGGTCAGCTGCTACAAAGGGGTCTCAGAGCCCTCCTCCAGGTCATTTTGGAGCTTGGTTCAAGTATAGTGATATCTTGGACTGGCTTAAAGCCCAAGAAGGATGGCCAGAATCATGCAGTATCTATATCAGATCTGAGAGAGGGAGAGAGGAGGGAGGAGAAGGAGGAAGAGGAGGAGGAGGGGAGGAAGAGGAAGAGGATGAAGGAGGAGTTTGAGAGTCAGGAACTACTCACTACTGTCATCTTCTAGTCAGCATAGAATCAAGGATCATGAACCCTCACAGAAGTTAGTTTGAAAAGAAGACAGAAAGACACCACAGTTCTAAACACTAATCAGTTAATGAAACAGGTTTTACAATTGTAGAGCCCTTCATCTCTGTGAGTGGGGAAGTCTCTTCTTCCCTGAAGTTAGGAGAAATTACTAACTATACAGTCATGATTCTGTTCCAGGACTGTGTCAGGTTTCACATATGAAAAGTCCATTTTAAGATCTTTTATCAGGCCTCCTGCCAGATTACTCTCCTCAAACATTAAAAGAAAGAAGATTGAAATGTGGCATGCTTTGAAGAAGGAAGAGTTGGTAGTGAACAGCAAAGAAAGAGATGATTCCTAGCTTAGGTCCCATGGAACAAGACCACTTTTGCATGACTTCTTTTTAAACTAAAAATAATAATTCTTTTTTCTCTCCTCATTGCAAAAAAAGTAATAAATATTCATAAGGAATAAGGAAACTTAGGAAATCTAAAAATGACAGAAGTTCACATTTGTACCACTTTGATAATAGCAGATATACTTTATTACTTATTCTTTATGGACCCTTATCTTTGAAAGAAGCATGTATATATATGCACCTATCTGGGTCTCACAAGAATGGGGGAAAGAAGTTTTTTTCTATGGGGAAAAATCAAGACAAAGTTTGAAAGAATGAAATACAGCTCGGGAGAACTCTCAGAAGCAAGAACAGCTGGCATGACCTCTGGCAGGGGCTGGTATCTGGCAGTGTCTGTTGTCATTTTGTGATAAATTAACTCCTGCACTACTTCGATTATCTACTTCTCTTCAGCAGAGGATATTCCACATACATTACACCCTGATAAACTTTTTAGCTGAGTTCAAGTGGAAGCAACTTTTCCATCATGGGAAACACGGTTACAGAGAGAAGATGGGAAAGGCAGTAGGAAAGAATAAAGAACAAAAAAGAAGTCCATTTTGAGAAACAGCCTCTGAAGTCCATTGATTTGGGGAAATTACTGAGGCTCCTTTCTCTCTGCAAGACGTTGCTCAACATGGAGATATAAATAGCAGGGTTTCATTGGAATGGTATAGAATCTAGGGAGAAAATAGTTCCAAGATATCTCACACATTCTCAAATTTTTTATCTTGTGTCCTATTCTAACAAGTCCAGCAAGCAGGCATAACTGAGTTTGCTTTTCAAACTTCAGAGGCTTGTACGTTCTAAATCAGTTCTCCACAATTAAGCTACATTCCAGTCCCCCAAAAGCCTTGCTTCACTGCAACACAGTGTGAATCTTGGCTATAAGTTAAGAGAATTCAATGTCTTCTCTAAATGCAGTTTCCTGCTGATAAAATGAGATATCCACAGCCCACTTACACTGTGGTTAAGCAAGTCTGTAAATCAGGGGCACCAGGGACTAAGTTCAATGACTGGACTAGAGTTAGAAACTCACAAATATGACTTGCCATCCTTCCTATCAGCAAGGAACACACAAGGCTGTTCTAACACCTGGTTGTCTCCCACCATGCTCTCATAACCACCACTTCTCACATTGTAGATTCCTGCTGTACAATTTCTAAGTTTGTGTCTTTCCCCCTTTAGAATAGATGTGCAATGTCAGGTGGTAATACCATAATTTCCTTCTTTGACACTCCGGTGAAAGGCAGTTTACACAAAACTTCAAGACATACCAGGCACTCCCTGGGCTGTCTTTCTGCTCACTTCCATATTCCACTCTTACATGGTGATACACAGACAAGCTGCAACAAGTTCAGGAGAATCTTACAGTTAGAGGAACCTCCAGCTGTGTTACCTGTGAAGGAGTCACAGGATTTGTGCTTACAAACCAAAAACAAATGTGCTGCAGGGGACTTCACTATTGCAGTCTTCAAGGAGCTGATTCCACAATATTCACTGTTTATTAATTTCTTTTGTTGTCCCAATAGCTCTGTCCTTTAAAAGTGCATTGTGAGTTTGCAGGAAGACTCTGAAAATCACTTTCTAACCTGCACGCCCAAAGAGGTACAGTCGATGTCTAAGCAAGAGCCAGAAGGATTTGAAATTGAAAGTGCATGCCCAGAAATCCATGGGAGTTCTATGAAGGAACTTGAATTGTCTGAACAACTGCTGCCTGCCTGTGACAGGAATTGCAAATGAGATAAAATAAATAGCATGTCATGTTGCTTTTCAGCCACACTTTCTCTGAATTTTTTCATGACCTCAAAATGAACAAGACAAGCCAATGTATAAAAATTATGTAAAAGAAATGGTGTTGGATTCTTATGAACAGATTGCATAAATTCAGAATATAAATGATTGCAAAATGAGGATTTATTAGATTGCCTCACATGGCCAAATGCTGGATTATCCCATAACGATATTCTGCAGGATGGGGAGCTTGGGAAATAACACATGTTCAGTCCAAGAAACTGGAAGAAAACATCCAGCTTTAGAACTTGTTCAAGATGAAGGAATCTGGGGTCCGAACCCATGGGCAATGACAACAGAAAAAAATATTTTAGGGAATACTAAAGAAGTCTTTACTGTGCACATGTGACCTTTCTTCCACTTTTTGGTCCATCCTTTTGGATAGCCCCACCAACATAGTGGGAGGTCTTCCCCATACAATTAACTGACACACATCACAGTTTCTGAAAATAGCATCATGATGCATAGAGAAGGATGCTTTACTGGTTGCATGATCAGTTCTTTTTTCTCCTTAGACCTCCAGTTTCTTGGGCTGAACATCCTCTACTTCCCAAGCTCCCAGCCTGCAGACAGCAATGTGGGACAACACAGCCTTTAGTGATAAGAGGTAAACTGATAGGAAGGATGGGAATTCATGTTTGTGAGTTTCCAACTGTGGGCCAAATCATTGACCTGAGTCCCTGGTGCCTGACACTTACTTCATCCCAGTATAAGGCAGCTATAGCCATCCTATTTTCCTTAAGAAGTATCTACTTTAGAGAAGACAACAAATTCATCTAAGGTTATAGCTCAGATTCACATTATCCAATCAACTTAGCAACCAACATTACCCACCCATCTCAATTTGAGCTGTATTATCCCCTGGGTTAGGCACTGGAGAACATATTTATACTTAGTACAAAATAGAATCAGCAATGGTAAAGTATGGTGATATTTCATTTGTACTGAAATGTGATTTTATTTGTATGTTAATAAATAAAGTTGCCTGGGGGTCAAAGCTAATAGCAAGCCATAGCAGAGCTGGGCATTCGTGGTGCACGCCTTTAATCCCAGAACTTGGTAGGCAGAGATAGTTAGATCGCTGTGTGTTCAACAATACAGCCAGCATTAGAGACGCACACCTTTAATCTCAATACCATAGAAGACCTGGAGGGCTGTACAACAGACGGTGACAGTCATGTGGTTGGTTTTACAACCAATGAGAAGGCAGAACAGAAAGTCTATATAAAGACAAACACACAGGAAGTAGGCCTCTTTTTTCGGAGAGGTCTCTTGGCTAGCTGCAGCAGATGGGTAAGGCTCTTAGCTCTGATCTCTTGGCTTTCTTCTTTGCATTGGTTCTGTGTTTCTTATTTAATAAGATGCTTGGTTACATCTACAGTAAAGGATAGGCTATGTTACTGGAGTAGGCACCAAGATCATCATGGATACACAAAAACAGAGGCAAACTAAGAGGAGTATAGGTAACACACAGTGATCTCACAGTTCCTGAGGCATTCTTTCACAGGTAAGTAGTTACATAATTCTAAAGACAGCATCATGAAGGAGGGAGCCTCAGTGGAGAAAAGTTCAACCAAGTGGCAAGAAAGAAACATGGAAGTGCTAGGAAATTTCATATATTCTGATCTTAGGGCATACTCAGGCCACATTGCCACACATATAGGATGATTTGGGACTTTACCTATTACTGCCATATATTACCAAAGCATGGGGACAGGTTCTAAGAAATGCATGGTTAGGTAACTTACCCATTGTAAAAATCTAATAAAGTATACTTACACAAACCTATGTGACTTAGCCTACTATATATGTAGCCTAGATGATATAGAACTATCAAATGGGCAGTACTGTGTTGCCTAAAGCATCATTATGCAACAACCTACCATTGAATTTCCACCCCATTGTCATCAGGAATCATATATCAGAAAGTCTGATTGATGTGTGAAGTTGAAATAAGACACTGACCTCCCTCCCAATGCCTTGGTCATTAGAACTTAGGGCAAGAAGGGACATTTTGACATGCATATGCTTGACCTTCAAAAATGCATCTTCCACTGGGGAAAAAGAAAAAACAAGCAAACTTCTCCTAAGATCCTACATTCTTCTCATACCCAACCCCATCTTATACTGGAGACTTTGAAACAACAGGACACCAGGAAAACAGGGCTACAGAAGGCATGTAGCCAGCCCAGTTACCCAGTTATAAGAGAAAAGGTAAGTGGAGTCGTTTTCTCCTTTCCTGTTGCTAACAAAAGCACCTGAAAGAAGGAAGGTTTTAGCTCAAAGTTTTAGGTATAGTCCACCAAGACAGGGATGTCAAGAGAGTGGAAACTCAGAGCAACTAGTTGCATCGCATGCACAATAAAAAGCAGAGGAATGAATGCACATTGGTATTCAACTTGCTTCCTCCATCTTAAATAGTGAAAGAGCCCAGGCCTACAGAATAGTTCTATTCACAGTCAAGATTGGACTTCCCACAAGAGGGAATCAAAAGAATCCCCAGCAGACATTCCCAGAAGCCCATTTTCCAGGTAATTCTAGATTCTGGCAAATTGACAATTCACACTAATCATCTCAATCTGTAATTCATTTTATTCTAATTACCAAGGCTTGATCTAGCTCTTTCCTATCTGTAAGTTCTACACACTCTGGATAGTTCTTTGTGTAGAGTCCTCTGCCCATTCTAAAATGCACACCAAGCCCATCCAAAGAAAGTAAGAGAAGTTTAGCTTTTATTCCCTACTGAAATACTGTTTAAATTATCAACAGTTAAAGAGTTTTCAAAATAGCTCCACACCTCCCACACTGAGAAAGATAAAACAGGCCCAGGGATCTCCTCCAGCCTGGTGTTCCTAGAATCATTGCTCCACTGGGAAGGCTTAGACATCCCCAACATTGGCTCTGGTCCCCAGAACTTTCCTCTGCTTTCCATGGGCATTCTGTCTTCTAAAAACAAGAACAGATGAAGGAAACTGGGAAAAGGCAGAACCCAAGACCATTGTGTCACAGGCTTCCGGTCTGCCTTTACAGGCTGTCACCAAAGCCCACCACCTGGGCCTTACCCTGTCACCAGGCCTCTCAGAGGAAGGCAAGGGCTATTTCTCACCACGTGTATTGTTTGCATAGTACCAATTGCCTGTGACCCATGGCCTGTGTCCAGTTCTTTGTCCTGGTTCTCATACTGCACAATGAATATATCATCCCATTAGCCACAGCTTAAAGTCCATTTCACTATCGTCATCCATGTAGGGCTTAATGGTGTTTACTGAGGCTTTCACAGACTCCTTTGTAACATGTAGCCGGAGTCAGCCTAGCAACTGCAGCTAACAGATTGGGAGCCTAACCATGCCAGTGCAGAAATCACCAGCTTACAGTATCCCTGGGCACCAGGGGGTGTTCTCTGAAAAATCAAAAGGGCCTAAGAAAAGAAAATAAATGGTTAGCTACGAAGATGGACAAAGGAAATAACAAGCAGCATACTGAGAGCCCTATACTTCTTAGCAGCCTTTAGTGAGAGGGAGGGAAAGAGAAGGTGAGGTGGCCATTTGTCAGATCATGCCGTGGGAGTTGATGTCAGGAAAGATGCCTTAGCACTTGGTAATAGCCTCCCACGAGGACTTAGTATGACTCAAAGATGCCTAAGCAGGGCTGCTGGGTGGAACCAAAATGCTCAACCTAGCCACTTCAGTGATCATGCAAGCCACCTTCTCCTGAGCTCCTGTCTGCTCTCACCTACTTGCCCAGGCCTTTCAGCCATGGAGAGCTGGCCCCTCCCCATCGCCTTCAGCAAACACATTTGTGCATGAGGTTCCTAGAATATTTACTTTCACTTAAGTAGGAACTCAAACTGGTTGCACTTCTTGCCCAACAGTTACTTTCTGCTCTCTGGTAACCTCTCTATAAGCAGAATGGAAGGACACCTTCCCTACCGGTGGTAATTTCAAAAAGAAGCCAGCATCAACCAGGGCTGCACTGCAACCGCGTGTATGTAAAGGCTAGAAAAGAGTCTTCCACGAGTTGTCTGCTTGCCTGGACCCCCATACCAGGTCAGTAGAATTCTTCTAGCAAACCAAAGCCCATATTTCGTGAACTTTGTCGGCTTACTCATGCCACAACTCAGTTATTTTCTGCTCGGTTCCTCGTCCTGCCCAACTTTAAGAAAAGTACCACATCTTGAAAATTGAGTTAAGTGTATTTTCTCACTAGGTCAAGATGATGTTTGGTTTTCAAAGTCTTCATGGGAAAGCTACTGCCCAGCAAAAAGTGCTGCCAGGAGCAGTTTCTGTGCACATAGGCTAGGCTGGCTCAACCTTGATTTGCTACTGTCTTTCAAACGCTTTGAACCCCTCCCCAACCTCTGCCCCCATGTCCCAGAACAGAGGGACACTCCTGAGAGGAGGCTGGCATATGGCCCCTAAGTCACTGGAGTCACCATCATGCTATAGAAGATGGCTTTCATTGCCTTGTCTGCGTCTTCTGGTCTCCCTGTCTGGTTCCTTTGTTGGGATTCTTCATGTTTAGTTATTGCTAAAGTTGGACCTAACGCACTCACTGCTAAGCTTTCTGTATTTGTCCTGAGAGCACAGCCAGGCATCTCAAAGTGAACTCAGGTGCACTGAATCCGCCCCTGGCTTCAGTTCCTTGCTGAAGCACAGAGTAGCAAGACCTTCCGGACCCACGCCCATCCTCTCTCATTTTGCATCATCATAGTACTGGAAGCACAATTTTTTCTGCTCTTGCTTTTACAGGCTGTACCTGCTTCTACCACACCCAGAACTCCTGTTTGGTCTGGCAGAGCTCTGATATTGAGAGGTCAGAACCAGTCCTGACTCTCGGGAGGTAGTGAAACCCTGGAGATCCAGAGAGGAAAATTCATTACATCCCTTTCTTGGGTCCAAGCTGGAGCAGCCAGCAGGGAGCAGGACGAGTCCACACTGCCACCTAGAGGCGATACTCCCTAAAGACAGTTGAATATGGCCCTGCCTGTTATCCTCATGCTTGCTTGTTGAGATAGAAGCTTCAACCCAAGGACACTGGCCTGGAGACTGGCCAGGAGGGACTGCCATGAAGAGAAGATACAGAAACTTGTGTGCTAAATTCAAGTCACTTCAGAGCACAGGAGAGGTAAAGACAGAGGCTAGGACTCTTTAGGGGATCTAGAAGAAAGAGGTCCTTGCATGTAGATGTGTAAGTGCACACGAAAGATCTTAAAGGGTAGGGAATCATAATCTGGGTCTGACTTAAATGCAAGTAAACACAGACAATTAAAATTATCTATGACTTTATATTCTTCTGCAGTGTTTGAAAGTGCTTCTATCGAAGCCTTCTATAAAGTATAGGCATAGAATGCTTTATGTGATGAATGAAGCCACTTAGCTGTCTTAAACCCAGGGAAGCTCACCATACATCAGCAGAGCTGATCCCCCATGCACAGCAGAAGTTTGGAGTTTCACCTGGCTTCCTTAAGACGGGTTGGTCTGAAAGTGGAGCGGGGGCGCTGTTCAGCAGTGCTTCCCTACACCCTACAACAATTCCCTACCCCCACGCCCATTGCCCCCACACTGCAGCCAGATTACTGTGGACCAGTAAAATCAACAACATTGGCTTTGTCTGTGAATCAGCATTCTCAGCTTTCCTGAAGGGACAGTGGGTCCCTGATCCATTTGGTGACCCCAGGGTGGCTGAAGGGTCAGATAGAATCATCTGTAGGCTCACAACTCCTATGCCAGGGGTGATTGTGACTATTGCCAGTTAAGTCAGCCAGGGATGTTGCTGGAAACAGCTATCCATGATCTCTTCTGTGCCTGTGTGGCCTCAGATAAATCACAATAGGGCAGCCCAGCTTCCAAGGCTGAATATCCAAACAGAGACAGAATCAAAGGAAGACACAGACTGACAGACCAACACCTCAAAAAATGGAGATGCAACACATGCATGGGCACATGTACAAACACACACACACACACACACACACACACACACACACACACACACAGGTTGGGGGGCAGAATTGACACAAGATGCAGACAGAAACAGAGAACAAGGACACAAGCCAGATAAAACTGAGACCCTCTCATGACCCAACCTTGGAGGACATTTCTTGGTCTCAGGCCTATTCAGGTGCAGGGAAAATCAGTTCTTATTCTTGAGGAGCAAAAGGGAAGTTTCTGGAAGAACATATGATCTCAAAATACTGCCTAAGCCACTTTAGGAAAGCACCATTTTCATAGTCTGCCATTTGATTAATCAGTTCCCATTATAAGTGCTAAGTGGATTTTGGTAATATCCAGTGAAAAGAGTCTAGAAAAAGTGGTTTTCTCTGCTAAAGAGCACAAATGAAAAATAATAACTATTTGGTAAAGAAAAAAATCCATAGTTCTATTTCAGTGTTTTTCTCAGAAATCCACTCTCATTGCCTATTAGCTGATTCTACACTGTGCTTAATTCATGCTGAATCTTACATTCATCTTCTTTTCCTGAGTTATTCCATATCTAACTCATTCCCTCCTATCTCTAATATCCTGTGAGAACAGATGCTGTCTGAAAGATTTCTGGAAAAAAAAAAAAAAACTAGATTCCAGATTATGTGAGAACTGGGCTCCTTAAAATCTCTTGAGTATTCCAAATCTCCATACATTCAAATTCCCTGAACCAATCCTGGTCTTGATTACACTCAATTATTTTCTTGAGTTCAGAGAGACAGTGGAGATTTTAGAGTGATTCCTTGTAACTATTCCTTGTAAGCTACCCCTATAAGGACTGAACATCACTTCTACCCTGTCCTCTGCTTTCTGTACCTCCAACTTTGCAACCATCAGCCACTAAGCATCAAGTGAATGACAAGTTAAAATGTTGTCAATTTTCTTTTGCATTAGTGTCACATGGTAAAAAAAACTAAAAATAGTCATGGAAATAAGCAGTGGACTTTAAATCTCACTTCTGCCCTTGAGCCCCAATCACTCACAGAGATCTTTGGTAATAAACATGTGAAGAAGCCGCACTGTTTTACCTATGTTCTTGCTTCATGGTCAGTATTTTAACAGCAAATCGTCCATACGCTTTTCTGTGAGTCTCTGGAGAGCTTCTATACTTCTTTCAGTGTCTTCTCAGAATTCCACTGTATTGATGATGTAGCCAGTCAGTCCCTTATGCTGGGCAATTTGTTTGTTTTCATTCCCTAGAACACATAGGACGTAGCCACACTGGACAACTTTTCCATGAGGGATGGCATCAGTTTGAATGGCAACACGTTTCTAGTTCATCAGTGTGACTTCAGGGGGCACAGAGGCAAGAGGCAGGTCTGCAAAGGTGTGCTGCTGCAAAGGTGTGCTGCTTTACTCATGCTGCATGATGTGTGCACGCTCCTGCAGCTGTGCTGCACAGAAGGAAGAACGTCATGGCTACTGATGGAAACTCCACTCTGGTTTGCAAGATTGAGGAGCTGTCAATCTTTTGGTGATCCATTTGCAAAGAAGTCTTGTTACATATACTAATTCAGTCTTCATGGCATGTGTTTTGAATGTCACAGTCTTGATGCCTGCCATGAGGTAGAGTCTAGACTCACTAATAACTACAGGTTCTATAGAATTGTATCTGTTTCCTTTACTAGAAAGGCATGGAAAGGTAAAAAACGATATCACCTCTCAGATATGGCTCTGTAAAAGCTGAAATCCTGAAGTTCACAATGCCCATGCTTTAGAATGAGGGCTGGAATAGGAAAGAACTACGTCTTTAAGTCTTCTGTGGTACAAATGACCTCTTCCTTGTCCCAAGTTTGGAATTAGAAAAGATTGATTATTCATGATGTAATGACTCAGCACTACATATTCCTGAGATAGGCATTATCAAGAGTACAGCAACTTGGCCATCCTTATTGACATTTGATTCTGAAGTAGATCTTAGATATAGATCCTAAGATATTGTCTAAGGCCACCCAATTATAAGGAAGTTGGAAGACAATCGAGCTCACAAAAGCTGTTACTTTGTTGAGCACACATTTTAAAAGCATGTATTCAAACCTATGGGCTAGCCAGTAATCTCAAGTTCTTATCAGGCCCACAGCCCCCAAGGAATCTAAACAGATACTCCCCACAGGTAAACCATGAAGGATGAGCAATAAGAGGAGTTTGTCTCTTGCTCTTCTATGCTTCTCTGGGCTCTTGAGTTAGCTGAAGGCTTCAGGTATATCTGGAAATGAACTGGGTTATGAGCCTTCAGTGCAAATGAGTGACCTTGGTGAGTTAAATATATGAAGAACACAGTGAGCTCTTGGTTTCTTAAATAGAGACAACTGCACTTACCTGTAAAAATGGCTAGCAGATTTGAGATGATGGAAGTGAAAGGCCTGCCATAACAACAGAAGGAAATATACCTCAGTTCTTGTCTCTCATCCTCACCCCTAGCAACTTCCAACATGCTTCATGTCTCTCCTCAGTCCCCAAATCATCTACCTGCTACTACGTAGCCCTGTCAGGTGGCCTGAGAAGATGATGGACTCACCATAAAGAAATATGTTTGAAATAAAAAAGCTGCATGGTTGGCACAGGAGACCACTTCCTAAATATAACACCAGCAGAACAGACACTGAAAGCAACAATTAATAAATGGGAACTCCTGAAACTGAGAAGCTTCTATAAGGCAAAGGATAGAGTAAATAAGACAAAACAGCAGCCTCCAGAATGGGAAAAGATCTTCACCAACCCCACATCTGACAGAGGGCTGATCTCCAAAATATATAAAGAACTCAAGAAACTAGACATGAAAATACCAAGCAATCCAATTAAAGAATGGGATACGGAGCTAAGCAGAAAATTACCAACAGAAGAATCTCAAATGGCTGAAAGCCATTAAAGTAACTGCTCAACAGCCTTAGTTATCAGGGAAATACAACTCAAAATGACTCTGAGATACCAGCTTACACCTGTCAGAATAGCTAAGATCCAAAACACTGATAGCAGCTTGTATTGGAGAGGATGTGGAACAAGAGGAACACTCCTCCACTGTTGGTAGGAGTGCAAACTTGTACAGTCACTTTGGAAATCAGTATGGAAGTTTTTCAGAAAATTGAGAATTAATCTACCTCAAGGCCCAATTATACCACTCTTGGGCACATACCCAAAAAATGCTCAATCATACTACAAGGACACTTGCCCAACTCTATGTTCATAGAAGCATTATTCATAACAGCCAGAACCTGGAAACAACCTAGATGCCCCTCAACCAAAGAATGGATAAAGAAAATGTGGTACATCTACACAATGGAGTACATCAGTAAAAAAACAATGACAACATGAAATTTGCAGGCAAATGGATAGAACTAGAAAATATCATCCTGAGTGAGGTAACCCAGACTCAGAAAGACAAACATGATATGTACTCACTCATAAGTGGACACTAGATGTAAAGCAAAGGATAACCAGACTACAACCCACAGCTCCAGAGAAGTTAGTTAACAAGGAGGATCCTAAAAGGGACATATGGATCACCCTGGGAAAGGGAAATAGATGAGATATCCTGACTAAACTGGGGGTGAGGGGGGCAATAGAGGATATGAGATAGGGAAAGAGGACCTAAGGGAATGGGATGGTTGAGCTGGAAGAGGGACAGAGTGGGAGAGCAATGAAAGAGATATCTTGATAGAGGAAGGCATCATGGGGATAGGGAGAAACCTGATAAGGAAGTTCCCAGTAATCCATAAGGATGACCCCAGCTTAGATTACTAGCAATAGTGGAGAGGGTACCTGAGGTGACTTACCCCAGTAATCAGATTGATGAATACCCTAAGTGTCATCACAGAGCCTTTATCCAGTAACTGATGCAGATGCAGAGATCCACAGCCAAGTACCAGGCCTAGCTCCAGGAATCCAGTCAAAGAGAAGGAAGAAGAATTCTATGAGCAAGGGGCATCAAATATGATGGGGAAACCTACAGAGACAACCAAACCAAACTAGGGAGAACTCATGAACTTTAGACCAACAGCTGTGGAGCCTCCATGGGACTGGACTAAGCCCTCTGAATAAGCAAGACAGTTGTGTAATTGGTCTGCTTAAGGGATCCCCTGGCAGTAGGATCAGGATCTAACCCTGGTGCATGAGCTGTCTTTTTGGAGCCCACTACCTATGGTGAAACACCTTGCACAGCCTTGATGCAGGGGGAGGGGCTTGGACCTGCCTCAACTGAATGTACCAGGCTTTGCTGACTCCCCATGGGAGGCCTTACTTTTTCAGAGGAAGGGATGGGAGGTGGGTTGGGAGGGGGAAAGGCTGGGGGTGAAGTGGGGAGAGGGAAGAGAGGGGGATTTATTGTTGATATGTAAATGAATAAAAAAAATTCTTAATAAAGAAAAAAAAAGAAAGAAAGCTGCATGGGCTGAACTTGATGCCCTGAGTGGCTCAGCATTCAAGCCCCAAGGCAGAACGCTTTCCTAACACATTCTTGCTCACACTGTGGGAAGCATGGGAGTGCCTGCTGACATTTGAAAGGTCCAGTAAACAGTTTTCTAAGCTGCCTGGCCAAGCAGAAACTGTTTTATTATTTGACAGAAAGCACTGACATTCTACTTTATTTTAGGCGAAACACTGGCCACACTACACATTAGTTCAGAGCAGTCTCTCAAAACACAGGTAGGTAAGGGGGTTACTGTAGGACCTTCGGTGAGCAAGTTAATTATGCCTAGATTTATACCCAAGTTGAACTCAATTTCCTCACACTGCTGGGAAGCTTTCTTTCTGAGTAAGGTCTTCCCCTTTTTTGCTAGAGAATAAATCAGAAATATCATGATATGGCATTAACATCTTGGAAGCTACATTGCCTTGAAAGCTAGGGGAGAAGGTTAGAAGTCAAACCTAAGGTGTCTGTACCTTAAATCCCAGGGTATCTGACACCTTCTTCTAGCCTCTGTGGGAACCAGACATGCACATGGCACATAAATCCACATGCAGCTAAAACACCTCTACACATAAATAAATAGTTTCCTTTTAATTAAGTTTCCCTGTTATTCAGAGGACGCTCGAGTGTTGTTATATCTCCTTTGGCTTCATAATGTTCTCTTTACACAAGGCCTTTCATTCATCTGTAGCAATCATCCTCAAAGTCACACAGAAGAATCACATAAAGACTTTGTGAAAATAGAGGAAGGCTAACTCCTCATCAGAGATTTAATTTTGGTGAATACAGAAAGTTGTGTTTAACACCAACTTCCCAAATGATTCCATAGCTGTTGGTCCAGGGACATTTATTGAAATTAGTGTGAAGGTTCCTCAAAACTAGATACAAAACTATGCAACTATCTCTATGAAAATATGTTGACTTTGGGTCCTTGGTGTAAATGTCCAGGAGTGACTCTAAGTTTCACACACACACACACACACACACACACACACACACACACACACACACACACACACTTATATGCCATTAGATCTGGCAATGATTTCCTTAAGAACTATAAGCTAACCAGTACCAGGCATGAAAAATATCCTTTGGACTGGTTGGTCAGGGTAGTCCAAATGATTCCCAAAACAATATAGACTACAGATAATGCCCTTGGTTGCCTCTCGAAGGTTGAAGGTAAGTCCCTATTGCTGAAGATACCACATACTTAGGACTTACATTATTCTTACTACATCCAATCTGAAAGCCTCCTACCTGTGGCCGAGGTTCAATGGTGCCAGAAATTACTCAGCTATGATACCTATGAATCACAGCAGTGACCAGAATGGCAAGATATTCTTAAAAATGCATTAAGTGGACTTATATGTTAGTGGTAAACAACAGCTGTCTAATTCAACATAAGGCCCACTCAATAGGAGGCAAACCAAGTCTGGTACTAGATACCTAGCCAACCTCCTCAGCCCAGTGAAGTCATGATCTTATGGATCTTTGAGGAAACTCTACTTCGCAAGACCAGTATAATTCCTAACTACATTTAAATCTCATCCATATACCTAAAGATAAGTGTAGCTACCACTGTTCATCAAAGAAGCTTCTCTTTACAGCAATGGAGATCAACACACAAAACCACAAGAAACCACAACTGGTAACAATGCAGGGATACAGATGGTTTTTTTCTGGGATTTGACCTGATTCTTTAGGACCTAACACTCAAAGGTATCTAAAGGTTTCAACCATATGGGTTTAATTAATACTTTCTAGCTTTCCCACAGAAGGATAAATAGCAAAGATTCATTTTCAATGTTGTATTCTTAAGATATATTCATGTATCTCTCTCCATGTGAGTAATTTTTGGGGAAAAAAAACATGCTCATGGATATTTGGTAAAGAAAGCCTGTGCTGTTATACAATAATCTAATCTACAACAAGGAAAAATAGTGTTAAAAAGGCCAGCTGCTATGTAGGGCTATAGTTTTTATTCAGATGCTCTCCAAAGGTGTTATGTTAAAGGCTTGGTCCCAGTTTGGTGCTATTAGAGGTGTTGGGATCTCTAAGAGATGGTGCCTGGGTCTTGGGTCATTTGATATGTGCCCTTGAAGAGGAGAATTAGGATCCATTCCCTCTATCTCTTTTTTTTTCACATTCTGACCAAAAAATAAGCATTGTTGGAGCCTGTTTTGTCACAAGTCCAAAACAGCAAGGCCAATAGGTTATAAGCTACAACCTGCATACCCTACATTAGAATAAACTCTCCTTTATAAGTTGGCTGCCTTGTATATTTTTTCTTATTGTATCAGAAATCTGACTGATTAACAAATCTGTTTGGACTAGTACCCAGTGAAAGAAACCCCCCCCAATAAGCATAAACAGTGTCATTAATATTTCTGTGGTTCTGATATTCTGTTAGCAATGTGTCTATCAAAACAGATGGGAGCATATAGCTTTACCTAGGCCCAAGAGGAGGAGAACTCCTTCCCAGGTAAAGAGCTCACCTCCATTCTCCCTTGAAGGACAAGAACAGAAGTGTCTATTAACATGAATACCCTAGCCTCGTCCTATTAGACATGAAGATGACTCTTTGTGCCATTGTCTTTATGTAGATGAATTTTTAAACAGTCTTATTAAATAAGAAACACAGCCAAATACAGAGGTAATAGCCAAGGAGATCAGAGTGAATAGCCATGACTAGCCTTAGCTTACCACCAGCAATAGCTTCCACAGAGAGAGTTTCTTCCTGTCTGACCTATGCTTTTATTGCTTTTTTGTTCTGCCTTCTCATTGGCTCTAAGCCCAGCCACATGACTTCCTCATCACTTCCTGTCTATACAGACCTCCAGGTCTCTATGGTTGGTACTGAGATTAAAGGCTCCGGTCACCATGCTTGGCTGTGTCCTTGACCACACAGAGACTCTAAACGCCAGGTTATCAGATTAAGGGCATGGGCTACCAATGCCTGACTTCTCTTTATGGCTTGCTGACCTCTGATCTCCAGGCAAAATTTATTTATTAACATACAAATAAAATATCACATTTCAGCACAAATAAAGTGTCACCGCACCTTAAGAATAATCACATTGCATAATTTTTCTAGTAATGTTGCTGAGCTCACACTTAGTCAAATACATCCTGGCACTCAATATTCATATCTCACCCCAGGGCCAAAGTTCTATGTTTCTGAAAATGAGTGACTCCAAATGATATTGAAAGCAATTGTATTAGTCAGCTATACTAATTTCCACTGATAGAACCAACTAGATGAGCTAAATTCTTTGAAAGGAGATGTTTATTTGAGTTCACTTTTGAAGGTCTCAATCCATGGTCATCTGGCCCATTGTCTTCTGTCCTATAGGAAGACCCCACACATGGTGGGAATAAATAGCAGAGCAAGCCCTCACTTCACTGTGAGTGAAAAGCAAAAAGAGAAGAAATGGTGAGGGTGCTCCAATAGTGTCATATACTTTCAACCAAGCTTTCAATACATCAGCTGAGAGGGACACCCATCCAAACTTCAGCACCAGTGGAATGCAAAAGCTTATCCTTTAAGCAGTTCTTTTGAAGAGATTGGAGAGAGGGAAATCATGAGCAAGTTCACAGATATTACAATGGTGTAGGACTGATAACACTTATGAGGCACCAGCCATGGGCCCATGCCCATAATTATTATTTCCTCTCCTAGTGCCCTGTGATTGAGGCAGTCTTCAGCTCTTCTCAGTGAGTGGAGGAACAGATGGTGTCACCCCAAACATATGAGGGTTTAAAAGTGAGAGCGGTCCAGTTTAATGTACAAAGTGAGAACATTAGAGACAAGATCCAACAAGTTTGAGTATTATCCTGCTGTTTAATAGACATGGAATCTTCTAGATTCATATATTTAAATGCATACACTCTTGAATTTATTGTAAGGTTATATTCCAATAAAGTTGAAAAAAATCTAAACTAAGCTATCATAAATTTTGGACTTTCTTTACTATGAACTTCAGGTTTCCCTTTTTAAGATAGTATACATTTATACATACTGTGCAGATTTGTGAAAACAAAATTTAATATAAACAAAATTTACATGGGCATATTACATGGGAAGAAACTCTTCCCTTATTTCCCATTTCAGAGACATACAAGTTGACAATTTAGTCAACTCTAAGTGCTAGGTTCTAATTCAGCATGCCAAGCTCCAAAGCTCTGAGCTGTCCTTGTCCCCAGATTGTGGACCATGAGAAGACAATCTGCACACTTCACAACCATGAGTTGTAAATCATCATCTCCAGCCTCCCAGGGCCATATACCATCATTCAAAGTGAAAGGCATGCCTACTGCCAAAATGGCAATGGCCATTTGGTTTTTGTGGTTTCATAGCTTTTCATAATAGTACTCAAGAGGAAATTGTATAGTGTTAGAGCAGCTAGTGCCATAACCAGAGTGTCAGAAACTTCAATATCCACTCAGAAAATTGCCAATTATCTTAGTTAGTGACAACTTAGGCCACTGCATCCTATTGGCATGGTTCTATTCTTCAGTAGAGATGTATTCTCCATTAAATTTTGAACAAGGGTTGCTGGACAAACAATTGTTATTTTTCATAATATTTAATCGTAAACCAGGCTTTGTTTTTATTAATTCAAAGAGTTTCATGCTGGCCATGGTCTTCACTAAGCACAAACAAGTGTCTCATCAACCATTAACAATGACCTTTGCTTCTGGGTTTCAGTTCTTTCCTCTTATTCTGATGTTCAGTGTCCAGAAACAGGAAAATGCTCCACTAATAGACAGTAGCTTTTACTAAACCCTATGTCTATATAGAATTGTCTAAATACAATTCATCTAAGGCCAGATTAATTTAAATATCAAACAGACAGGCAGGCAGGCCACACACACACACCATGACAAGGATAACACACCATTAACAAGGATAACACATTTAAGTGTGTAATGTTTTAACTTACCTAGTCCATTTGATATCTGTGCACAATTCAAACACAATGTTGAATTGGAGTATTTGAATATTCCAGCAGCTCCATCTCCTTTATAAGTTAAGATGCCAGTTTATAACCTGTGAGGTTGAAGGGAAACATAAGATAATGTGTAAATTCCTCAATCCTAATGCACTTCCTCCTTCTCTCAGCCACTATACTACTGCTTTGCCTCTTCCTGTAGCTTTCTTTGCTCCAGCTCTCCCCCAGCCATGCCTCTCTTCTCGCACATTTCTTATTTTCCTTCATTCTCTTCTATTTTTTTCATCTTATTTCGTTTTTTTTTTTTCTCTCCCACTCTGTTTCCCTTCCTCCTTCCCTATCCCCACCCTTCTAATTTTAGCTTGGATTGCACTGCTTACCATGTTAGGTACTTTCTAGCTCACTCTCTCAGCCTCTTTCAACAAGGCTCATCATCACGCATCTCTTTGTTTGTTCAGGCTCATTATGGGCATGCTGAACTAAAAAAACCTGTCAATCACATACAACAGCACAAGCCAAAAAGACACATTTATTGTACAGTATGCTACCACAGGCAAAATTTAACTCAAAAACAAAAGCAGATGGACACTTTAATTGGAAAAGCTGACAGCACACCTTTTGTTAAGTTCACTTCATAGAAAGTAATTATCTGAGTGTAGATCAAGCTTAGCATTGCATATAGCCACCAAATTTTTAACAGAGTACAGCAGAGCTTCTTCATGCCTTGTGTCATTACTATGAAATTTATTATATAAATGCTCTTCATATAGTGTTCTCCAAAAGCAACTGGCCCTATACAAATTAAGGGATGCAAAGATAAAGATTAACATTTGCCTGAACGAAGTTGTAAAAAATATACCTCTGATTTGGTAAATTAGGCTTCCAACAATTATCTATGGTTTCAGGAGAGACAACATGGATTCTCTCTCTCCAAAATACTTCCCCACCTTCTCAAACCTGTATTTAACTGCTTTATGTGACTCATTTAGATCACCAAGTCATAGACCACCTTCATCTACAGTGTTACTGCTGGGTGGATCTGCTAGGGAGTTTTGTTGGTGACCCACAGGACACTCTCAAGCTTTTCCACTTTCTGGACTTCCATTTGCAAGGATTCCCTTCACCCCCTACACTTTCTCTGCATTTACCACACATTAAATAATTTATTTAACATCATGTGGGCTCATGATTTGATATAAAGTCAGAAAATCACATCTAGTGGTCATCGTTGTGTTAGTGTTTTCCCAAGATGGAATGAGAAATCTCATGGCAATAGACAGAAGAGCTTGAGGAACCTAACCAAACTGGCATTATAGCATATTTCCTCTTGATATATTAACTCTTTATGAATTAATTATTCTATTAGTCAATTATTTTCATTAATGGACTAATGTCCTTAAGGAAAGAACACCAACTACCTCTTAAGGATCCCAGCCCACCCCCTTGGGCATATTGTGCAAGCCAAGCAAATAGTCTACAGACTCTCCCTTCAGAATTCACCCTTCAGCTGCTGATGGTTATGCCAAGGAAACCTGTTTGTGGTATTGGATGGAAGTTTCCTACAGTACATTCAGTGAACTTAGAACCATCTAAGGTGTAGAGGGGCAATAAGAAGCTTATTATGAAGTAGTCTTTGAATTCCTGAAACTTCTGCTTCCTTTCAGAATATATCATCTAACCCAAACACAAAAAAGTAGGATGATCTTTCTTACACACACAGTATTTTTTTTTATTGAAGTAGGGTTTTTCACATATAATATATACTGGTTATGTTTTCTCTTCCCTCTACTCCTCCTGGTTCCTACCCTTCCATATGGATCCACTCCTCCTTTATGTCTCTTATTTGAAAACAAATGAGCATCAAAGGGATAATAATAAAATATAGTATGATCAAACAAAACAAACAAATCAGAATTTAACAAAGCAAACAGAAGGTAAAGAACCCATGAAAAGGCAAAAGAAACAGATACAGATGCAGAGGAAAAAATGTTCACACATTCAGAAATGGCATAAAAAACACAAAATCAGAAGCCATGATATACACACAAAACACTCTTTAGGGCTCCTCTTCTATGAGGTTCCCTGAGCCTGAGGGGAAGAATTTGATGGTGACATTCTGTTGAGGGCTGAGTGTTCCCAGGTCTCTCACTATTTGTGTATTGTCTGACAGTGGGACTCTACATTTGTTCCCATCTGCTGCAGGGAGAAGCTTCTCTGATGATGACTGGACTAGTCACTGGTCTGTGATTATAGAAGAGTCATTAAATCATTTTATTGCTATCTTCCTTTTATAGAACAGTATTTGGTTTTACCATGTCCTGGCTGTCTAATTGTGGGAGCCCACAGTGACTTCAACTCATGGCTTGATTCCATCTTAACTTAAGGTCAGAAAGTTCAAGCTTATTTTTATTCCTTAAGCTAAATAATAAGATGATTGGCCAAAGGCATGGTTACTAGATGTTTTGAGAATTAAGAAGGTGTTTACACTTGTTTGTTCCTTAAACCATGGTAAGGAAGTCTTTTGCCCCCCCCCCTTGCTTTGGTTACAAAAAGGCTATGAGAAATAAATTCCGGGCTGCTGGAGTATTCACCGAGAGCCCTCCTGATTCTATCTTCTGTCCCTTGTCTGTTTCTTTCTTAATCCTCACTCTCTATTCAGGTACTGTTTGATAGGTCAGCAGGTCCCAACATCTAATCTCCGGTTCTTGGTCTGCCAAAGCAATTCTGTGTATTAATTGCATCTCATGGAGTGGGCCTTAAGTTAAATCAGATATTGGTTGGTTACTCAACAAGCCTTGTGCCACCATTGCACTGGCATGTTTTGCAGATAGGACATAAGGAACCGCCACACAGATTTACATAGTGGCAGTATGAATTTGTACTCCCACCAGCAATGGGTGAGAATTCACCTTATCCCGCATCCTTGCCAGCATACACTGTCATTAGTTTTATTGACTTTGGTCACTCTGGTGTGTGTAAGATGAAATATCAAAGTAGTTTTGATTTTCATTTCCCTGATGACTAAGGATAATAAGCATTTCTTTAAGTACTCCTTAGCCATTTGAATTTCAATTTTTGAGAATTCTCTGTTCAGATCTATACCAAAATTTTTAATGGGGTTATTATTTTTGATGCCCATTTTTTTTTTTACATTCTTCATATATTTTGTATATTAGTCCTCTGGTATTGGATGCATAGGTGGTAATAACAACCTTTTCCCATTCTGTAGCCTGCCATGCTGTCTGAATAACAGTGCCCTTTACCATGCAGCATCTTTTTGACTTCATGAGATCCAATTAATGAACTGGTGATCTAAGTGGCTGTATAAATAGTGCTCTGTTCAGAAAGACTTTTCCTTCGCCAATGAGTTCACTGTTGAACTATTCCACACTGTCTCTTCTATCAAATCCATTGTGTCAGGTCTCATTTTAGGGTCTTTGATCCATTTTGAAGTTCAGCTTTGTGCAGGGTGATGAGTATGTATCTATATGGATTCTTCCACACGCAACCATGCAGTTTGACCAGCACCATTTGTTGAAGATACTGACTTTTTTCCAGTGTGTAGTTCTGGCTTCTTTCTAAAAATCAAATGTCCATATGTGTGTAGATTTATGTCTGGGTCTTCAATTTGATTCCATTGATCAATATGTCTGTTTTTAATGCCAATACCCTGCTCTTTTTATTACTATAGTCCTATAGTATAAATTGAAATCAGGGATGGTAACACCCAGTACTTCTTTTATTATTCAGGATTATTTTAGTGATCCTGGGCTTTTTATGTTTCCATATAAAGCTGAAAATTGTCATTTCAAGATATGTAAAGAATTGTGTTGGAATTTTGAGAGGAGATTACATTGAATCATAGATTGCTTTTGGTAGGATGTCTGTTTTACTATATTAATTAATCCTATTTATCTACAAGCATGGGAGTTTTATCTGTCTTCTGATATCTTTAATATCTTAAAGTTTTTTATCATACAAGTCTTTTACTTGCTTGGTTAGAGTTATTCCAAGATATATCATTTTTGAGGCAGATGAATAATATTCCATTGTGTAAATATATGTATTTTCAATAGCCATTCATTAGATGGTGGACATCTAGGTTTTTTTCTATTTTGACAATTATGAATAGAGCAGCAATGCACATTGATAAACAAGTATTCATGATAAAATATAGAGTCCATTGGGCATTTCTACAAGAGTGGTAGTTTTATTTTTAGTTGTTACTTTTATTTTGGTTTGGTTTATTTGTTTGCTTGCTTGTTTGCTTGTTTTTCAAGACAGAGTTTCTCTGTGTAACAGCCCTGGCTGTCCTGGAGCTCACTTTGGAGGCCAAGGTGGCCTAGAACTCACAAGGGTCCACCTGCCTCTGCCTCCCTAGTGCTGGGATTAATGTGTGCACCAGCATACCCAGATGTTGTTACTTTTTTTTAAGAGAGAGAAAGAACATGAGTTTGGTGGGTTGGGAAGATCTAGCATTTAGGAGAGGAAAAAGAATATGATCAAAATATATTGTGTGACATTCTCAAAGAATAAATTCAAATATTGATGGGAACTGTGCAGCCTAGTATTGGATCAGCACATGACTATCTGTCCAATGGGTTTCCTCAGGGCAAGGCACCCATAAAAACAGACTCTCACTTGGCAAGGATCAGTAGTCCACGGGACAGCATAGTAATTTGTAAAATTTATGCAGCTTGCAGGCTCATTTCTCTCTCATTATATTGGTGATTTGGAGGTTATTTTTAGTTTTACTGTGTCAGTCATACATGGAATAGCTGTAATTTTCCCTGGAAATTCTGCTCTTTCTCAAATATTTTCTCCTAAGATTCAATAGGGGGTTAATGTTTCTCAAATCTCTTATCTGGAATTACTAACTACAACTCCCAATCTTGGGAATTTTTCTGGCTCAAGAGAGACAGTTATGTACATATGATGAAACAACACAGAATATTAACACTGTCTCACATTCTGGAAAGGAGAGTAGGGCATGCATACACAGAATAGGGAAAGATCCTCAGGAATACATATAATGACAACAGTTGAGAGTAAGTTCCCTGGACACCAAGCATAGAATCTTTGGTAGGATCTGGTATGCTCTAAGAGGACAAAATACAATGAAAAATGTGGGATGGGTAGATCCATCTTTACCATACATAGAAGCTCATGTTGGTGGAAGAAGTATCATATAATGAGATGGGAAAAGAGTGCTTAATCAAGGTCTACCTTTTACAGAGAGATTGAGATGGGGGACCCTCTTGTGGAAAATGGAACTGTATAAAAATATATCTTGCAGACATGAAAGAATTGTTTGGGTTTTAATACTGTTGTCCTTAAAGCGTTGTACCCATGTCTATTACTTTATAATTTTGCAACCTCAAGTAGCTGCCAGCTGATATAAGTGCTGCAAGAGCAAGATGTATCTGACTCAATATTTAGTGAAGCCTACAAAAATGCTGAACTCTTTGTCTAAAATAAGGTTATGCAGGGGGTAGGAAGGGTATTTGGGGAAGCATAAAGGGGAACAATGGGGGCTTTTATAATGATCATGATATATTCCTTAAATTAAGATGTATTTCTTAAAGTCAAAAATAGAAGCCAGTAATAAAGCTGTTCATGTAAGAAAAACTCTATTTAAGTATAAATAAAGATAGCCTGAGAAATCTGGGGCCACTTGAGTGCAATCCACTTGGTGGTCGGAAGTTTTCCTTGCTCCAACACCCTTTCTCTTTCTCAGGACCTGAACCCAAGTCAAGGGTGGACCCCAGAAAAATATTATTAAAAACCTGTATTAGCACACATATTCTCTCTTGTATGTTTAATTAGCTTTAAATTTAATATGTATGCTCTTCTTCCACACTGTTTTTATAAACCTCAAATAAAGTTATATGCATACATACAAGTGTATCTGTACATGGGTGGGCACACACATACACACACACACACACACACACACACATTCGCCCACATGCACACACTCCCCTAGAGTCCACAGGGAACTGATCAAGACTCCCTGAAATATAAAAATATAGGGGTGCTCATCTCCCTTGAATGAAATGTCATACTTACATATAATATGCACATATCTTAAATCATCTCCATCATTAAATACATAATATAATGTGAAGACCATGAAATAGCTGTTATTCTGCATTATAATTAAACAAAAGTAATAGGAAAGGTCTGAATATATTCAGTAAAGATACTATGCTTTCATTTTTCTGTATTTTCTGTCCATAACAAGCTGGTTCTATGAATGCAAACTATGGATAAGGAGAACTGACTGCCTTCTTCTGAATCTAGATAGCTGCCACCTTCTGCACTCCTATGACCAATATCCAAATTGTCACCAACTTCCTCCAAGAACACCAAAAGAACACTTCAAGTAACTCAGGAAGTTAGTGTTTATACAATAATTAAGAATATCCTCCAGACTCAAGCAAAGCCAAAAGGCCAAGAAGCAACCAAGTTGTATCTTTTAAAAGTAAGGTCCTGCCGGGCGGTGGTGGCGCACGCCTTTAATCCCAGCACTCGGGAAGCAGAGCCAGGCGGATCTCTGTGAGTTCGAGGCAACCTGGCTACAAGTGAGTTCAGAAAGGCGCAAACTACACAAAAAACCCTGTCTCGAAAAACCAAAAAAAAAAAAAAAAAAAAAAGTAAGGTCCTGACCACATTACCATTCTACTCAAACTTCTCCTTTCAGCTTTGGTCCAAAGTCCCTCCTTATAGACTCTGGCCTTCTCTTTCTATAGACCCCATCCTTCTTCCGATTCAGCTAGAAGTTGGCCAAACCAACTTGCATCCTTCAGATGACTAATACACTGGACTCTTCATACCCAGGTGCTTCTGTGCATCTTCGGTCCTCTGTATCTTTGAAGTTCCTACCAAAGCTCATACCAAAACATACCAGGAAGCAGACAAGATGGAATGCTGGTACATAACTGGCTTCCAATTGTTATCCTTTATCCATCTGGGCTCCTCTACACATAGAATGGTGTGACCCACTGTGATATCTAGTAATACTTGACACGATCTGGTTTTATCTAGAGGATAATAAGCCTCTGGGAATACCTGTGAGGCATTACCTCAATTATGTTAGCTTATGGCCATTCCTGTTAAAGATTATTTTAATTAGGTTAATTGGAGTGAGAAGACCTACCCTGAAAGTGAACTACACCACGTCCCAGGTTTGGGTCCTGGCGTACATCAAAAGGAGAATGCTAAGCCAGCATCAGCATTCATTGCACTTTTCTTCCTGACAGTAGATAATGTGTCACCAGTTGTGATGAGCTCTTGCTGCCTGATGTCCCAGTCAGGAGAAACTGTACCTCCAAATTGCAACCAAAATAAACCCTCTTTTCTTTAGGTTACTTTTGTTAGGGTATTTTATCACTACAACAATAAAAGAAACTATGACACTACATTCAGGGTGAATCTTTGATATTTCAGTAATCCCTTCCAAAAACACCTTCACACATATCAACAGGCACATCTCACTCACCACTTAGGTGATTCAATCCTAGCCAAGTTAGTAATGAAGATCAACCATCACAGCATGTACCAAAATGTTAATCAAATAAATAAAATCATAGGTTATTATTTGAAAGAGTTTAGAAAACTTTAGGAGTATTTTGTTTTGTTTTTCAAGACCGTTTTTCTCTGTGTAATAGCCCTGGCTGTCCTGGAACTCTCTCAATAGACCAGGCTGGCTTTGAACTCACAGAAATCCACCTGCTTCTGCCTCCCGAGTGCTGGGATTAAAGGTGTGTGCCCCCACTGACCAGCTAAGAGTGTTCTTAAATAAATCCTACATCTCTTATATATTTCCTTCTACACATTAGTAGAAAAGAAGGCAAAGACGGGAATCTCATCCTCATGTTAGAGGAAAGCACTAACATTAATTTCATAGCACTTCATCAGTTGAGATGATTAATGAACTTGGGTCTTCTTGTCATAGTCACAGAGGACTTGGAGTGAATGTGGAGACAGGGGCAGGAGTCACACATCTCTTCTCTTTATGGAACAGAAGTGAAAGAGGAAAGGAAAGAACAGAGGGAGAGAGGGGAAGTGACAGGGAGAAGAAAGAGAACATGAGCAGGTTTTCTATAACACCAAGAAGAATTGTGAAACACTTCCCCGGGGAAAAGGAAAGAGCTTTTGTATTGAGCTTTCCATTCCCAGAAGAAATCAATTGTTTTGCTTCCCAGGGGGAAACAGGAGGGAGAAGCGGACCCAACAAACTTACTTAAAACAAAACATTTGTTAAAGGTTATTCAAGTAAAGGAGCAATTCTCCCTGATGCTCAGGGCTTCAGATGGTTCCCAACAACATGGGTTACAGTTAGCTGGTGGAACGTGGCTGCTAGCTGTGGTTGCATTTGGCAGCCAAAGGCAGCTAAGTCAAATTAAAGACAGTTATTTATCAATTCAAGTCACATAATGGCATCAGCAGCCAGCAAGGGAATTAGCAGAAAGTGTCTCTCTGTGCAGGCACCAGCCACTCCCCTGTGGCTGGAAGTATTGGCACTTTCCAGGGAAGACCTGGCTGTGGGCCTTCCCTATTTCTCTAGGACACCTGTTCTTTTACTGAAATTTCATTGATATATCAGTGTCCCCAAAAAGGCACCCAAAAATGGATTGTGAAAGACAAGAGATACCCGGAAAACTGATCTGTTTTTCTCTCCCTCAGAATTAGCATCATGGAATGTTGTTTTGACATAATGACAGCCTTTCTTGGAAGAAACATCTTTATTCAGGTATAAGTGTAGAATATAAACATTTGGGGGCCAAAAGGGAGGCCTCTGATTCTTGTCTTTAAGTTGCCTGCTTAGCTTCCTGACCAGCACACACTGATGTTCTTCTCCATGCCAACATTTCTATCATCTGAGATGCTTTAAGAAAGCATGCTCCCTTTGTTATGTGTGGATATTCTGGGAACTAAAGGTGCCACTCAATGGTTGAGCTCATGCAGTGGGCCCTTGAGTTGATTCTAAGTACCAAATAATAAGAAAGGAAGGAGGAAAAGGAAATAAAATATTCAGAAAATTTCATTGCTTTATTTTTTAAACATTGAATCTCTTCTTACTTCCATCATGCATTTTAAAAATAATAAATAATTTAAAAAGAAACAGATTTTCAAGTTATTTTACATTTTCTGATCCAAATGGATGACCATTTCTACTTTTGACCATAGGGCCCTCAAGAATTCAGAGGACATCCTGTGTGCCTTCCTTTGATACATCCTTACGAAACCAGAGGTTTTTAGAGAGAGCCTCACCAGGATGGATAACAACAGAAAAGTTAATGATTCAGGACAGTTTACAAATGGAACTAATTATGAAAGTGTAGCTGCAGGATAGAATCATCAACCAGCAGCTGCAGAGTGTCCTGTGGTTTGGAAGAAAAGCTTCCAGAAGCAGGACCCAGAGTCTTGGCCTAGAGATAGGAAGTGGTATTGGAAGAATTGGCTAGGCCAGTGAACCCTACTTGACTCTCCTCCCTCCTGTTCACCTCCTGAAGGGCTGAAGAACTGTTTCATATGTTTCCTTGACTTTATTCAACTTTTAATTGACAAATAAGAAGCATATATGTCTGCCACGATACATACCTACATTGTGGAATAATTATAACAATGTAATCAACATTTTTATTACCTCCATACTCATCATTCACATACTTACCTTTTCTTTATGGTGAAAATGTTTAAATTCTACTGCCTTGGCAATTCTGAAGTTCTAGATGCACTAGCAGAACCTACAGGTTGAGATCACTTGAACTTTCTTGATATCTCTTTGACCTCATTGTCCATCATCCCATTTTTCTTTGTGTACACTCCTTATTCCATACTGCAAGCCTCTAGTAACCACTATTCTCTCTATATCTTATACTCCATTTTTTCAGATTTCAGATTTCCACATATAAATGAATATATCTGGAAGTTTTCACTTATTATACAAAAGTACAATAACTATATACAATATATACAAATAATAAATACCTAAACAGGTATTGGACAAATTAGAGAAAATAATTCCATTATCTATCCTATTTGGGTAAATCCAAGATGTATCTAATGCACTTTCTATCCTAATTAATTTTCAACTATAAGTAACTAATCTTCAACCATAACTAACTAATCTTCAACTCCCTCAGAGACCCAAGAAGGAAATAATATTAGCTAACAAAAATAAAAAACAGGAAGTGCATGCAAGCAACTTCCAAAAAATTTGTGAGTTGACAGAAACAGCCAGCTGCCTGGCAGTCACCTGAGGTTTCTCCGCAGTGTTGGGGCATCATATTCAGCCTATAGGCTTAGTGTATCTGACAGACTCATTTGTGAAGTAGGATGTACACAAGGTCAACAGTTCAATCTCACATTGGGTGAGAGCAGTCCATGTACCAGAAACACCTGAATTCCACTAGTGTCCTGTCATGATTCAGGATTTTAAATTCTGGAAATTGTTGACAGTTTTTAAATTCAGCTGTCCATTCTTCTTGGCTGTGTATATATGGCTTCATCTCAGCATCCCCTTCTTCTCCACATCCCTCTATTAAATGCAAGTCTACTTTTGAGAGGCATGAGCTTTCAGCTGCTGTTCCATTGTACAACAGAATCCATCGGCCCTCTGCCTGTTAAGCTGCCTTCGAAGAAAAGGGCACCGTACCTCTTCCGGATGTGAAGGCCACTTCAGGATGGGCCATATTGTCCTGGCCTCAGAAGATGCCTTTTGATAAAGCCATAACCACACTTGTTTTGGCAAGAATCAGCAGTCCTTTGTTTCGTGTCCTGTCTGTCCATTTGTCCTGTTGATTCAAGGATACTTTGTTGTCCAATGGCTAACTTTTGCCACAATGAAAGTTGACTCCATATGCAGTTTCTTCAATGCCCATATTTTCTCTGAAGTAGATTAGTACTGCCAGGAGCGACATTCTCAAAAAAGAAAAATTTCTAAGTTATTAAACATTTTAAATGCCATATTCTGTAGATCTCTAAGAGTTTGAAGATGACCTGTCTAAAACATCTCTGCTCAATTTTTAAAACATATCTAATATGACTACAAGTTCTATTGTAATGTCTAACTACTAACTTTCATTTCTTTATATCCTAGTAGTTGGTAATAATAACATTCAAGGATCAGAAATTTGTATTACATTGTTAAATGAATGGTATAAATACAATTAGAAATATACATATAGCATTTTCTAACAATATCAATTTCAAATTTGTATACGATATAAAACAATTCAATCCAATGTAAAGTATTAGTAATTGTCTTTTTCTTTTCTTTCTTTCTTTCTTTTTTTTTTTTAAACAAAAACCTTAAATCTAATCTCCTTTGCTTAGCCTTTTTCTTAACCCTTAACAATAACTTGTAACCAACCCCCTAAATACTGAAAATTATCCCAGACCCAAAACCATTAAAAGGACCAAAAAACCACCCGCCCCACACCACCTCTTGGGAATGTGGGCGTCGTATTCTTAAAATTTCTTCCTGCTGGGTATGGGCGAAGTTTTCTTTATCCTGAAAGAAAAAATTTTAGGTTAATTGTCAAATTCTAGGAGAGGTAACTATATCCTTCATTATACAGTCCGTGTATAATGCCAAAGTTCAGGGTTTATCTCAAGTCCTTATTCAAGTAGTCTTTGAGACTGAATCATCTCAGCTAGTCATCTCAAAATTGCTCTGAGCATCTTGTAGTTCAAAGCTGATCTGTGGATGATGTTTGTCAGCTTAATGATATTATTATTATCCACGTGGAATTGTTGTTGTTGTGGGGCCCCATCTTCTTTCTGGAGACTTCAGTTGATGTTAGGCCTGGCCGTGATTTCCTGCAGAAAACTGATAAGAGACTCGAACACAAAAACATATATATGCAGCTAGCCTTTTTTCTAGAATTAGTTAGTACTCTATATGACCATTCATATCAATATTCTTTGCGTCCCATAAGATACAGCGCCCCCTCCAGCAGGAAGTAGTTAAGAGAAGCTACGCCCAAATTCCCAAATATACCAAGTTGGCTTTGGAGATGTGTAAAAATTAAAACCTTCCTTTTTTAAAAAAAAAAAAAAGAAAAGGGGAAGTGCTGTGGGATGATTTGTATGTCCTGTGGGAGCCCTTCTTGGGTTCCTTGTGGCGTTACCCAGCAGGTCCATATAGAGGATGATTAGGACCATGGGCCTGAGTGCAGGTGTTTGAGATGGTCTGCACTTGGCTGTGCTGGGGGATGGTCTGTATGTCAAGTTGTTCTGATTGGTTAATAAATAAAACCTGATCGGCCGTGGCTAGGCAGGAAAGATAGGCGGGACTAACAGATAAAAGGACAGAAAGGCAGAAGGAGACGCTGCAGCCGTCGCAATGACCAGAGATGCTGCAGCCGCCGCAATGACCAGAGATGCTGCAGCCGCCGCCATGACCAGCAGCCTGTGAAGACGCTGATAAGCCACCAGCCACGTGGCGAGGTATAGATTTGAGGAAATGGATTAATTTAAGATAAAGGAACAGTTAGCAAGAAGCCTGCCACGGCCATACAGTTTGAAAGCAATATAAGTGTCTGTGTTTACTTGGTTGGGTTTGAGCGGCTGTGGGACTGGCGGGTGGCAGAGGTTTGTCCTGACTGTGGGCAGTTACATAAGGCTATTTTCATGCCAGTATACAATATTCTTTGTGCATACTTCTCTCTGTGCTCTGGAACTTTCCATTCCCTTCTCTTCCTGCTCTTATTCTCCTAGACAGTGTTGCTTCACCTTTCATGTCAAATGTACATATATGATTTCATGTATGTTCAAAGACAAGGACCTACGAATGAGAGAAAACATGCAGTATTTGTTTTGTTTCCTGAGGCTGACCTAATTTATTTAATATGATTTTCATCAGTTGTATCTATTTTCCAACAAATAATACAACTTCATCCTTTTTTCATGACTTGAAACTATTCCATTGTGCATGTGCACCCCATTTTCTTTCTCCAGTCCATTGTTGATTTGATACCTTGGTTTGTTCCACAACCATTGCAAACTTTTGAGTTATGCAACAAACATTAATGTAAAATTATCTCTGTGACATGTTGACCTGGCATCTTTGGGACAAATATACAACCGTTGAATAGCTTGGTTTTATGGTAGGTCTTTAGTTGTTTGAGGAACCTAAATACTGATTCTCACTAGCAGTGAATAAGGGTTTCTCTGATAGATCAAATGCCTGTATCATTCCAGTCAGCACTTTACCCTGTGCTTGAGGATCAGATGTAAGCTCATGGCTACTGCTCCAGCACCATACCTGCATGCCTATGCCTGCTACCATGTTCCCCATCATGATTGTCAGAGACTCATCCTCTGGAACTGTAAGCCTCAATAAACTCTTTCTTATATGAGTTCCCTCTGTCATGGTCTTTTGTCACAGCAATAGAAAAGTAGCTAAGACTTGGAAAATTGTGAATGGGATAATTTTTCAAACTAAGTTGTAACATGGTCATCTGGCAGTTACTGGTCCCTAGTCTGTTCCTATGAAAACTGGCCACCAGCACTGTGAAAGCCTTCGGTGTTCACTATTCCAGAATCAAGACTTAATTGCAATATGGACTTTCCTCAAGTTTCAAAACTACTCTCTTTCCTGTGAAATGAACCAACTCTTTTTCAAATGGCAACCTGATTCCATTTTGGATGTTGTTCTCTTGATTCCTCACTGTTCTTTCTTGAACACTATTGCTCAGAAAAGCCACCTCCTCTTTTTTTGCCCTGAGTTCCCATAGCCTCAGCTCCCACCCACACAAATTGATTGCCCCAGTCTCTAGAAGAGAATCTCAATGGTCCAAGCTTAGAAAAACTACATATACTTGTATCCCAATTCTCATCTTGCCTGGAGAACCAAGAATTCTACTCAGCCAGGCAGTGGTGTTGCACACCTTTTATCCCAGCACTTGGGAGTCAGAGCCAGGCAGATTTCTGAGTTCAAGGCTAAACTGGTCTACAGAGCAAGATCCAAGACAGGCACCAAAACTATACAAAGAAACCTATCTATAAAAAGCCAAAAAAAAAAAAAAGAATTCTACTCAATAACACTAACCAAAAGACAATGGATGCATGAAGTTCATTTCCTAACTAAGTCCACCTACAAAGATTAAATTGAAAATAATGACAAAGCAGGTCATACTACAATAAAAGAGGGAAACTAAATGCTTCTACATTGGCACCAAAGATATGACTTCATCTAATAGGCTGGTGGCTAAGTAAAGGGGATTCGGGACAATCAGGAGCATCCTTCCTGGAGCTCCCTGGTGGAAAAAGAATATTCTTCCTGATCAGAGTTCACCTGTCAGGTAGCTTAACATTTTGGATTGGCTGTGGTTTCTTCACAGAACTGGTCCACAGCCTTATTAATTTGTCCTCTCCCTTAAGACACTGCAAAGCCCTTGAAGTTTCCAATGAACACACCTACACTAGCTTGAAACCTTTACTAAGAAAAAGACAGAAATTTAGCAAGGGAATTGGGAATGATAAATGGAAATGTCTACCTAACTTCTTTCATTACAAAATAATTTTATTACAATTTTTCAGGAGGGGTGTAACTTTCAAACTTTCAGGCCAAGTTCTCTCTGACCTCCCTGCCCACCCTAATTCATTTCTCCTCCAACTTCCTCTGGGAATATAGATGTCACTGCTGGGATGAGGAGAGGATGAAAGGGTGATGGAGGGAGAGACATCCAGGGAAAGGAAAGGAGCTCATACTTGCCAGTGCTGTGGACTGTCTGTTTCTCTTGTTCCCAAGTTTAATGAAAACTACTTGATGCTAGCATGCCTGTTTAGGTTCTGAAAAATAAGCATGTGGCTGAAAGTGAATGACCACAGCAAAGGAAACAAAGGTGCTCCTCAGTTCTACACAGGCCCTTTGGGCTGTTCACAGACTAGCCTCTTAAGAGTCCATTAACTCCAAAGAAGGCCAAGCTTCATCATCTGTGTTCCCACTTGGGTTTGCGAAGGAATGGGTTGCTGCTCTGTGGGGGCATCTGACCTCAGCTTCCTCCTGTTCCATGTATGAATTTCCACTTTCCTCGCTTCATATTTACTGGGTTTTGCTCTTTTTGTATAGACAATGTACAATTTTCCTTTTCGTTAGAGATCCCCCATAGTCACATAGCAAGTGCTTCAACCTCTTTCTTTGCTCTTTATTCCTGGCATTTGATTCAAGGATTTTGTGAGACCTGTTGACATTTCTCCCTCAACTTTGTCACTTACCATACAAAGTAACAGCCTTCTGAAAGCATTGCGGCATGCTGAGCTCCATTACTGAGCCAGCCCTCTGGTATTTATATGCTTGGGTGCAATGACAGCTCATGGCAAGTAGCCAGCAGTTCAAAGTGTGGCATTTATGATCTAGTTCTGGAGCCACTAAACAAGGTCATAAGCTTTTAAACATCTGCCTGTGACTTTTCTATCTGTGACAGTCCATGGTGGCTGAGTGTTCTTTTTCTAGCATCATGAATTGTGTACCACAGGTAATGAACTGGTCTCTGTTTTGTTTATGAAACTTGACTTTGGCAGTAGAACATTAAGCTAGAATCTTAATTCTAGCTCACTCTCACATATAGACATATGCCATGCACAATCCTATTTGCAGTTCCTTGGGGAGGGCCGGAAGTAGGGGTAACCTTTGTGCTCACTCCATGAAGAGAGGACAGAGAGTATCATATTGTGGAGGAACTCTTCAGAGCTCACTTGCAGCAATGCTCATCGGAAAGAGGAACTTTGTGGAAACATCAAAGGCATGGACAAATAGCTTCCTCCACCTTTCACCACTTTCACGTGCTGTATACTAAATAAGCATGAGTCTCACAAATGACACCATGGTTTAGGAACAAAAATGACACAAAACACAAACTGCAATGTTGATTGGTCCATTTGTTTTTTCTGAGCTATGTTTTAGCTGTCTACTTCTGCTACCCAAAAATGTCTCAGAAACAACAAACTACCCGCTGCGAACCAAATGCCCCTTCTATATAGAATTAGCCAAGACTGTCATTTGTCAGATTTGAGAAAGTCAGACCTAAACTACATGGGTCTTTTGTGCCTTAATTATCTTGGTAAGTGGACAAACCCTGGTTTCACTTCAACTGGCTCAAGGAAGCTTGGCTGGCAACATTTTTCCACTCTCCTGGAAGCTCATAAACAAACCTAGAATAATCTGTCTTCCTTGGCATAAGCTTTTCTCTGTTAGTGCTTCTCTGGAAACAGACAGCAAGGCTATCTGCCAAGCTCTAACAACAGCTCACAGCTACGTGCCACTTGGCTTTCCCAAGCTGGCAAGCATGTACTTAGACACCCAAGAACTTCATCCTAAGGGAGGCAGCCTAAGAATGGAAGGATGGTAGTACTGGCAGAGACCGTGGATTCTCTTGCCTTCTACTGCTCTAGAGGGGCTCTCAGCAAGGTGAAAGAATAGAACATATGTGAAAGAAATAGTGTCAAGTCCTTCTAGCTCATCCATAAAAGTCTGTAGAATTCCATACACATGACAAGACTGGGAGCGGGTGTTCTCAGCTGTGATACGGGCAGATCATAGCTTGCCAGTCTTCCTCACTGGCCTTCCTGGTGGCTCCTGCTGGCTGTCCTGATTATGGTTTTACTACAGTAGACATAATGACAGTGCTAGACTCAATCAGCCACCACTAGAGAGGAAAGGCAAAACAAAACGTAGTCGGGGGTCAAATATTGCCATTTATACCTTGTCTACCACATTTAAAAAGAGTGGTGGTTGGAGAAAGAGCAAAGGTTGATTGACAAGAATTAAGCAATCCTGGAAACGTCTTACGTGTCAATGAAGAAGAAAATTAGAGGACTGGCCCTGCTGACCCCATACTTAAAACAACAGGTAGAGTGTCCAGTCCTTCAATTTTTAATGATAGCAGAAACAAAAGATAGTGCATGATATTTAAAGAAAGTAGCAAGTGGTATTTAAAAGTACTTTTTTGTTTTGTTTTGTTTTGTTTTGTTTTTTGAGACAGGGTTTCTCTGTGTAGCTTTGTGCCTTTCCTGGAACTCACTTGGTAGCCCAGGCTGGCCTCGAACTCACAGAGATCCACATGGCTCTGCCTCCCGTGTGCTGGGATTAAAGGCGTGTGCCACCACCGCCCAGCTAAAAGTGCTATTTTTTTAAATGCCCTAATTAGTGAACACTGCCTTCTTTGTGAACAATCTCGAGTCTATTCTGGAACAAAGTTAAAAGTACAAATTAACAAATTATTTAAAAAGTGAAAATCACAAGGTCCCTAGGGGAAAGGAAAATTCAATCTTTCTGGCTAACCAATAGCCCCCCTACAAAATCATTTGTTTTACTTTGGAAGAATTGGAATGAACAAATCTGAGGAAGCCACTCACAGGAAAGGAGGAAACAAGGAGTCTACTGCTCAGGCCCTACATGGCAGAGAGGTACAGGATAAGGCCTTCAGTTCAAGGGCTGCTCAGGAAGAGATCTGGAATTCTACACCATGAATCATGGAGCAGGCTTCAGGCAAGGTGTCTTAGCTCTAGAGTATGGAGATGAGAGTCTGCATACAAGGATTTCTGAGCTCACCGACAGCCTCCTGGTTTCCCATCATCTTTACTGTCAGTATTTGGTAGCTCTGGCTGATTCCTCTTTATGCCTAGGCTGTGTCCACCTGTTATTAAGCTTTCTGTATTTGTAACAAACAACATCAGAAAATAAACGTAACAGGAATAAAGATTTATTTTGACTCATAGGTTCAGGAGGTTTTGTCTCTGGTGAGTTGGTCCTGGTTAAGTCTTGTAAAACATAACATCATGATGGGGCTTATGTGGTAGAACAAAATTTGTTACGGTTTGAGTCTGAAATGTCTTCCAACAAGCTCATGTTGTGATACTCCCCATCTGGTGATGCTATTTGGGGATGTTCTAGAAAATTTCAGAGGCACGGCATCCATGGCAAAAGTGAGTCACTAGAGGAAGGACTTTGAAATTTCTGTCTGGTTCCAGGATTTTACTTGACTGTCTAAATGATGTAAACAGTCTCTGTCACATACTCCCCCTACTGTAAACAGAGTACCTCTATCATGATGCCTCAACAGGCTGGACTGAAACTCTCTGAAATCTTGAATAATAGTAATTCTTTCAGGTAAGCCTGATAGTGCATGTCTGTAATCCAGGACTTGGGGGACAGACTCATCAGGATCACCACAAGGTCTAGGACAGTCTGGTCTACATAACAAATTCCAGCCCACCAGGACTACCTAGTGGGACTGTCTCAAAAATGGAATTCTTTCCTCCCTTAAGTTGTTTTATCAGGTATTGGGGCTCATGGGAAACAAAAGCAAATAACTAAAACAGCTTCTCATCTCTTGGTAGCTGAGAAATAATGGAAAGGAAAAATGAGAGAGGGAGACAGAGAGATGAGGGTCCCAGTTTACCGGGAAAAGCTTACTCCACCTTCCTCCAACTGGGTGCCAGGAAGTCCTTTGACTTCCACCACCTCCCATATTGCACAGGCCAGGCTAGAGATGATGATTACAAAACACAAGCTCTCCAGAGACACTTTAGATAAACCCTATAGTTTATACCTGGCCAAAGCCCATATATAGGAGGTGGTATAGTGACCCCATATCTGAATTGAGATTGTGCATACTGGATTCTTCTACCATACATGTGGGAGCCCGTTCTCGGGTTCTTCGTGGCTTTACCCAGCAGGTCCGCATAGAGGATGATTAGGACCACGTGCCTGAGTGCAGGTGTCTGAGATGGTCTGCACTTGGCTGTGCTGGGGGAGGAGGTCTTTTGCTCCACCCTTTAGCATCTCTATAAAAACCCTGGGTCAGAGACAGCCAGGGCCCGTTGGAATAGGTTCCAGGCCCTCTCGAGGCTATCCTTTATTTTCTATCTGTTTATCTCCACGATATTTTCTGCAATAAATCCTTCTATCTAATGTTTCCTGCTGATCGCACTCAAGAAAACTCTGGGGAACTGTGGGGGTGGTGGGTAAACGCCCCACAGAATGGCACCCAAACAGGGACTAAAGAAAAAAGAAAAAAAAGGGACTAAAGAAAAAAAGGGGGAACAAAAAGAAGTGGGGACTAAAGACAAATGAACAAGGACTAAAGACAAAGTAATAGGGACTAAAGATAAAGGAAAATAATAGTTTTATTAGAGTTTTTGGTGAAAATGCTGTCAGCCCTGCCAGTGGAAAGGCATGCCGGTGTTATGGAAAAAAATATATTTTTTATATATATTTTTGGGAGGCAGGGGTTTTATCCTCGAGAGAAAAGGAAAGCGGACTGGAAGGATGTCCGATGTTGCAGCGAAATTCTCTTCTGTCAAAATTTTCTATCTTCTATCCCTTTCTCAATTTCTATCTGTGAAAAATAAGTATAAGAGTATAGGGTAGTAATATAGTTTAGGAAAAACTTAGAAGTGTAAGATTATGTAGGAAAAAGTAAGGCAACTAGACAGAAAAACTCTTCAATTTTCTCACTTTGGGAGCTATAAACGCAAACTGGGGGAAAAATCTTTCTTTGGGCTTTACGGGTAGTAAAAAAGCTCTTCTTTGAGCTTATGGGGAAGAAAAAATTTCCTATGGAAGCTTTTGACCAGGGGACAGCTGAAATGCTAAATCCAAGCGTCAGGAGAAAGTGTTTTCTCCCTGAGGCAAAAATGGGGGTGTAAAAAGCCAAAAAGTTTAAAGTTCAGCAGTTTTGGGAAAAGTTGGTCTTTCTCCTGGGGGGGGGGAATCTTTCTCTTAAACTAAAAGCTTTTCTTGGAAAATTTGGGGGAAAAATCTCTCTAAAGCCTTAATCTTTCTCAAAAGCTCTCTTAAACTTAAAAACTAAAGCCTTTAACTTTCTCTCTCAGAAGGACAAAATTTAGAATCACCTGAAGATATTAGTATGGGGACCACCTGTGATTAGCTGTAAGGGAAAACAACAAACTTAAGACAGCAAAACCTCTCTAAGTTCTTTCAAGCTTTAACAATCCTCCCTGCAATGCAGGAGGCAGGAACAAGTTTCTAAAAACCCCTTCTAAGCTCTGTCTCTTCAAGCTAGTAAAAGACAGTGGGTCAGAGTATCCTGAAGGAAATGCTTGGGAGAGTGTGGGTGAAGAGCTACAGAGAGCCCAAAAGGGCAGGAAACTTTACCTGAGAAAAGCAAAAGGCCAAGCTTTTCAGTTACAGCTGAGCTGAGGCATCAAGGGTTTTGTCTGAGTGAGCATTTCAGAATGAAAAGGTGCTCCTAGTCACCCTAATGCAAAGATCCCCTGAAGCAATGCAAACTGTTAGCTTTGTATCCTCGCTTCTAACCAAAAACCCAGAGGCGAATGGCCAGCACCTCTGAGTTGGAGTGCATTTCGGGGATACTAGGGCTCCTGCAGTTGTAAACTTCCTGGAGCACAGAGCTGAGGCAGGAAGGTGCAGGACCCAGGGGAAGATTGCTAATGAACAAACAAAGCTAAAGCCGGTGGGAACAGCACAGTTGTGTGCTTTCCTACAAGTCCTGGGTTGATAGGTCCACAGCTGCAAAAAAATCTGAGAAAAGCTTTCCTATCAGAGTAAGGACCTTTCTGGGAAAACAGTAAAGCTGAACTGTGTCTGAAGCAGTCGTGCTGCTGAGTCAGAACGCTGTCTGGGGAAAGAGCCCAGCCAGGGCAGAACAGAACTATCCAGAAGTAAAGCTTTCTTTTCTGTCAGAGAAAGCACCTCTTTGAGAAAAGCTTTGTTTCAACCGACTCCGGATGAGATGAGGGAGTGTAGCCCTGAGGGGTGATTGCCTCTGGCATAAGCTCTGTCCTTGAGCACCCAGACAAGCAAACACAACCCACTGGGGGACTGGGCCAGGTGACGGCCTGATGATGCAAAACACCTGTCCTTATGGGAGTTTAGAAATGGCAAAAACCTCCCTTGTTAGATTTTCAGTCTGAACGCAAACCACACAGACCCAGAAAACAAACCGACAAAAAAAAAAAAAAAAAAAAAAAAAAAAAAAAAAAAAAAACCTACAGGGAAAGCCACCACTGTAGTGTCAGAAACTGTTTCTGGGGAAGAGGGGATAAACTGAGACCAAACTGGATACTGTCAGGGAGAGAGACTCTGAAGAAACAGAGGGGACAGATTCCTCCCCAGAAAATGCATGACCTGACAAAGCTGCTAGAGCTTGAGGCAGATTCAGGGGGAGAAAAAAAAAAGCCCTACCTCCAAAGGCAACTAGCAGAGGTACAGAGCCGCAGACAGATAGCTGAAGCTCTGCATCTGGGGGGGAAGGAACAAGCAAAATGAGAATAAAATCAGTGGGAGAAAATCTCTAAAAGAGCTATGGAAAAGGTGTTGCAAATGTTTTTGTTTTTCACGGACTGGCTAAAGCAAACACAAGCCCCGAGGAAAGTTGCTATCAGAAATGCCAGCCTCAATGCGTGCTAACAAGGCAGGTGCAGTTCTGATTCCCGGGCCAGAGTCAAATGAAGGAGAGACACCTGTTGAAGCCAGCTGAGGAGAGAATAGAAATCTCCCAATGTGCCATAGCTGAAAATGTAAAATGCTTGTTCAAATCTCCCATTGCAAAGTCAAGAGACTTTGTTCAAACCTCCCAGGCAAGTCTAGTAAAAGAGAACCAGTTGATTCTCAGACCCAAAAAGAACTATGGGAAATGAATGATATAAGGAAAATGATATAAGGGACTGATATAAGGGACTGATATTACTATGGACTGATATAAGGGAAATGCATTCTGGGAAAGGTAGATTTCCGCTACAGATGGCGACATTGCCCTGAAACACTTTTGTCAGCTTGAAAATACATTCATGGTAAACTTAAAATACAGCTTTTAAAAGAGTAAGGAGAAAATCGTCTAAATGTCAGTTCCAATGAAAAATTGAAAAGATACGGAACTAGGTGCTTCGCAGTTTGGGGCTCCGTTGGCAAAATGCCTTATTTACCCTAATAGCCGTGCAAAGTGTTTACGGTAGTTGGATGACAAAAGCTACCTTTAAGAGCAAACAAGCCACTTTAAAATCCTTAAAACAAGGGAAAGCAGTTTATACACTGAACTTTGTCTTAGATATGAAAAAACTTGTTGAAATTAAAAAAGTTTTTTGCCTTTTGAACAAACTGCCTGCAATGAGTAATTCCTTTGCAAATCTAATAAGGAGACAAGGAAACAGGCATTCAAAAAGAAATGACTGCTTTATAGATGGGAAACAAACTTCAGAAAATCTAGCTGTCTTACAAAATAGTTGCTTTACCTGAAAGTTCCTTATAAGAAATCAATGCTAAATATTACAGCTGCTAATAATGATAACATCTGGAGTTAAAGCTAATGAAGTGAAAATACTAAATCCTGAAACTCAAGTGAAATGGAAAGATCCCTGCTCGGGATTATGGAAGGGTCCCGATCCTGTGTTAATATGGGGTCGAGGACATGTTTGTGTTTTTTCACAAGAGAATGAAGCTTAGTGGTTACCGGAGCGTCTGGTAAGGAGCATGGAACTAAGAAAGTCAGCTCCAATGACATTCTATAAAGGAACCAGAATGAAAGTGGCTCGATTAATGTTTCTGAGGTTTTGTCACTGGTTTAATGCAAACAGTGAGGAAATAAGAGTTCGGAGCTGTGCCGCTTTTGGCTTTACTAGCTCCTTTAGAAAAATACTTTATATCACCTAATAGCTGTGCAATATTGGCGAAGAGCTTTACAGCAGCTAAATATGGTAATTTCACCTTCAGCTTGAAGTGAAGTTTTTCGGTAGAACAAACCAAAAGTACTGCTGTAATAGAAGTGTTTGTCTGAATTGAAGTACTTGGGGGAGCTATTATGAATTTGGGTGAAGGGACAGCCTCTAGTTAAAAAACTGTTTACCGCTGACAGTGCATCTCTGCTGGTCCGAAACGACTGAGAAACTGGCAACTTTGGAGTGTGGCATAGTCCTGAGAATGTTACCATCCCCTAGCAACAAGTATCACAACTCTATGACAACACTCACTAAATCCCAGTGCTTTATAACAAAGCTAACTATGAACTCTTAACTTTAGAAATGATGTACGTACTTCCTGTCTAGTTAAGAGAATCTTTCTTATTGAGATGGTGATAGTAATTAAGAGTAAGAAGTAGAAAGACAAAAATAAGATATGTGAGTTTGTAAAAATTCTGTCTTGTTAGATCTGTGTTAAGAAATCTTTAGGTGTTTGCTAAGTTAGATATATGCTAATGGTAGCCTATATAAGTTTATAAAATAGATCTATAGAGTTCCTTTAAGAATATAAGCTTGTAAGAAGTATCTAAGGTAGTCTTAAGACATGTAGTAATAAGCTTGTAAGATGCTAGTTGTAAATGTAAGTTTAAATAAGAAATAAGATGGAATGAATATAAGCATATAAGAATTAATGAGAAATATATTTGCTAAAGTAGTTCTATAGTTTCCTTAAAGTATAAATAAGTAGATGTTAATATGTTATATGTGAGTTTGTAAAAATGTGTAAATGTTGAGTGAGTTTATGCTTAAGCACATGTTATGTGAGTTTAAAAAGTGAAAATGATAAGTGTGAATCTATTCTTAATGTATATGGTGAAAACACCTGAGACACAGGTAGTGTCCTAGTAGACTGCAAAGCAGGCAGTCTGAATGGTTTCAAAAGCTCCAGAAGCCACTAAGAAGCTAAGAATGGCGGACGCCAGAACCAGCACAAGGCATCCACAGCTGAGATCCATGGAAAATCGACGCAACACAGAAAAACCTGAGCTAACATCAAACACGGTGCGGTTTAGAATACTACTGTACCTAAAAAGGTCTCTGGCTTGAGAATAAAAGTTCAGAAATGCTGGTTTGAACAAAAATTGTTAACTGCAAAAAGGTTTGGTTGAAAAACATCTCTTCATATTTGGAAGTGAAAGTCTGATACCAGAATTTACTTTTTTGAACTTTTTGAACTTAAAATGAGATAAAATTACAAAAAGATTTTGGTTATGGATTTCTCATATTTGGAAGGCTAGTACCAGAATTTATCATTTGAATTTTAAGACTTAAGAAATGAAATAAACAATAGAGATTTCATTGCAATGGAACAATTTTGAGTAATAACCTAGGAATGGTTTTCTGGAATTGGGTTAAAAATGGAACTGTAAAAAAGAAGAAATTTATTTCTACCTACATTCAAGATGCAGTTTTATGTATGCATATATGCCTTATTAACTGGTGATTCATGAATTGTTTTGTGGAACTGTTTATGTAAAAATGGAATTACTTATGGAACTGGTTTTGTGTTACAAATGGAACTGTTTAAATAGAAGTTTGGGTTTTATAACTAGGCTTGAGATTTTGCTTAAAATTATAAAGAAAAGGGAGAGTTAATATTCCTTAATCTATTTAATTTAAAATTTTTTCTTTGAGTGGATTAATGTCATATTTTGTTAGTAAGAAATGCAAATTGGGTATACTAAGAGACTACTTTTAAAGTGTGTAAAGAGTTTTCTTAAACTGCTTTTGGATGTTTTGCTAAAAGTTTTCCAAGTGTTAATGGTTAGATTGAAAATATTGCTTTTCAATATGGGTTTGTAGGAATTGTATAAGTTTGGGTTCCTCTAACTAGGTTTGAGATTTTGTTTAAAAAATTATAAAGAAAAGGAGGAGTTATGAGATTGAATTATGTTCACAGAAACCTATTGATATTAATGCACCCTGGTTTTGTGGAGTTAAGCAAATGTTTAAGTTTGATGTGAATACATCGAAGTTTTTCCTATGTTCTGTTAACAAGAAAATTCAAATGATTGAGTTAAAGTTGTAAGATGGAGAAAATTGTTAACTATATATAGCACCATATATGCTAATTCAAATGGTTCTGTTAAGAGTTTGCTTTGAGTTGTAAGATTGGGAGAATTGTGACTATGTATAGTGATATTTATGTTAACCTGTTAACGGTAATGATAAAGCTAAGGGATTCTTTAAGTTTGTAGTCGCCTTAAAAGTTTTTGGTTTAGAAAGGGCTTGAGGCAGACTGACTGCTGTAGTCACCTTGGACCTAATTCAAAAGAGAAATGCCATCTAGATCATCCTCTACTCCCATACTGGGAGGTGTAACAGCTATGGAGATTGCTGTGAGCCATTAATAGTTATTTTTTTATATATTAAGAAGGGGGGACCTGTGGGAGCCCATTCTCGGGGTTCCTCGGGGTTTTACCCAGCAGGTCCGCATAGAGGATGATTAGGACCACAGACCTGAGTGCAGGTGTCTGAGATGGTCTGCACTTGGCTGTGCTGGGGGAGGAGGTCTTTTGCTCCACCCTTTGGCGTCTCTATAAAAACCCTGGGTCAGAGACAGCCGGGGCCCGTTGGAAAAGGTTCCAGGCCCTCTCAAGGCTATCCTTTATTTTCTATCTATTTATCTCTGCGATATTCTCCACAATAAATCCTTCTATCTAATGTTTCCTGCTGATCGCACTCAAGAAAACTCTGGGGAACTGTGGGGGTGGTGGGTAAACGCTCCACACATACACTCCCAAGGATTAGAGAAGCATGGACTTCAAATTTGACTTGATGAAGCATTTTCCTGATGACCAACCTCAAGTTTGGCTCCTGGAACCTTTAAGCTGAATGAATATGTTAGGAAAGTGTAGGCGTATATCTCTGGCTCTGTAAGACATATCCCCTCACTAGTATACAAGCCCACAGAAAGCTGACTGTTACCTTTATAGCCATGCCTAAGACATAGCGGACTCCTAATAAAGACACACCAGGGAAAGGAATAACCAACGCCAGAATTAGCCAGAGTGGCCGCTTTAGAAGGGAGGGAACATCTTGTGATATACCCAAATGACTGGTCACATGGTAGTCTTCTAGTCCTTATGTGTTCAGCAGTGAAAAAGTTTCAAAAGTGAGTAGTTGAACAGGACTATGCATTAAACTTAAAAGTGGATGAAAGGGAATATGCACACATGTAGGTGTGTGCACAGAATGTAATAGAGAAAGTAAGTCTTCCTAAAAAGGATGGGCTAACATCAGCCCTTGCAGGGTGTGATCCTGTTGCTGTGCCATCTGCAGAGCTTGAAGTAGAAGGAAGCTGTAGGAGTCATAAGCAGGGGAGAAATAGGAAAGGCAAATAACTCTGCTACTTGGGCAGTTTATATAATTTCTCCGTCTTTAAAATCTTTTGTGCCTTTGCAAACAATTTCTAGAACCAAGACTGCAAAGAAGAAAGAAATGTGTCATGTGCTAAGGTCTAGAAGATTCTGCACTCCAACTTTTAAGTTACCTAGGCTAGGTGAGAAGAATATCATGTTCATGATAATAACTACAGTCTACCTAATCATAACAGTCACATGGGGCCCCATTTGACACTGGCCAAGTCTTGGTCTGAATTCTGACTGAATTACCTTCTGCTACAGCTGCCCAACTCCACATGCCAGCAAGACAGAGACTGCCTGAATGCACGTTCCAGTGTTTATGGATTTATAACCTGTAAGTTGCTTAACTATGTTGCATCCGTTTTGTTGACAGTAAAATGGAGATAATGGTCCATTTCTCACAGGGCTTTATGAGGATTGAGTCAATACCCATAAAGTGGCACGTGGCACTGAGAAAACACCCAGCGGGAGTGAGCACCTGTTAGCAGCTGTGTAACCTAAAGCTCCTAAGCTGTGGATCCCATGTTTCCCACAGTTGCAAAATGGGGGCTTCAGCTCAGATAGCCTTACCAAGATCTGTTCTCCCTCACTCAGCCCCACTTAGTTCTACCAGGAACACTAGGAAGCTTCCTGACACTCCACTCTCTATTTTAGAATGATGTTCCAGTACAGGCACCATTTATTTAACTAGCATTCTAATGCATGCAATGATATACTTTCTTCCCACCCAAGCACATGTTAGCTTTACAGTGGGGCCTTCAGATGCTTTCTCATCCCAAAGCAAAAGATACAGATGTTAAAGTGATTTAAAGACAAATCTGAACTCTTTCATGTTCACTCGGTCTCAATTTTTCTCATCTTGTAAAAATACAAGTAAATAACTATGGTGTTTTTCTTGTAGTGGTTTTATTATTAAGGAAGATAATGCCTGTGGTAACAATGTAATATGACAGCCAGCCCACTGCCCACAGTGACAGGATATTATTCCATTGCCATCTTCAAGAAGCAGGATGATCTGAATGTCTGTCCCATCAAATGCTACTAAACTGTATTCCTTTTGAGGACAATGTCTATGTCTTCTCATTTTTATACACATTAGATTACCTAGCTTCCTGTAGTAACTGCATTATAAAGTTGCTACAATCCCATTAAAGTGCACTGTGTATTTAGATTATCTGTCCTACAGATTATCCACTTGTGATTATACAGTGGAAATATTTTGGCCAACTTAGAAATGCAGTACCTATGACCCTCATTCCAAAGAATGGAAAGAAGGAAGAAGGAAGGAAGGAGAAAGAGAGGGGGAAGGGAGGGAGGAAGGAGGAAGGAAGGAAGGAAGGAAGGAAGGAAGGAAGGAAGGAAGGAAGGAAAAAAAAAGAAAAATCAGATCTTCCAGGGGAAGTTTTCACGTGCCATATCATGTCAAAGGTCTCTGATCTACAGAAGAGTTAGTGCCTATGGTTTCTCCCTGCTCATTCATTTGTGACCATCTCCATGGCACCCAGTCCTTGTTGACATTGCAGTTAGGTGGGTAGGGTAATGTGCTTCTTTATAATTCACTCTGACTTATCACTAAGTCATTCCAATATGAGCACTGAAACAGAGCCATGTGCACAGAATGACACAGATAAAGGAAATACAAAGTCCATTGCAAAGAGGAACTATTTCCAGTTGAGAGAAAGGAGGAGAGCAGTTTTCTATGAGTTGAGTCCCAATGCTATGCCTTCAGAGCTTACTCAATGTCATCATTACAGGGCATAGATATGGATGCTGTTCATAAAATAAACATGATCTGCACTACATGTATATGTTATTATACTACATATCTGTATGTTCTATCAGAGATGCTGATCAAATGACTCTCCTAATATGGACAGCACAAGTTCTATTTTAAAAAAAGAAGACACGGCCGGGCGTGGTGGCGCACGCCTTTAATCCCAGCACTCGGGAGGCAGAGGCAGGCGGATCTTTGTGAGTTCGAGGCCAGCCTGGGCTACCAAGTGAGCTCCAGGAAAGGCGCAAAGCTACACAGAGAAACCCTGTCTCGAAAAAACCAAAAAAAAAAAAAAAAGAAGACACAAAGTTAAGGATAGATCTAAGAGTGAGGAAGTAGATGAAAATGATCGAAACACATTCCATAATTTTTTCAAATAACTAATAAAATTTTCAAATGATAATATAAATCTTCAGAAAAAAAGAAACTTCAGAGCATCTTCTCTGCTTGGCAGAAGTACTGGTTTCCTCATTGCTTATGGTGTGATTCATTTACATTAAGGCTTCTCCAGCTCACCTTGAACCCCAGAACTCTTATAGACAGGGTTCTGCCCAATAGTCAATTTGGTGATTGCAAGTAAAGAGACCTAAAGAAATACCTTTTTTTTCTTTTGCAAACCATATTCTGTTAATTTCTTTGTGTCATTTTAACCTCTAAGAAATTTGGAGCTATTTTCCAAATTTCTAGAGTTATTCTTAATGGTCAAATTACTTCAACTTCTCTTTTCAGAGAAGCTTGGGGCAGAATATTTGTACTGCACTGGCACTGTTCTGCAATCCCTTCACAGCAAAGTGACTATGAGCTCTGTGTCTTTCTTCATTGAACTTAGACATAAGGAAAGGAAAATGAAGATCTATAGAGATATGTCTAGCAACCCTGTTCCAGTTTTGCACACCATCTAAACCCCACCCCCTTAATCCTGTGGCTTTGGTGTTCACCTCCTAGTTTACCACAGAAGAAAAGTGACAGCCTGTTACCATATGGTCAGACAAGCTCAAGCAAGTAGCCTGAGGAGAGACTGAACAAAATCTGCGTTTATATAAGACCTCTTGAATTTTCTGTTAGAGCGTTTTCCTTTCTTGGTATTTACAATGTGTTTGTTATGGGTCTCAAAGCCACACTCCAGCAACCCTCCAAATACAAGCCCCAAGTGTCAGCCACTTCATATCATGTGCATACATTCATTAGCTTAATAACTATATTTACACAAAAAGGAGATATACCTGGAGCACTCAAAGACAAAGAGACGAATCAGAAATGAATTCTGCCCATTAGGAAATTTATAAACTGTTAAGGGAAAGAAACTTTACACTTAACATTAAAATCAGATCTGGCCCAGAGCTCCCATCCAGACCAGAGACCCCTCAATGGACCCTACAATCTACAGACCCTGTCCCCACACCCATCTGCCCGAGACTACCCCCCCACTTCCTGAGAATTGGAGACCAGCCCCTAGCTCCTATCTGGACCAGAGCTCCCATCCAGACCAGAGGTGAGTGTCTGGGGTCATACCCAGGGAGGCCTGCCCCTAGGTCCCATCCCTGGGTACCATCTGTTTTGGGGAAGACCCAACTCGTCCCCAGTTGCCAGCCAGTGGGCAGGGCCCTCAAGGGAAGGTTCCCCTTCTCCAAGACCCCCCCCCAGTGAACCCTGCAATCTACATGCCATGCCCCCACACCCATCTGCCCAAGACCCCACACACATACTTCCTGAGACTTAAGGGACCAGCCCCCAGCTCCCATCTGGCCCACAGAGCTCCCATCTGACCCAGAGAGCTCCCATCTGACCCAGAGAGCTCCCATCTGACCCAGAGAGCTCTCATCAGGCCCAGAGAGCTCCCATCTAGCACAGAGAGCTCCTACCTGGCCCAGAGAAAGAGAGCTCTCATTGGACAAAGAGCCATCATTGGACCAAGAGTAAACTCAAGAGACAGGGAATCTGCCAGCCCTGATTAGACCAAGAGTGGCTTTCTGAGAAGCAGAATCTGCCACCTCTCATTGGACCAAGAGAGGCCTCCTGAAACACTGAATCTGTCAGCTCTGACTGGACCAAGAGCGCTGATAAGACCAAGAACAAATCCACAAGGAGATAGGCAGACGTCAAGGCAGAAGTACATACAACAACATAAAGAGCAATATAGCATCACCAGAACCTAGCCCTCCTCCAACAGCAAGACCTGAACATCACAAAGTGGAAGAAGCAGAGGAAAGTAACCTTAAGAATAACATCATGAAGATGCTAGAGGCTTTTAAAGAAAAAAATCGAAAATGAAATTGAGGAAAAGATAAACAAAATAGTGGAGGAAAATAATAAAGAAAATTAAAAGTCAAACAGAATGGGAAGAACTCTATAAAAAAAACTAGAGGAAAAGACAAATAAAGCAGAAGAAAACAATAAATTTTTGTTTTATCGTTTTAAAGAAAACCATGAAAAAGTAATGAAGCAGATGAGGGAAACAGTCCAAGACCTGAAAAGGGAAATAGAAATGATGAAGAAGACACAGACAGAGGGAATGCTTGGCTGGAGAAATGGCTCAACTGAAAACATACTTGCCTTGGATTTATGAGGACCCAGAATCCTTGCAAAACACAAAGCTGTGTGTTTAAAGGGTAATGGAAGATCTTTTTGAAAGTATGATAGAGTTCTTCTGTGAATCCATCTAGCCTTGGACATTTTTTGGTGTGAAGGCATTTTATTGTTTTTTTAAAATCTCCTCATTTGCTATGGGTTTGTTTAGGTTGTTGACTTCCAGGTTTAATGTTGTTAGTTTAGCTGACCTAGAAATTCATCTATTTCTTTTATATTTTCCAACTTAATGGAATACATGTATTTAAAATATTCCTTTATAATATTCTGAAAGTCTTTGGTATCTGTTGCAATGTTTCTCTGTTCATTTCTGATATATATATATATGTGTGTGTGTGTGTATTTAAGTCTTATGTTGTATATATATGTATATATATATATATATATATATTCTGTTGATATCTGTTATATATCTGTTGACATATATGTATATGATTGTTATATATATATTGTTGACTTGGAATATTTGCATTCAAAATGTGTAAAATTATGTTATTATGTTATAGTCTCAATAATAAGTTAAAAAGTTTAAAGAAAGCTCTGTAATGGTGTAAGTTTTCAATCCCATTGATAGGTAGGCAGAGACAGACTGGTCTCTGAGGCTCAGTGAAAAGTCAACTTAGGCTATTTGGTATTTGGTGAGCTTCTCAAAAGACTTTATCTCAAAAAAATGGGAGAAGAAGAAAAAGAAAAAGGAGGAGGAAGAAGATTTACAAGATGGTTCAGTGGGTAAAGGGACTTGCCACACAAGCCTGGTTATCTGAGTTCAATCTCCAGAACACACATAAAGGTGTAAAGAGATAATTGAATCCACCGAGTTATCCTCTGACTTCGACACTTGCACCATGGCACACATACACACCACAGCATTTGTACCCATATATAATTCATGCACTCATAGAGACAATAATAATAATAACAATAAGAGTAATATTCAATTTTTTAAAAGTATATGGCACCTGAAGAATGATACTTGAAGCTGTTCTATAGCTAACATACATGCATATGTTCACCCTGACACATGAAAATACACATCCCACACACATGCACATGCACACCCCAAAGCATGTATAATAAATACAATCTAAACATCAGTGATTTCTATCTTCAAAATAGTGGTTCTCAATCTTCCTAATTCTGTGATCCTTTAATATAATTCCTCATATTGTGGTGACCCCCCACCATAAAATTATTTTCATTGATACTTCAGAACTATAATTTTGCTACTGCTATGAATCATATTGTAACTATATGATATGCTATGCCTGTGAAAGGGCTGTTCAGTTCCCCAAAGGGGGTGAGACCAACAGTTGGAGAACACTGTTTTAAAACATAATCTAAGCAGTTAAAAGTGTCCCTTATGGGAAGACTCCTCCATTGCTGGTGGGACAATCACTATGAAATCCTTATGACAGTTGCTCAGAAAACTGGAAATTGTTCTACCTTAGGACTCAGTTATACCACTCTTGGGCATATACCCAAAGGATATGCACCATCCTATGACGAAGGAACTTGCTTAACCATGTTATTTGCAGCTTTATTCATAATAACCATTAACTGGAAACAACCTAGATGTACCACAATAAAAGAATGAATTTTTTAAAAATTGGTACATTTATACAATGAAGTATTGCTGATCAGTCAAAAAAAAAATGACTTCATGAAATTTGAAGGCAAATACATGAAACTAGAAAAAAATCATCCTGTGTGAGGTAACCCAGACCCAGAAAGACAAACATGATATGTACTCACTTATAAGTAGATATTACCTGTTAAGTAACTGATAATCATGCTATAATCCCCAGACCCAGAATGACTAAGTAACAAGGATGGTTCTGCGGGGGATGCATGGATCTTCTTGGGAGGGGGAAATAGAATAGACTTTACAGGTGGAGTGGGGGCAGGTGGAAATGAGAACAGGAAGGATCAGATCAGATAGAGGGAGAGAGTATAGGGTCAGACCACTGGAATTGAATGGCATTGTAGGGAGGAAGAGCAGGGTAGAAACCTAATGAAGTAGAAACTCCCAGGAGTCTATGAGAGTGACCCTACGGATGACTCCTAGGAATGGAGGACTCAGAGCCTGAACCGGCCATTCTCTATAACCAGGCAAGGCTTGTCCCATTGGAGCTGGAATACCAACCCCACCACAAAACCTTTGACCTACAATCTATTTCTATAAGATGTGTTGGGGCAAGAGAGGCACAGAACTTAAAGGAGTAGCCAAACAATGACCAGAACCCAACACTAGATGACCATATCTATCCTATGATAGAACAAAAATCTCAATAAAATGATTCCTAGTGATATTCTTATATACTCATAGATCAGTGCCAATTGTCATCATAGAGGTTTCCTCCAGCAGCTGATGAAAGCAGATGCAGGGATCCACAACCAAGCATTAGGCACAAAAAGAGTCTAAATTGGAGATCTCCATAGAGTCCCTCCCCTTGGAGCTCTGGAATTCCCATGGGAAAAGAGGAGGAAGAATTGTAGGAGCCAGAAGGGTGGTGGACTTCAGGAGAACAGGGTCCACAGAATCAATTAAGCAGGACTCATAGAGCCTCAGAGAGACTGAAGCAGCAATCATGGAACCTGCAAGGATCTGGGATAGGTCCTCTGCATATATGTTATGGTTGTTTATCTTGGTGTTTTTGTGAGACTCCTAAGTGTGGGAATGTCTCTGACCCTTTGTCTGCTCTTGGGAACCTTTTCCTCCTACTGGGTTGCTTCACCCAGCCTTCAGATTTGTAACAAGTCTTATTGCATCTTGTTTTGTCATGTTTAGTTGATATCCCTGGGAAGCATGCTCTTTTCTGAAGGGAAATGGAAGAAGAGTACTGGATCGGGAGTAGAGGAAAGGTGGGTAAGGGGGCTGAGAGAGGTGGGTGGAGGATAAACTTCAGTCAGGACACATTGAAAACAAAAGAATAAATAAAAAATAAAAAATTTTACTTAACTGCAAAACAAAAATTACTGGTGAAGTCTATCTTTAGTTCAGTTCCAAAAGCACCATTATTTATTTAACATTATTATAGATATGACAAAGTTCTGTTTGTAAACAGCCAAGAAATTTGGATTGTTCTCATTTTTTGTTTGTTTTATACTACAGTGTGGGTTGACTGTGGGAACCCTACCTTTGAGATCTGAATTATGAGAATGTGACCACCAGAATAATTTGGAAAGGAATCATCTGCATAGACTTCTCACATTATCATCTAAAAAGACTTCCAAAGCTCAAGCATTTCCCTCAAAGAACTTTAAAAGATGTTTTTAAAAAGGTACGCATATTGAGAAGTGAAGCCCTGCCTGTATTGGGCCAGCTTTGCCTACTTAGAAAATGCTAAACATATAAAGTTTACCATTGTGGTATTTTAATAATCTGGGAGAACAAATTTAGTTTTCAAGTTTAGATCTTCCTATCAGCAAAAGAAAAGGTCAGGGTGCTGGACAAAAAGAATGGCTGCCTAGTTCAAAGGAAAAAAAAAATTGAATCCCTGTTAAAAATGACATCTAGTTCACCTTTAGAATTGAGGCAAGAATATATCCAAAAATCCAAGTATAGAGCAAGCTGCTAATGAGCACTTTGGGGTCTTGACAACTTGGTTTATATGAGTAAGAATCTTGGACTCCTAATCTAGAATTCTCCTCCTGCATTATGTAACAGTTATTAAACTAGGAGTGAGATTTGGAGACCAGGAAGAAAGTAGGTAGGAACCATGGTAATGATAGGTAGTAAAGTAGGCAGGAACTATCAGTAATGATAATGCACAGGTGTATAAGATCTGCTATGCAGAAAAAGACCTGTGGCCTCATGTCTGGCTAAGTACAAATGAGTCTTATGTAATTCCTGATCCATCATGCCCATGGCAAGAACAGGGCAAAGAACAGAGAAAGGTGGCTATTTTTAGTCCCAGTTTTCAGTTCAACCAGGGACTATCCCTCTCCAGACTCAGCAGATGGTGGACCAGACAGCTTTGTCTGATGACATAATTAGTTTTCAGCACCTCATTATCACCTCACAATGGAATCTAGAATAAAAGCTTAAAGTGCAGGATTTTAAAGGGCTTATTTGAATGCGGTAAAGTGGGTTCCTTAAGCTAATTCTCTAATCAGATATGCGTTTGTCTACACAGGAGGCAATGGAATAGAATAAAGACTAAGGAGGAAAATGAATAAAGTCTCTCTCATCAAAACTTTGTCCAAACCACGATGTGAATTCCTGATGAAAAACAGTAAAGCTAGACATTTTCAAATACAAAGACACTGGGTAAAAAGAAGACCTGAATTCTAGTTTCATGTCTTCTGCTAATTATAGGGCTAGAGGCAAGGTGATTTCTCAAGCTCTAGTCCCTTATCAGCAAAATGAAAAAGATGGGACACAAAGATGAATACTACATTCCCCTTCTAAGCCTAAAACCCTTTGATTTTTAGTAACATTTAGATGAGGCCAACTCGGCAGACTCTTTGACACATTTAGAAAAAAATATAATTTTCCAGATAAAGTAATTTTCAAAATTGCTAAGCATTAGGAAGCATTATTTTTAAACAGAACATAAAATCTGTGGCAGGGCCATCTGTCTCCAGCAACAGTGTGCCACCCACCCTGTGTCCAAATGCAATGGCTGAGATGGTAAGTGCCTGGACCAGATCAACAGAAAGTTGAGGCCCTTGCAAGCTAAATGACAGCCAAGGCTAAGATATGCAGGAGAGTAGCATCAAGGTGTGTGAGTCTGGAGCTTCCTAGGGCAGTGTGTTGAGCCTGCTAAACCTGGGAGAACCTGGAACAGATGCCATCTTCTCTGCCTTCAATGTGTGGCTCTCACAGAGTGCTTGACAGACATGCCACAAAAACATAGCACAGAGTACTGCTGCACAATGGTAAAAATGAATCAGAGATGGAAAAACTTTTCCTTCTGACATCAATTTTTTTTTCTGACATAGTAGAAAATCTAATAACACTTTTGAATAGCCAATGTCTCTCCCTTGACTCTATCAACACTCTGGAATATTCTACCCCAATAAGGTGACCACTAGCCACATGTTCCTATCTAAATTTTCACTACCTAATTCAAGGTGAAGGTTAAAATAGTTATCCCACCTCACCAGCCACATTTCACAAATGTCCAATATGTGTCTAATGAGCACTGTGCAGGGTGATGCAGATGCTATTGCTCCACAGAGTTGCACACTGGTCACCCTCAACTCCATGAAATTCCCTTTTGGTTTGATTTATAGTATACAACAATTATGCAACCATTTTTAATTTATTGCTATTGTAAGAGAATGAGTAAGTCATTGCAACTAGGCAAAAATTATTCAGCCTATATTGTAGCTTAACAATTTTTTTCAATTATCCTTGCATGATGCCAAGGAGGGCTTTACCAAGAAAGTGCCAAGATGAGCTAACATTGAAAACCTCAGTTTAGAAGTGGGAGAGCAATGAAATAGATATCTTTATAAAGGGAGACGTTATGGGGTAAGGGGGAAACCTGGTGCTAGGGAAATTCCCAAGAATCCACAAGGATGACACCAGCTTAGACTTGTAGCAATATTGGAGGGGGTGCCTGAACTGGCGTTCACCTATAATCAGATTGGTGAATACCTGAACTGTCATCACAGAGCCTTCATTCAGGAACTGATGGAAACAGATGCAGAGATCCACAGCCAAGCACCAGGCTGAGCTCCAGGAGTCCAGTTAAAGAGAGGGAAGAGGAATTATATGAGCAAGGGGAGCCAAGTTCATGATGGGGAAATCTACAGAGACAACTGAACCAAGCTCATAGGAACTCACAAACTTTAGACTGACACCTGTGGAACCTGCATGGGACTAGACTAGGCCCTCTGCATAGGCAAGACAGTTGCATGGCTGTGTATGTTTGAGGAACCCCTGGTAGTGGAATCAGGATCTATCTGTGGTGCATGAGCTGGCTTTCTGGAGCCCATTACCTATGGTGGAATGTATTGCTCAGTCTTGATTCAGTATAGGTCCAGAAGGACAGAGAGGAAAATTAAAACCGTATGTGGCTAACATAGCTATGAACCTATGGGGTCGAGACTTGTTGCAACAATGGAATACTCAGATTAACATCCCTCCAATCTCAGAAAAAAATCATAAACTAGCACATGTTTCTGAGAGAAATATTAGAAGGTCTTATTCTAATGAGTGGTCACCAGCCATCCATGTTATACAAGAACATGGCACAACAACTGATTCTTGCCAAAACAAGTGTGGTTATGGCTTTATCAAAGGGCATCTTTGAGGCCAGGACAATATGGCACCATCCCTGAAGTGGCCTTCGCAATCTGGAAAAGGTACAGTGCCCTTTTCTTCGAAGGCAGCTGAATAGGCAGTGGGCCGATGGCTTCTGATGTGCAATGGAACAGCAGCTGAAACAGTTGTTCTTGAAGAGTAACTAAGCTCACGCCTCTCAATAGTAGAATGGCATTTAATAGAGGGATGTGGAGAAGAACCGGATGCTGAGATGAAGCCACACACACACACACACACACACACACACACACACACATAGCCAAGAAGAATAGACAGCTGAATTCAAAAAACATGAACAATTTCCAGAATTTAAAATCCTGAATCATGACAGGACACTAGTGGAATTTATGTATTTCTGGTACATGGACTGCTCTCACCCAATGTGAGGTTGAACTGTTGACCTTGTGTACATCCTACTTCACAAATAAGTCTGTCAGATATGCTAAGCCTATAGGCTGAAGATGATGCCCCAACACTGTGGAGAAACCTCAGAAGACTGTCCAGGCAGCTGGCTGTTTCTGTCAACTCACAATTTTTTAGAAGTTCCTTGCATGTACTTCCTGTTTTTATTTTTGTTAGCTAATATTATTTCCTTCTTGGGTTTCTGAGGGAGTTGAAGATTAGTTAGTTATAGTTGAAGATTAATTAGGATAGAAAGTGAATTAGATACATTTTGGACTTACCTTCTAAGGTTTTGAACAAATTATTCAGTTCATCTTTTTTTACCCCAACAATAGTTCTTAGATGAGAAATGTCTTCAAATAATCTTTGAAAGTCATTAAGAGTCTGTAGTCTATCTCTCCTAATTTGCACCTTTTGGGGTCTAATTTTTGTAGCTCTATTTTATATCCTAAATAATTAATAGAATCTTATCTTTGTATCTTTTCAGGAGCAATTTGTAATCCCTAGCAAGGCAAAATTTTCTTTACTTCTTCAAACATTCTTTCTAAAGTATCTGCATTTGAGTCAGCTAGTAAAATATCATCCATATAATGATAAATTATAGATTTAGGAAATTTTTATGTACCATTTCCAATGGCTGTTGTACAAAATATTGGCACAGAGTTGGGCTATTCAACATTCCCTGTGGGAGGACCCTCCATTAAAATCTTTTAACGGGTTGAGAATTGTTATAAGTAGGCACTGTGAAAGCAAATCTTTCTCTGTCTTTTTCTTGTAAGGGTATTGAAAAGAAACAGTCTTTTAAATCAATAACTATGAGAGGCCATCCTTTTGGTAACAGAGTAGGCAAAGGAATTCTAGATTATAGAGAGTCCATTGGCTGAATTACTTTGTTAATTGCTCTAAGATCTATTACCATTCTCCATTACCAGATTTCTTTTTAATAACAAATACAGGAGAATTCCAAGGGCTGGTTGATTCTTCAATATCCTGAGCATTTAACTGTTCTTCTACCAGCTCTTCTAAAGCCTGGAGTTTTTCTGTTGTTAAAGGCCATTGTTGAACCCATACAGGCTTGTCTGTTGACCATTTTAAAGGTAGAGCTGTTGGTGTTTTTGGAAGATCATCAAATATAATTACAGACCAATTTTGCTTATGAACATAGATGTAAAAATACTCAGTAAAATACTTGCAAGACAAATCCAAGAATACATCAAAAATATAATCCACCATGATCAAGTAGGCTTCATCCCAGAGATGCAGGGTTGGCTCAATATACAAAGATCAGTAGATATAATCCACCATACAAATAAACTGAAAGAAAACATCCATATGATTATCCCAATAGATGCAGAAAAGGCCTCTGACAAAAATCCAATGTCCCTTCATGATAAAATTCCTGGAGATATTAGGGATGCAAAGGACATTAAGTTAAAGTGTTATTATTTGCAAATGATATGATAGTATACATAAGCAGCCCTAAAAATTTTACTTGGGAACTCCTATAGCTAATAGAAAATTTTCAGCAAAATGGTTGGATGCAAAATTAACTCAGAATAACAGTAGCCCTCCTATATATGAATGACAAATGGACTGAGAAAAAAATCAGGGAAACAACACCTTTCATAATAGCCTCAAATAATATAAAATATCTTATGGTAGCTATAATCAAGCAAGTGAAAGACTTACATAATAAAAAAAAAACTGCAATTCTTTGGAGAAAGAAATTGAAGAAGATACCAGAAGATGGAAAGATCTCCCCTGCTTATAGATGGGTAGGATTAACATAGTAAAAAATGACCATCCTACCAAATGCAATCTACATTCTCAATTTGTAATCCCCATCAAAATAACACCCCAATTCTTTTTATTTTTTTAAGATGTAAAACTAGATTTTTAAGATATTTATTGAATATTTCACAATTATGTTGGGATAGACAAAAGCATTTATGACATTGAGTCCTTCCACAAAGGAATTTGTTTTTTTATTAATTTATTTTTTATTCATTTTACATACCAACCACAGTTACTCCTCCTTCCACTCCCCTCCACCTTCCCCAACCCACCCTCATCCACTCCTCAGAAAGGATAAGGCCTCCCATGGAGAGTGAACAAGGCCTGGCATGTTCAGTAGAGGCAAGACTAACACAACACCTCCTCCCACATCAAGGCTGTATAGACCTTGAAATGATAATTCTCAGCTTCATATTTAAAATAAAGGATAGCCAAAATAATCATGAACAATAAAAGAACTGCTCAAGGTTTCACCATCCCTGATTTCAAGTTGTACTAGAGAGCTATAGTAATTAAAAAAAAAACAGATGATATTGGCATAAAAGCAAACACATTGATCAATAGAATCAAATTGAAGACCCAGACACAAATACAAACACATATGACACCTGGTTTTTGATAAAGAAGCCAGAAATACATACTGGGGGAAAGATAGCATTTTTAGCAATGGTTCTGATCAAAAATGGATGATTGCATGTAGAAGAATGCAATAGATCCATATGTGTCACCCTGCATGAAACTTAAGTCCAAGTGAATCAAAGACTTCAACATAAAATCAAATGCACTGAACCTGATAGAAAACAAAGTGGGGAATAGCCTTGAGTGCATTTGTACAGGAGTAGACATTGTGAACAGAGAAATTATAGAGCAAGAACTAAGATCAACAATTAATAAATGTCTCCTCAGGAAACTAAAATGTTTCTGTGAGGCAAAGGACACCATTAATTGGACAAAACAGTAGCCTCAGAAAGGGAAAAGATTTTTACTAACTCCACATGCAATAGAGGACTAATATATATATTAGCCCTCTAATATATATATTAACATAAAAAGAACTCAAGAAACTCGATATTAAAAAAATAATCCAATTAAAAATATGCTACAGATCTAAATAGAGACTTCTCAATAGGGAAATCTCGAATGGCTGAGAAACACTTTTAAAATGTTCAACATCCTTAGCCATCAGGGAATTGCAAATTCAAACTACTTTGAGATTCCATCTCATATCTGTCAGAATGGTTAAGATCAGTAACACAAGTGACAGCTCATGCTGGAAAGGATGTGGAGCAAGGGGAACACTCCTCTGTTGATGGTGGGAGTGCAAACTTGTGCAGCCACTATGGAAATCAATAAAGTGGTTCCTCATAAAGTTAGGAATTGATCTACCTCAAAACCCAAACATACACTCTTGAGCAAATACCCAAAGGATGCTCCATCTTACCACAATGGCACTTGCTTAACTATGTTATTTGCAGTTTTATTCATAATAGCCATTAACTGGACACAACCTGTATGTCATTCAACAAAATAACGGATAAAGAAAATATGGTCTCTACAATGCCAATGTTTTTTAATTTAGTTTGTGTACGTTTGTGTTATTTACCTGTTGTATATTAAATGCTACTGTATACCTCCCAAAAAGCAAATATGTTACATTTACACAATGGAGTATTGCTCAGCTGTTAAAAAAATACATCATGAAATTTTTAGGCAAATGGATGGAACTAGAAAATATCATCCTGAGTGAGGTAACCTAGACTCAGAAAGATAAATATAGTGTTTATTCACTTATAAGTGGATATTACCCATAAAGTAAGTGATAGCCAAGCTGCCTTCCATAGGTCCACAGAAGTTTTGTAACGGGGAGGTGTCTGGGACTGGGGGGAGGGGGCAAGGCATGTAGATCTCCCTGGGAAAGGGAAATAGAGTAGACTCTGTGGGGGGCAGGTTGGGGACAAGAGTAGGAGGAATCAGGTTCCAGGAAAGATAAGATGGAGGAAGATTGTGCAGGAAGAGGTGGTTGGAACTGGGGGTTACTTAGGGGGTTGTGTGAAAAACTAGTGCAGTGAAAACTTCCTATAATCTATGAAGGTGATCCTAATGAGGACTCCTAGTAATGGGGGATGAGTCTCAACTGGCCATCTCTTGTAGCCAGGCTCCCAATGGTGGGACTGGGTTATATTTGGTTGAGGTGTTGGCCAAGGAGGTCCCAGGGAGATCATCAAATAACCCAGGTTGTTGCTAGAACAGAGGTTTTTATCTCTGCAAACTAACAACAGAGCCCCATTGCTGTGAAAAAAATCTACATAGCTCACAGAATGTACAGAGGTAGAGCTGGTACCTGCATGGGGCCTTCACCCCTATGTTCTAGTATCTTTTTTACACTAAGATACCCTGAAGGCTACTGAAACATGGACACCAACCTAGCCACAAATCCTTTGACCTACAATCTGTGCTGCCTGCAAAACAAATAAGGGAAATGGTGGAACAGAAGTTGTAGAAGTAGATAATCAATGTCTGATTTGACTTAAGGCCCACCCCACAAGAAAGAACTCATATCCAACACTGCTTGGTTAACCAAGAACTAGACACTAGATATGCCAGAGACATAGGGTAAAATCAAACAAAACTGGTCAAAAAAATCAATAAAATAATTCCTAATAATATTCTGCTATACTCATAGATCAATGCCTTCAGTCATCAGAGGAGCTTCTTCCAGTAGCAGATGGGAACAGATGCAGTGACCCACAGCCAGACATTATCCAGTGAGAGTCTAAATTGAAGGTCTCCACCAAGTCCTCCCTTCCCTAAAAGCTCAGGGAATCCTGTATAAGATAAGGAAGAGATATTTTAAGAGTCACAGGGAATGGAGTACAACAGAACAAGTCCCTCTGAATCTGCTAAGCAAGACACAGGGTCTACCTGGGTCTACACCAGATCTTCTATGTACATATTATAGCTATTACTTTAGGGATTTTTCTCTTTTTCTTTATTCTTCTCTCATACAATATATCCCAACCACAGCCCCTCATTTTCCCTTCCACCCAATCCCCACACACAGTTGGAGGCCTACTCTTTTGTAAGGGAAATTGGGGAATAGTGGATCTGGGGGAGGTTTTGGTTTGGTTTGATTTGGTTCTTTTTAATGGGAATTCTGATTATGAAAACAAGTGAGTATCTTTTGCCTCCCCTTGGGACCCTTTTCCTCCTTTTGGATTGTTTAGTCCAACTTTGATATGATAGCCTTTCTTCATCTACATTTTATTTTGTCATGTTTGGTTGTTATCTCGTAGAAGCCTATTCTTTTCTAATGAGAGACAGGAAGGCAGTGGGTCCAGAGTGGGGAGAGTAGGAAGGAATTGGAGGAGTAGAGAGAGGGAAAACTATCATCAGGATATATTGTATGAACAAAGCATTCAATAAAAAAAGAAAATTATCAATGAGGAAAAAAGAATCTCATACAACATGTTTTGATCAAATCCAAAGCCATTCTCTCCCCTCTAATTCTTTCACTCTCCAAACCAATACCACTTTTCCCTCCCAACTTCATGTGCTCTCTTTCTACTTTTTTAAACCCAAGATTTCTGCTTAGTGTTACCTCCCCCCTCCACACTGCCTCTGGTTTTTTTTTTTTTTTTTTTGGTTTTTTTGGGGTTTTTTTTGTAAAAACTGGAAGTAGGTGATTGCCCTCATAACATTCCTGCCACTATTACACCAGTGGGTATACTTTTCCAGGCCAATCATCAAGGGAGCCCAAAGGGTTGAGAGCAGAGTGAGACTATTGAATAATTTTCACCCCTGGTAGCATAAACAGAACATTCAAACACTTTGAAAGCTAACAAATCAAGAAAATGCTTCCAAGTAGTGCCAGTTTGATTTCTCCATGCTCTGTGGCTCAGGTATGTGATGTCATCAACAATAAGGACTCATCATCAAATTCTGTAGGGTAAACAATAGCAATAATCTATAATGTTAAAGTGTCTATGGAACTCCATTGCCAACAGAGACACAACCATACTTGGCACTGGGATATATATTTGTGTGTGTGTGTGTGTGTGTGTGTGTGTGTGTGTGTGTGTGTGTGTATTATATATAGTAGCTTTCCATGTAACATTTCCAAAGGTCTTCAGTGTTAGCTATCACTCCTCTACCCTCTTCTACCATCTCCACCTCCTTTCAACCCTTACTGTCCCTTCCTTCCCTATTCCTTATTCTACCTCCATCCTTTGAAATCTTCCCCACTCAAATGTCCTGTACTAGTTCCCTGGCTTCTGTGAGAATTCCAATGTAAACACACGCATCTAAAGATTCAAAACTAGTATCCACATATAGGAAAAAACATGAAGCACTTATCTTCTAGGTCTCGGTTACCTCACTCAGAATGATTGTCACCAGTTCTATCCATTCACCTACAAATTTCATGATTTGTTTTTTTTTACACAGGAATATTATTCCACCATATATATGTACGAAATTGTCTTATCCATTCTTCAGTTGATGGACAACTAGAGGTTGTTTCCATTCTGGCTATTATGAATAAAACAATATGGAACATGGATGAGCAATTATACCTGTAGTAGAACAGAGTCCTTTGGGAATATGCCCAGTAGTGTAGGTGGATCATATACTAAATCTCTTTCTAGTTTGTGAGAAACATCAACACTGACTTCCATAATGACTGCACCAATTAGCACTCCAACCAACAGTGAATAAATGTTCTCCTCCCCCCACATCATCAACAGCATGATGATAAGATGACTGAGATAAGATGTATTATCAGTGTAGTTTTGGTTGGCATTCTCCTGATGGCTAAGGGTATTAAACATTGTTTTAAATGTTTCTTAGCCATTTCTATTTCTTCTTTTCAGAATTCTGTTATGCTCCATATTCCCATTTTCAATTGAGTTATTTATTTCCTTGGTGTAGTATTTGTTACTTTGTATATTCTAGACAATAACTCTGTAATAGATTTATACTGCGTGTCAAGGTCTGCCCTCCATTCTACAGGCTGCCTCCTCACTTGAATAATGGTGGTTTGTTTTTTTTGTTTGTTTGTTTTGTTTGTTTGTTTGTTTTTGCTGTATAGAAACATCTTGTTTCATGAAGTCATATATATTTTATTGTTCTTAATGCCTGCATTTCTGGGTGTTCTATCTATAATTATGTGTATACATGTGAGTCTGTGTATGAACCTGTTTATATGTGAATGCAAGTACTTGCAGAGACCAAAAGAGAGCACCATATCCCTGGAGCTGAAGTAATATGCAGTTGCAAACCACCTGATATGAATGTTGAAAACCAAACATGTGTCCTTTGCAAGGGTAGTAAATGCTCTTTCACCACTGAGCCCTTTCTCTGGCCCCTGTTTTCACTTTTTCCCTATTTCAGTTAGTTTGGGACCTTTTCTTTTACTCATTGTGGTTAAAACACTGGATTTTGTTTGCCTTCATCGCCTTCTTGTTACTGTGAACTTTTTTTTTAACCTTTGCATCCCTATTCAAAAGGTTAATTAATTCATAAGGAAGATGAATGAACTGATGATTGTTCCTCCAGAAGCACTGTGTTGTTCCCTTTTTTTGAATAGTCATCTCTTATTCCTTCACTTGAGGAATTTTATTTAGAGCACAACAGAGTGCACTTCATTAGCTTCTGTTGGTGCAGAGGTTGTTGGACATGTCTGTCATTTTCCATGTCCATGCTTATGCAGTACAATCATACTTTTTGAATACTCTTGAATTAAGAGTTTTCCTTTATCTTTGGACCTGTCATGAACTAATACAAAGGAGTGACTGACACATGTGTGTTTTCTTTATTGAGCTTCTATTTTGCTGCCTAATTTCTCAAATTTTTATATCCTAACAGAAAATACCATGTACCCAGGCAAATGTTAGTTCAAAACAACTACATGATGATTGAAACCCATGAGAGACAAGATTTGTCTTGTCTATGCAACTCATCCAGGAAGGGATAAGGTCAGAGTTCCTGATATGTGCTTTGTCAAACAGGCTAAAGCACACAGAAAAGCTTGGTACCAAGGTAGATGGAGACAGATACGTGATAATGACAGTAAACTGCAAAATATAGGCAGCTTCTGAGACCTTGAATTCAGACAGAGTGGCAGTTGGTCCCTCTCTGCCCTGGAGTCCTTTGCTTCCCAGAAGTATGAAATATCTGCAGAATTCTATTGTATCTTATGAAATCCTCTTGAAAATAATCTTAATTTGGCAATTACTTCATGCAAATAATTTTTTAAAACTGGCAAATATTCTAACTGAGGCAAACTTGATTCACACTATCCAATTTGCAGTAGCACAGAAAGGCAGTTGTGAGATTCCACTGTAATTAATAGCTACATTGTTAAGTGAATTATACAATATTAAAATATCACCAAGGGGACAGCATTGGAGATAAATGTCCTCATCTTAGCTGGACAAGTGCTTCTGAGAGAACCACATTATAGAGTCCTTTCATTAAAAAAATTACATTTCCAGGGCCTAATATTGTCAGAAAGACAAATAATCTGCCTTAGTAAGAAATATAGATTTAGAAGATTGTATTTAAGGGTCTAGCACAGTGGCTGTATATCATTGTCAGTAGAAGGAGTCAAGCCTCAGAATTTGCATACCTGCATCAATTGTGAGTGTGTTAATAGAAGAGGGATCCTTGAACCTTGCTACATTTGAGATGCTAGGAGCTACCTGTCTGATACATGGCCTGAGGATGCTCCCAGGGGGAGGTGCTGTTTTCAGAAGCCGAGAGACCAGAAGTTGACACCATTAAGAGATAGATGGCTACATTCAGATCCTAAGGGAAATTACAAATGCTGTATACAGAGACATACAGGGAAGTGCCTGTGTGTCAGGAAGCAGAAGAAGTGGGAAGAAAACACAGACAAGAGCCTTGATGTCTCAACAAGAAGAAATGAGTGAGGGAAAGTAATCAGACTTAGGGTAAGCTCTTTTGAGTAATGCCAGTGGGTTCTGCAGCATCTTTAGCTGTCTGGTACCTGGGTGACTGGGAAAGGCAGATAATGCTGTGAGTGGATGAGCCTATAGAAGGAAGTTGGTTTAATGTCATCATCCACTCAGTATGCTGTCATACATATGCCATAAACTGGCAATTTAAACAAACAAACAAAAAAAAAATTTGTTTTTCATGTTTGTGGAAGCTGGGAAGTTCAAGATCAAGATACTTACCAAACAAAAATCTGATGAGAACTCACTTTCTGAGGACCATAAGTGCTTTAATTGTGTCCTCACATACTGAGAAGAGAAGCTGCATAAGTTCTCTCCTTAGAGATACTAATACCATTACTATGGCTTTATCCTCACAACCAGCTGACCTCCTACATTCTCTGCCTTTTAACATCATCTCATTGGGGACTAGACCATCTACATATCAATCTAGTGTAAACACACACACTGAGTCTATAACAGTTGGCTTTCTGTTTTCATGAAGCATTCTCATGAGTAAGTTATATTAGCTACCTCTCGGAATTGAATAATCTTGGAAAGGCAGTCCCTCCCTGGTCATCAGGGCATTGGATGACTAAAACTTCAGAATACAGAAAATGAGCCATTGTTAATATACTCTCATTAATGGGACATTACCAGTCCTTATATAAATGAGTTATGGGTATCACTAGGCACTTCCTGTTTGCTGGTGTCATATTTAGCCTTGGTTGTTAATTTAATGGGATTGAGAGATATCTCAGAACATTACTGGGTGTGTCTGTGAGTATGTTTCTGGTGAAAATTAGATAACAAAGATTCTGATCTAATCCATGTTCTAATCAACTGATAGATTTAATATTTGTATAAACTATCAGAAGGTAGTGGAACTATAAGTGAAAGGGGCTGGCTGTAGGAAATTAAGTCTCTACAACATAGCTTTGAAGAGTGTACCTTGGTCCTGGTTTCTTCTTGTCCCCTTTTGCTACTTCTCAGAAGCCACGAGGTGAATGAACTCCTTGTGCCTACCAAGACATTCTATCTTACAACAGCAGTGAAGTAAGCTAACTGTAAACTGAAACCAGTGAACCACTATAAATTTTTCTCCTTTTGTTTCTCTTGAGTATTTGTCAAGGCAACAAAAAGACACCAACACAGATGATGACAAGGGCCCTATCCTTCTCAAAGATACAAGCTTCGCAGAGTACACTGAAACCTCATACACAGTGATTGTCAACCACAAGTGTTCTCATGAAAGATTCTAGGAAAAGAAATGCCTGCTATCTTCTGCCAGCACTTCATATTCCAATCCATAGTACTTGAAATTCATCGAGAATATTTTTGTGTGTATGAATTCTGGAAATGTGTAACTAGGATCAAATCTCTCACCCTTTCTTCAAAATTATTCTCATGATTCCAGTCACAAGGACTGGAAAAAATATGTAGACTAATTTCTAAGTGATCTTATTAAATAAAAAACACGGAGCCAAATATAGGGGTGAAAGCCTTAGAGAACGATCAGGGAAATAGGGAAAGCCACAGCTAACCTTACCTCACCAATTCTGCAGCTTCAAATTTGAGTTATTTCCTGTCTAGCCATGCCTTTATTGCCTTGCTGTTCTGCCATCTGATTTGCTCTCTGTCTAGCTACATCACTTCCTCTTCCTGGTCAGCTCTGTCACTTCATGTCTGTACAGGTCTCTAGAATCCTATAGTTGGTACTGGGATTAAAGGTGTGTGTCAACACACTTGACTCTGTTCCCTAGTGTGGGCTTGAACACACAGATATCCTGTCTACTAATTGATAGGATTAAGGGCGTGTGCTACTGCTGCCTAACTTCTTTGTGGGTGGTGGCGCACGCCTTTAATCCCAGCACTCGGGAGGCAGAGCCAGGCAGATCTCTGTGAGTTCGAGGCCAGACTGGGCTACCAAGTGAGCTCCAGGAAAGGCGCAAAGCTACACAGAGAAACCCTGTCTCGAAAAACCAAAAAAAAAAAAAAAAAAAAAAAAAAAAGGCTTGCTATTTCTTCTAATCTACAGGCAAACTTTATTTATTAAAGCACAAATAAAATATCACCACATTTCAACACAAATAAAATATCGCCACATTTCCCCTTTTTTGTCTAATAAAAAATAATAATAAAGTTATATATTATATATAATATATACATATAATATATATAATATGTACAAGCAATAAATACAACAAGAATGTTTAGTCCATTTGCATTTGACAAATTCAGTGAAAACATTCCATTATCTATTCTATTTTGGTGAGTTCAAAATGTACCTAATTCACTTTCTATCCTAACTTATATTACCAACAGAAAACTCTCTTGTGATGTCTTTCAAACTTATACAATTAACATCTCTTAGTGAGTTTCTTTTCTGAATTTCTTAGCAAGTGAAACTATAACTATATCTAATCTTCAACTCCCTCAGAGACCTAAGAAGGAAATAATATTACTTAGTAAAACCGGAAGTGCAAACAAGTGACTTCCAAAAAATGAGTTATGACAGAAACAACCAGCTTCCTGGACAGTTACCCAAGGTTTCTCTGCACATTGGGGCATTATCTTTGGCCTATAGACTTAGTGTATCTGACAGACTCATTTGTGAAATAGGATGTATGCAAGGCCTGCAGCTTGACCTCACATTTGGTGTAAGTAGTCCATGTACCAGATAAACTTGAATTCCACCAGTGTCCTGTGATTCAGGATTTTAAATTCTGAATCTTGCTGGTGCTTTTGGAATTCAGCTTTCATTCTTTTTGGTTTGTGTGTGGCTTCATCTCCTTTATTAAGTGCCAGTCTATCACTGAGAGGTTAGACTCCATCAGCCTAGTTATTCCTTCAAGAATAACTGTTTAGATACTGTTCCACTGCACACCAGAAGCCATCGGTCCACTGCCTGTTCAGCTGCCTTCAAAGAAAGGGCCACTGTATCTTATCTGGATTGCAAAGCCACTTCAGTGATGATGTCATATTGTCCTGGCCTCGGAGAACACCTGCTGCCAAAGCTACAACCACACTTGTCTTGGCAAGGATCGGTAGTCCTTTGTTTTGTGTCGTATTTGTCCATTTTGGATAGCATACTATCAGCAGTCCATGCGAGGATATTTAAAATGTTTTAAGAATTTTGACTTTCTGAACATTGAGACATGTCTGCTCCTGGTAACATCAATCTACTTCAGAGAAGATAATGGGCATTGAAGAAACTCACTATGGAGTTTGCTTTCTTTGTGGCAAAAGTTAGCCACTGGGCAAAAAAAGTGCCCCTGTGTCAACTGCTTGATAATATATTGTATAAACTGGACATGCAGGACCCATAGGAAGGTGACCACTGAACTTTGCAAGGTGAAATAGTCCTTCAGGTTCCTGCTTCACAGAACACAGGAAAAAGTGACTGAGAGGCTCTAGGCCTGTGGGCTGAAGATGGATGCCCCAACATTGCAGAGGAACTTTGGATAACTGTCCAGGTAGCCAGCTGTCTCTGTCATTCTAGATTTTTTGGAAGTTTCTTACGATGCTCTTCCTGTTTACTTAGATAATATTATATCCTTCTAGGGTCTTTGATGTAGTTGAAGACTATATAGTCATAATTATGGTTTTCCTTGGTTATGATAAGAGAAAAGGTAGATATGAAATGTTAGATTCACAAATACAGGATAGGTGATAAAATATTTTCTTTAATTTTGCCTTCTCAAAATGCTTGACAATGCTTCTCAAGCAGAGGTGGCCAAAGACTATAGAGGACTTTATTTGCCTAGACAACTCAGCCACAGAGAGCTGGACTCCACCAAGTTCCCAGTGAGAACCTGTCCTCTTTATGCTGCACAGTCAGAGGAGCTCAGTGATCTTGCTGACTGTTCTCACCCTTCATGGCACTGAAGTTCAGAAACAGAGCCCTCCCCTGCTCTGCAAAGTACTGAACTTCCTTATGATTAGGAAGCCAAGTAAAGCGGTGAGGGGACTTCAGGATACCAAAAGTCCCTTCAGGAGCAGAAGAGCAGAACCCCAATGACCCAAAGGCCTCCCATTAGTCCCTAACCCCCAGGAGTACCCTCCTAGGAATGAAGCCTATGAGAACATGGGTTTTGGGAATGGACATTTGTGAATCCAAGCTTAAAAGCAACCTTGACAATCAGGCCTCAGTGAGCAAGAAACTCAATGGCTTTGGTGCTGTGGAATGGTCTGTATGTCAAATTGCTCTGATTGGTCAATAAATAAAACACTGATTGGCCAGTGGCCAGGAAGGAAGTATAGGCGGGACTAACAGGAGAAAAGAAAGAACAGAAAGGCAGAAGGAGTCACTGCCAGCTGCCACCAGGACAAACAGCATGTGAAGATACTGGTAAGCCACGAGCCACGTGGTAAGGTATAGATTTATAGAAATGGGTTAATTTAAACTATAAGAACAGTTAGCAAGAAACCTGCCACAGCCATACAGTTTGTAAGCAATATAAGTCTCTGTGTTTACTTGGTTGGGTCTGAGCGACTGTGGGACTGGCAGGTGACAGAGATTTGTCCTGACTATGGGCAAGGTAAAAAAAAAAAAAAACTCTAGCTACACCTTGGCCCATCCAAATAGGTGGCCATGAGAAGAACTGACTACAGACTGCACTATTGCCATTTACTGAGATGTCATAACCCTGCAACTCTGCAATGTGACTCTCCATCTCTGAACTGTCATTTCTGTTGGGACTGTTAGGGCATGAAAGCTAAAAGAATGAGCCTTGAGCTTGGCAATAGGATAGGCAGAGAGAAAGGCTGGCCCAGAGAATCTGATCACCAACATCTCTTTCCTTCTCAAGGCTTAATGAATGTCAATCAAATTATAATAAACACAATGATACATGTGTTGATATTTGTTCATTCATTGCTGACTTTAATGCAGGTATTATTCTAGACAGTTTTCAAATATTAAATTGTAATTTCAGTGTTTATTATCCCCACTAAAACACAACAGTTGTGTAAAAGTTAGAAGGCATAGGCAGAGAAGTAAACAAGAAAGGTATTCTTTTAAGTGAGGAAAGGCATGCTCAGAGACCAAAACATGGAGTCCTTTCTCACAGGAAATGTGAAAATGAGGGAAAGTCCTGATTAGATATAAACATTAGGCAAGATCATAAGAAAGATGGTAGGACTAAGGAGTCATATAAAATGCCTAACCCAGAACGTACTGGAGACTCCCAATTCTGGGTTTCTCCTCCCATACAAATGGGAGAGATCAGCTTGTTCAATAAAATCTTTGTCGAGCTCAGGGAATCCTGTTGAAGAGAGGGAGGACGGATTGTACAAGCCAGGGCAGAAGGGGGACAGGGACTGTCAAGATAATCACAAAGGAACTCACCGAAAACAACTAACGTGGGCTCATGAAAGCTCACAGAGTCTGAACCAGGTGCTAGGGAGCTTTTATGGGACCAACCTAGGCCCTCTGCATATGTGTGACAGTTGTATAGATTGCTCTACTTGTGGGACTCGTAAGCAGTAGGAGCAGGGCCCATCCCTAATGCTTTGGCAGACTTTTAGGAACCTATTCCTCATACTGGGTTGTAGCATGAATCCTAATTGGTCTTATCAATAAAAACCTGGAGTCAGATATCAGGGTGAAAGTTGGAAGATCAGAGAAGCAGAACAGTTAGCCACTAGTTCTTACCTCTACATAATCCTCAGCCAAAAGGGCCAAGCTCTGGACTCCACCTTGCCTTATCACTTTCTCTCTCTATCCAGCCAAATCACTTCCTGTTTCCTCCTCTCAAGTGCTTCGATTAAAGGTGTGTGCTACCACTGCCTGGACTCTAGTGACTAGCTCTGCATTCTGATCTCCAGGCAAGTTTTATTTGTGGAAACACAAGCAAAATATCACCCCACTGGGTTGCCTTGCCCAGCCTTAATACAAGGGGAGGAATTTAGTCCTACCTCAACTTGATATGCCATGCTTTGTTGCCACCCATGGGAAGGCTGCCCCTTTCTGAACAGAAACAGAGGAGGAGGAGTTTGTGGGAACAGAGCAGAGTTGGGGGGAAGGAGATGAGGGAAGAGGAGGGAGAGGAAACTGAGGTCAGGATGTAAAATAAATGAATAAATTTAACAATAAAATAAAATCTTTGTTTCAAAGCTGGAGAAAAGGTTCAATGTTTGAGAGCACTGGTTGCTCTTCCAGAGGACTCAGATTTGATTCCCAGCACCCACACGGTGGCTCATAACCACCTGTAACTCTAGTTTCAGAGGCTCCAATACACATGAGTACTAGGCCCATAATTAGTGCACTGGCATACATGAAGGCAAATGCCTATACACATAAAATAATATTTAAAATTAAAATTTAAAAAACAATTCCAAAATGTTGTTTCTTTTATTTCTGTCTGTCTCTCGGTCTTCTTTCTTTCTTGAATTTTGGTCTGTTGTCTTTCCTGGACAATCAGTTCTTTCCCTGTGGTGTGGTGTGAACTCATTTAACAACAGAACCACCATTACATTGAGAAGTAGATGACAGATTATCTTCTAAGAAAGATAGCCATAGCCTGCAGTTCTCAGGAGAGGGAGTGGTGGAATAAAAACTATAACCTCTATAGAAAGGGAAGAACATGATCCTGAATGCTTCAAGGCAAGCCTGATACACTCATCAGTCTGAATTTGGGCTTTACGTCAAGCCTAAACTCTTATTATCTTACTAAATACAAGTTTAAATTACAGCCATGATGTGAGAATAAAATGCTTCAAGGTAAAAACTCAGAAAAGGAAAGTGCTCAGAGAAAGTGTGAGACACCCGGGCTACAGCTCCAACCCTGAGGCCCCAGCTCTTATGGATTTCCACGGACTTTGTAACCAGCATGATATCAAGTTTATGCCTGTTCTATGCTGCACAGGCAGAACCAAAAACAGCAGCCCAACTGGTTCTGTTCTATTGGAGTCTTTCTTGTGTTTCTTTTTTCTGCAGTACTTCAAATATTGCTTTTGCCTGAGGCTCTCTCCAGGACACTCTCCTCTCATTTTAGATACTCTCACTGGGTGATCTCGTCGCTTCTCAAGATTCGTATAGCTCTAACTTGCACAGCAATACATTCTAAATAAATACACAGCTCCAGACTCATCTCCTGAACTCTCAAACTGAAAGCATGGCAGCTTCACATCCACCTCCATTTAAATGCATTCTCATGTTCTCTACCAAAGCCCTGGTCCTCCTCAGCAGGCTCCAGCACATGGACATTTACCTAACTAAAGATGGAAGCCTGGCTTCCTTGCACTTTTCCTGTTCCCTATCTCCCAAACAAAATCAGTTACCAAAATCCCCGGAAGCGTTTATGTCTTTGACTGTCTTGAATGATACTAGTTCAGTCTTTCATCATGTCTTCCTTTGACTCCAGCAACACACTTCAAACTCTTGGCTCTTTCCTAACATTTACCCCAAATGATGTTCTTACTCAATTAGAAATCTACTATTTAAAATTCTCTTGTGGATCCCAGTGTCTCCAATATCTTTGTCTTCCATGCTAGGTCTAGCTTTGCTCATCCCTGTAGCTCCCCTTCACTACACCTTCCTCCTACCCTGCCATCTACCCCAGCACTCTGACAGAAACTTACAGTTCAAGCACAGCTTGACTTGCTTTCCTACTCTAAAGGTCTCTTACTAGGTTATGGCTAAGCCCTCTTTATCTTTAACGAGTTGATTTCTCTCCCCCTCACAACTTCATTGGCCTCTCCTGTGTCAAACATGGCTTATCAACTGATGGGCAATCATAAGCAGTTGATGGAATTTCATAACATCAGAAATATTCTGTTTGAAAAAGAAACTGTTGGTTGACTGAAAAGGCAACCTACAGAAAATCTTTTCCAGCTATATATCTGAGAGAAGATAAGTGTCTAGAATACACAAAGATTAAAAAAAAAAACACTGAACACCCAATTGAAAAAGAAAATGGGCTACCAAACTGAATACGGAGTTCTTGAAAGAAGAAATAAAAATAACCGCAAAGTATTTTTAAAAGTGTCCACCATATTTAGTTGTCAGAGAAATTCAAGTTAAAACTAGTTGGAAACTTCATCTTACCTCAATAAAAATAGCTAAGATTAAAAAAGGGGGGGGGGAATGACAAATGCTGACAAGGATATGAGAAAAGAGGAACTCTTGTGTAACAGGGATATGGTGAGAATACTGCAGCCACTATTGAAACTATGTGTAGGTTCCTCAAAATATATAAATAGGTAAATACCATATGACCCAGGTGTACCACTCCTGCATGTATACCCAAGGGACTCTATTTCCTACTACTGAGGCAAAAGACCCACCCATGTTTATCACTGCCTTATTCACAATAGCTAGAACATGAAAACAGCCTAGATGTTCATCAGCTGATGAATGGATAATGAAAATGTGGTACCTATATGCAACCAAGTATTATTTAGTTATAAGGAAAAAATGAAATTTTTAGGTAAATGGATTGAACTGAAAAACATTGTAATGCATGAGGTATTGCTGGCTGAGAAAGCAAGTGTTTCATCTTCTCACTCAGGTTTGGATCCTAGTGTAAAATATTTAGATTTGTATTTTTAAATTGGAGTACCTATATAAATCAGGAAACTAGAAAATGGTTCATTGAAAAGAAGGGAAAAGAAAAATCTTAAACAGAGTTGGAGTTGGAGGACAGTAGAACTCAGATGATATGAAGATGACATGGAAAATAATGGAGGAAAAAGTTTAACCTAGGAGAGAGATGAGAGGAGATAGGAGGAGGGGGTGTTTGGAAAAGACACATGGAAACAGATTTTATAAGCCATATGTATGTTATTGACATAAATAGTAGGTGAGAGATAGATGATAGAGATAAACATAGATACATATATACATACATACATTCCTAGATACATAGAGAGATGATAGGTAGATATATACATAGATAGATAATAGATTGATGATAGATAGATGATAGATGATAGCTAGATAGATAGATGATAGATAGAGATATAGATAGAGAGATAGATAGATAGATAGATAGATAGATAGATAGATAGATAGATAGATAGATAGATAGATAGATAGATAGATGAATAGAGATATTGATACAGATATTTCCACATAAAGTTGGAGAACACTGGAACAGACCAAAACTCTGTCTTCTGAACATGACAGGACCACTGCATTTATAAACTCCCTACAAGCATGGTAGTAGCTTGTACACAACCGCCCAAGTTCAAGGCAGTCAACATCCAGCATGGACTGAGTAGAATCTCCTGAGCTCCCACACCCGGCTAAGGAGCTATTGACAGCTGTTGGAGGAAGAGTCAGTTTTAAGGATGTGACCACCAGTACGATTCTCCAGTTGATGGCTCCACACCCATGAGATATGAGCAGCACAAATTGGACTCAGTGGGTTAAAAACAAACTGGGCATGAAGTTGAGAGATGTGGGGCTAGATCTGATTAGAGTTAAGGGGGCAGTGGAGTTAAATGGTCAAAATGTGTGGTCTGTCTGAAATTCTCAAAGAATTAATAAAAGTGTTATGTATGCTTTTAAAAGTCGTTTGTAAGCTGCGAAGACATAGAGCATAGGACTGGAACATCCTCAGCTCTCAGCTTAGTTTTTCTTGCCTCTGTCCACCTGACATGGGTAACAGAAGAAATATAGATGAATGAAATACCATATGTTCTCAAGATCCTTTCCAGAAATGTCAGAAATTAGTGTGTGACTGAGTGAGATTAACCTTGGCCAGTTGTGGGATTCCATTATTATTTCTCTAAATTCTGGAGGAAAACCATTGTGCTTTCCATTGTCATCTCAGAGAACTTTCCTATGGATTCTTTGATGCCAGCATCTTCTGTATATAGTATGCTCTATCTATTGAGTATACTTCTGAAACCTCTCACTATATGCCAAGCACTGGGAAGAGTAAGGGAACATCACTTATCACCTGCATATTGGGTATTTCCTGAGCTTAAAACCATACTGATCTGTCCCATCTCACAATTATGGCAGCATATAATGGGAGATGCTCTTCTAGAATGCAAAGCAAGAACTTTTGAAAACCAGCCTCCCCACAAGCTACAAGAACACTGGGGTAGCTTGCCCTTTTCCTATTGTGTATTTTTGGCATCTTTGTCAAGGATTAGGTGGTTGTGGATACACTGGTTTAAATTAATGTTTTCTATTATCTTCACTAATCTCTGCCAATACTATGCTTTATTATTTTAACTGTGTAATGTAACTTGAGAACATGTGATAATGCCTCCAGCATTATTCTTTTTGCTCAGTATTTCCTTGCCTGTCTGGGGTCTTTTGTGTTTCTATATGCATTTTAAGATTTATTTCCCCATTTCTGTGAATAATGGCTAGAAGATTTTGATTTAGGTATTCCTGTGTCTATATATTTCTTTAGGTAGAATGATTATTTTCACAACATTAATTTTACCAGTCCATAAGAATCAGCAGTCTTTCTACATTCTAGTGTCTTACTCAATTGTTTTCTTGAGGGCATTAAAGTTTCATTATAGCCGAGTGATCAAGGTGCACAACTTTAATCCCAGCACTCAGGAGGCAGAGGCAGGCAGGCAAATCTCTATGAGTTCAAGGCCAGCCTGGTCTACAGAGTGAGTTCCAGGATAGTTGAGGACACAGAGAAACCCTCTCTTAGAGAGAGAGAGAGAGAGAGAGAAAGAGAGAGAGAGAGAGAGAGAGAGAGAGAGAGAGAGAGAGAGAGAGAGAGAGAGGAAAGAAAGAAGAAATAATAAAGAAAAGAAAGGAAGAAAGAGAAAGGAAGGAAGGAAGGAAGGAAAGAAAGAAAGAAAGAAAGAAGAGAGAGAGGGAGAAAGAAAAGATAGAAAGAAAAGAAATTTCATTACCAAGCTCCTAGCTACTGTAAATGCGATTGCTCTCCTGGTTTATTTCTCACATCAGTATGTAGAAAAGCTACTGATGACTGTATGTTAATTTTGTATCCTGCCACTTGGCTGAAAGTGCTGATCAGTTTCAGGGGTATTTTTGATGAAGTCTTGAAGATAACTTAAATAAAACATCACAGCATCTGCAAATAGGGATACTATGACTTCTGTTTCCATTTGTCTCCTTTGTATTTCCCCCTTTTGTCTTACCGTTCTAGCTAAGACTTCCATCACTATTTTGAGTAGTAGTAGAGAACACCATTAGTCTTGTCTTGTTCCAAATTTTAATGGGATTGCATCATGTCTTTCTCCATTTAGTATGATGTCAGTTGTAAATTTGTTATATATATAGCTTTTGTTATATTGAGACACTTTCCTTCTGACACTATTCTGAGAGCTGCTAATAGCAATGGCTTTACTAGAGGCCACAAGAATGTACAGCAGATGGCAATTAATAATTCAGATGTAGTCCCACCAGATGAATAACTCTCTGATAGAGGAAACTCGTTAAGCAAGGCTTAGGGGACCACAGACTCTGAAAACTGGTTGTTTCTGTCTGTAATTTTTCTCAAGTGCTGTCATAATCCCTTCCTAAAAAGAAAAGCTATAGGGTTCTTTCCACAGCCCATTGATGATATGTTTTGTACTTTTGGTGCACATGTATCTGTGGACTGTCTAAAGATGACTCATCATTAAGCTGTATAATTTTGATGAATAGAAATATACTAGGAAATGCTTTATAACTAGATCTATTGCTCCATGAGGACTGTAAGACTTAAGCCTGTTTTATGTTATTAACTCAGACTGACATAAAGAAAACAGCAGTTTCTTCTCAGTTCCAAGACAAGCTATATACAATTAGCTGATTTTAGGTCTCAAAGCAAATTCAAACTAGACTGAATGCCTCAAAAATTAAACCTTCACAGATAATACACAAGGACATGTCTAATTGTTGAACCAAGGCCAGGCACAAAACAACTTTAATGCTAGTTCCCCACTTGCTAAATGTGGCTGATAAAGACCTACTCTATACAAAAATTCCTCAGCAGCTTGTCTCACTAGGCACTGTGCCCCCGGCCTCAGGATACAGCCTGGATCTTGCAGCTAGGCATTGACATGGTTACTCATTCCCTCAGATGTAACCTTTTTGCTTTCCATGGGATGGATATACGGGGAGAAAGAACAAAGGAAAAATGAGAAACTAAAGAGAAAAGCTTAAGAAAAAAATAAAGTAAATGATTATCAGTAGATATGTGAATTTTTTCCCCTCAAATAAATAAGAATTATTCCTATGTCCTGCTACTCTGAAGGCACTTTCTTTACAACCCTGTGTGTAGTTCTAAGAGCTGGTCTCTCAGGCTGCAGTATTTCTCTCTAGGACTTTTACCATGTAAAGGTGTTAGATTTTGTCAAGGGCCTTTTCTTCATCTGTTGAGATGATCATGTGATTTTTGTCTGTAATTCAATTATATAATTCATTGTATTTATTGATTTACATATGGTAAGCTATTTATGAATCACTGGAATACAGTCACCTCGATATTGGTAGATGACCTTTTTGATGTATTCTAAATTCAGTTTCCTAGTATTATGTTGATAATTTATCATCAGTGTCCATCATGGATATTGATCAACATTTGTCTCTTTTCATTGTGTCATTATCATATAGGTGTGCCTCCCTCAAGATACATTGCTGGCACCTACAGCTACCTGGTAAGAACCTAGTTTAGGCTCCAGTTAGCCCAATACTGCCACAAAGCTCATTGTTCCCCATTCCATCTTTCTAATGTCAACTGAGTTGCTGTGATATTATTAAAGCAAAAAAGGAAGAGACATGTAGCATCTGGGTGTCTTTAATGTTCAACACACAAGATTTTCACCAAAAGTTGAAAAGTAGATAAATTTTGTAACTAGTTAGTTGAGGAACCACAACCACAGAAAGCAAGTTCAAGTCTTAACCTGACCAAGAAGGGGATGCTGATGCTGCCAGGGATGCAGATGAAGTTATATGGGAGTTTAGCTTATGTCTAGGTTCTAGCATTCCATGGTATGCTGTAATCAGATGTTTCCTGTCCTGACTACCTGTCCCAAATAACCAACTCAGAGGCTGAATATGAATTATTAATGCTTGGCCAATAGCTCAGGCTTGTTCCTAGCTCTTACATTTAAATTAACTCATATTTCTAATTATGCTTTGCCACATGGTTCATGGCTTGTTACCTTAATTTGTATACATCTTGCTTGCTCAGCAGCTGGCTAGCATCTCTCGACTTCATTTTCCTTCCCATGATCTTCAATTTGGCTTTCCCACCTAACTTCCTACCCAGCTACCAGCCTGTCAGCTTTTTATTAACCAATGAGAGTAATATTCATAGTGTGAAAAAGGATTGTTCCACAGCACTTCCCTCTTTTTGTCTAAGTAAAAGGGAAGGTTTCAAACAAAATATAGTAAAACTATATTCAACAAAAGCAGTTATTAAGAATTACAGTATCACTATCTAATCCATTTGCCTTTGGCAAAATTAGAGAAATTATCTATCTTATCTTGGTGAGTCTAAAGTTTTATATCTAATTTACTTTTTATTATAACTAAGGAAAACTATAATTATAACTATTTAGTCTTCAACTCCATCAAAGACCCCAGAAGGGTGAAATGATACCTGATGACAAGGACATCAGGCTGCCTGGACAGTCACCCAAAGTTTCTCTGTAACATTGGAGCATCCAACGCTGACTTACAGGGCTAGCATATCTGAAAGACTTTCCTGTGAAGCAGGGAATTTTGAAGTACTGTCTGCTGTGGATATCACTCTGTACAAATAAAATGCTGATTGGCCAGCAGCCAGGCAAGAAGTATAAGTGGGACAAGCAGAGAAGAGAATTCTGGGAAGTGGAAGGCTGAGGCAGAGAGACACTGCCAGCTACCGCCATGAGAAGATGTTAAGATACTGGTAAGCCACAAGCCACATGGCAACTTATAGATTAATAGAAATGGGTTGATTTAAGATAAAAGAACAGTTAGCAAGAAACCTGCCATGGCCATACAGTTTATAAGTAATATAAGTCTCTGGGTGTTTACTTGGTTGGGTTTGAGCAGCTGCGGGACTGGCAGGTGAGAGAGATTTGCCCTGACTGTGGGCAAGGCAGGACTGGAGAAAACTCTAGCTATAACTGTCCTACCTTGTCTTGGCAAAGTTTGGCAGTCACCTTTCTTGTGTCCTGCTGGTCCAGTTTGGACAGTAACTGTCAGCAATTGAAGCAAGGGCAGTTTCTTTGCCCTCATGGCTAGCTTTTGCCATAAATAAAGTAAACTCCATATGGAATGTCTTCAATGCCCATCATCCTCTTTGAAATAATTGGTGCTGCTAGGAGCAGATGTGTTTCACTATCTAGAAAAGTCTAAGTTTCTAAAACATTTTAAATACCATATTTTGTAGGCCTTTGATGTGTTTGAAAATTGCCTATCTATCTGAAATGTAGCTCTATATGACCTTGAAAACATACCTAATATGATTATAAGTTTGCTATTTAGATGACTATTAATCTGTATTTCTTAACTATAATTAACACTTTTAAGTGAGCTGCATGTTCATAATATCATAAACAAGAGTAGAAATATACATACAGTATAACAAAATTAATTTTAAATTTGTATCAATAAACCAAAATCCATACCAATGTAAAATGTAAGATTAATAGTTATTTTTTGAATTAAAGTAGATTAAATAATCTACCCTTTTATCCTATCATTTATATATACCTTTTTTTCTTTTCAAAACAAGATCCCTTGATCGAATATACTTTGTTTAGCTTTTTTCCTGACATTCTCCATAACTACTTATAATCAACCCCCCTAAGTGATGACAAGCTTTCATAATTTATTTTTGAGAATGTGTGCATAGTTCTCTAAACAACTTCTTGTTGATTGGGGTGCTGGTAATCTTTAGAGGATCCTGAGAAAATTCAGAATTATGGTCAAGTCCTGACTGGAGTATTCTGTGAGATTAGATCATCTCAGCCAGCAGCCTTGAAGCTGTTCTAGATGCAGAACTCAGAGGAAACTGCAACAGAGGCATTTTGAAATGCTGGACTACCTAGGCCTTCAATTCCCATCAAAGATTTTTCAGGGGGGTCTTCCTCAATCAAATATGATTTTTCTTTCTTTTTTTTTTTTTTTTTTTTTTTTTTTTGGTTTTTCGAGACAGGGTTTCTCTGTGTAGCTTTGTGCCTCTCCTGGAACTCACTTGGTAGCCCAGGCTGGCCTGGAACTCACAGAGATCCTCCTGCCTCTGCCTCCCGAGTGCTGGGATTAAAGGCGTGCGCCACCACCGCCCAGCAAATATGATTTTTCTTAACCCAGAATGAATCCAGAGCCTCTCATTTCCTGCAGAAATAAAAGCAGAACCTCTTTTCCAAAGGAGCACATCTTTTAACTTAAATTTTGAAGTCAAGATACTTTTAAAATATATAGGTTGGTTTAATCTAGCAGCATTAATTATCAAATATCTCTTAGCAGTTATCATTTGTTCACTAGTAGTAAAAGAAATTAAAGACAATACAATAACATATAGTATCCAGACTCTGTGTATTTCCCATCTTTCCATGGCTTATTATATGTTTTTATTACTCTATTTCTTTTTAAGAACTTTTTTTTAAGTCCTCCACTACCACCCAGGCCCCTTTTTAAGAATTTTCTTTACCCTTTTTCTTTTCTTTTCCAAGCCTATGTATATTTTTAAACATACTGTAACCCATTTAAAGGTTTGGTTTTGGGTTTTTTGTTTTGTTTTGTATGAATCTGTCTTTACTGCGTATCTCTATCTTTTGCTGACCCCATGAGTCTTTAAACTGTTAAGTTGAGTGGCTAGGACAAAAAGCAGTGACTTTGGCAGCTGGCTTGGCCCTACTCCTTGTTTCCTTGAGAGGCTAGTCATACGGCAGAGATACATTTACTGCCAGCTCTGGGAATCATGTTTACTGCCCCAACTCTGGGAAGTTTCTAGGTACATGATGCCACCAAGTAGCATGCTACTGGCTGCTGATAAACACCATGTAAATGTTTGGTATTAGGGCCTCTTAAAAGAGCTGCCTGTTTTTGCCACTAGCACAGAGCCAGGAAGTCCTCTGTAAAAGGAGCCATGCCTCTGCCCACAGCCAGCAAACAGTCCACCAAAGAAAATGCAGCTACCAAGAAGCTATGCTTGACTCCATTCTTGTGTTTCTAGAATCCTTTTTTTAAGCTTTGTTGGGTTTTATGTGGAAATTTCGGCCACACGTTGGAACAACATATGTAATTGAACATTTCTTGTCCCAACCACCCAGTCCCAAGTAATCAACTCAGAGGCTGTATATGAATTATAAATACTCAGCAGATAGCTCAAGCTTATTAATAGCTAACTTTTACACTTAAAATAACCCATATTTCTGTTTATGTTTTTTCACATGGCTCATGGCTTATTACCTCACTTTTTTATACGTCCTGCTTGCTCAGCGGCTGGTTGGCATCTCTCCTGACCCCACCCTCCTTCCCATCATTCAATTTGGCTTTCCTGTCTAACATCCTGCCCAGCTACCAGATTGTCAACTTTTTATTAACCAATAAGAGTAATACATATTCATAGTGTAGAAAGAGATTGTTCCATGGTATTAGGCAACAGCTACAGGTTTTTAGTTCTGTTTTTCATAGGCTTTTGCTGGGTTTTGTTTTCTTTTGCTAAGGTATGGACATTAACCAATGGAAAGCAAGCAGCTTCCTCCACTGAATTTAGCCTTAGTCTGTCAGGTGAGAGAGGACTTAGACTAAAGTCTTGCCTCAAAACAAACCACATGCTTTTGAGCCACTGACTTGAGAACTACTTTGCTCTTTTTCTAATATTTTTAGCCAGGACTATAGAAGGGAGCTTGAACAGCCACAGGGCTGCTCCTTTTATAAGGGCTACTGATGGGTGATATCGTTCTGTATGTTGTAAATATGTGTTGCTCTCATCAGTTGATAAATAAAGCTGTTTTGGCCAATGGTGAGGCAGAATAGGTTAGGTGGGACATTCCAACTAGAGAGAGAGGAAGGAGAAAGGCAGAGCAGAAGAGATGCTGCTAGCTGCCACCAGGAGAAGGAAGTTGTAAAAGTACCAGTAAGCCACAAGACACATGGCAAAGTATAGATTTATAGAAATGGGTTAATTTAAGATGTAAGAACTAGCAAGTGAAAAGCTTGTCATGGCCATAGTTTAAAAATAATATAAGCCTCTATGTGTTTTCTTGGATCTGAGTAGTTGCAGGACCAGGCAGGACACAGGAATTTTGTGGGACCTTGGTGCCACACAAGCACAGGAAAACTTTCAACTACAGGCTACAGAGATCCAGAAACTGAAGTTCTCTGTCCAGTTGTCCATGTTGGCCACTCAATATGCAAAGTCCTCAAAACATCATCGTCTCTACCTCATTTCATTTCACATGTCTTCACAGCTGGACTAAAGAGAAAGCAAGACCCTAGTACTCCCATCCTTGGGACTGGTCCTCATACAGTTAAAGTACAATGCCTACAAGGGGCTCAGGGGTCAGGTTGTTTGTTTTTTGTTTCTGTTATTAATTAAATTTATTTATTTATTTTATATTCCAATGGCAGTTTCCCTTCCCTCCTCTTCTTCTGCCCCCTCCTCCCTCCTCTCTTTCTATTCTCTCCCCCCCCCACTTCTCCTCTGCACTCCACCCCAATCCACTCCTCCCCATTTCTGTTCAGAAAAGGGCAGACCTCCCACGGGTATCAACAAAGCATGGCATATCAAGTTGTTGTAGGACATAGCACCTCCCCTTGTATTAAGGCTGGACAAGGTGACCCATTGTGAGGAATGGGTTTCAAAAAGCCAGTCAACGCATGCGGGACAGCCCCTGCTCCACTGTTAGGAGTCCTACAAGTAGAACAAGCTGCACAACTGTCAACACAGATGTAGAGAGTCTAGGTCAGTCTCATGCAGGCTCCCTGGTTGTCAGTTTAGACTCTGTGAGCTCCTATGAGCCCAGGTCAGTTGGTTCTGTGGGTTTTCTTATGATATTGTTGACCTCTCTGGCTAGCACAATTCTTTCTCCCTCTCTTCAGCAGGATTCCCTGAACTCTACCTCATATTTGGCTGTGGGTCTCTGCATCTGTTTCCATCAGTGACTGGATGAAACCTCTCTGATAACAAATTGGAGAGGCACCAGTCTATGAGTATAGAAGAATATTTTTAAGCATCATTACATTGACTTTTTTTCTCCAACTGTGTTCTACCCTAGATCTCTGGGCCATCCTGACACTCCAGGCAGTATCAGGGGTGGGCTCCCTCTCATGGTATGGGTCTCAGCTGGACCAGTCATCGTTGGCTACCCCCACAATCTCTGTGCCACCTCTACCCCAGCACATCTCATAGGCAGGTCACAGGTTATGTGGCTGGGTTGGTGTTCCAATCCCTCCACTGGAAGTCTTGCCTGGTCACAGGAGATGGCTAGTTCAAGCTACATATCTGCTATTGCTAGGAGTCTTAGTCTCACAAGTGGATATTAGCTGTAAAGTAAAGATAACCATGCTAAATTCCACAGACCCAGAGAGGCTAAATAACAAGAAGGGCTCAAGGGTGGATGCTCGGATCTCTGTGGGAAGGGGAAAAAAGAGATCCTGTGGGTGTACTGGGGGTGGGAACATGACTAATCCAGTTGGGGATAGATTAAGGGAAAGAATACTGAAAGAGTACTGGAAGGGGGTGCTTTGGGGATCAGGTAGAAACCTATGAAAGGGAAATTCCTAGGAATCTACAAGGATGACCCCACATTGTTTGTTAAAGTAAAAAAAAAAAAAAATTATAGCCTGATGCCTCTCTTTGGATTTCAATGACTTGGATGGTAAATTCAGTCACAAAGCAATGATATATCCAACTCAGGAACAGACAACTGTGAATGGTTGACTCTATAATTATATAGGAACGCGCTTCTTCCAGAGCAAAGCTGCTCAGCCAAGGAAGGGCTAAAGGTGTTCTCTGAAGAGAGTGTAGCTTACACATTTTCTCTAGGAGTTCTATTTTCTAGGAAATCAATGAGACCATGTTAAACTGAAAACTAGATGATGCCATTTGTGTAAGAGAAGAAGCCACTTCAGTTTATATTAGACAGTTTTCATGTCTGTGACAAAATACCTAAGAAACTCAAATTGAATGAAGAAAGATTTATTTTAGTTCAAGGCTTCAGCTATTTCAGTCCGTGATTGGCTCAGATTCTTCACACCCTGTGACAACACAGTACATCATGGTGATGAGAGCACATGGCAAAGGAGTTCTTCAGCTGGTGGTAACCCGGAGACAAAGGGTAGAGAGGCACAGCTGGGGTTCCAATATCCCTTTCATTGGAATACCCCAAATAACCTAACTTTGTATTACTGACCACCACCCCTTAAAGGATACACTCTTCCCAATTGCATCACACACTGAGGACCAAGCCTTTAACAAAGGGCCTTCAATGGCCATTTAAGGTCTAAGCCATGGTACACACCAAAGAAATTACAACGGTCCCTCAGGAGCAGAACTATGAATTTCAAGGCAGACCCCTGGTATCTAGCAAAGGGCACTTGAATCCAGCCTTAATCAACGTGCAGCCTTTGAACACAACAAAGCCAGATGTAGTTGCTCTGACATTCAGCGGAGGATCTACTCCCTCACCTCATGAACATGAAATCCCAGGATATTTGGTTGACTCGGATTAGAAATGTTTGGGTTAGCCCTAGAAATTACAGATTTCCTGCTTCTCACTCTGGTGATCCACAAAGCCACATCTAGAAGAAAATCAAAATCTGAGTCCCAAAGTAAATAAGAGTTCAAAGGAACAGCTGTGCTACCACAGAATAGCAGATGCCCTACAAAAGTGCTGGTAATTGGCCCCTGAGGCCTCTGAGCCAGAGAGCCAAGGAAGCGAGCCTAGAGAGCAACAGGATAGTGCACCAGGCAGGGAATAACTCCATGCTACTAGATGTCAAAACTGTTTATGTAGACCAGCCCCGCGTTGTGACATTGACAAAGAATGATCGTGTGGAAGCAAAAGAAAACTATGTGAAATCTGCATTAGGTATGGCTCTCCAGAAGAACACACCCAATGTAGAATGCATGCCTGTTTGAGGGGAGTTGTTGGATTAGCTGACATTACAGGAGGCCTGTCTGCATTCTGCAGAAGCAGAGAATCTTATCCAGTTCAGTCTAAGAAGTTGAAAGTACCTGATACCAAAGTAGAAGTGGGGATACTGAGGATAGAAGGTACAAGCAGGGGAAGGGAGGTATAAAAATGAAGGATAGAAAGGGGGTTGGGAAGGTAAAACTCAACTACTTATGTATGAAAAAGCCATAAGGAAATCTGATACTTTATAAGATGATCAAAAAATAAAATTTAACAGCTAAAAGGAAAAAAAAGAGTTTGAATGCAAGTATCCTGTGTGGTCCCAGAAAAATTCAGGTTACTAAATGAAAATTCTAGTTCCAGCTGCAGGCTCTATTTAAAAAAAAATACTGAATATCCATTCAAGATGAGCACACTGATACAGTAGTGGCAAGTCTGGTATAATCAGCCACTTTCTGATTTGCCTGATTGTTCAATAGGAGAGAATTTATGTCTAGTAATGCAAACCCAGTCAAAAGCCTATGGCCCTAGTGGGAAGCTACTGATGTTGTTTTCTTAGGTAGCCATAATTCTCTTCCACCTAACTGTTCCTGCCCATAGATTGGTGCTGCCATTGCACTGGTCAGAGAAGCTTCTTTTTGCAGTAGTCAGTACTGAGAGTAGGGTAGTCAGATGTTCCCAGGATGTGGCATCTGACAGCTAGTGATCTCCACCACAATCCACGCTTACCAACACAGCTTCACGCAATGGCTTCTCAAGGTCTTCCAGGAGGTACTCCAACCCTGCCATTTGTTGCTTGGCCTCAGCAGCTCTCTGAAACCTCAGAGAAAGAACCCCTGACTCCCTCAATATTTCATCTTTCTTGTCTCCAAAATGAGTACCAAAGAGATTATACTGCCCAATTCTGCTGCCAGCGCAGGATAATGCCAGCCCTGCTTGGACTACAGTAGCATCAGCTTCTGTATGCTGAAACCAGTGAAAAACTGACACATTCATTTGCTTTCACAGAGAAGAAAATGCTTTTGGGTTTTTCCTTTCAAAGGTGGTTCTTGCCCTGGGCACCTTTCCTGTCTCTGTGCAAAGCAAGGCCTCTCTTCAATACCTCTACTCTCTCTCCAACAAGCACAGCGTCTTTGCCAGCACATGGTAACTGCAGTCATATGCTGCTGAGTGCTCTTTTCCTCTCCAAACTGCACATTTTAAAATTGTATTTCTTACCCATGTTGTTGCTCTTTTTCATTGTAAGAAAACCTAAGAATGATGGATAACAACTATACCAAAGATTCAATATTACACTGTCTTGAAATTTCCTTTGCCAATAAAATCAGTATAGTACTTTTTAATTCAGCATCACACAAGTTCTCAGGAAATTGACAAAATGCAGCCAGATTATTTGCTAAAATATCACATTAAGCAACCCTTCCCTGTTTCTGATAGATCCTTATTTACAGATGAAAGTTCATAATCCAGGTCTCTACTGTCCACATCTCTCTCAGCATCTTTGTCTTTCAAGTTCTCAATAAAATTGTTTTTTTAAGCTCTGTTTCCAACCAAGTTCCAAAGTCTTCCACAAAATAGTCCAAACCATAAAAGCCACATGGTCAAGCTTATCATAGTGTATTAGTTAGGGCTCTCTATGAGAACAGGGCCAATGGGATGAAAATAGGTATATATTTTCATATATATATGTGTGTGTGTATGTATGCATATATACATGTGTGTGTGTGTGTATACTCATATATATTTATATACATACTATATAGAGAGAGATATATAGTGTAGGGTGTGTGTATGTGTATGCGTGCATGCATGCCTGTGGATTTATTACATCAACTTTAAGATTGTAACAATGGCAGAATCACACCTAAGAGCTGAGAACCCAGTAGTTAATCAGTCATGAAGGCTAGATACTTCAGCCATCAGAGTAGTCCCATGATGGCTGTCTCTCATTGAGGAGAGGTCCTTCAAACATGATGATGCTCAGTCCACAAGCCTGGGTGCATCAGTCTGGTGCAAGAAATCAGGAGGTTTCCTCTAGTCATTAGTCTCGAGTCTATAACAACAACTAAAGAATTCTACTCCTGATAGCAGTGAAAGAATCAGCAGCAGCAGCAACCAGAAGAAAGGCCAGTAAGATAGTGGTGATAAGATCTTCCTTTGGCCACATCTTTTTTATCAGGACTGTTAGCAGACGATGCATCTCACAGTTGGAGTGGGTCTTCCCACATCATTTTGGACAATCAGAATACTTTTTCATCTGAGACTTCCCACTTAGATGACTCTAATATGTGTTGAGTTGGTGTTAAAACTAACCACAATACACAGCAACATTCCAGTTTTCCGGTGCCAATTTCTATTCTAATTTTCTTTCTGTTCATAGAGAGGAAAAGGTTGATTTAAGCTTACAGTTCCATAGGAATAGAGGCCGTCATGGTGGGGAAGCCCTGGTAACAGTCAGAGAAAGCACAGGCAGCAGGGGCAGGAAGCTCACTGATCACATTCTCACCCACACACAGGAAGCAGAGAGAGAAAAGAGGAAGGAAGTCAAGGCTCTAAACTCTCAAAGCCCACATCCAATGACACCTCCTCAAACAAGGTTCTGCCCTCCTGCAAGTTCCAAGACCTTGCCAAAGAGTGCCACCAACTGCTTATCAGTATTCAAATACATGAGCCTATGGGAGATATTTCACTTTTAGCCACAGCCCAAAGCCTCACACATGCTTGTAAACAACCATAATGGAAATCACTGAGTCACACCAAAAAGAAGGTGAAGGTAAAGGAGAGGTTAGTTGGATAAAGGGAGGGGATTGGCAGATAGGAGTGAGGAGATAAGAGAGAATAGTGGAAGGTGGGCTAAATAACAAAACATACTCTCTACATCTATGAAAATGTCATAAGACTATTACATATGATTACTTTATTATGTATAATTAATTTGTGAAGAAAAACATTTAAAAATGTAATATAATGAAAAGGCTAGCAAAGGTAAAGGTGCTGCTGCCAAGCCTGGTGACCTAAGTATAAGTCAGTCAATCCCTGGGACCCATTCTGGAGAAGAAGAGAATCAACTCTTGCAAGATGTCCTCTGGCTTCGATGTGTACACCATCGTACACATGTACTCCCATACATATACATACCACACACCAAAAACCACAAACACATATACGCATACACTAAATAAATAGATTTAAATATATACTTTATGGAAATCAAAAGCATCAACATTCCTGCTTCCATTCTGAAGGCCCGAAAACTGCCTAGACAGCCTCTGGCATTAAGTTCACATTGAAAGGTCTAAGAAATGGGAGTCTAGTGTCAGTGGATGGCAGTGGCAGTACCTTAACTCAGAAACAAGGATACTTGCAGACTCTAGCATGAAGCCTTCTTCCTCTGATTTCTTTTTCAGGCAACCATCAGCCCAGTTTTATGTGCTATCCACACTGAAGACAACCTTTCCCTCCCAGATACCATCCAGCATATCAATCTTCTCTGGAAATGCCCCCATAGAACCCCAAGTGTGTTCTCCAGTCCTAGACATTTCTTGATTCTTTTGGGTTGACAGCCAAAACCAACTGCCACACTATTATATTTAAATAAATACACAAGAAGTCCTTTAGACACTAATAAACACATGGGGGAGGAGCATTTCCAAAGATATTGAAAAGGTAAATAAAGCTAAAGGATGTGTGGAATTGGAAGGGCTTTGAGCAATCATAGACAAGCCTTGCAAATTGAAAGGGTAACCTAAGAATATCCTGTTGTTCCCACCAGGCCAAAGGTGCAGAGAGTGTGGAAACAGATGTTCACACACCTCCAAAGGAAGGTATCAGGGAAGAAAGGTCTTCAGGCATGATCTGCCTTTGAAAAACACAAATGGGAGACGTCTACTATGCCAGTGACCACAGAGGATGGTTCTTTATAATGTACAGTGGGAATTCTGAAGGGAAGGACATACAAAATGTGAAGGAAGCCCAGAAATATATGGGAAATGAAACAAAGAGGCTTGAAGAACAAAGAAAATTACACTTGGTAACACCCCCCCCCAGGAATTCCAGGGTTAAAAGACTCGTACACGATAGGCAAGCACTAAAATACATGCCAAAAATGATGGCACCAGGATCAATCAAGAGCTTATAAAAATGGACTCCATCATTTGGCAGAAGAAAGAACACACATAATAAGTAAATTTTTGTCTACACTTTCAATTTACTAAAGTTTAAAGGTCAAGGTTTTAGGGGTTCACAGAGCCATAATTTTACTTTTTGATCAGACACAGTCTCCCCAACACTTCTTCCTACATGCTGATGAGCAATTCATACTATGAAGTAAGCTCCTGTATAATATGGTCAGTTAAACTAATATATAGGCAGAAATAATATCTGCTTGATCATATCATTACAATAGAGATGTAGATATCACATGCACAATGAAACAATCACCTTTAAGTGTTGATTTTTAAATCTCTCATCCCAATCTGACTTTCAGAGTTACCTGCCAAAACAAGACCTGGTAGAAGGGGTACAATACAGCACTCCTTGCTGAGCTCCACAATAGGGTTCCAGCACTTACTGTTCACACATTCAACACAACAATACCTGTACATGAAACACTTAGAAGTTTGTCTACTTTGCAGGTAAGAAAACTCAATCCTACTACTCCAAATTATGTAGCTGATGGTTGTCTCCTGAACTCCTCTCTGACTTTTTTTCCATACATTTGTAAAATAAATACACTTCCAAACAAACTCGTCCAGCAGTAGCAAGAAATAATAATGAGGTCATTGTCATTGACAATACAGGTAAAGCACTTGAATGGGTTATAAAAGACATTAGTGTCAGAGAACAAAGTTGGAGTTTCCCATCTACTGCGACCTGACAACAGAGAGTGCACATTTCATCCCTCTTTTGCCTTGGCACTATTGTGGACACCAATGATGGTTTTAGAAATCAAAAGCTGTTCCCTTCTGCCTTCCACAAGGACATTTTCATATTTGCTGGGAAAGTGTTAAGATTTTCTGCAGATCTGCTTATTTGCAAACAATGTCTTTCCAACCCATTACTGGTATAAGTGTCTCTTTTATTCATAGGCAAACAATAAAGCTATATATATAATGTTTTTCAAGAAGGCATTGCATTGGAATGAAAAATAAATGCATTCAGAAAGCCCTCTTGCAAGAGGCTTAACTCAAGACCATCCAAGATTGCATATACACTCTGGTGGCTTATGTGGCACAGAAAACCACTGAGGCAAAATAATGATTGCCAAAACAATGTTCTGCATTCTTCCTGAACTCTGCCTGGCTGCTACCATCACCACAACCACTTTTGGCTGTTAAATCTCACCATAGTAGATTGTGGCCTTCTTAGTCGTTATTTTTCTAGGATTTTGTCCTAATTCTCAAACTATATAATTATTGATGAAGCAGTGTTTACAGTGTGTGTGAAATCTCTCAGTAACTATCACATCACTGCTTAGCCCTCACGCTTTGATATGAACACCCCTAACTCTCAATTGTCCTTGATTTGAAAAATGAACAAAAATAGAAGACAAGAAAATACCTCCCCATGTGAGATTCTGTGTGATTGCAATATTATCTTTTCATAGGTCATTCTGAACTATGAATAGTTTTATTTCCGAGGTTCACCTCGATGTTCTCTTCTGAAGCAAATACTATACATGGCACATAGTTGACGGTATTTAGGTAAGAATTAGTGTCAATAAATGAAATGGGTATGGTCAAAATAATAGACATCTTCCTGCATCTAAATCAGCATGTGAAGCCTGATTCAAGGTGTGCCAGGCAAAGTCAACAAAGGGCACCCATTGCCTTCAGTTTGCTACATATCCAACCTATGCTTCATGATTTCAGTGCACTAATCCCTCTCTACCAAGCAGGTATCAGGGTTCCAACAATGTAGTTACAAAAGTGCAGTCTCTGTCACACTTTATTTCTGAAGAATTACTTAATCATTCAATCAGTATTTGAGTAGTATCCAGTCTGAGCCAGACAAGATGCTAATCTTCTGATAATAACAAGTTTTCCAACTCTCTAGTCCTTGGAATTTTGAGACATAAATTGAGATCATTAGGTTAAATCCTTGTGATTCATCTACTCTTAATTATAATAATCCTGATAAAGTATAAGGTATTCCCACAGATCTTCTTGGGTACTCATGCAGCAAAAAATGCCTCAGGTGTTAGCAAAAATACTAAGTCTGTGCTTTGGCTTCTTCTTGCCATTCCCATAAGCTGAGAGTGTGGTAGTAGCCCCACCTGAGTCACAAGTGAAAGAGGTAGATTTCTTCTGTCTCCAGCTCTAGCAGCTGGGTAACACTTTCCAGCTCAGTATGACCAAAGGACACTGTAGAATACTGGTTCACATCTGTTGTCAATCCTTTTCCAATTAATAGTACTAATGGGAGACCAAAAGAAGAAGCTGTTAGGGACAAGTTTGCTTGCATGAATAGTGATCGTGGAAGTAGAGGAGAAGGGACCTGTAAAGAAGCCTTCTGTGATCCCTGGAACTCAAATGCAGAGTCACAGTGATTAATCTATTTTTCTTTCTCCCTCCTCCTCCTCCTCCTCCTCCTCCTCCTCCTCCTCCTTCTTCTTCTTTCTCTCTCTCTCTCTCTCTCTCTCTCTCTCTCTCTCTCTCTCTCTCTCCTTCCCTCCTTCCCCACTTTGGTTCACTATGCTTGGCTTTATTCTTTAGAAAGTTTCTTTCCATGAGTTGGCTACAACAGCTGCTAATAGCCATAGTAAACCATTATTTCAGATCACCAATTTAAATCAATCACCTTATTTAATTATATTACAATATCCATATCCATTTGTTTGACAAATATATACTGAATGCCTTTGTTCTGGGTGCTTGAGCTATGCCAGTAGAGGATAAAGGAATTTCTGGGATAAGGTGGTAGATTAAAGTCTGCCTTTGTGTGCCACGGTGAATGAGAAGAGATGGGATAATAAGAACAGACTCTATTTCAAAGAGGAGACGAGTGGAAGAGCATTGGAATCTGCAAAGGGAATGATAGGACATCTGGAAAGCCACTAACAGGAATAAGCTTCCCATGGCTCCAGCCTTGTAGTTGCTTGGCAGGGGAAAGGAAACAGAAACCTCGGCCAAAGAATAATCCAGGCAGCCTTGATGAAAAGAGATTGGCACTCCTACCCACAGTAAAAGCTCACATCTTGAAAAACCCTGAAATACTGTTGGGGGTTTTGTTGAGACAATGATGTGACTACTATGATTGGGTCAGCAGCAGAAACGAGACCTTCTTTTTGTCTCAGAGGGCTATGGCAGGGTGCCATCTTCAAAGGAAGTCAATGGTTTGAGACTGAGCTAAACAAGGGACAAGAGCAAAGAATAGTCACGAGGTGGGACACCAAGAGTCAACCATGCTGCCGTGCCAGGGTGAGACACAGCTGTGGAATGTAGTTGTGCATAAGGGGAGAGGCAAATAATGTACTGAAGAGTTTCAGGTGCAGGAGTTGTGGTTTCCATGGTGAGACTTATGTGGGAAAGTAGCCCCACCTTCAATATCAAGGAGTTTAGCCAATCAACTAAGACTAACGGTGGACTTGGCTATCTCTGAGCCTGGGGCTGGCAAGTGGATCAGCCTCTGGAGCCACTTATGTGCTGTGAGATCTGCTGCCCTGGAGACTCAGAAATCTGAAGCTCCAAAGGACCACTGGACAGCTGCAGCCACCTGATCCTTCCAGCAAAGCTTAACACCTAAAGGGTATTAAAAAGATAGCGATTAGTCTGCCTATAAAGGTACAGTGCTGTGTTTCCTTCACCCATGCCTAGTGCATTAGGAAACTCACTGGCTAGAACATTAATCACTCCAGCATGTGAGAACAAGGAGGTCTGAGCAGTATGGAACCATCTGACTGACACACAGATGACCAAGTTTATTGTGGCCAGAAAAGCCCCCCAAATACAGAGGGCTAATAAACTAAAGACAATTCTGCAGACACCTGACATTTGTCCGGGGCAGGATGGGAACCCTCTCTGGTCCAGAAGGGAAGTCCAGGGCAGGATGGGAGCGCTCTCTCCCTGGTGCAGAAGGGAAGTCCTGGGCAGGATGGGAGCTGGGGGCCGGTCTCTAAGTCTCAGGAAGTGGCTGGGGTCTCGGGCGGATGGGTGTGGGGGCAGGGTGTGGAGATTGCAGGGTCTGCCGGGGGTCTTGGAGAAGGGGATCCTTCCCGGTGGGGCTAGAAGGGAACCTGCCCAGTGGCCAGAACCTGGGGCCAAGTTGGACAGGTCTTCCCCGGAATGGCTGGTGCCCAGGGATGGGATCCTGCTTTCCTTTTTCAAGATCTGTTTCCTTACTGAATTTACCATCCATGTTACCTATCAGACTTTAATATTTATGACTTTAATTGCTTTCCTTATTGCATTTATCTACTTGTGTGTTTCTCATTGAAGTCATTGATTTTTGTTTTGTTTTGTTTCATTTGAGACAGGGCTACAGAGTGAGTTCCAAGAAAGGCTCCAAAGCTACACAGAAAAATCCTGTCATCCCTGGGCACCAGCCACTCCGGGGAAGACCTGTCCAACTTGGCCCCAGGTTCTGGCCACCGGGCAGGTTCCCTTCTAGCCCCACCGGGAAGGATCCCCTTCTCCAAGACCCCCGGCAGACCCTGCAATCTCCACACCCTGCCCCCACACCCATCCGCCCGAGACCCCAGCCACTTCCTGAGACTTAGAGACCAGCCCCCAGCTCCCATCCTGCCCCGGACTTCCCTTCTGGACCAGAGAGGGCTCCCATCCTGCCCCAGACTTCCTTTCTGGACAAGAGCTCCCATCCTGCCCTGAACTTCCCTTCTGGACAAGAGAGGGTTCCCATCCTGCCTCGGTCTTTCTTTCTGGACAAGAGCTCCCATCCTGCCCTGGACTTCCCTTCTGGACAAGAGTGCCCATCCTGTCCCGGACTTCCTGTCTGGACAAGAGCTCCCATTCTGCCCTGGACTTCCCATCTAGATAAGAGCTTCCATCCTGCTCTGGAGTTTCCATTCAGACAAGAGAGCTCCCATCTGGACAAGAGAGAGAGACTTCCTGAATCTGTCAGCTCTATCTGAACCAAGAGCACTGATAAGACCAAGAATGAACCACAAGGAGATGGGCAGAAGTACATACAACAAAATGAAGAGCAATACAGCATCACCAGAACCTAGCCCACCTCCAACATATAGACCTGAACATCAAAAATTGGAAGAAGCAGAAGAAAACAGCCTTATGAATAACATCATGAAGAAGGTAGAGGCTTGTGTAGAGGAAAAGACAAAAAATGGGAAGAACGCTATAAACAACTAGAGGAAAGGGCAAACAAATTAGAAGAAAACAATAAAGTCCTGGAAGAAAACAATAAAGTACTGAAAGAAAATCATGAAAAAGCAATGAAACAAATAAAGGAAACAGTCCAAGACCTGAAAAGGAAATTGAAAAAATGAAGAAGACCAAAACAGAGGGAATGCTGGAAATAGAAAATCTGAGTAAACGGTCGGGAACTTCAGATGCAAGTATAACCAACAGAATGCAAGAGATGGAAGAGAGGATATCTGGTGTTGAAGATACAGTAGAAGAAATAGATTCATCAGTTAAAGAAAACACTAAAGCCAACAAAGTCATGAACCAAAATGTCCAAGAAATATGGGGCACCATGAAAAGATCAAACCTACGAATAATAAGGATAGAAGAAGAAGAATACCAACTCAAAGGCACAGAAAATATATTCAACAAAATCATAGAAGAAAATTTTCCCAACTTAAAGAAGGAAATGCCTATGAAGATACAAGAAGCCTATAAAACACCAAACAGACCAGACCCCCCAAAAAAGTCCCCTCGCCACATAATAATTAAACAACTAAATGTAGAGAATAAAGAAGGAATATTAAGAGCAGCAAAGGAAAAAGGCCAAGTGACCTATAAAGGCAAACCCATCAGAATAACACCCGATTTCTCAATGGAGACTTTGAAAGCCAGAAGGACCTAGACAGATGTAATGTAGACACTAAGAGACCATGGATGTCAGCTGAGACTAATATATCCAGCAAAACTTTCAATCATCATAGAGGGAATGAACAAGACATTCCAAGACAAAGCCAGATTTAAACAATACTTATCCACAAACCCAGCCCTACAGAAGCACTAGAAGGAAAATTCCAACCTAAGGAAGTCAGATACACCCTCGAAAACACAGGCAATAGATAAAGCCACAGCAGTAAACCCCAAAGAAGAGAAGTACACACACACTACCACCAAAAAATAAAAGGGATGAACAATCACTGGTCATTAATATCCCTTAATATCAACGGATTTAATTCACCTATAAAAAGACATAGGCTTACAGAATGGATACGAAAGCAGGACCCATCTTTCTGCTGCATACAAGAAACACATCTCAAATTCAAAGACAGACACTACCTAAGAATAAAAGGCTGAGAAAAGACATTCCAATTAAACGTCTTAAGAAACAAGTGGGTGTAGCCATCCTGATATCCAGCAAAATAGACTTCAAACTAAAATCAATCAAAAGAGATCAAGAAGGACATTACATACTCATCACAGGAAAGATCCACCAAGATGAAGTTTCAATTCTGAACATTTGTGCCCCAAACATAAGGGCACCCACATATGTAAAAGAAACATTACTAAAGCTTAAACCACATATAAAACCCCACACATTAATAGTGGGAGATCTCAACACCCCACTTTTACCACTGGACAGATCTCCCAAATCGAAACTTAACAGAGAAATAAAGGACTTAACTGATGCCATGACCCAAATGGACCTAATAAATATCTACAGAACATTCCATCCTAACAAAAAGAATATACCTTCTTCTCAGCACCCCATGGAACTTTCTCTAAAATTGACCACATACTTGGCCACAAAGCAAATCTCAACAGATACAAAACAATTGGAATAACCTCCTGTGTTCCATCAGACCACCATGGTTTAAAGTTAGAATTCAACAACAACAAAACTATAGAAACCTACAATCTCATGGAAACTGAATAATGCTCAACTGAATCACCAATGGGTTAAGGAAGAAATAAAGAAAGAAATTAAAGACTTCAAAGAGAACAACGAAAATGAAGACACCACATACCCAAACTTATGGGACACTATGAAAGCAGTGCTAAGAGGGAAATTCAAAACACTAAATGCCCACATAAAGAAGTTGGAGAAATCTCACACTAGTGACTTAACAGCACACCTGAAATCTCTAGAACAAGAAAAAGCAAAGTCTCCCAGGAAGAATAGACGCCAGGAAATTATCAAAGTGAGAGGTGAAATCAATAAAATAGAAACTAAGAGAATAATACAAAAAAATTAATGAAACAAAGAGTTTGTTCTTTGAGAAAATCAACAAGATAGACAAGCCAGACACCCTAATAGTCGTGCTAGAAACCCCATCCAACGACTGAGGGATCTGGATGCAGAGATCTACGGCTAGGCCCTGGGTGGAGCTCCGGGAGTCTAAATGGAAACACATGAACTGTGAACCAAAGGCTGAGGGGCCCCCAACTGGAGCAGGATCTCTGACTAGGTGAGACAGTTGATTGGCTTGATCTGTTTGGGAGGCATCTAGGCAGTGGTACTGGGTCCTGTGCTCATTGCATGAGTTGGCTGTTTGAAACCTGGGGCTTATGCAGGGATGCTTGGCTCAGTCTGGAAGGAGGGGACTGGACCTGCCTGGACTGAGTCTACCAGGTCAATCTCAGTCCTCAGGGAAGGCTTTGTCCTGGAGGATGTGGGAATGGGGGGTGGGCTGGGGGGAAGGGGAGGGGGCAGGAGGGGGGAGAACAAGGGAATCTGTGGCTGATATGTAGAACTGAATGGTATTGTAAAATAAAATAAAAGGAAAAAAAGAAAAAGAAAGCAGAATTGTTGAAAATGAAAAACTCAATAAATCAAATAAAAAACATGTTTGAAGGCACCACCAATAAACCAGGCATTAAACAAAAAAGACAGTGTTGAAGAAAAAAGACAGCATTTGTGAGAAGACACATGTTAAGGAAATACAGATCTGAAAAAAAAAAAAAAAAAAAAAAAAAAAAAAAAAATGAAGAAATACAGTCTGAAAAATAAAAAAATAAATAAATAACTTATCCACAATGTCTAGGAGCACTGGACATGATAAAGAGACCAAGACTAAGAAACCATGGGTAAGAAGAGGTATTTTCTAAGTCATAGAAAATCATTTCAATAAAATAATAGCAGAAAATTTCCACAGTCTGTGGAAACATATGGATACACAGATGAAACTGATGTTTATAAATTTCAACCTCCAGTTTTCCCCACTCCTGTATGACAGATTGCTGATACCTGCTGTTGAAGCCAACACTCCGGTTGCCAGTTGCCCTTCCCATGTGTCACTGAGGTGCAGAAAACTGAGACAAGCCAAGAGAAGACCAAGAGTAAACTGACTGCGCTACTCAGTTCAGGTGTCCCAGAAACTCTCTCTATGGGGAGCAGGTTTAAATTTCACCAGGCCAATATACCATAAATTTCATTCTACAGCCACCTTTAGGTGTGAACTGAAATTGAAATTTTCACTTCCCCATCAGTGCAGTTTGCTACATGAAATATCACAGGGAAAGAAAGAATTCAAAACCCATCCCTCCATGTAAGAAATAATGGCTGATGAGATAATTCTTAATATATAATGTGCTTTAATATACTTTACTTTTATTAATGCATGCTATGATTCATTTTTGCTCCTTTTAGTGTGTTCTAATTTTGTTTCCTATTTTTGTTCTTCTTTATTAGTTATTTGAGAATTTCATACAATGTATTTTGTTCCTATTCCCTCTCCTTCCCCCAAATCTTACCAGATGCAACTCCTTTTCCCAACCCATTCAACATCACATCCTGTTTTTGGTTGTAACACACCAATACTGATTTGTACAGCACCCAAATATTCTTGTATGTGTGGCCTACCATGGTAGGGAGTTCAACTTACCAAGGGCTACACTCTTAATGAAAACTGATTCTCCTTTTCCCAACAGTTTACAAGTGTTAATACTCTCTTGACTAGGGGTTGGATTTTACACCCAGCTCCCCTCTCCACACAGGGATTTGATTTGGCTTGGGCTTGCACAGGTCGTGTCCATGCTGTTATAAATACTGTGAGTTCATATACGTACCTGCTTTGCTGGGTCTGGAAGACACTGTTTCCTTGTCCATTTCTAGCTCTTACACTCTCTCCATGTCCTCTTGTGCAGTGATCTCTGAGCCTTAGGGGGAGAGGATGTGGTATATATGTTCCGTTTAAGGCAGAGCATTCTGTTGCCTCTTGTTTTCTGCTCCTTCGCCAGTTGCAGTCATCTATGTTAATCACCATCTACTACAAATAAAATCTTCTCTGATGAGGACTGAAATATATAATTGTTAGATATAAGGAAAAATTATTAGGAATCAGTTTAATACTCTGTCCATTTAGCAAATTAATAATAGTAAGTTTTCCCCTAGGGCATATCATCTGCCTCGTAGTAGGTTGACCAGATAATGATACTGGATATGGGTTTTACTATGTATAGCAGGATTAAATCCCATCAGAATATGGCTGATTACTCCCTTAATGTTCATGCTAGTATTGCAGCAGTGGGCATATCTGGCCAGGCCAGTCTTTATTGTAGCTCACAGTGTTCACAGTTGGATAAGAGTGATGATTATTTTCTCTTCTGATAGCATGAATAGCATCCCCAGCACTACGAAAGATAGCCAATGGGGATGAAGTTTCCAGGTCTATACCAGCTTTATTCACCATTGTCTGTGACTCAAGTATGTGGTGTCTTCAGCAATGGGGTCTTATTGTCACGTTCTGGAGAACAACCAAGACGATTGGCAATGGTCTGTACTGTTTGAGGGTCTATGAAGCCTCAGTGCCCAACAAATTCAAAAGAAGAAAGCCATTCCTGGCACAGGGCTTTTATGTATCTCATAACAGTTTTGCCTTTGCTTGTATTATGCTCAGTTAAATTTTAGGGTTATTCTGTGTGTTTCTCCATCCAGTCTACGACTGCATACTCTCTCCTAATCTTCCCATGAATAATTCATATACCTTTACACTCATTCCTCTCTTTTCCTCATACTTCCTATTATTGTCATCTTTATACTTCAAACTATAGCCTTCCATAAAGTTAATAATTTCAAAAACCTGTAGACCTTAATTCTATTCCAATTTCTACCTTTCAGCTATTCTTCAAACCTAGAATTTTACAAAGTTGATCTAATAACAGTCCCTATACACATCTTCTTCACTCCCACTCTTAATCTTAGTAACTTAAATCTTAGCTGGCATACACCATATTCTCTTTGTTGATTCAGTCTTCAACAATTACTGAAGCTAGAGGGACAACTGCTGAAAGCAGGTAAATATGATCTTAGCATAATAGGCATATACAGAAGCTGTGGTTTCTCTCAAAGGCAATATTCTTCTCTGGAAATGCTATTCCATTTTAATCAGGAAACATGGGTTCCTGTCTGTGATGGATATTTTTGGTTGTCAATTTGATTATATCTTAGTTATTTTTCTATTGATATGATAAGACACCATGACCAAAGCAATTTATAAAAGAAAGAGTTTATTGGGGCTTAGATTTCAAAGGATGAAGTCATGACCATCATGGTAGGAAGCATAGCCACAGGCAGTCAGGAGTGGTATTGGAGCAATGACTGGGCACTTAGGTTTGATCTATAAGCATGAGACAGAGAGAGAGAAAGAAAGAGAGAGAGAGAGAGAGAGAGAGAGAGAGAAAGAAGTAATTGGGAATAGTATGGGCTTTTGAAAACTCCAAGCCTGCATTCAGAAACACACCTTCTTTAATAAGGGCACCTCCTAATCTTTCCCAAATCGTTACACCAACTGGGGAACAAGCATTCACATGTATGAGCCTATGGGACAATTCTTATTCAAATTTCCACAGTACTTAGACTGAGGGTATAAGTTCTGAACTTCAACTATATGCACTTCAATATACAAACATCTAGACTCTAGGCCTACTTGAATAAATATTTCAACTGAGAGAATACAGATTTGTTTTCAATTTAAGGAATGAAATAACCCCGATAAACAAGTAACTATGCAATTATAGAAGGATCATAAAAACACAAAGCAACATAACTCATTGAAAAGTTACTAATTCCACTGTAATGGCCTCCAGTGAGAATGTATTAGATGTCACCCAAAAAAGTAAAAAATAAGTAATAAAAATAAGTCCAAGCAAATCAAATTTTGAAAATCAATTTTGGATAAGTCCCAAAAGAACACACTTAAACATGCATGCATCAAAAAAAAAAATAGCCAAATAAAATAAGGAAGTTGATAAAGGATATGAAAGAGGAATTCAATAAAGATTGAAGAAAAGCCAAATGGAAATGGTGGAAATTGAAAATATAATAAGTCAAATAAAAAGCTCTGTAGAAACATTCAACAACAGAGTGGATTACAGAGAAAGAATTGCAGAGTTTGAAGATAAGCTGAAGTAATGGACATTCAAAAAAGGATAAAGATAAAATTAATAAGAAGATAAGATAGTTTTGAAACTCTAAAATATCATATTGAAGACTCATAGGCATGGAAGTAGAAAATTTCCATTCTAAAGGCATAGAAAATGTTTCAACAACATTAAAAATTTTCCCCAAACTAGAGAAGGAAGCACCAATCCTGATGCAGCAGGCATTTACAACACCAAACATAAAAGACCCTCTTTTGTCATATCATAATTAAACCACTAAATATACAGAACAAAGGAAGTATAAAGAAAGTAGCAATAAAGGAGCCACCAAGTAAGTCATGTGTGACAGCAGGAATATTAGAATAATAGCAGCTTTCTCAATAGAAACCTTAAAAGCTAAGAAAGCTTGCAATGATGCATTTCAGCTTCTAAACAACAGCCAGCACCATCAAGACCTGTACAAAGCAAAGTTTCCTGTTATAATAGAAAAAAGAAAAAATTCCATGATTAAAAACCATAGAATGTATGACCACCAAGCCAGCTGTACAATTAACACTTGAAGAAAACTTTTGGGGCTGAAGATGAAGAGAAATACATCCACAAAGCCAAAGGGAAGAATAAGCTGTAACTTAAATAATTAAGCAAGACATGAATAGGAAAACACCAAACACTACAGTGTCAACAAAATCACAGGAAGTAATACACCTTTCAGTATTAGCTCAGAACAAAACAATGGTCTTAATTTCCCAATCAAATCATACAAACTGGCAGAGTGGATTAAATCATAGGATGGTTCTACTTGAAGTTCACTTTACCATAAAATGTATATGCTACCTTAGAGTGAAAGGAGAATGCCAAACCAATGGAGCCAGGAAACAAGCAGGGGTGACTATTTAAATGTCTGACAAAATTGACTTCAAACCAAACTAGTTAGAATAGAAAAAGATCACTTTATTGTAGCAAGCTTTCTTGTGGGACTATCTTTAAACCACTAGCCCACAAATAATGACACAAAGACTGGCTATTAATTATGAAAGCTTGGCCTTGAGCTTTGGCTTGTTCCAGTACTCTTATAACTCAAATTAATCTGCTTTTATTAATCTATGTTCTGCTATGTGACTGCTTACTCTCTTCCATTCTGTATGTCCAACTTGCTCTGTATCTCATTAGGGTCTCCATTTCTCTTCTTCCTAGAGTCCTCTCTCTCTCTCTCTCTCTCTCTCTCTCTCTGGAAGTTCCACCTAGTCTCTCCTGCCTATCTATTGGCCATTTGGCTCTTTATTAAACCAATCAGAAGGCATCTTAGGCAGAGACATATTTTTATAGTGTAGTGTACAAAAAGATTGTCCCGCAATATTTCTCCTTTTTTGTCTAATTAAAAAGGAAAGGTTTTAACTTTAACATAGTAAAGCTACATACAAGAAGAAAAATTTTCAAGTGAGGGCAGGTAAGAATTACATTTATAATGTCCAGTCCATTAATATTTGTAAATTTGGAGAAAATACTCGATTATCTATCCTATCTTGATGAGTCCAAAGTTTTGTACCTAATTCATTTTCTATCATATCTTGTGTTACCAACCTGGAAATATCTTTTTAGACCTTAAAACATTTTCTTAGATAAACAACTTAAGCTTTTATGTCTCTCAACCTTATACACTTTACATCTCTTTTTTGAGTTTCTTTTCTGAGTTTAATAAGGAGAATTGTAACTATAACTATCTAGTCTTCAATCCCATCAGAGACCCAAGAAGGATACAATATTACCTAAGTAAGCAGAAAGTGAAGAACAAATAACTTCCAAAACTATAGAAACAGCAAGACATTTGACTGCCTGGACAGTCATCCAAGGTTCCTCTGCAACGTTGGGACATCTGTCTTCAGGCTAGAATATCTAACAGACTTTTCTGTGAAGCAGGAATATTTGAAGGACTGTTCTATCTCGTCTTGGCAAAGTTTGGTAGTCACCTTCTTTTGTGTCCTGCCTGCTTGTCCAATTTGGACAGCACACTATCAACAGTTCAGGCAAGGACAGTTTTTTGCCCAGTGGCTAACTTTTGACACAATGAAAGTAAACTCCATATGGAGGTTCTTGAATGCCCATCATCTTTTTTAAAGTAAAAGACACGTCTTACTGTCATGAAAAGCCTTATATTATTTTTTTAATGCCATATTCTATAGCTCTTGGAAGTGTTTGAATACCATCTGTCTGTCTAAAATATATCTGTTTAACCTTGAAAACATACTAAACATAAGTTGGACTGTTATGGATGACTAACTACTAACCTGCATTTCTTAATTATCTTAAATAGTTTGTAATAATAGCATTCAAGGACTAGAATTTTACATATATTTTTAAATGAGTCGCATAGGTACAATACCTTAAACAAGAGTAAAAGCATGGCCATGTAGTGGCGGCATATGCCTTTAATCCCAGGGCCTGGGAGACAGAGCCAGGTGGATGGATCTCTGTGAGTTCAAGGCCAGACTGGTCTACAGAGCGAGATCCAGGACAGGCACCAAAACTACACAGAGAAACCCTGTCTCAAAAACAACCAAACAAAAAGAGTGAAAATACATATACACTATGTTACAACAAAAATAATCTTAAACATATCAAAATACAAAAATACCTTAAGCAAGAGTAGAAACATATATACAGTATGTTGTAACAAAAATAACTTTAAACTTGTATCAGTATACAAAAATCCATACCAATGTAGAATATTCAAGATTAATAGTTACTTTGAAGTTTAAAACTAGATTCAATAATCTACCCTTTTTATCCTATCATTCCTATATTCCCCCTTTTTTATCTTTTCAAAAAGAAATCCATGAATCTAACCTCCTTTGCTTAGTTTTTTTCCCTGACCATGACCAATAACAACTTCTAACTAACCTCCTAAATAATGACAAACATCCATAACCCATTGAACAACCAAAAACCTCTTACCCCACCTCTTGGGAATGTTGACATTGTGGTCATAAAATTACTTCCTCCTGTCTGGGGGCAATAGCATCTTTAGGGGACCCTGGAGAAATTAAGATAATGATCAAGTCTTGGGAGAACTAACTGTATCATTTCTTGTCCAGTTTCTGTGTGACAGTAAAGTACAGTGCTTATCTGAAGTCTTGGTGAGAGTAATCTGTGAGACTAGACCATCCTAGATAGGTGCTATGAAGATGTTCTAGATGCAGACTTCAGAGGAGACTGAAACAGAGGCATTCTGAGAGGCTGGATCACCTGGGCTACTTGTCTTCATTGGTGTCTGGTCTTTTTTTCTGAAAACACACAAACTTTTAAAGGTAACATATAAATCTGCATTAGCCCAAGTATGAAATTGTGGTATGTGCAAATTAGCTAAAGGAGATTCTCTTTTCTATGTTTGAGCAGGTAAAATACATCTACTAACTTTATAAGTCTATTTGGACTTATAAACAGTATAACCAGACTGTAATATAAATATCCATCCATGTCATGTGAAGGACGCCATGTAGTAATAAGTCATGAGGACCCTGTAGCTAACAAGATTTATCATGTCTCATCCAGTCTCAAAGCTATTCCCATGAGAGATCAGCTTATACCTCACCTGTCTTGAGGTTCTTCTTGGTTTCTTCTTCATGTCTGCAGCCAAGATTTTCAAAAGGTCTCCCTGACCAAATCTGGTCTTTATTAATTTTGAAGGAATCCATAGCTTTTTGTTTCCTATGGAAACAAAGGCATAACCTCTCCCCAACACAACACATTTTCTGACTTCCATTTTAAAGTCAAGACATTCTTTAAAATATATAGGCTGCTTTAGTTCAGTAGTTTTTTTTTCTTTAACAATCCAATATCTCTCAGCAGCTGCCATTTTTGCTCTAATATTAGCATTTAAAAATTCAAAGTCAACAAAACACCATACGGGATCTAGACTCCCTGTGTATTTTTCATCTTTATGTGACTTGTGCTTCTCACACTACTTTATTCTTTCTTTAAATACTTTACTTTATTGCTTATAAACTATTTTTCCTAGAACTGTCTACACCCATTTTTTTCTTTCTTCTGCACTTAAGCACATTTTTAGCAGTTAATTACATTTTACCTGCTTAGAGGTTTTTTTTCTGTCTGGATCTGACTTTATGTATATCTGAAGCCTTCTTTGACCCTGTGAGTCAAACCTTAACCTGCTAGGTTCTCTCCCCATGACTAGATTAGCACATGGTGCTGGCAGCAGGCTTGGCCCCCTTTGGGTCTATAGGCAACAGCAGGAGCCAATCCTAACTGTCCTAGCCGTGCTTAACTGTTCCAGCCACACCTAACGTCCCCAGCCCTGGGAAGCTGCTATGTCCATCTGCAGCCATCTGCAGTCCTTTGTACCTAGTGCCAGCATTTTAAGTGTTCAGCTGCACAGCAGGACCTCTTAAAAGAGCCAACCCTCTGTACATCAAGATCATAGTGCCTGTCTGAGAGACTACAATCTCCATGAAGCTGTGTCCAACTCTGTATTTGAATTTTTTTTTTCAGTTTTTTCAGCCTTATGTGGACTCATGTGCCAAGCACTGGCCACCATTTATAGCAATCTGTCTTGTCAGACTATCTTTGAATCACAAGCCCACAAATAATGACATGGAGACTTGTTCTTAATTATGAAAACTTGACCTTTAGCTTAGGCTTATCACTAGCTCCGATAAATTAACCCATTTATATTAATCTATGTTCTGCCATGTGGCTTTGGCTTTTCATCTCTCTTCCATTCTATATGTTCAACTTGCTTTGCATCATGCTGGTGTCTATACCTCTCTTCTTCCCAGAGTCTTCTCTCTCTCCCCAGGAGTCCCATCTATTCTCTCCTGCATCTCTAATGACCATTCAGCTCTTTATTAAATCAATCAGAAGGTACCTTAGGCATAGACACATGTTTACAGTGCACAAAAATATTATACCACAACACTTTATACTGATTGAGGAAACAATCCTTCAAAAGAACATCACAGTTCTAGTCATGTATACCAAACGTAGGGGCAGCTAATTTCATAAAACAAATGCTACTACATAGAAAAGCAGAGATTAACCCTAGAACAATGGTAGTGTGTTGCTGGAGGGCTTCTCTCCAGGTTCTCCAGGTTCCCCAAGCCCCGCAGTCCCACAATCCACTTATAAAATAATCACTCAGACGCTTATATCACTTATAAACTGTATGGACGTGGCAGGCTTCTTGCTAACTGCTCTTTTATCTTAAATTAACCCATTTCTATAAATCTATACCTTGCCACGTGGCTGGTGGCTTACCAGAGTCTCTACATGCTGCTTGTCCTGGCGGTGGCTGCAGTCTCCCTCCCAGCCTTCCGCTTCCCAGAATTCTCCTCTCTCCTTGTCCCACCTACCTCCTGCCTGGTCATTGGCCATCAGTGTTTTATTTACATAGAGTGATATCCACAGCACTTCCCCTTTCTTCTTTTTTTAAAAAGGAAGGTTTTAACTTTAAAATGGTAAAATTACATATAACAGAACAATTACCGAGCAAGAATTATAGTTACAATATTAAAGATGTCCTATCTATCTTATATTTGTGAGTTTAAGGTTTTATAGCTAACTTATCTTTTATCATAACTGAGGAAATTACGACTATCTAGCCTTCAACCACATCAAAGACCTGAGAAGGAACATAATGGTACCTGAGAAATGGTAGACGGATGCAAGCAACTTCGGGAATCTTGCAAGAGTAGACCAAGACAGCTGGCAGCCTGGACAGTCACCTAATGTTTCTCAGCATTGTTGGTGCATTCAAATTGGCTACAGGCCTAGAGTATCTGACAGACCATTTTTAGAAGCAGGAATTCTGAGAGACCATCTTACCCTGTCTTGGCAGAGTACAGTGGTCGCTTTCCTTGTGTCCCGCTTGTCCAGAAAGGACAGCATTGCATTTGTACTGTCAGCCGTCAAGGCAAGGGCAGTTCTTTGCCCAGTAGGCCATTTTGTGCCAAAAAGACAAACTTCCAAATGGAAATGTCTTAGAAGCCCAACATTCTCTCGGGATCAATTGGTGCAGCCAGGAGCAATTGTGTCTCACGTCAACAGAATTTTAAGTTATTTAAATGCCATATTCTCCAGGTCTATGAAGTGTTTGAAGATTACCTATCTATCTGAAATATATCTATGTATACCTAGAAGACTTAACTAACATGGCTACAGATATGATTATCATAGATGACTAATTATTAATCTATTTTTTAATTATCCATTACAATTTTAAATGAGTTATATAAACACAATACCTCAAACAAGAATAGAAACATATATATATATATATATATATATATATATATATATATATATACAGTATAACAAAATCAACCTCAAGTCTGTATCAATGAACCAAAATCTATACCAATGTAAAACATTTTAAGCATAAACTAAAATCTATACCAATGTAAAACATTTTAAACAAGTTGTTCTTTAAAAGTAGGTTCATTAATCTACCCTTTTATCTTATCATCTCCATATCCTCCTATATATCATATCCCCTTTTCTTTTTCAGAAAGAGATCACATTTATAATCAACCTGTTTTAAATAAAAATATTGGTTTTTCTCTGTCCCACACCAGAGGGCTCTTCTGATTTGGGACACAAGAATCACTTAACCATTTTTTTTTTTTAAAGCAATATGTCTGGGTTTAGAGGGGGAGTGAGCCAATTCCACCTCTAAAGCCAGCTTGGTATATTTGGGAATTTGGGCGTAGCATCTCTTACTACTTCCTGCTGGAGGGGGCGCTGTATCTTATGGGGACGCAAAGAAAATTTTAGACCTATGGGGTAGTCCGTGAGGCTGTATTGTGTGAACCAGTTGCCTTGAAACCGATCTGGATGTTGGATCATCTGGGCCATGGTGTCATCAGAGTCCTTTCAGGGGGTCTTGGCTGGTGAAACCTGATGTATCTTAATCTGGAACAAGTCCACAGCCTCTGGCTTTCTGTGGAAACAAAAGCAGAACCTCTTTTCCAAAGTAACATATCCTTATATCCAAATTTTGAAGTCAAGGTACCTTTAAAATATACATTTTGGCATAACTCAACAGCTTTTGTAATCAAATATTTTTCTTTAGTTATGAATATCAAAGAGAACATAATCCAGATTCTCTGTGTGGTAGCCATCTTTATGTGGCTTATGTTTTATATTACCTTGAGCCTTGAGCCTATTGCTTTAAACTGCACCCTTGTAAGCCTGAAACGGCGCTGTGGCTGCTGGCTCCGCCCACTTCAGCTTCCCAACATGGCAGTGGTACGTTTTCCGCCAGCTCTGGGAGTCATCAAGTCTCAGAAATAGTGGGTCTAAGCTTTTATCAAAGCAGCGTGTAGCCCAGAAACCTTTTTTTAAAGGTTAAATCTACTACACAGCATAATGTGCCTCTGGCAGACCCCTCATTCCCGCCATACTGCCGGTCAAACGCACTCGCCAGGAACCCGCCAGTGTTTAAACCTGCGTTTTGCGGCGTCTAGCTGCTCATATGAGACAAGAAGCAGGAACCTGGTTTTGGCTCTGTTTAGAATTGGTTATTAAATATTTTCAGGTTTAAGGTGGAAACTCGAGCCGTTGGGCGCCATTTGTTGCTGGAGGGCTTCTCTCCAGGTTCCCCAAGCCCCGCAGTCCCCACAATCCACTTATAAAATAATCACTCAGACGCTTATATCACTTATAAACTGTATGGACGTGGCAGGCTTCTTGCTAACTGCTCTTTTATCTTAAATTAACCCATTTCTATAAATCTATACCTTGCCACGTGGCTGGTGGCTTACCAGAGTCTCTACATGCTGCTTGTCCTGGCGGTGGCTGCAGTCTCCCTCCCAGCCTTCCGCTTCCCAGAATTCTCCTCTCTCCTTGTCCCACCTACCTCCTGCCTGGTCATTGGCCATCAGTGTTTTATTTACATAGAATGATATCCACAGCAGTAGTGGGTGACTACAATACCACATTTCTATCAATTGATGGGTTAACCCAATAAAGAGTAAACAGAAATATCTGTGTTAAATGGCATCAAACAACAGACTTCATAAAGTCTACAAAATGTCCGATCCAAACACTGCAAATTGCACATTTTTCTTGGAAGCCTATGAGATTTCCTCTAAAATAGATCATATATTAGGACACAAAGCAGGTTTTAACAAACATAAGAAAATTAATTCCTTGTCTGATGACAATGAAGCAGTAATAAGTAAGAGAAAGCCTACAACATATATAAACGCCTTCAGACTTAAAAGCACACTAATGAATAATAAATGGGTATTCAAAGAAACCAGAAAGAAATTAAAAATTCCTAGAGCTGACAGAAAATGAAAACACAGCATGACAAAATCTACAGCAACAAAGAAAGCATTCCTGAAGGGGGAGGTGGTGGTGATATTTTATTTGTGCACCCCAGTAAAGCTTATCTGGAGATCAGAGGAAAAAGCCAGCCACTATATTAAACATAGAAGTCAGGCAATGGTAGCACACACCTTTAATCCTAGCAGTCATCCAAATCTCTGTAAGTTCAAGGCCACACTGGGAATAGAGCCAAGTGTGGTGGCACATGCCTTTAATTCCCAGCACTAGTTAATCACAGAGGTCTGGAGGTCTGTACAGATAGACAGGAAGTGGTAGAGGTGGGTGGAAAGAGGAAAGTGATGTAGATTGGTGGAGAGAAGAAGTGAGATGGCAGGGCACAGGAATATATGAGTATAAAGGAAGGAGCTCTCTTTCTGACTAAGGATTTGCTAGCAGTAAGAACGTGGCTGGCTTCTTTCTGCTCTCTGGTCTCTCAGTTTTCACCCCAATATCTGGCTCTGGGTTTGTTATTAATAAGACCTTTTAAGATTTATCTTATAGGAGGCTGTAACTCTAAGTACTCAGCCTAAGAAATTAGGGAGATCTCAAGTAAATAGCTCAATGAGATACATGAAGGCCTTGGGAAAACAAAAATTTACCAAGCCTGAGTCAGTAAACAAAAAGAAATAATTACATCCACAAAGAAACTAATTATATAAAAACCATAAAAATGAGCTGGGCATAGTAACACACACCTTTGATCCCAGCATTTAGGAGGCAGAGACAGGCAGAACTCTGTGAGTTTGAGGCCAGTCTGGTCTACAGAGTAAGTTTCAGGATAGCCAGAGAAACCCTATCTTGGAAAATTAAAAAAAAAAAAAATGACGAAGACTCCATGAAACAGAAGGTAGGTTTATTGAAAAGATAAGATCGCTAAAACCTTAGCAACACTAACTAAAGAAAGAGGGAGAAGATACAGCCAAATAAAAGTAAGGATGAAATGTCAGCCTTCCCTTTACCACAGATACCAATGAAATTAGAAAATCTTCAGGATATAATGTCACAAAAGTATATTTCAGTACATCTAAAAGAAATAGATGAATAGCTAGATATATAGAACATATAAAAATTAAACCAAGATAAGACAAATAATTTAAACATATGAAAAAAGTTTAAAATTGTTGCCGACATAATTCAAGAATACCACAAAATGTCTAATAACCATGAATAAACTGGCTTCATTCTAGAGATACAGGGATGATTTCAACATACACATATCAGTAAATATAATATGTCACATGAATGGCTTAAAGACATAAATCACATGATCATCCCAACAGATGTAGAAAAGGCATTTGCAAAATTTTAACATTACCTCATGATAAAGATTCTGGGGGGGAGGGGATTGGGGGGGACTGGAGGTGGGACTAGAGGATTGCTCAATGGATGAGTACTTACCACACAAGTGTGAGGAACAGAGTTCAGGTCTCCATGGCATGTATGTATCAGGAATACCAGCTCACCTGTCACCTCAGCACTCAGCAGGCAGAGAAAAGAGGAAACTGGCACTGGCTGGTTCACTAGGCCAGCTAAATTGTCAAGCTCCAGGTTCAGTGAGAAACTCTGCTCCAGCAAATAAAGTGGAGAAAAAATAAGGAAGAAATTCAACATTAATCTCCGGCCTCCACATACATATGCATACACACATGCATACATCTGTGCATCCATAAGCATGTAACCACACACATACATATGTATGTAAGAAAAAGCCTTGGGAAATACACACAACAATCATTTTGGCAAAACTATACTAAATTGGGAAAAACTCAAATTATTTCCATTAAAAGCAGAAACAAGAGAAGCCATTGGCTTTTGCCACTCTTACTTGAGATAGTACTGGAAAACTTAGAGCAACTTGACAAGAGACACAAGGAAGGGGAGACAGACTGGAAAAGAAGAGGGCAAAATATCCTTATTGGTAGGTGATTTGTTTCTAGGCATAGCAGAGTCAACAGACTCAATCAGAGAACTCTTAAAACAGATAAACACTTTCGGCAAAATGGCGAGATACAAAATTAACATACAAATCTCAGTAGACTTTCTACATACAAATAACAAACATTCTGAGGAAGAATTTAAGGAAATAGTCCCATTCATGAATGTTTACAACTGCCGAAAGAACAAACAAAAAAGGAAATAAATTTAATCAAGGAATTGAAAGACCTCTATAAAACCTTACAGTACTCAAGAGAGAAACTGAATACGACACAGAAGATGGAAAATGCCCTTATGCTCCAGGAGGAGAAGAAACAATATGGAAAAAAAAAAAAAAGTCTGACTTACCAAAAGTAGTCTACAGATATCAGTGCAATGCCCATTTCAAAAAAAAAAACCTTCTTAAACATTATATGTGTGAGTGTGTGTGTGTAATATGCATGATGTTAGATAATATATGTTAAAACTTATTTGAACACAAATATCCCAAGTAATCCTGAACATATCACAATAGCTGATTTCAAGTTCTATTACAGAGCCATAGAAAAACCAGAGTGATATTAGTACAAAACAGACACATAGGTAAACATATTCAGAAGATTCAAATATCAACTCCTGCAGCCACACATCCTAATGTCTAACAAAGCTGTTTAAAATATACACTGGAAAGAAGCCAGCTCTTTAACAAATGGTGCTGTGAAAAGCAGGCATTTACATGTAGAAAAAAATAAAACTTGATCCTTACCTCTCACCCTGAAGAAAAGCCAACTCCTATGGATCCAGGAACTCAACATAAGACTAGAAAGTCTGAAACTTCTAGAGGAAAAAGTACAGCATACACTACAAGCTACAGTATAGACAAGAACTTTCTGAATAAGACTGTAGTTGCTCAGGAAATAAGGTCAACAATCAACAAACAGACCTTGTGAGGTAAAAAAGAATACTTACAGCAGAATACAAATTGAGTGAAGAGGTAGCCTGCAGAATGGGAGAAAATGTTTGCCAGCTATAAAACTGACAAAGGTTAATAACTATCCTGTACAACAAACTCAATTAACTACCTAACAAGCAGAAAACAAACAGCTTTATTTAAGGGGGAAAAAAAGGACTGAGGAACTAAACAGAGAGTTCTCAAAAGAAGAAATACGAATGAACAATGAATATTTGTTGAGAGATGCAAATAAAAACTACTTTGAGATTCCATCTCAAGACAATCAGAATGGCTGCCCCCTAGACAGCAAATAACAACAAACGCTGCCTATGAGGTGGGAAAAGACTTTATTCATAGGGAGTGGAAGTAAACTCTAAGGGTCTGTCTTGTTCACTTTCTATAGCTGAGACAAAACATTATGACCTAATGCGGCTTGGAGAGGAGAGGGTCTATTTGGCTTACACATCCTGAGCACATACATTACTGGTGGAAGCCAGAGCAGGAACTCAAGCAGAAACTGGGGGGTGGAACTGAAGCAGGACAATGGAGGAATGGAGCTTACTGTGTCCTAATGGCTTTCTCAGGCTTTTTTTTATTATATTTTTTTTTTTTTTTTTTTTATAACTCAGTGGCCACCTGCCACTGTCACCGGTTTGCTAGGCCTGTCCATGTCAATCAGAAATCAAGAAATGTTCAATGACATCTTCCAGATTGAGGTTCCCTCTTGTCAGATGACCCAAGTTGTGTCTGACTGACAAACGAACCAGCACAGGGCCTGATAAATACTTTAGGCTGCCAAGGCTTTATCATTTAGAGACCACATATTCCCAAAGAAGAGAAAGTTATTATTATAATTGTCAAGAGGTAAAATAATAATAAATAGTGATTTTTTTCAGCTGTCTTCAGGCACCCAGTCAAATTTATTCACAAAACCTTTCACAAAAAAGAGAGAAAACAAAATAACTGAGGGATTCTCAGTGCATTTTCTCAATAACAATTAATTTAGTTCACCATATTTTTGTACCACTATTACCTCACCACCCACTGTCCTTTACCTATTTATTTCTAATTGACAATTAACTGCTACATCAGTGGAAACTTGAGAAACCTGACACCTAACTGCACTTATATAACCCACAATGTTGACATCAAGTACCTACCATGCACCTACACCACTGTTAAAAATAACAATCGAATTTATTCTGAGATTCCTTGTAGCCAAAGCAAACACAGAAAGATATTAGTTCTTGTGATGAATATGATACCCTTTGAAATATGTTGTAATTATTCCAACACTCTCTGAGGTAAGAATCTATATCTTTTATATTTGAAATGAAGAAATATCTTTGCAGAGTTAAACTATTTATCTTAACTCAAAACCTAATGAGTAGGTTAGCATGACAATACACACCCATAATCTCATTACTGGGAAGGCTAAGACAAGAGGATCACAAGTTCCAATCCAATCTGGGCTTCATGGGAGACCATGTACTAACAAAACAACACAATAAAACAACAACTAATAAGTGTGAAAGTTTATATTCAACTCCAGTCTAATACTAATGCCCACATCAGGCCACTTATCATCCCACACACAAATGGGAGCAGAGCTTTCTCCCACCTCTCTCCACATGTACATCCATGTACATGTGTTGAAACTTTTAGTTCATGAATGTGTTCCCTGTACATGAAGATTTATCCTGGCATGCAGCTCTATAAGTAACTGCTTACATGCATTACTAAAAGGGTCATGAGCATACACAGGTTTTAGGGCCCTATAGACTTAGGTTAGCATTAAGTCCCTATATGTATCTAGTTCCCCTCAGCTATGAAACAAGGGGTATGGTAAGGAAGCAAACAAACAAAACTTTTGTTTTACTTTGACTATAAATAAAAATCACAATTGATATCAGTCAAAGTTTTCTATGGGGTTAATAGTTTAATTGTCATATTTAAGGTGGCTTTCAAAGCAGGTAAGTCTGATAGATGTATATGTCATTTTAACAAAGAGTGATAAATAGTAAGACACAACTGTAACAGGAATCTTAAAAAGTTCTTATTAATAAAATCAAACCTGAGCCAGGTATTGGGGTATATGTTGGAAGATCAGAGAGACAGAACAGGCCACAGCCACCTTACCTTGCAAGTTCCTCAGCTGATCCTGTTCCTCAGACTGGATGCCTCTGAGTCCTCATCCAGAATGAACCTCAGCTGAACTCACAGCCTGAAAGCTTAACCAGGCAAATGCTGCTATTTTCTGGTCTTCATGCCTTATATATCTTTCTGCCTTCAACCATCACTCCCTGGGATTAAAGGCTTACTTCTGGGATTAAAGGTGTGAGTCACTATGCTTGGCTGTATCCTTGAACACATGGATTTCTGCCTCTGGAATGCAAGGATTAAAGGAGTGTGCTACCACTGCCTAACTTCTAAGTTTAATATTGTGGCTATTCTGTCTCTGACCCCAGATAAAGTTTATTAGGGTGCACAATATTTTGGGGAACACAATACCACCACACACAACAAATGGCCTTTGTATTTTTAAGGGCAATAACTTGTAGGAGGTTCCCGGGGGATGGAGTCGGGCTGAAGAAATGGCTCAGCAGCTGAGAATACTTGCTGTACTTCCAGAGCATCCAAGATCAGTTTCCAAACTCACAATGACCTGTACCTCCATCTCCAAGAGATCTACTTCCTTCTTCTGGACTCTGTAAGCCCCTGCACCAGCACACATGTAGCTTTCACACATGCACAGACACACACACACACACACACACACACACACACACACACAAATAAAAATAATAAAAATGAATCTTTTAAAAAGTTTCAGTTTGAAGCTAATCTAATGAAAAAAAATATGAGCAAGCTGTGTTATACAAACCTCTATCAATGCTGACCTTCTCCTGCCAACATAATAGTTGCTTGTATACTGTGTCCTGTGTCGGGTAGAGAAAAGAGAGCTTCTTGGCTCTCCAGAGGGATGACAGAAGGTTCTTTTGGACTACTTTTTAACTACACTTAGCACAAAGCAATCACAATGCTAAGGTGACACCAGCTTGGTCTCTTCAGTGCCAACACAACTGATCAAGCGTTAGGACTAGGAGGTCCACGTGGGAGACATCTAACAAAGGGTGGGTGCTGAATTAACACTGCCATCATCAAAGTAATCCCACCAGCTTTGACCCTGTTGGGAAACTATTGAGAAAGAAGGGGTAACAACACAGTCACTAGAGGGAAATTCAAGTTCTCCACAGGTTTTCCATTATTCTTTTACCAAAGTAAAATTTAACCTCTTAACCAGATCATAATTCTTACTCTTCCTGACTAGTGCTAAGGAAATGAGGCTGAACCCTTCTCATTCTGATTTTCCCTGAACATTCCCAGCAAGCACAGCGTGCTTTCATGGCCTGATCCTCTCTCACCCTTTGGTCATCTCAGCAAACCAGCCAGGTCCCAGCAAGACAATTCCTTTTCAAAAGTTCCACTTCTCCTGGAAGCCTGAGTTCAAAGGAAAGCTATGTGTCCAGCTTCCCAGGACAACGTTCGCAGTTGCAAACCTTCAAAATGGCCTGAGAGGGGAAAAGTGGATCTGCCTTTGAAGTGTAGTTCGAAACAGTAGCAGCTCTCCACTTCACACTGGCTCTTTCTTGGGAGTAAAAACAGGGTGATGTAGCAAAGAGAAGCCCCTTAGATCACCGCCAAGGCACAACTGTGAGTAAGCACACCATGCAGTCCTCAGGCCCTGCTTAGAGCTCATGCCAACCACTCTGTAAAGGGAAGACAGGATCACATGGCCACACCCATGCACCACTGAAGAACCTGTGTTCACCAAACTCTGCCACAAAGAAAGTGAAAAACAGCTTTGTCTCAGGATTCAGGTTTTGGTTTTAGGATGTTTTGTTGTATTACCTTAGTTCCTCAGTAGTCCACAAGGTGTTCTTAATTTCCCAGGGGGAAAAATGTCAGTGAATAACTGTATCCTCTCCTGCCACCCAGTTACTACGTTCTCCACATCACCACCCCAATCACTTAGATCTGCTTCCTTCCTAAGTCAAGTTTTTGATAAAGATTGTTTTCATTGGATGTGGCATGCTGGAATCATTTCACCACCAGTCAAATAATGTTACCTTCATTTTGACAACAATTCATCTGTTTGTTGTGATACTGGGTATACTAGTTTCCACAGATACTTTATATTAAAGGATGGAGGAGATAGAAGTAGGAAAAAAATATTAGTAGACTTCTGGAGAAAAGAACAATGTTTTGTCTGCCACAGAGCCACCTTGTATATTAGCATGGTAAGGGTGTTAAGAAGCCTTGCATGGAAGAAATCTGTTTATCTAGCACTTTCTTGAATTTATTAAAGAAAGATACACCTTCTGGTTGAATAATAGCTGCAAAAAAGAGCCACCACCACAGTCCAATTAATAACAGAGTATCATTTATTCTTTGAGGGTAATGTCTTCATTTGTTCTTATGCATAGGACAATATCATCAGGAATTTGGAGGAAATGTCCTGGAAAGAAACAAAACCTCTGAGGAGTCTTTGTGGCCTCGTGGCTATGGGTAAGCCTAATGAAGTTCTCTAGAATTCCTGCCTTTCTCTATTCTTTTTCTCTATTTTTAAAGCGAGGTCTCACTGGATACACACTGTGCTAACTACCTGGAAAGATGCAGGCAAAGTCTATTCAACCCAGAAAAATATACATGGAGGAAAAGCAGGGAGTCCTTGGATGTGATCAAGGCTCTTTTTTTTTTAACTTGGGAGCACAGTGATCTGTGGTCCAGGATGATCAAAGACCATCAAAGCCACCCTCATCAAGTGGCTTCTGGGTCCTGTGTCTCATGAGCTTGGAAAATGACTTTTACAGACAACAGGAGGGTAAGTTTTAGAAAGCGTTTATTATAGGTTTGTGGGTGAGAAGTAAGAGAAAGGACATAAGCAGAGCTCCTGCATTTCAGGAGCAAGTTCCAAAGATGGATTGCCACTGAGAGTACCTAGAGGTTAAATAAGGCTTTAAATAATGTAGAGCGATGAGCTAGTCAGTCCAATTACCCCACCTACAGGGTATTCATGTGCCTCTCCATCCCAGGCATCTGGATGGGAATTTCACTAAACCTTCACATTTAGCTTTCAGAGTATTGTGTTCATTTAGGTTTCCTCTTAAATAGAGAGAAGAAAGGTAACAAGAAGCCAGAGCACAAGCAAGTGCCCCTAAACATCTCTGGTATTTCTCTCCTCTGACCTGAATGGAATTGCTAACATTACCAAAGACATTTCTTTCTGGTTGCTGGATTCCAACCATGGATAAGAGAAAGATCCACTTACATGTGGTGTCCCCACTCAAAACACTGCCTGACAGATATCAATAGGGCTCTGAAGACAGACCAAGTACAATTCCCCCCAAAGTCTAACTTAGCAAACCAATTAGAGTATTGGACTTTCTTATGGAGCAGAGGTGAAGAGTTACTTACAGGAATTTGAAGCAGGTGTCCTCAAAGCAGTTACACAACTTTGAAGTTTTACTACAAGTCAGGTGGAGGATGATTTCAGAGTAGCTGAACCACTGGGTCCCCTTTCAGGTAACCTACTTATTCCTAAGCACCCTAGCATTTCCCAGGATCACTTGCAGCTTAGAGGAGGGAAAGAAGGAGTTAAAATGGGGACACAAATGGTACCCAGACTACTGCTCCCTCTTTTAAACAGCATTTTTCCTTAGTTTTCTCTTGCAAGCAAAACAAGTGCAAGCACTTATTCGTCTTTGCCCATTATAGAGCCAACAGAATTCCCATCAAGGGGAGGGAGTAACCCTCTTCCAGAGGAAACTCCAGAGTGCTCTCACACCATTCTGCCTTGACGCATCCTCTCAAAGTCCATTCCTTGCCACTGCCTGCACAACTGAGACCCATTTGCATCAAAGAAAAGGACTTGGCTTTTTTTCTGGTTACTCATAGCTTGAAAGAGTGCTTACTCCTTGGTTTAGCGCTTTTTTTCTCGTGCTCTGTTCACCTCCCATCCCTGTCCTCTTGCCTCCATAGATGAGATTTTGACTTTCCCTCTGGCCAACAGACAACATTTCATCTCCGCTCTTCTGTAGTTCTCCAGAGAAATATGGGGGAACAAAAAACCTTCCTCTTGCTTCCACGGGCACACCAGTTCCTCATGAGCTGCATTCACTGGCACACATGAGAACACTGTCCCTACAAGGTGCAACTGTGGTAGAGTACAATGTCCGGTATGTGCTTGGAGCAAGATCTTAGCCCACTTTGGAAGAAGCAATCACCAGAAAGCTCAAGTTGAGCACATTGTGAATTGTCAAGGCTTTAGATTCTCAAATGGTTTCTCCTAGGCTGAATTCAACAACAGTGATTTATTTCAGACAAGTGTTGAACCATAATTTCAGTTGTGCAACACCTACTGTGTGGCAGCTGGTGGACTCTGCATATATGGTAACCAGTTAGAGCCACACCCTGTGTGAGGAAGAAGGCAAAACTACTGCACAGCACTGCATTAAACAAAGGCAAATGCTATAACAGACCACCTGGGCACAAGGTATTAATGTTGAGTCTAAAACCAGAGAAAAGTATCAAAGTCACAATCAACTAGAAATATCCTCTGTCAAGGAAAAAAAGACACAGCTTTTTTTAATTCTGTGTCCTAAGTTCAAAGATGGATGTCATCACTTGATCCTGTGGCAAGCAAGTTACTTGTCAGTAAAGAATACAGAATTCCTGGTTTATCAATCTAAATTGTAAATAAGTTTTTACACTAAAATGGCAAGGAAAAGCATTTAGTCAAAACTAAAATAAAATGAGAAGCATGAGATCATGTGTCCGGATGGCAAAAAGGCAGGAAAAAAGTGTGCCTAGAGAAACAAGAATAACCAGGAGAGGGGGGGGGGGGCGTAGAAATGGCACAGACTGCAAAATGGGATTAGAATATGTTCAAAGTGGGTTATATACTTGTGCAAAAATGGCCTTCTGGAATCAAAATGGCTTCTGGAGTCTTTAAGATCAGAGTCTGGCCTCTCACAACTCTGACAAGCCAGGCTCTCCCTCCCCCTCCCATCCTCAACCAAACAACTGAATAAGGAGTGGAAACAAAGAAGGGAGATGCATTTACTGTTTTCAACGTGGCCACTAAGGCAGAGCATCAAGTAAAGGGATCAGGTGGAACTCAATGCCCTTCTTAAAAGTCTGCCTGTGGGTTCCTGACACAAGATTTAGGTTGAAAGGGCAGGAGGCATGTGTAACTAAGCAGTTCTGGTCAAGGTTGACTCATACTTGTCTAGATTCCAGTCTCTGGTCTCTCCTGCAATGGTGACTGACAAGTAAGTGCTGTCTTTATCTCCTCCTGGGAGAGAAGGTGTTCACCACCTGGCTCAAGTTTCAGCCTTTCTCTTCTCTCAATGTGAAATTCCTGAGAAAATTCTGATTTCTTGGGAAACCATCATTTCAATGGTCTGATAGTCAAAACTAAGAGTCCCATGTGTCTCTTTAGAATACTTCTATTCCTTGCAAGGAAGTTATACCAGCATTAATTAACTATAAAACAGACCATGAGCTTCAAAAATCAGGAATAAACTATACAGCCTCAAAAGATTTTTTTTTGGTTTTCCAAGACAGGGTTTCTCTGTGTAGCTTTGCGCCTTTCCTGGAACTCACTTGGTAGCCCAGCCTGGCCTCGAACTCACAAAGATCTGCCTGGCTCTGCCTTCCAAGTGCTGGGATTAAAGGTGTGCGCCACCACTGCCTGGCTCAAAAGATCTTTAATAGAATATTGATTCATTAAAAAACAGTGAGAGGTGACATCATCACAGAGAAACTAGATCAAAGATATAACATCACCAATATTGGGGCAAACCAAGTTTGTATGATATGATATGTCAGGAGAGACATGAGGGCCTGATTTAAACACATCGAACAAACCCAAACCGAAGGGAAGTCTAAAAGTAACTCATCTTTTGTTTTGTTTCATAACATTTATTTATTTGTTTGTCTGTTTGTTTGTTTAGGTATGCGTGTGCGTGTGCGTGTGCGTGTGCGTGTGCGTGTGTGTGTGTGTGTGTGTGTGTGTGTGTGTGTACCACAGTGAACGGGTGGATGTCAGAGGATAACCTGCAGGAATTGGTCTTCTTCCATCCTGTGGGTTCTGGGAATCAGATTCAGATCACACTTGGCAGGAAATGCTTTTACCCACTGAGACATCTCATTTGCCCTGACCTGTCATTTTTTTTTTTAATGTTAGTGATATAAAAAGCCAAAAGACCAGAGTTTTCCAGACCTGAGAATCTAAAAGGGCATAGCAACAAAGTACATTGCATGTTCCAGGGCTAAGTCCTGGACCAGAAGTTAAATCATATAAAAAGTATTCTGAAACATCTAAGAAATGAGAATGTGAGTTTTGGTTTTGTATGAATACTATGTTGATGCTAAAGTTATTGAATATAGTACCTATATTATGGTGATATATTTTTTCTCTCAGGAAACACATATAGAAGTACTTAAAGAATATATATTATATAAGATATATAATTAATAGTCAAATTATTTAGACTTGAAAGATAACAATAGATGATAGATAGATAAATGATAGATGATAGATAGATAGATAGATAGATAGATAGATAGATAGATAGTTGATATACAATGACTGAAAGAGAATGAAATTCATAGATACATAGATGAAGACATAGATAGTTGATAGGGAAGATAAAGTAAATATGGCAAGACATTAACACAGTGAATCCAAATGACAGAAATGATGGTCATTTCCATTCCACTCTTAAAATGTATCTGTAATTTCAAATACCAAATGCCCAAAGGGCAAACAATTAAAAGTTACATGTTCAAAGCATCACAGAATTGGTTCTTTATAAATTTAGTATTTTTGCTTCTCTGGGTCTCAGTTTCTTCACAAGCATCATGGGAAACAATTCCAGCTTCTCTCTGGCTGCAGGAGAGCACTAAACAAAATGTGAAGGCACCAATTACAGGACTGCATGCATAATGACAGACATTTGGTGGACGCTGGCTGACTATAAAACATGAGTAATTCTCCCCAAATGCAGATCAAGGAAAACTGAAGTACAAGCAGATCATTCTTTTTGTTACCGAAGCATTGTGAATTCTAGCCGTGCTGACAGAAGGAAGCTGGGAGCTTATTTGCTTTCTCTTGGTTAAGTTGTTTTCTGTCTTTGTTCAGCGTTATTCTGTGTACAACTGTGTATTTGTGCCTACCATTGACTCTTAAAAACATTCAGCATGTGAGCAGTCTCTAAATTAAAACAACTAAAAAGCTGGACTTAAGAATAAGGCTTGACTCACAGCAGCACCAATGACCTACACATCAGTGAGTTCTCGAGAAATGGGTGCCAGCAGCCATACTGTTTTAGAACATTACATAGAAGATGAAGCACGGTTTTTCTAAATATGAAAGGAATGAAGTTCACTATGAGCCAATATAGGCAGAAGGGATAAATGGAAGAGAAAATTACCTCAGAGACTTCCAAATCCAATTCTCTGAGAATAACTGCCATTTACTGAGTGTCTAATAGATGTGAGGTACATTTCAGAACCAGCCTGAAAGCTATGTCCTTTAGTTCTCATCAGAAAGTAAATTCAGAGAGGAACATACTTACTTAAATCACACTTTCCCCCTAAATGGACAGCTCTCGATCTTAGAGCAGTTTTCTTTCTCACTCACAGATGAAAATCAGTACTGTCTGTTTCTCGGTGTGAACTCCCTTGTGCCTCCCACAACACCGTATCATGGGTGTGACTCTGCTCCCTGGAAGAGTCAGGAGTTGGAAAGGATTGTGGATCTATGCCATGCAGATAGCTTTGTTCTTCTGGCAGTGTCCTTGGGTTATCCTGGAAGTGATATTGCCCTGTTGTGAAAACAATTGCAGTGGAATCAGTTGGGTCTCAGCTCATCACCTTACTCTTGTTGACATCTTCTATCATCCTTTCTTTTCAGCCACTGGTAGATGGGCCCCATTGCCATTACATCTTCCATTTTGGAATTTCTGAAGGCTCCAGAAGGAGCATTTTAATCCAAGGTCTCCTACACACAGTTTAAGAGACCTCTTTGAGGGCTGAGAAACTGAAAAGGTGGACCCCTTAGAATTTTAATTCAAGAGCCCAGCAGTGAACCACTGACAATTTCTCTGTCTTCTAGACAGTGCTGATGCTATGGAACACTCAGCTACTCAGCAGTGACTACTCAAGGCTTTCAGCAAGAGACAAAGAACAGGAACTTCCTGTCTTGAAAACATTAATGTTAGCTCACCCCTCTCTGACTAACATCTGCTCTTAACCATGGTCTCACTATAAAGTCCAGGGTATTCTTAAGTTTATAACCCTACTGTCTCAGCTTCTCACACACTGAGATTACAGACACGCACCACCATTCTAGCCCATGTTTTCCTATTCTAATGTTCACTGTTTATCCATTATTAAAGTAAAACATTTGGAAAGTGAATCCCCTAGACCATTCACAGAGGCCAAGTATTCTGCTGCAGCTTCCAAGAGCCTGATTGGATGCCAGTGTGCTTGACACTCGCAACAGGTGGAAATGATTTGCTTTGATGAGATAACTCAGGAGAGAGGACCATGCTCAAGGAAGTTGAAGCTATGCTTCTGAGTCCATTTTCTTTTCTAGCCCTGGATATTCCCTGCTTCTCTTGTAAAGTAGTAGCTTTTTCCAAGTCAGCCTCCGTATTAAGCAGAAACAATTTGTCTCTAAACTGGTTTTTATATTAAATGATACAAACAATTAACTACATATTAGTCATTTAGGGCCCAATGTCCCCAGTCTGAATACATGCTTCCTGTCTGTCCCTTTACGGGGAGGCTGCCAGGCTCTGTTTGAGAGGCCTTGGTTTACCTCCATTCTATAATACCTAGTGTAGTGGGTAGGCATTCTAGCTTTGATCTGGAGGTACCACCCCCATTAAGGCTTCAGTAACTGTCATGCCTACAAGGTGGGGCCAAGAGAGGACCCTGAAGACCCGAGATCCAGATGCACCGGCTCTCCTGGTTCCTGGACCCTGGACACTGGAGGTAAACCGAGCAGAATTCTCCAGAGAACACTGCCGGACTGCACCACACCTTTCTCAGACTCTGTAAACTATCCATTCACTTGTAAGTTACCCCACAAAATAAACCTCCCTTTTAACTATGTGGAATGGCCTTAATAATTTCACCAATAACCTAGTAGGAAAAAACCTCATCACTACTCCTCCTCTACTTACAGAAATATCTTATGGCATCACAGATTTTCCTTTCTAACAATGGTTTCCTGCTGTGGGATGATCTGTATGTCCTGTGGGAGCCCTTCTTGGGTTCTTTGTGGCGTTACCCAGCAGGTCCGTATAGAGGATGATTAGGACCATGGGCCTGAGTGCAGGTGTTTGAGATGGTCTGCACTTGGCTGTGCTGGGGGATGGTCTGTATGTCAAGTTGTTCTGATTGATCAATAAATAAAACCTGATCGGCTGTGGCTAGGCAGGAAGGATAGGCGGGACTAACAGAGAGGAGAAATAAAAGGACAGGAAGGCAGAAGGACTGGCTGCCAGATGCCACCAGCACAAGAAGCATATGAAGATGCTGGTAAGCCACGAGCCACGTGGCAAGGTATAGATTTGTAGAAATGGGTTACTTTAAGATATAAGAACAGTTAACAAGAAGCCTGCCACAGCCATACAGTTTGTAAGCAATATAAGTCTCTGTGTTTACTTGGTTGGGTCTGAGCGGCTGTGGGGCTGGCGGGTGAGAGAGATTTGTCCTGACTGTGGGCAAGGCAGGAAAACTCTAGCTACAGTTTCCCTTTCCATAACAAAGCCTAGACAGTCTAAAAAAGGCAGCTTATGTTCGTACATTCATCCTGACCAATTATCATGAGCAGAAGAAAGCAGACCCACACAGTAACTGGTGTTTGTGTGGTTCTCTAATTTGAATGAATGCACAAGTGAATCTTAGAAATATCCATCTTGTTGTTGAATGGTAATTGTGACATGTGGGGAAGGAGAGGCATTATTACCCAGAGCCAGAGACAATAGTTAAGGGCTCTACTGATGTTTTCTGTAAATGAGAAACACAGAGCCTACTGCCAGCACATTAGAGTTTGATTCTAAGTCTTCCACAGTCCTTCCAAAACAGATGAAGTAATTAGTAAAGCTAATAGGCAACACTGGCTCTAAAATGCTATTTCAAACTCCACACCAATGATAGAAAACCATCTCCTAATACATCACCTTTACCAACAACCTGGCGCACAAAGGAGTACATGTTTAGCTTTGTTTAAACAGGACTTGGTATACTTTCCAGTCAATGGAGAAAAGATGGTTGGAATTGACTATCAATGAACATCAACTCAATAGCTGTTGTTGCCTATGGAGTTCATGCCCCTGCCTTTGGGCATCCCTAGCGATGTAAATTTGTTTCTGTATTTGAACTGAAGGGATCAAGCTATTAGTTAGAGCCTCAATGGGGAGAACTTGAGGGAAGACACCAGCATGGGCCCCACATGGCAGGTGCTCTTTGCTTACTGGGGAGCAGTAGGACAAACAAAGCACATCAAACTCATCTAGGGTGAAGTTGTTTTCCAGAGGAACAACCCTCCTCAGCCACCTTCCCAACCTCAAAGAGCTAATGGTTCCAGGGAGTGCTCAAGCCCCAGGGGAGTCCTACATGGAAAAGATCAGAAATGGAAAGTAAACTGTGAGGGTGATGAAGAGGGGGTGATTTATATGCCACTTCTTTTTTATTTTCTGAAAAAAAAATAGAGAGGATTACTATTTTTCTTGTTACTATTTTTATTTGCATGTATGTGCATTCACATATATGACATCTGTGTATTTGTATGTATGTGCATGTATGCATGTGTATGGGTCTGGCCACCCATTTATGATGCCTATGCATTTGTATGTATGTATGTATATATGTACATATATATAAGTCTGGCCATTAATGTGCCAGGGAATATTGTGGAAGTCAGAAGACAGTCTGATGTGTGGATCCTTGATTTGTTTCTTCCTTGAGACTGGGCATCTTGCTATTTGCAGCTGTATACGTCAGTCTTTCTAGCCCATGAATTTCTATGGTTTCTCTAGCCACTCCCTTCTATTTCATAGTAGGAACGTGGGATTATAGACATGAAAGTTCTAGGCATTTGAGTTGGGTTCTCATGCTTGTCTAGAAAGTACTTTACCCACTGAGCCATTTTCCCAGGCCAAGAAATGTTTTCTCTGTTTTATTTTTGTTTCTCATTAAATGTCAAGAAGAATTTTCCAGTGGACATGGAGTGATTTTGGATGTCCAGTAGTTAACATAGTTAGTCCTGTTTCATGAGAGGCAAAGACAAAATAAACAGAGAGTCTGGTTCACAATTTTCTTTACATATGATCAATTTTATGCAAAATAAAGCTGTGCCACAAAAGAAGGTGTTCTGCCTCTCACAATAGCCAGCATCCAAGAGAGTCCCTACTATTCCTTCCTCCCGGTATTCAAATCTTAAACGTTCTCTTCCTACAAATAGATGATGGCAAAAGTTGACCAGTTGGCAATAATAGGTTACAAAAGACACTGTAGCTTTCAGGATGCTGAGTACTCCCTTGCTTCCCTGGATACTCTCTGGAAATATGGGGAGTCCACACTGAAAGTAACCCTAAGGGAAGTTAAGCATTGATGCCTCCTACCAATAGCCACGTACATAAACTTGGAGGATGGTCTTCTATCACAGCCAGCTTTTACTGCCGCCTCCTGAGCCAACCTAAGCAAAAGCCCCCCAAATGAAGTTACTCTGGGATGCCTGACCCTCAAAAGCTGGGGGAGACACACATTTGTTTGCTCTCTGCCTTATGTTAGGGTGATTTGTTGCCCGATGATAGAGAAGTCATACATCTGATGAGATCATATTGCTTGGCCAAAGCAAATCATCACTATATTGTGAAAAGTTAAGAGACAGATGCAGAAGATGGCCAGAATAAACGTGAAAATCATCATCCAACAGCACTGAAAGGAACGTCCACAATGCATTCCCATCTTAGTTTATTCAGCCTGCCATAATACCACATAACAAATACCACAGGCTGGGTGGCTTAAGCAACAGAAATGCATCATCTCGCATGTCTGGAATTAGAAAGCCAGAGATCACAGTATTGGCAGAATTGGCCTCTTCTCAAGTCTACAAGGAAAAAAAAACCTGCCCCTAGACACACACACCCTTTGACTTGCAGAGTCAGTCCCCTCCCTCCCTCTCTGCATTTCTCCTGTACATGTTTATGTTCACATTTCCATTTATGAGGACACGAGCCTTATTGGAATAAGGTCCCTCCTTGATCTCATTTTACTTTGTCTCCTCTGTAAAGACCCTATCTGCACATAATGTCACATTTGCAGTAGCTGGGAAAAGGGATAAGACATCACCATATATGTTAGAGGTGGCCACAATTTAATACATATTATATCTGTCTTCTGTATCCTGCAGTGTCACAATGCTAGGTGACAAGCAGAGAGGAAGAGCAAGCAGTGTCAGGAAGAGCTCCTCATCCCAAGATCAGATGTCACAGCTGAAAGTCTCTGTGGAAGAAAAGCCTGCACTGCTGTTCTTTCCACACTTTGCTCACTAAGACGGAAAAAAAAAAAAAAAAAAAAAAAACAACAGGAAGAAAATCTTTCCGTCTGCCACTGTCAGACTCATAGAGGTGACATTCAAAAGTGAAGTCAGTGCCAGTGAGTGATCAGTATGTACATAAGACGATTTCCTACTGTAGGTTAGAATGAAAATTCTTAGAACATTATTGTTCTTCTGAATATCTGTCCTGAGGCTATTCTATGATAGCCACCAACACCATTTAGAACAAATAGTTTCTCTAACTGTTGCAATTATTCAGATGTAGGAGAAACATATACTTTCCTGAAAGATTAAATTTTGAAGTAGATGACTGTTTCAGCATTCAAAATTCACCAATGAATGGTCATAAAAGATATACTTCCTGTCCCTAATGTCTAAAGCATATGAAAATCTTATAGTGTTTGTCAGGATTCTATTGCTCTGCAGCTTTCAGGATGCCTTGAGAAAGTATTCATTACTGTGACAATAATGACCCCCCACATCCATCCACACTTGAGATGATAAGAGAAAGACTAACCGCCTTTGCTTTGCTACAGGCTTAAACTGAAAGGATTGGACCCCAAGGTTTATTTGAGATTTACCAACTGTTTCCTTATAAGAGAATATGAGAGAGCTGACATAAGTATCAGAGAAGGTAATGTAGACCCATGACATAGAACAGGTTTTTAAATAATATACAAATTAAACATATATGTACACATATGTATGTATATATATATATATCAGAGATCAGATATTAATAAGAAAAGTGACTTAATGAAAAGGTGTGTTATACTGACTGGGTTTCTAAAAGCTGAATGAGAATTTGGGACAAGATGCAGTATTAAGTACCTTCCAGTGTGGTAGCTAGTAGATGCAGGAACCTCTGTCCAACATTTTTCAGAAACACATTGCCTTCCTCCTTTGTAGTATTGAAATTGACTTTTCATGCACTTGGCAAGTACCAAGAACTAGAAATAAAGACAAGAGTGCATTAACATTCAAAGACAGCAGCTATCATAGAGGGTAAAATGCAATCATAATGAAATAAATACTACTGGACTCAATTATTATCCTAGCTATTAGACTACATAGGAAGACAAAATAAGTTGCTAAACACATGCAATAGTATGAAGTTGCCTGATGCTCATGGTTTCAGAATAGCAGAACATGAGCTCTGAAGTGAGGCACTCATTTCTTCAACACATTTAATGTGGAGTGTCTTCTTGCTAGTTTGGAAATTCAATGTCTCCCAGTGGCCTACCTGCTAAAGCTTCAGTCCTAAGCTGCTCTTGGGACCTCTCAGAGGAAATTGTGGGAGGTCCTAGTCTTGGCAATACTCCTTGAAAGAGAATTTGAGCCCCTGCCTCACTCCTCTCTTTTTGCTCTCTGGTTCACTATTTAACTGGTTTGGGTTTACCACATACCTTATCATGTATATGTTCTCACCACTGACTCAACCTAGACCTAGGTTCTAGGTTGACTAGAACCTCCAAAACTGTGAGCTAATAAGCCTTTTCTCCTTGTAAGTTACTTATCTCTGGTATTTACCATAATAATAGAACACTGATTAACACTCATATCTCAAAAACTGTCAAGTACTAATACTACAGAGATGCCCTGTAAGGAAGGCCCTGTTTCTGCCTCATAGAACTTAGAGTCTAATTAAGAAAACGGGCAATTAAACAAGCAATTAAAAACAAAGTATTAGACACAATAGCACTTAATGTTCTTGTAGAAAGTCATGATTGTGAAATTAAATTACATGATAAAGTACCTATGACAGAATAGGCACTCAAAAAAACTTGCATTTTAACGAACTAAACAGCTTCACTTATGTGTAGACAGAATTTATAAACAGAAGACCATTGTAATAATCTCAGAAGCAAAGAAAGTTTTGATGGATCATATAACCTTGAATTAGGCACAAAATCTTTGTTCCCCGTCTCTGAGGCCCTTTATTTGTCCAGCCCACACCATCTCTTCTCTCCTAATTTTACCATCTAAGAGAGCTCATTAAGAGATTTACCTGATCAGACTAAATGTTTCTTTCCTTAATCCATCTCATTACCCTCCCAACACCCTTGTACTGGTCTAAACATTTGAATTTCATAGCAGCATTAATGCAAATATAATCTCATCAAGGTCTAAAGATTCCTAGGAGAGCTAGGCTTGAATTACTTCATTTGAATGCATGAGATAACAGTATTCCCTTGGATAGTTCCCCTGTTTACAATGTTTCCCTCAGTCAGAGGTGAGATCATCAGTATAAAACCAGTGAATGCATTTTAGATTCCACTAAGCCCCAGAATAAACCAGACGTATATATTCAACTCAAGACAGACCTAGTAAAGTGCCTATAATGAGATGGGCGAGATGTCAAGGAGTGACCTGTGCAGTTTTGAACGTTCAAATAAAATTAGTTGTCAGGCCAAAATGATGGAAAACCATGAGAAAGAGCAAAAAATGATGAGAGACATTTCCATCAAAAGATGGCATTAGTTGAAAAGAGTGTCAGGAGAAGCGCCCAGACAGAGCTTGAATCCTTTCTACTCTGGTCTTAACAGCTAAGGGGGATTGAAAAAGGAAGTTAACACATCTTTGCCTTCATTCTCCATCTGAAAACAGAAATAGCAATCCTGAGCTCCGAGATATGGGGATGACTCAGAAAGAAGTCAAGTAGATAAATGCTTTACACGGAACTTGAAAAATAAAGTTCAAAGAACCAGTATATTACAGGAAATAAATTCTTATAACCATCTACACACACTGTTAATAGATTCAAAATTCAATACAATGAAAATTTTTTATAGAAATATGAATTAAAATAACTTTCCCAAGAAAAAATGGGCAAAACAATGTAATAATTAATAAATTAATTAAGTTTGAAATAATGCTCAAAGGCCTTCTTATATATATCTAAATAGTCACCTAAACACACACAAGGAATTAGGAAAGGGTTCTTTTCTTATCCAAAATGGAGTCAGGGACTTGAAAAATAATGACAAGGGCTTGGCATTTATTTGGCACTGGGAGCTTGACACCTGAACTGGAATAGAATATTGTAAGAAATCTTATTAAATAAAAATAGCAAGACATCCCTTTCCACAGCATATGAGCACCTCCCTGAAGAATACAGAGGCTTCCACATCAAAAATCAATTTCCATCATGTTCTATATTTGCAGATCAAAGAAGAAAAATCTCTTTCAAATGACACAAAAAATGGTAAAAGCAAATGTTATTTGTGATTAAATCTGCACTTAGCAAGCTGGACATAAACGTGGTTTTCACAGGCTGCTAAAATGCAGGACACCAGACTCTAGAATGAACAGTACAACTAATGGAGAAACACACATAGTAAATATAGAAACAAAACAAGTGAAGGGGACAAATTCTCGCCAGTCCTATTCAAAACCGCACCAGAGATTCAACCATTAGAGGATTTTTATTTCCTTGAAAAATAAGGAGGAAAAGGAGCTAAGGATACAGGTCCATTGGTACAGCCCTTGCCTAGCACACATGGAGCTAACAATTTGTTTGATCTCTAACACCATCTGTATCTACTTGGTATGGTGGCACATGCCTTTCAGCTCAGCACAGCAGAAGTGGAGGCAGGAGGCTCAAATGTTCATGGCTACCTAGCAAGTTTGAGGCCAGTGTAAGCTACATGAGACCCTATCTCAAATAAATAAGAAGGAAAAGAGGTTAAAATAAATGAAGCTAGGCTGGGAACCAAGACAGCTAGGTGGTTAAAATGTTTTCTCAGCAACAAGGCCAGAGAACTGATTCCCCAGAATTCACATAAACACCAGGTAGCTGTGATATCACCCCCTAATTGTGACCTCAGAAGGCAGAGACAAATTGGTGAGCAAGACGAGCCATTTGGGGGAGTTAAAGGTTTGATTTCCAGATCATGTCTTGGTGAATAAGGTGGAAAGCAATCAAAGAAAAATCCCAATATCTGCCTACATATGCTGCGCGCGCGCGCACACACACACACACACACACCTATGCACATAAGAATACATATATACACATACATGTGCACATCTCAGACACAGACACATAAGAAGAGGAAAAAGACAGACAGTCCACTTTTATAAGAAATACACACTTGCAAATAACATAACATCTTCTAGACACTAAATCTATTAAAGGTACATTTTTAAATTACAGGATAAAATTACAGGATGCTTCAATATTAGATCAGTGTACAAGACTCAGTTATATTCCTATATACAGAAAATTTTAAAACAAAAATTAAGTTATAAAATACAATTCTTTTCACAATAGTAGTCAGAAATCCAAGGCATTTGGAATATTTAATATGTTTAGAAATTTAATTTTAAAATTGTAAATAATTTCTGGCTGAAAACTAAAATATAAAACTATATTAATGTGGATATATCTTTGCAAGTTTCAGTAAAATTACAGAGGTATTATTCATACACAGACACAAATGCAGATACCCACAGAGATGGATATAGAGCTAGATAGAGATGATAAAAATACATACAAGGAGATACAATTAATGAAAACATTAAACACAATGATGACATAATTATTTTCCCCAATTTATCTCTAAATTAATTGAAACTGTGGTCAAAATTCAATGAGGTAATTTTTGGAATTTAACCAGTTGAAACACATAATGAATAAAGAGCCAGGATTAGGTAAGACAGTTCTGAAGAAAGCCCACAAAGATATGAAATTTTCCTTACAAGTTATAATCTTTTCTGACTTGGGTTATTGTAATAAAATGCCCCAGACTAGGTGATTTATAAACAAAAGACATTCATATTTCACCATTCAGAGGCAGTGAAGTCCACTATCAAGGCACTGACAGATTTGGTGCCTCATAGGGGCTCTCTGCTGGAAAGATCTTCACCTAGCCAAGATGAAAAGGCAGAGTTCAGGCTCGCCCTTCTGTAAGGACTACTGTGGTGGCCTAGTCAGCTTCTAAAGGCCTCACCTCTTCATGCAATTCATTGAGAAATTCTTCTGAAGCATAAATTTTGGAAGAAATATAAATTATTTAAAGCATAATAGATATTTCCCTCAAAACATTAAAGATACAGTAATTCGTGCATGAGCCAGCTTTTTGGAACCTAGTGCCTATGCTGAGACACTTTGCCCAGCCTTGGTGCAGGGGGGAGGGGCTTGGACCTGCCTCAACTAAATGTACCAGGCTCTGCTGACTCCCCAGGGGAGACCTAGCCTTGGAGGAGTGGGAATGGGGAACGGGTTGGGGGGAAGGGCTGGGGGGTGGGAGGATGGAGGACAGGGGAATCTGTGGTTGATATGTAAAATGAATAGAAAAATCTCTTAATAAAATATATATATAATATACTATAATATTGCAAATCAGTAAGAGTAGGATGGGCTGTTGAGAAACAATGTTAGGGTAGTTTCCTTATCTGAGTAGAAAAAAATGTAGTAATGTACAGTACACAGTGTTTTAAAAGACTTCAGAAAGAAGATAGTATTACACATTAAAAAATAAAAAACTACAAGCAGTAAAGAGGTGAAAGGAATAACTAGAGATAGATTTCTTAAGCAAGATCCAGGAAAAAAACATAATAAAATACTAGAAAATGTTATTTAATTAAATTTTAAAATATTTGTTCCAGGATGGTAAGACATCTCAGTAGGTAAAGGCACATGCTGCTAGCATGAAGATGTGTGTTCCAGATGCAGGACACACGTGATGGAAGGAGAGAACTGACCTCTCAAAGTTGTCCAAACACACTAAAGTATGTACATACATACATACATACATACATACATATATATATATACATACATACACAAACACAGTAAAAGAGTACTTAAAATAAAATGACTGTGAAGCAAAAGGAAAAGATAAACGACTATAAAAAATAAAACATGCAAATAATTTTACAAATTATATACTAAGAAACCAGTAATACAATACTCACACACGAAGTTATCAAAAAAATAAAATTTAAAATAATACACAATAATTCTAACAGATAATCAACAAAAGAAGAAAACTAATAAACCTGAAAAAAATACTCAAACTCAGAGAAAGCAAACTTTAAAAATAAGTACATTTATCTTAATGGCCTTAAAAGACATTTGGAAAATCTGGTTGAATGCTAGAGATAATATGCAGAAAGCATGCTTGTAAGAGAGTAAATTATTGCCATCATTTTGATTACCCTGTGGAAAATTTGGAGTTACTTCTACTGAAAGTGAATATAGCTTTTACATTATACTTCCACTGACAGTTCTTAGTCTAAAATAATGTTTGCTACATGTACAAATCAATATCAAGAGTAACAGTAATTAAGTTAAAAATGCGGGGACGGGAACAGAGAGACCACGACAGAGAACAAGAAATACAAATACCCTTCAAAAGGAAACAAGGTAAGTAACTTTTTAGTCTAGGTATACTCTAATACAGAGCAATTTTAAGTAGAGATGGGTATATACACTATCTTATTTAATATGGAAAATAACAGAATCATGAATGTTGTTTGCAGTCACATACAAAGCCACACAATTCTTATGTATAGGACAGTTCTGCTCCAGATTCATTGGTTCACTGAGTTCACAGAATGGACTCACTTCCTTGATCTGTCACCATTGCCCTATCATGGGTAAACAGGTGTTCATTCATGTATCCTCATGTATCATTTTCTTATACACATTACCTAGTACAACCAGACATAAGTGATTTAACCACTTATGGTGAGAATCAGGAGGCAGAAATTGAGTTTAGGGGAATTAAAAATTGATCGTCCAAGTCAGCAGACTCACGTGAAATCAACATTCTTGCCGTAACATTCATGAATTAGATGCTGTGACGCAGACAAGATATTTCAAGGACTATAGGCTCTGATGCTCATTCTCTCCATCTCCATAGGATTCAATTATTTCTTTTCTGTTTTCGTTTTAATGTTTGTCTTCATACACACCTCTCAGTCATTCTATTTTCCATCTCACTTTTCTTTTCATGTATCCCTTGGCTTTTTGTGTACCCTTGATAGATTCCCTCTCCCCTCCCCCCCCACTTCTATATCTGCCCTCTTGTAAACACACTGGCACCCCTTACCCACTTGTATCTCTGCCCTCTTGTGATCACACTGGCATCCCTTACCCACTTCCTCCTACCTCCAGTGTTGTACATCTTCTCTTTCTTACCTGACTGACGAAATAGAGATGAAAATGGCAAACTGAAGAGCATGAGGTCCTAAAGTACCCATAGTTCATCAGATTATAGGCATACTTGCAAGTTTAAAATTCTTGTGACAGACCTTCAATATGCATGCTATTATCCATTTAGCTACAGAGGTTAGGTACCTAATAAGGGACTGGCTAGAGGAGAGGTCCTCTCAAGGAAAGGTAAATGGGATATGTTGTTATTACCAGGGAGCCTGCATGCGACCGGTCTAAGCCCTCTACATATATGTGACAATTGTGTAGCTTAGTCTATTTGTGAGACTCCTAACAATGGGAGCAGGGGCTAATGTGTCATCTGGCTCTTTGGGAACATATTCCTTATATTGAATTGCCTTGCTTAGCCTAAATACAAGGGGAGGTGGTTAGTATTTCTGTAACTTATTATGTTGTGCTTTACAAATACCCATGGGATGCCTGCCCCTGTCTGAACAGAAACAGATGAGGAGTGGATTGAGAGGGGTAGCAGGGAGGTAGAAGGATGGGAGGAGAAAAGGGAGGGAACACTTCAGTTAGGATGTAAAATAAATAAACTAATTAAATTGTTTAAAAAAGAATGTGCTGTTATTGAGAGACAAGAGTGAGGGGGTTACATGGGGAATGGGGTAGAAGATAGGTGTAAGGGAGGGAATATGAGGAGGGAACTAACACTAAGGGCCATTTGAGGGGGCATATGAAAACCAACTATTCTAGAAGCTTCCTAAAATACATACATATATGAAAGGAATCACCAGTAATAGGGGAGAGAATGTCCCAACTAGATATCTTGTAACACCACATAAAACCTCCAGTGCCAGGAACAGGTTAAATTTTGGCCAAGAAGGCCCCACTATACATGCCCACCACCATTACAGGTTATTCCCAAGGCAATATATTGGTTGCTCACCACAAACTAATAGGAAGACCCTATTGCTAAAATCAACACTTACATATCTCATTACACACAGAGAAGTCAAGCTGGTACCTAGCTGGATGCTTCACTCCTACTGACAAACATTCATGGTACTGAAAGGGAGATACTCTGCACACTTTCAAAGGAGAAAGGTAATCATCAATCCAGCTGCAAACCCTGCAACCTACAACCTGCATGCAAGTTATACTGAGCAGTAGTGGTACAAACATTGTGGGAGTAACTCAGTGATTGGACTTAAGGCCCTCTTTATGAGTTGGGACTCATTCCTGACACTGCTAGAGTGTCCAAAAACCTGAGACTGGATAGGCCATGGGCCTATTGTGCTGAACCTAAAGGAACATTGCAACAAAATGATTCCTAACAGTATTCTGCTGTATTCATAGATCAATGTCTTACTCAGCCATCATCAGAGAAGCTAATTCTTGTAGTAGATGAGAACTAAAGCAAAGACCCATAACTGGACAATGTGCAGTGAGTGAGTGACTTTGGAGTACTCAGTCCTAAGTCTGACATCTTCATCAAACCCCTCCCCACAAGTCTCAGCAAGCTATGCAGATGAGAAAGCAGAAAGATTGTAGGAGCCCAATGGGGATGGATGACTCCAAGAAAACAGAGTCTTCAAGGTGCAACAGGATTGATACACATCTGAATTCACAGAGACTGTAGCAACATGCACAGGGCTTGCTCAGGTACAAGCCAGGTGGGGTTCCAGTACTGAGAAGGGGAAATGGACATTGGCTCTTACCCCTAACTGAGGAGAAGCTATTTGCAATGGATACTTGCAAGCAAAGGAAAATTTAGTTTTCTCCATTGAGCCTCAGTGAGCATATTAACCACACTTAAGGGTAGGCTCCGTGCTTGGGAGTAGTTGGCCAACACAAAATGAACTCAGTGATATTTTTGTCAAAACAAAAAAAAAAAATTCTGAAGAAAAAAATGTTCACAGTAATTTGATAGAAATTTCCTATTAACCAAAAACCTAGATAAAAGGCAGGAGCCTTCATAATAACTTTTAAAAGTTAAACATTTTAATTAAGCCATAGGGACAACTAGTGTTGGTTATACGGTGTACTGCTAGTGGCTGGCTGCCGCCCGCAGTGTCCATGCTGGCAGAGGAGAGTGCTGATGGGAAGAATCACAGTCATGGTTACCTATTTAGAGCTTTATTGGGGGGCGGGAGCGGAGAGCAGAAAGGAAAAAAAGGGAAGCACAGAGAGCCCACCCGCTTTTTAGGCTGGGATGCTGTTGCAGGCTGATGATGCAATTAAGGGCAGAATCCTTACAACTAGACCCTGCCATCCTTGCTATCCAGGCCACAGCAGCTTCCAGAAACTGTGGAGAAAATATGTGATTAACTTTACTTTTTTCTAGGGGTAAGTAATCATGTCTCCTAAACTACTCTGTTATCTATAAGGCAGGAATAAAACTTACACCAGAAATTGCCTCCTCATGGACCTTGATCTAAGAATCCCCCCTCCATAACTGACTTCTATTATTTATCACATACTCTTTAGTATCTTGTTAATGTCTCCCACTCAGAGTTATAATACCTTTAAATAAGAATCAGAGTCCACTTTACCAAAGACCCAGAAGCATGATTTGGGAACTGAGTCATGAGGAGAAGCTATAAAGACCTTGAGGTCTGTGCTAGACAGAGTCCAGATTGCCTTAAAGAGAGTGTTTGTAGAAATGTGGACATTGGGGACTCTGCTGAAGGCCCAAGTAGAAAGTAAGAACTGTAGAGGCACCTCTGTAATCTCAGCAAATATATCATTAATCATTAACAGATGGAGAAGAAATATGAATGAAAAGGGCCATCCTGGTGAGTCTAAGATAGACATGAGAAACACAAGAAGAACTCTGAGAATAAACAACATTGGAAAAATGTCAGCAAGCTTCGCTGAACTGTGCCCAATTCCTGGTGCCTGGTAGGAGGCAGAACTGAAACTGGACACAGGGCTAAGGAGATTTCTAAAAGAGGCATTGAAACAGCAGACTAAGTCATTCTTGCAATTTATAGTAAAATGTGAGAAGAAAGATAAGTCAAAGGAATTATTAAGAAAAAACAAGAATCAGAATTTCTTGATTTTGCAAACTCTCAGCCTACTTGTACTACATGGAATGAGGACACTTATTCTGAGAAAAGACTAGATTGTATAGCTGAGTGACCATTTGATAGGTACCCAGGTTCCTCAACGTAGAAAAAGTGTATCAGACAGCATCACACAGCATCCAAAAGGAAAATTCCATTGCTTCAGCCTTTACCTTCTATCTTTGCTTTTCCAAGAGCTCATTTCCTCCAACGCCTGATGGCTAAGTTTTAAAAATGAATCAGCCTGATGCTGGGCCTCCCAGACTGCTAACAGAAATGCATTTCTCTTTCATCCTATATTCCCCAAATCTTGTCTTCTCATCCATCCTCTTTGACCTTGTGCACAGGGGCCCTTTTGACATCAATTTACCATCACTGTGGTCATCTTTCAGGAATAAGCTGGTCAATCCATACACTATTCACTGTTCAGGGTCCATTTACCAAGTATGAGCCCATACTCAAGTTATTACCTTCCTGTGACTCATCTCATTTCTAAAATGGGGTAATGATAGTATTAAACTATATACGGGTATTTTGAAGACTGGATAGGTAATACCAAGGTCTTAAAAACAAAATTGCATAACCACAACTGTTATGTCACAAACCTGCCCTACTAGAGTGTTAAAGAAAACCTGCAGAAAGTGATCTTCTTTTTCAAGAATGAAGTTTCCTTCTGTTTCTCAGGAGGAAGGGAATTTTTATGTTATTTACTTACTTATTGGATGAGCTGTGGAAACTTGAAGACATAGGCATTTAAACAGAGGAACAACTAAAAAAAAAAAATCCAGGTCATCTGTATATGATCTGTACCTAAAAAAACAGAAGGTGCTTTACTTTTAATGTGGATGGAAGCCTTGATGTATTCAGCCATCAAGAATGAGCATGTGCCCTATTCATGGCTACTTGCTTAGCACATATTTTATGCCACCACTAAATACTGTTGAGAAGCAGCATGGTGTCAAGGAAAAGAGTACGGTTTTGATGATAGAGAATCTTCATCTAAATACTGTTTTCACTATTTACTAGCTGAGTGAACCTCAGCAAGTTATTTTTCTGCCCATAATTCCACAACAGATCTACCTAAAAATACTACTGTGTGCTGTAAAAGATAAATTGTAAAATACTTAAAATTTAGCATATAAGCACATAAGCTACAGTAACGCTTTACTTTAGTGACTATGAATAGATTTCTAATAGCTTGTCAATTTTTCATTCAAAATCATAATTTTAAATTTATCTTCTCTAGAAATCTCAGATTGTACCATTAGAGAGCTTCAAAAGTTGCCTATCTATGGTGTTTTTAGAGGAAACCCAGCATCTCAGTGCAGAAATAGTCTGGCTCTCAGCTTGCTAATGTGTAGAAAGGCTGACAGAGATAAATGTAAAGAGCATCTTTGTGAACACTGTGCTGGATTGGAATTTGGCAGGACTGATGGGACTTAGGAAATGTGTCTAGGTTTGTCTTTACCATATAAGTGAGTTTAGAAAGTTGGGAATGCGGGTAGAGCATTGCATGAATATGTAAGATTCCAAAAGATCACTGCACACAGAGATACTGAGAAATGTCCATGAACATAATTATGACAAATGAGGCCACGATTAAGGGTGAGCAGACAGAAACACATGGCACACTAACAAAAATTCAGAAAACAATCAGTTACAAAAGCAGTGGTCCAAGCCTAGTCCCAAGGGCACACTATTGGATGAGCCGCTGAAAATGTCCCTCTAACAGAATTCAGTGACGGCCTGCTTGTCACAAAGTCAGCCTTCTGCTGACCACACTGACCCCAATTTGTTTCCCTTCCATTCCTATGCCAACACTTTATGTCCTACCCCATCCCTGGAGCCTCGTCCTCCCGGGCTGGGAATAAGCCTGAGCTCTGAGTCCTCTCTCTTCTTTCTGGTGCCAGAGCTGTGACTTTTTAGTCCCTTGATTTTGTATCATAAGAGTACTAGGCCCTGCCTTGCCTTGTGGCTTTCTACTTAGTATTATTTTCTGATTTTTATTTTTAAAATAATAAATTGTCATTGCTGAAAACTATAGAGAAACACAATGTGGAAATATCTAAATCACTCCTAGAAAGCCATAGTTTATGCTATCCCTGTTAAAAATGGATTCATGCTGTATGTACTTGCTGTATAATAAACATTGTCTTGTTCTTACAGAGTTTCTTGTGTTTTACAGAGTTTATATTGATGACTGTGCATTCTAGCTGTTATATACATCCTAGATGTGCTTAATAGGTCTCATCAATAGATGTAATACTGAAAATATTTCCAGGCCACAAACATTTCCTCTAGATTTGCTTAGTATCCTGTGTCACAGTTCTTCAGAAAAAAAAAAAAAAGTCAGTGTCCTCTGCCTTAAGGAAACCAAGCACATTGTTAGAAAAAATTTTATAAAATTTGCCCTGTATAAAATGATTGCTAGTTTTGTTTTTAAATACCTTTGTAATGTCGTAAATGTCTTACACAAAGTGGTGAAATTAGTAGCAAGTGAGAAATCAGATTTCTTTCCCTCTGACCTGTCTCTTCCTTCCAGTTGTCCAGAAAAGCATAGGGACACCAGAGTGGATCCACACCAATATAAAAGTATAACTATCTGAGGACTAACCAGCCTATTTCAGCTTCCCTCACTATACAATGATGAAACTGAGGTTCCAAGGAAGCAAATTGCATCTCTATGGTTTTCTTGCCTCAAGTGGTGGCAGTGATAGAGTCTCAAACAATAACTGACATGGCCTTTGAGTCCTTTGTCTCACAGACTTGAAAAATGAACTTCATGGTCAATGGGAAGGTGAGTTTTTGTTTTTTTGTTTTTTGTTTGTTTGTTTGTTTGTTTGTTTTGAGGTAAAATACTTAATTTGTTATTATTTAAAAGGTTTTTTTTCATCTTACATACCAACCACAGTTCCCCCTCCCTCCCTCCTTCTGCTCACCTCCCACCTTTCTCCCACCATACCCCGCCCCCATCCACTCCTTAGAGAGGGTAAGGCCTCCCATTGGGAGTCAACAAAGTCTGGCATATCAAGTTGAGACAGGACCAAGCTCCTCCCCCCTGTATCAGGGAGGGTGAGTTTGAGGGGGAAAAAAAAGTGTATGTGAGAACTTAATAAAAAGGAAGTAAGTTCCTGTTTAGCAAGAGTGGGTGCTAGGAAAGGCTTGCCACCAAGAGTCTGGCTCTAGAGACTAACACAGTGTTACTGGGTAGAGGAATTAGAGGGAGGGTAGTGAGCTGGTCAGTTTTCCCACTCACAAGGTGTTGATGTACCTTTCCCATCCTAGCATTTGGCATTTCAGGCCCTTTCTGATGAAGCATAGCTTTTGCTTAGCTCTTCTCATTAAAGCTGCTCTGTAAATGGAGAAGAAGAAAAAGAAAACTGAACACAGACCAATATTTCTAGATACTTCTGGTATTTCTGGCCTCCAGCAAGGAAAAAGCTGCCAATAGAACCAAGGGTATCCTCAGCTTCTGACCAACATGGTACTGGTTTGCAAGGACAAGTGGCAGGATTATTGGTTTATTTAGGTCCCCACCCCAAACTGAGAGACGTGTTTATTTCTCCTGTATTCATCAAAGGGAAAGAAACACTCAAGAAGAAAGCAAAATGCATCCAAGACAATGGGTGTCAGCTCCTCAAAGAGAGTTGCAATTCAGTATGCCAAAACCACTGTGCCAATCTATATGTGTAGGTAGGCTGTGTGCTACTATCTAAAGTCTCAAGAACAGATACCTGTCCTGAGGACCATCTTCCTGTCAATATGATTGACAGGCCCATTTGGGTTAGCATTTAAGTGAGGACTATAATATGTCTTTCTCCTTTACCAGCAAGCATCCATAGATAGTGATCTTAGGACCTTTGGGGCAACTTAAAATCTCCATTCAGATCAGAGATACACCTCAGATCCTGTTGTTTTGTCTAAATTTTATGTAACCGAATAGAATTAAATGAAATAAAAAAAAAATAAAAAGAAATAAATCTATGACATAGCCATGCTTGACAGGAGGTAGTGGCCTTGCTTTTGTGAGCATCAGTTAATCCCTCTTCCTTCCTTCCTTCCTTCCTTTCTTCCTTCCTCCCTCCCTCCCTCCCTCCCTCCCTCCCTTCCTTCCTTCCTTCCTTCCATGAGGTATTTTAAGTCTTCAGGAAAGGCAATTATGCATCTCCCCCTATTTCATATTCTAAGAAGGGGCACTTTCTTAAGCATTCCATTTCTTGAAAATTAATGTGTTAGCCAGAACACAAGAGGTAGTGTCTAAAATTGATCATGAGAGATAATGATTTTCAAGTTTCCTAATTTCTAACTAGCTGTTTAACATTTAGACCTAAATGCCCTGTACAAAAATGTTATTTTTTGCTTGGTGGTGGTGGTGGTGGTGGTGGTGGTGGTGGTGGTGGTGGTGGCGGTACACACACCTTTAATCCCAGGAACTTGGAGGTAGAGCCAGGCAGATCTCTGTGAGTTCGAGGCCAGCCTGGTCTACAGAACAAGACCCAGGACAGGCACCAACACTACACAGAGAAACCCTGTCTCAAAAAAAACAAAGAAAGAAAAAAAAAATCTTATTTTTCTACAATGCTGGTTTTGTCACACCACATGTTAACTCACTAAAAAGACCATCAGAATGAGCAGTTTGTGATGATGCTAAGTGTATTAAAGTCACTGCAGAGGCACATATGCCAGGAATAAAATTCCGAAGGATTGACTCAGAGGATGAAATGGGCAGAAAATATTGACAGGGTCTGTTGTTCTGATCTCTGGCCTTCTTATGTGGGGACCTGATCAGAAACGGGTGTCCTTGGGGCTATAAAACTGGCAAGGGAAGATGGTTTTATTTGCATACAGTTTTGGCTAAAGGGTATGGGCAGTTCCTAAGGGCTCGGAGGAATTCTAATTTCTCCCCACACATGGCTATGTTACTGTAGCAATAAAGGTCAATTAAGAAAAAAAAATCTCTTTCAGGTCAAGAGAATACAATTTCAGGCCTAGGTAGAGAACTGACAATCACCTGACCAAGAATCAACCCCTAGGAAGGCAAAATCAACTTAAGCCTTGCTAAAGAGCTAAGTGAAATAATTTTTTTCTTTAATAAGATACTTCTTCTGAGTTACGTAGAAAAGCACAGCTTTGGTTGTTCTCTCGATCTCTGCTCACAGCATGCTTTCCCTGACACTCTGGGCTTCCTTACTCTTACTCTAAGTCCCACTCCCTCCTCACTGCATGGCAGCTGGTCCTTCATGCTCCTGATATCCGTGCTGGTTTAAATGCAGTGAGTATTTTTCCCCTTCCCTCTTCCATTCTCCTTCCCTGGGTAAATATTGAGATTATAGCTTGCCTCTTCTGGGCGCTTTTGTTTTAAACTCTAATAAAATGGTTTCAAGCTCCTGTTTTAGTCCATTCTTAAGTTATTTTATTAATGAGACTAAAAACCCCAAAGGGAAACCTTGATTACCCCAGTTCCATGTAGCAACCCAGATGGGATCCACCCCCACCCCAAATCATGGTAACAGCAGCTTTACATTTCATAGTTAATATGAAAAAAAACAAAACCCAGAAGATACGCAGACTTAGCTGTCAGGCAGTTTAACCAGGCTTTTCCTGTAGGGAAGCCCCTTGGGTTGCCTCTATGGTCTTTATTCTCAGCAGTTGCCTTCACCCTCATCACAGAGGGTCTGTTACATATTTAAAAACTGTGCAGTCACAGAGACAATTTGTGTTCAATTTAATGCCTGAGAAAACTGGAGCAGACATTCCATCTACAATCCCACGTTCAAAAAGGAAAACTAATCCTGAGGACTCAACGTGATGATGGGTGTAGAACCCTACTCATTCTGTCCTGGAAGAGGTCTTTGATCCCCAGAGTCCTTTGATAAATATAGAGAAGAAGCCTGTGTATCTTTTCTTTGGAGGTCAGCCTCAAGCTCTGGTTTCACCACCCCTGTTTAAATGCATTAAATTCACCTCTGACTAAAGAGCCTGTCACAGATAGGTGAGAGCAGTCATAAAAGTCAGGTGTTTTAAAATAAAAATTACAGGAGGACATTGTTTGGGACTAAGCTTCCATACTTGCCACACCAGCTTAAACTAAAAATCAAAATGGAGTCACTCATGCTGAAGTTCCACATCACCGAGCTGAAACTAAGCTGTTTATCTACCCTTCCCAGAAATCAGGATTAGAGAGATAACAGCCACAGTTCCCAAAGAAGCCAGTTTCAATCGACATGCTAATAAATTTCCCTCTGCCTTAATCCTTACACACACACACACACACACACACACACACACACACACACACACACACTACGGTTTGTTAACCAATCCATTATTTTTCTATTCTCTCTTCCTGGCCCTGTCTCACACAAAAAGTAACTTTGAAATGGCTGATCTGTTTGTATGTTGGGCTCTTCCTATCAATAAACCCAACCTTCTCTGCTCAGTTCATTGAAGCATTTATTCTACTCTATGAAATAAAGACATGCCAAATTCTAGGATCATAAATAAAACCAATTAAGATCTTTAGACTAAATTGTTTTTGTGATTTTGTTTTTGACAATGCCATAAGCATCTGGTAACATTTCAGTTTAGAGAAAATGGTATTGAATCACAGACTTTGAAGATAATAAAGCACCAGAAGATACCTGCCTAGGGCTGAGCTATCAGTGGCAGTTATTCAACTCAGAAGGTCAGGTGAGGATAGTCATAGCCAGGCTACACTTCATCATCCTTAGTTTAACCCCCATCGTTGAAGCTTCACTAATTAAATGGAAATTGATTAGGTGTCCACTAAATTGGCAAGCAATAAGCTAAGCACTATGACATGTCTTAAGGGACTTAGTATTTAGTGAAGGATACATAACAATTTATAAATAACTATTTTGTGAAGTGGCAATAGAAATGTCTCACAAAAAGATGACATTCCAACAAGGCCACAAAGAATGACAGATTTTGCTGGTGAAGGAATGTCAGTAAAAGCAAATGCAAGTGATTTGAAAACGTGGCATTTTATGAGACCACTGATGAGCAAGGGGGCTGTCTGGCCATGAAGAGAGCAAGATGAGGCGTGAGGGACAGCTTCAGGCTGCCTATGGATTATATATTCTAAGGCATCTACTTCTTCAGGAAACCAGATACCGTATTGACATCAGGCATTCCAGACTCTATATTATTGCATATTGTATAAAACCAACTGGCTTTTCAGTCTTATATATGCCCATTTTACAAGCAACTTTTAGCTCCACTTAGAAGAAAAATGATTCCAGTCAGTCCCTGGGTAGACTCAAAAATTGTACCATCCATCAGATACTACCACACAGCAAAGACTGATATATAATTTATCCCCTATTATACAAAGGGAGCTACCCTATATACTTATCAGAATAAATTGAGATGATAAGGCCAAATTATTTCAAGGAAAGCAGGTATAAGATCTTATTCTTAATCCCAAAGATGTAAGGATAAAGACCACCAGTCCAAATCATCATGACCAAATTAATTAAAGCAAGCTTCTTTATTTATGCACATAGGCTGCCTCCCCCTAAGGTGAGGTTCAAGAGGTCAATACTGGACATGAAGAAGACAAGATTTTTATAGCTCAGAGGTAGGGGGTTTCTAAGTGGGGGATTTGGCAGTCAAAGTAGGTGGAGTTACAGGAGCAAAACATAACAAATTCATCATAACTACCTCCTGCAACAAAGACATGATTGCAAGGTGGTCATAACAAAGTAATAGCAACCTTTTGAAACAAAAACATGATTGCCAAGTGGTCATAAGGTAATCATAACAATAGGTGTTCATAATAACAGGTGGCCATCATAGCCTTTTGAAACAAAATGCTATTTCCTGGAATAGGCAGTACAGAACCATTTGTAGCTAAAGGTTACAGGTGGGGCCCAATCCTTGACAAACAGAGATTTAATCGTAAACAAATGAACCAGTTTGTCTTTACTGTAAGATGGCTTTCAAGCCTAAAATGGAGGCAGGCTGTTTCATCACTTATCAGAGACTCCAGAGTCAGGAAAAGCTGTAACTTCTTTGCCTGGGCACTATTCAGTGATGGATACCTAACACTGTGATGGTGTGGCCTCCAAACAACATATGATATGATACCTTGCATGTACATGAAGGACCAGCGAGCAGAGAACCTCTTGGCTATCCCTGCCTTTACCTCTACTCTATTACCAAGGTAAGCATGATTATATGGCAAATTGTTGTCACTGTCACGGCAGAACTTTGTCTATTTATTGTTGGTCAATAAATTCTGAAATGTCTGTGTTTCTGGCATAGTATACTCGGACTTATAGTAACCATTTTTAAAACAAGATTTGACTTTAGCTTGTTCATATAGTTTTGGCCTCTTAGTGGAGGATTGATTGAATCAGGAAACTGCCTATTGACCAGGAACCTGAGTGCTTCACAATCAGGAAATGAGCTAGAGGGGCCCTTGAGGGTGAAAGACCTGGAATGGCACCTCACACTCCCAGCCCCAGCTGGTTGGCTGCCTATCATTGGCACCACATGAAGAGGACATTCAAATGTCAATTTCCAACACAGTCGGGGGCAGGGAGATATTGGCCTTTTAAAAATGCCTCCCAGCAGCTTAGTAAGTGAGAAAATCAAACCTTTTCTTATGCAAGTTGCTTTTCTCCTCAGTGAACTGGTGAATTGTTTGTTTCTTACCACTTACTCACCAAATTCCTACTTAGGTCAATCTGACCTTAGCTAAGAATGTTCAAATGTGAATTTTTATCTACAATGACAAATAAACATCTTATTGTAGTCTGAGAGCTATTAGTAATTGTTAAGATTTAGCTTTAACAATGGTTTGGCCTTAACCTGAGCCCCAGACTCATCAAGATTTATGTCTGCTACTCAACATTGAGGTCCACTCAACCTCCTCAAGTACATGGCTGTGTAATCAGCCTGGCAGGTATAGGGAGATTCTAAAGAGACACAAGTTTCCCTACTTTGGGCTATCAGATTATTCCATTGTTTAATGGCACCCTAAGATTTGGAGTTTTCTCATCATGAGAAAAGAAAAATTCTGACACCATTGACCCTGAGGAAGAACTTGTCTCCAAGGAAGATTTTCAACTTTTCAGATCACATTGAAGGAGCTGCTGGAGTTGAGAGCCATTGGTGAATGACTATGCTGTGTAGTTGTGATTTTTTTTTTTCCTGATATTTCTAGGACTCCAAAGATGGACTTGTAGAAGTAGTCACTGTCTCTTTGTCCACTTTCCCAATGTTAAATTGGTTAAATCTCCTTTTTTCTGCTTCTCACAATTAGTTTGGCTTTTTAGTTGAACTTATTGCAAAGAGGTATATTATATCCCTGACCCTCTAGCCGCCGTTTGCTTTCTTAAATATCAGGTCTCTCTCCAGAGAGCTAATAGCAATATCAGCTATGGCCTTACAGTCCTTCTCTGTCCCCCTTGCAGCTGCCAGCAAGCACAGCCTCATTCACAGCCCCAACTTAGACCAAAGGTAATCTTGAGTTACAAGCCTGTCTATGCAAAAAAAAACAAACAAACAAAAAAAAAAAAAAAAAAACACATCTTTCTCCTCTAACAGGATAAGAAATAGTTTATTCTGGAGAAAAATATGAGTGACCAGGGCTCAGAAACACAGATTCATGTCACCCAAATTGCATGATCCAATGTAGTAACAGTTTCATGGAGTTTTTATAGTAACTGAACAAAGAAAAATTATAAATCAAGATACTTTTAAAATACAGTAGCTGAAATATCAGGTAGGCAGGCATCCTAGCTACTTTTATGTCAACTTGACACAGGCTAAAGTCATTTGAGAGAAGGGAACATCAGTTGAAAAAAAAATGCCTCCATGTGTTTAGGCTGTAGGCAAGTCTGTAGGGTATTTTCTTAATTAGTTATTGATGTGGGAGGACCCAGACCAAGAGAGAACACCTTTGAGCTGGTGGCCCTGGCTTCTATAAGAAAGTGGCTGAGTAAGCAATGAGGACCAAGCCAGTAAGCAGCACCCCTCCAAAGCCTCTTCCTCAGCTCTTGCCTCGAGGTTCCCAAATACAAGGATTGAATTCCTCCCTTGGCTTCCCCTTAGTACCTTGTGATTCATAATATGTAAGCTAAATAAACCACTTTCTCCTCAAGTTACTTTTGGCCATAGTATTTTATCATAGCAATAGTAACCCTAACCAGGATAGAAAAATGAGGGAAACTCTGCTATACATGCAAGATGCTATTTGACGGCATTCTTAGGGTTTTGTTTGTTTTTTTGTTTTTTTTGTTTTTTTTTTTAGTGGAAACTAGTGATCTATTTGTACAATCCAAAAGATTTATCTAGTGATCACAAAGACATTAGGTCACATACAGAGATGGGCAATAAATGGCAATTAACAGCCTAAGAAAGGCCAAGATAATTTGTAATTGGGTCTTAGATCTGCAACATTCCAACTTCTCCACAATAAATGAATTTCTAATTAATCCTGTGATTAAGAAGATAGGTCTTCTTTCTATGAATTTACATCCACAGTCCCTAGTCTTCATCACTCTCTTCCTGCCTCCCAGCATATGGACTAGGCCACATGCCTTGAAATTCCCCCTGCCCCAGTGAGTAATCTATTCTATTCTCTGGAATTGAATATAGCTTCCCTCACGACCCCATTGTGCTGTATATGGCACAATGCTCTAATACTCCTGCTGAAGTATTGACTTTGAAAGTCAATGTCACAGTACCTTGCATCCTGCCTGGAACATCTAAAATTTATCTAACAGGGTAGCTGAGCCACAGTGGTCAGCACTACCAGGATATAGTAAGAGGGGATCCCAGAGACGGGCAAACAAGAGGAAGCAGCAGTGAGAAAACTGGAAACCCTCAGCCTACCTGAGCTTCATTCAACCGAGGGAGCATGCTTAGAAAAGCTCTTCCACTCTATGAACTTGGAAGAGATGGGTACTATGTAAATGACCCATAAAAGATCACTGCAGCCCTTGACTCCTCATCCTGTTTGCCCTTTTGTAGCCAGACTATGATAAACCAGCCTGCCTCCATCTTGGGCTTGAAGGCTATGTTATAGTAAAATCAAACTAGACTCATTCCTGTTTATAATTAAACCTCTGTTTCTCAAGGATTGGGCTATGCCCCGTCTGTAACTTTAACTCTAAATGGTTCTTGACTGCCTATTCCAGGAAACAGCAGCTGTGCCTTTGTTTTAAAAGGTGACTACTGGGCTGGAGAGATGGCTCACAACCAAAAACATAAAAGGTTATGATCACCTGTTGTTATGACCACCTTGCAATCAATCATGTTTTTGTTTCAGGAGGTTGTTATGACCAACTTGTTATGCTTGTGTTCTTTTTCTATAACCCCACCTATTTGCCTGCCAAATATTCTCTTTGGAAACCCCCTACTCCTGGATGATAAAAGAACTTGCCTTACCCATGTCCAATGTTGATCTTTTGAACACTGCCTTTAAGGGGAGACGACCTGTGTTCACTAATAATAAAAAGTTTGTTTTAATTAATTTGGCCATGATTTGGGTTGATGGTCTTTGTCCTTGAGTCTGTGGGATCAACATTTGGAGGCCCCCAGCAAGATTAAAAACCCCAACCTAAATTTAGAAGTCAGACCTTTCCCTCCTGTCCTCCAGGATTGAACTTCTTTCTAGGTGTTGTGCAACTTGGAGACATTCCAAGGCCCCAGAGTATGACTTCTGTGTGGTAGACTGCCTGGGCAAACAGCAGCATCCTCTGGTAAGCCACAGATACTCTCTGTGACATCTGCTTCTGTTCTGGTTCTGTAGGATCCCAATCTGGAGATGTGGTAGGAAGGATCTGAAGAGATCCAATATTCTCCCATCTAGGGCAACAGGTGAGAAATGGCAGTTGCCCATCTCGTTACCTGTGAGTTCAGCCAGAGCCACCAGGTTTTTTGTTTTGTTGTTTTTCTTTGGGGGGTGTTTTCTTTGGGGGGGTGTTTTGTTTTGTTTGTTTGTTTTGTTTTTCTGACCCACCTTGGGACCCTGGGGACACACTGGTATGACTGGGAGCTAAGAAGTAAGAGAGCCAGGAATCTGAGCACCCATTGGCAAGTTTTCAATGTCTAGGCTGTACAACAGAGCCGAGGAACCCTGAGGATGTTTCCAGATACAGGAAGCCAATAGATTGCATTGGCTCAGTGTGGGATGCTAGGTATTACCAGGAGCTGAGATGGAAATTGGAGAGACCTGGCCTAGCTGAATTGGAGAAACCACACACTCTGAGAAAAAGTCTTGTATTTGTTTAAAAGAAAAACTTCTTTGGTCAAACTGGTATATCTTTGAATGACCCCAGTTGTTCTTGCCATTGTCCCTGTTCTGTTAATATTTTTAATCTGTCTTGTCTTGTGCTTTGCTTGTCTTTGTATAGTCAAACTCCAGGTGACTGAAACAGACAAAGGACATGAGTAATAAGGCTAGTAAGCTGAACAGTCCTCTAGCCTGTGTTCTGTGTATTGGTTTCGATTTTGCTGTCTCCATCTCTTGAGTGTGCTTCTGTGCCCCCCATCAATCTTCTTTAAGTTACATGTGGAGATAGGAGCCACACAATGCTCTAGCTGCTGCCACTTCAATGCTGCCTGGCTGAGGCTGGGGCAATGTGGGCATGCCTCTCCCCAGCATGCCACCCTGGGTGGCACTCCTCCCTGCCCAGGCACAAATCCCATGCTGCTGCTTGCTGCAGCCACATGTTAGCCAAGCTTCAAATTTTCTTTCTGGTCACTGGATTCAATCTAGGAGGGATTCAGACATCTTCTGGGTATGGATAATGTTGAAATATTGTTTCATGCTATTCTACCGTATTGAAAGCTGGCTCTGGAGTTGGAAAGTTTCTGTCTTGTGTCAGGGGAGCCACCTGACTTTATGACAGGAAAAATAAAAATGAGCTAGGCAGCACAGCTAAAAAAAAATTAAACTACTGGTTTCATTTAACTGCCTAAAACTTTTTCTAAGATACAAACCTTGCTCCAAGGTTTGTAAGACTTATTTGGGCTTTCTATACCTCTAGATTTATAAATTTATTGAATATGGTTAAAAATCTGTAGAATCTGTAATAAAAGCTGACTTAAAACTTATAGCACATGTGTTAATAATTAGAAAGCTACATAGGTAATCTTACCATTCAGGCTGTAAAACTCAGCACACAGACAGCACCACCAGCCAAAATGAAAACAAAGAACTAATCCATCAGACTCCATAGTTCTGGGAAAGTTTCCAAATATACTAACCTTGTTTTGTAACCCCCCTAACTGTTCTTGTTAAAAGAAATAAGTCAACCTAAAACTTAAAGGCCCAAGGCTACGCTGGAATCCCAAACACACAGAATAATTGCCAGCTGATATTCCTATCTTATGATGCACCAAGACAATGTCCTAAGCAGTCTGACAAAGAGCCTATAAAATGCCTCTCCTTACCTAAGGTCTATTCAGGCTAACAGAGACTGACTTAAACATGTATGTCTGGTTTCCTTTTCTTTGCTAACTTTGTTAAGTTTTAGATATTTTGATAAACTGACTCATACTAGAAATGGTGATATTCTGCAATGGGGCACTATGAAAGGAAAATTGCCAGTCTCCCTGTCGACTACATTTATGATTTGTACTAAAAGAGCTTCAATTCAAGAATTGTAAATTTTTAAAACTAAATTTAACAGGGATAAAACTATAAAATCCTAGTCTCATAAAAGATACTAATTTTTGTAAACTGTTAAAGATAATTAAGACATACAGATTAGTAGTCACCTTATAAATGATCAAATTCCCTACAAATATAATTCATTTATGGAGACAAGCTTTATTTAGCCTCCTGTATATGTTTTCAAGACTAAACCTAAAACAAGTAACTAAAAACAAGTAAAGTTTATTTAGCTCAGGTATACTTAATAAATGACCTTCAAAACTCTTCAGAGATCTGCTGAATATGGATTTTAAAATGTGTAATGGAGAAAGCTTCATGTAATAGGCAGAAATGTCAAATCCTAGAGACAACCAACCCTAAGATCTCCAAAGAAGACAATGGGACACCAACAAAACCATCTGGATTGTAATAACACACTAACCACTAGGCAAAACTGTCCTTTGCTTCGCCTGCCACTAGGGCTTTACTCAAACTATGGATATTGTTGGGTTAACTGCCATACTCTGCCTCATCAAAGTGAGGCCAGTTTTCCCAGGTTTCTTCTCCATGGGAAAGTCTCTCAATTCATCTGGGTCTGGCAAGCTAAAGGCTGATGCTGTTCTGTGCAGCAGCTGAAAATGTAATGCTGTACTGTACAACAGCTGAAGACCTCTGTCCCCTGTGAAACCACTGGGACCACCACAAGAACCTAGGTGTGGTGGTTTCAAAGAAAATAGCCCCCAAAAGGAGTAGCATTATTAAGAGGTGTGGCTTTGTTGAAGTGGGTGTGGACTTGTTAGAGGAAGTTTGTCGCTGTGAGGGCAGACTTTGAGATCTCCTTTCCTCAAGCTACACGCAGTGAGGCATGCAGTTCACTTCTTATTTCCTGTGGATCGAGATGTAGAACTCCCAGTTTCTTTCCTAGCACCATATCTGCTTGCAAAACGCCATGTTCCATCATGAAGATAATGGATTCAATCTCTGAAACTGTGAGCCAGCCCCAGTGAAGTGTTTTCCTTTATAGGAGCTGCCGAGGTCAACTTCACAGCATACAGAAATCCTAAGACACTAGGGTAATCATCCAGATAGCTGTTAAGTCTCTGTATCATTTTAATCGATACAGAGGCCACTTAGTTATACTTCTTACCATAATTTATCCTCAGATTACTGATGGTGTTGACAGCTAATTGCAGCTTTACCAGTTTCGCAGCAGCTTCCTCATCAATGCATTTCATATATAAAAACCAGGCCTTACTTTTCTAAAGCTATTAGGTCACCTGATGAATAAGAAAACTCAAAGATAGGTTTATCTTAATAAAGGGCTTTATATTAAAGGATGAAAAGGTTTCAAATGTAACTTGTACTACTCAAAGGAAACTGCTTTGCAAAGAGTGCTCTCAGTAATCAACTACTTATGTATGACTAATGGTAAATAATTGGAATAAAAAAGTTCAAGGTTTATATAAATTATAAGAGTCTAAAAATAATTTAAATTATAAACATTTGAGGATATAAAAATCTAAATAAATTATGAAGATATAAAAAGATGACTTAAGATACATAAATACAAGTGACTCTATACTATTGTTATATTAAGATTTCAAAAATTCAAAGTTTTAACATTAATCATTGAAGTAAAGCACAGATTACTCTTATCAGTCACAGCACAAGATTTTAAATTTCCTCTGGTTGTCTTCTAAATATAGACTTGAAGATACTTCTCATCAATTGCTATATCCCAGTCACCAACTCAGATGAAGACTCACTGCTCTACCAGAGACCACAATGGTCACAAGAAATCCAGGTAGGGCCCCCATCCATGGTCCTTTCCACTCTTTTAGTGCACCCCCATGCTATCCCAAATCTTCCCCCCACCTCCATGTCACCATATCCTATATCCCAACTTGGGTAGAGACCCCCTGCTCAACCACAGGTCATAGCAATCAGAAGACCAGAACGAAAACAGAAACAAGGAACAAAATACCCATCCAACAAAGACAAACCCAGAAATCAGCACCTAGGCCTATAATTACGCCAACCCCAGATGTCTAGATAACAGAATAAGAACACAATCAACAATAGCCAAGGCAACAGGTCACCACCATAACCCACCTATCCTACCAAAGCAGGCTATGAATATTCCAACATAGCTGAAACACAAGAAAAAGACCTTAAAACCAACTTTAAAGTCTTTAAAGAGGAAATGAATAAATTCCTCCCAAGAAATTGAAGAAAAGTGTGGAGGCCCACAAAGGTTTCCTACTGAGATCTGAGCTTGCTTCACCCAGCAGGCTGCATTAGAGGATAGCTTGACCATATGTATGGTTACCAGGTGATTGGAAAGGTCTACACTTGGCTGAGCTAAGGGGAAGTCTTTTGCTCCACCCCTTGGCAGTCCTATAAATAGCCCTTTAGAAGAGACAGGAGGGGCTGGTGAATAATGATCCAGGTCCTCTTGAGGCTATTCTGTGTTTCTACCTGTTTCCTCTCCCCTTCTATATCCTTCTGTCTAATATCTCTTATCCCTCTCTCCTCAAGAGTTCCCTGTCATAAAATATGGGAGCCAGCCTGTCATAAAATATGGGAGCAAGGCTCCCACAGAAAAGACAAACAAACAATTGAGGGAAAAGAATAAATTCCTTAAAGAAAGCCTGGGAATAAAGGAGAGACAGTTGGAAGAAACAAATAAAACTGTTCAAAACTTGAAAATGAAAATGAAAACAATAAAGAAAACACAACTTGAGGGAATTCTGAAAATAGAAAATCTAGGTAAACAAATAGGAGCAACAGACACAAGTATCATCAACAAAATACATGTGATGAAAAAGAGAATCTCAGACATTGAAGATATGATAAAAGAAATGGTTTCATCAGTCAAAGAAAATACTAAATCTAAAATATTCCTCACATAAAACATCAAGGAACTCTGAGACACAATGAAAAGACCAAACCTAAGAATAATAGGAATAGAAAAAGGGGAAGAAACCGAGCTCAAAATCCCAGAAAATGTTTTCAACAAAATCATAGAAGAAAATTTTCCTGACCAAAAGAAAGAAATGCCTATAAAGGTACAAGAAGCATACAGAACACCAAATAGATAAGACTACAAAAGAATGTCCAGTAACCACATAATAATCAAAACACTAAATATACAGAACAAAGTAAGAATATTAAAAGTTTCAAGGGAAAAAGAGCAAGTAACATATAAAGGCAGACCTATTAGAATTACACCTGACTTCTCAATGGAGACTATAAAGGCCAGAAGGTTCTGGACGGATGCCCTGCAAACTCCAAGAGACCACAGATGCCAACCCAGATTACTATACCCAGAAAAACTTTCAATTGCCATAGATGGAGAAAACAAGATATTCCATGATAAAGTCAAATTTAAACAATATCTATCCACAATCCCAGTCCTACAGAACGTACTAAAAGGAAAACTTTAACCCAAGAGGATTAACTATACTCATGAAAACACAGGAAATAATCTCACACCAGTAAAATAAAAGAAGAGAAGCACACATGAACACACACACAATCCAATGACAACAATGATGGTTGCATGTCATCATAGTGAGCAAAGATAGGGTGGGGTGGAAGAAAGAGAGGGAGGTAGAGTGGATCATACTGAAGAGAGGCAGATCTGAGGAGGCAAAGGTGATGAGGAACAGGCTGATGTCAGAAGTCTGATTGCCACCCAAGGCTATAGTGGCATCTAGTCCTGGGCTGCTTCCTAGGGCTATGTCTGGGTCTGTAGCCCTGCCACAGCCACAGTCTGTGTTGACCTCCATGGCTCCTGTCAACCACCAAGGGCTGTGGGGATTCCCGGGGTCTGAGTTGCTATATGTGACCTCATTGTGTCACCTATAGCCTGGGTGATGCTGATAATGGTAGCCTGCACTGCCACCCAAGGCTATGGTTCAGTGTTGGAGTTCCCAACCTGTTGATGGGTTCTTGTGGGGAGGAGTGAGGAATTGAGAAATGCTAGATAGAAATATAGATGGAGAAAAAGACAAAAACACAAGACAGCTTCAGGAGGTCCCTGGGTCAATACCCAGCAGCCTCGAGTTTATTTCTAATGAGCTTTTTATATACTAGCAAGGGGAGAGGCAAAAGACCTCCCCTCTTCAGGATCAAAACACAACGTACAACCAAGTGCAGACCCTTCAAAACACCTGGTAATCATGCCTTTAGCCAAATCATTCTATTATGCAGCCCTGCTGGGTAAAACAAGTTCAGACTTTCTGACCTTGAGTTAGGCCTTACTAGAGAGCCTCTGTGGGCCCCAACGTTGATGTCCATTGTCCATGTTACCACAGGGGTCCAAGCAACCATGTGTTGAAACATGTGTTGAAGTACAAGGGCTGTGCTGAGCTGGTCCTGCCCCTCACTGTCCCTGAGATAATGAACCCAATAACCCCGGCACAGTAGAGCTGGCCCTGACCCTAATAGGAGAACTACATGCCCCACCTTGGAAAGCTGGCTCCATCCCTCACCATAGGCATGTGAGAGCTGGCTCCACCCTCTGAGTGGGGTGGTTCTGGCAGCCTGGTCAGACCAACTCAGCTACCACCCAGGCACACATCCAGGACTTTGAGCTGGCACTCCCCATCATCTACTCCATCTTCAACCTGCTGGAGCATGTGAAGGGACTGGTCCTACAGAACCATAGCTGCAGGGTCTCCATAACTTGGGGCAAGAGCAGGACATCTGAGAGGAGTTTTGGTGAGGATCCAATATTGATGATGTACCAGAAGCCAGAGGCATTTATCCTGACCAACAAATCATTGCAGTGAACATTTGCAAGTGAAGCTGCATGATACGCCCCAGCTCCCACTGCCACCAAGGCAAATTAAGAAACAATGGCAAGGCAAGAAAGACAGAGGAGTGAAATGGGCTTTGGGGTTGCTTTGTTTCTTTGTTTGTAATATTATTATTTGTATTTTATTTATTTTTATTTTTTAATTTTATTATTTCTCTTTTAGTTTTCCTTCAGTGAAGGATACCACAAGGGTGAAGGGCACATACAGTGGAACTGGAAAATGAATAAAATTGGGCTGCATGATGTCAAATTCCCTAAGAATCAATAAAAAATTATTTAAAAGAGACAGAAATAAACAGTCTATATTGTCATGAGAATTTAAATGCTGCAAACCCCACAGAAATGAGATTATCTTATTACTCAGGGAGCAAAATATAGTGTATTGTAATGTAATAGAGAAACAAATTTATTCTCAAAAGTTAAGCTTTTAGTAGACCAAAGGTGAATAGCCCATCTATGTAATGGATACATACTTTGGAAACAAACATGGAAAAAAATCTTCAGCAGTTAAAAGTATAAACTGAGAAAATCAACATATTGTTACAAGTTGGACAACAACATGTCACTTGAGCAAAATGGCTATGGCAAGATTAACTGAAAAAAATAAAAAAGAAAATGTGGTACATTTATACAGTGTAGTATTATTCAGCTATTTTTTTTTTAAATTGACATCATGAAATTTGGAGACAAATGGATGGAACTAGGAAAAAAAATCATCCTCAGTGAGGTAACCCAGACCCAGAAAGACAAATATGTATGTACTCACTTACAGGTGGATATTAGCTGTTAAGTAAATGATAATCATGCTGCAATCCACAGACCTAGAGAGGCTCAGTAACAAGGAGGGAGCTATGGGGGATGCATGGATCTCTTTGAGAAAGGGAAATAGAATAGAGTTTGTGGGTAGACTGGGGATGGGGTGGAAAGGGAACAGCCAAGGGATCAGGTGGAGGAAGAATGGAGGGAAAGAATATGGGGAGAAATGATTGGAATTGGAGGGTATTGAGAGGGACGATGTGGAAACCTAGCACCCTAGAAATTCCCAGGGTTCTACAAGGGTGAAACTAGCAAGGACACCTAGTCATGGAAGATTCAGAGCCTGAACCAGCCATCCTCTGTAACCAGGCAAGGCTTCCAATGGTGGGACTGGGACTCTAACCCAGCCACAAAGCCTCCAGCCTACAGTCTATGCAATCTACAAGATGTGCTGGGGCAATGGAGATGCAGAACTTCTGGGAGTGGCCAACCAACAACTGCTCTAATTTGAGGCTCAAGCCAAAAGAGGGAGCCCATGCCTGACACTGCCTGGATCACTGGGAGCTGGAGAATGGGTAGCCCAGAGACCTAGGATACAGGGGGAAAAAACCAATAAAATTATTTAATAAAATGATTGCTAATAACATTCTGTTGTTCTCATAGACTGTCATCAGAACCCAATTGTCATCAGAGAGACTTCCACCTGCAGCTGATAAGAGCAGATACAGAGACCCGTAGCCAAACATTAGGTGGAGAGAGGGCCCACATTGGAAATCTCTATTGAGTTCCTCACCTTGGAGCTCAGGGAACCCAGCAGAAAAGGGAGAAGAAGAATTACAGGAGCCAGAGGGGTTGAAACACCAGAACAAAGGCTCACAGACTCAACTAAGCACGACTCAAAGAGCCTCACAGAGACTGAAGAGGTAATCACAGAGCCTACATGCATCTGTGCTAGTTCCTCTGCTTATATGTTATGACTGTTAGCCTGGTGTTTTTGTGGGACAGTGGGAGCTGGGGTGTTTCTGATTCTTTCACCTGCTCTTGGGACCCTTTTCCTCCTACTGGGTTGCTTTTTCCAACCTTAATATGAAATTTGTGCCTAGTCTTATTGTATCTTGTTATGTGGTGTTTAGTTGATTCCTAGGAGGCCTGCTCTTTTCCTATGGGAAATGGAGGAGAACTGGATCTAGCGGGGAGGGGAATTGAGGAGGGCAGGGACTTGAAGGAGTGGAGGGAGGAGAAAATGCAGTCAGGATGTATTGAAAGCAAAAAAATAAAGGAAAATTTGAAAAAAAAAAAAAGATGCTTCTCATCATACTAAAAATATCTCTGTCCAATCTATATATCCAGCCCTACAGACAGAAAAAAAAAGGTCTGTACTTTTTAATCCAAAGTGACAGCTCTTGCTGTGACTTGAAGGCATGACTCTACTGAGCTGTATTATAGATCCCTATTGGCTGCTTTTTCTACAATATTGATTTCAATACAGATTATAATGATAATATAAGTTTCATGGAGTTGAAAAAGTCATAAAAACTTAGATCTACCTCTCACAGGTCAAATGGACTCCAGCTTAGGACTCCTGTCAACAGCCTAAGCTTCCCTGCCTCTACCCTGTTCATGAGGGGAAGCTCCATTAAATTTCCTTTAAGTCTTTAACTCTAACTTCTGTACTTAGTCTATATCTGTCTTGACAGAGTTCTACTCGGCTGGTAGACACCATCCGGAAATTGGCTGCAGACTACAAATTGCCCCAAAGGCAATCTACACCACACCAGTTCCAGGTAGTCCTATAAAGCTGGAAAGTCCTGAATTTGCAGAAAACTGACCAACTGTAAACTGTAAACCAGTCAAGTCAATGTGATTGCTCTCTGTCTCTTCAGCTGAGTCAGCAAATCAGATGCTTCTGATGAATAGCCCATTGCCCTAATCCCCTCCTGGCCTTTAACTAACATTCCATCATTTCTGGGCCCTGACCACCACATCCTAATTTCAACTCAGAAGCAGTTACAGAAGAGAATACATTGTCCCTTATCATCAACAGAAGGCCAGAATGTTAAATCAAAAGGAAACTCTCTGGCAAAAAGGACAAAATGACTACTTACAATCCTACTGGCATACCAAGATTATATGGCCTTAAAAAAATCTGTTGCTAACCAAACAGATATATAATCAGGCCATGCATCTTATAATGCATTACAAATTTTGTTTCTCCCTGGAGAAAGAGTGCTAAATCCCTATCAAGGATTTGACAGGGACATAAGACAAGTGGGAAATGATAAAAAAAAAAAAAAAAAAAAAAAAAAAAAAAAAAAAAAAACCAGCCTGCCTCCATCTTAAGCTTGAAAGCCATCTTACAGTAAAGGCAAACTACAGGCTCATTCCTGATTAAACCTTTGTTTCTCAAAGATTAGGCTATACCTCACCTGTAACCTTAACTACAAATGGTCTGTGTTGCCTGTTCCAGAAAAACGCATCCATGCCTTTGTTTCAAAAGGTTATTATGACCACCTGCTGTTGTGACCACCTGCTGTTATGACTACCTTGTTATGATCACCTTGCAACCATGTCTTTGTTCCAAAAGGTTATTATGACCAACTTGTTATGCTTATGTTCTGCCTCTATAACCCCCACTATTTGCTTGACAAATCCTCTCCTTGGAAACCTCCTACTCCTGGACTATGAGAGCCCTAATCTTAACCATGTCTAATGTTGATCTCTTGAACCCTGCCTTTAAGGGGAAACAGCCTGTGTAAACAAATTTTTAAAAGCTTACTTTTATTAATTGCTTACTTTAATTAATTTGGCCATGGTTTGAGTCAGTAGTCTTTCTCTTCCCATCTGTGTGATTAACAACCACAGATAATGTCTGTCTGTATTTCTCCTTAATAACTACCTTTTTTCCTGTAACTATCTATGTGTAACTTCATAGGATAAAGCACCAGAACCTAGAAATGCTGGACTTAGACCTGTCCTCTAGACTCAAAGAGTAAGTTAGAGGATACTGGGAACTATTAAAGTGAAGGATGAAAACACACTCAAGAGGAGACATCTAAATAATGAAGATAAGGAAGAAAGCTTTGAGTCATCCCTTATTGACCTGAATTCTCATAGGTGGTTCTCCTAGTTCCTTTCACTTTCTTTTGGAATATACTGCATGCTTTTGTATCTCAGTTTATGTTTTAGCTCTACTAAGTTTACAACAGGAAACTTAAGGTTTCAGTAATGTAAAAATACACTGGAGAGACTGATTCATAGAAGACTTCCTAGACAAAAGAACTACAGGCAACTAAGAAGTGATGGGAGAAGAATTAACTTCTCCCAGGAATGAGTCCCCTTATTGGTTGTCCAGTGCAGAGCAGTCAGCCTCTAAACCATATATATACAAACAATAAAAATGGACTCAGCAGGCTGTATTTTATATATATTTGTGCATATGTGTGTGTATATGTGTAATAGTAATAAAGATGCTAGAAACTTGTAGGAGAACATGGGAGGTATTCAAGGGAGAGTAGCACAGAGGGGATGAAGGGAGTTGGGGGAGAAGTGTTATAATTCTATTTCAATTAAGAACGTTTTTAAAATACACTAGATAAGCATGAAAGTATCTCTAGAGAAATCTCCCCTGAGCAAGTGTGATATGTCCTTTTGATTAGCAATCTGGTCTAATCAATAACCTTAATAGGAGGCCCTATAAGATACCAATTTTGCAGTGTGTCACAGACATCAAAGATTCAGGAGGTGGACTGATAACTTGTTATGATCCCCAAAGACATTCAAACACCCAATAAAAATGTTAGGTAGCTAGTCAGAAAATGATCAAGCTCAGAACTCATTGAGGGTGGGCCTTTCCCCTTCCTAATCAGCTTTGGCCCCTACATCCTGTTTCCTTGATAACACACAAATTTTAAGAAAGGGTACATTCTGAAATTGCCCTCCTTAAAATTTGAAATACTATGTGAAAGGAGAAAGAAACGAAAAGAAAGGAGAAAGAATCATCCTCCTCTTCTTGGTAGCTACCTAGATTTACAGTTGCCCTGCGCTATTTTTTTTTTTTTTTGTCAAAATCCAATAAACTTGTTTTCTAGTTCCCTTGAATCCATTTTAAAATTACTTTATCTATGAAACTAAGAAACTCACACACACACACACACACACACACACACACACACACACACACACACACGCGTGGTCCCTTTGTCTCTTGGTAACAAAAACAAGACACTGTCAGTGGGCTTCGTCCTCCCATTTGTCAACAACGCACTCTCCTGCTCAGGATGACCTGGCTGGATGAGATTAGAATACTGGACCTAGAACTTGAAGTTACAGTATCAGGGCAAAGTGCAGAGGAGAAGGTGATTAAACTCTAAACTGTCATACAGTTTTAGCTCTTAGAGACTGGCCTTGAGACATTCATAGCTTCACACCGTGCTCTTTTTAGGTATTATGAACTCGATGAATTCTCTCATTCACCTTCACTTCATTACCTAATTCCAAGAGAGATGATACTTCTAAAGAGGGCTGACACGGAGACGAGGGCCGGCAGAGAGTCTTGAGGTGAGACAGACCCCTCAATATGAATATCTTCCAATAAATGAATTAATTTTAACTTTTTGAATGCTATGTAATGCATGCCAACCTCATTTACTCATTTAATGAAATTGGGATAATATCTACTTTATAGAGGTCTTATGAAAATGTGTTATAATATATGCCAAATATCTCAAAAACAGTAAAAATTACTACTGCTTGTTATATTAATTCTGGGCCAGGATCTTAGCTGAACAACCTGAAGAAACCACTTCATGAATACCGTTTCATGAAATGACTTTTTAAAAAGAATCTCCATCACATAACCTTCTGTCTGGCACCCTCAAATACAATGCAATGGATTTCAATATATGCAAAATCTTTCCTTGTGGACCATTCTGTGCTCATCTTCCTCAGGGATGGCTCATTTTTCCTCTTGCAAGTATGTGCTACAACTCAAAGTTGGATGTATAAATGTGTCTGGTGAGAGGGTGGCCCCTGTGGCTCCTGGGACATTCTAGGAGCTGTAAATACTCAGCAGGATGGCACTGGAATTATTACCAAATGTCAGCATGAATACATGAAGGTACGACTTCCCTGAGTCAGAAAAAAATGAAACTATAAATCAAAGACCCTGGAGTAAAATTATTGAAATTGCTCTGCCCTTCACATGTGGGGATGGTCAGCCATTGTGATAATAAATTGGTCTACCTGAAATCCCAAAGGAGGAGTTTTTACTTCAAAGGAAATAAATTCAGTTCTACCTTCTGCCTTTCCAAATAGCATTCCATTAGCAATGTGCAAATAAACTTCTAGAAATTAGGCACTTGATGACTGAATTCGAATCAAGATGCTCTTATCAGGTCCACATCCATTGGCTTTAATTTATCTTGAGAAATCTGAATTTAGAAACTCCATCGCTGCAGCCTTCTCTGGCATACAAATAATTCAATTTACATCTTTTTATCACAGCTACAGTTGTACATATTTTTCTCTCATTTACCAAGGACAAGACAGAGCTACAATTGAAGGACAGTTGGTCTAAATACTGGTACTAGACAGGAAGGTCATGGTGTGCTCAATATCATCAGGTCCACAGAACAGAACCCCACAGTAGGACACCCTTAGCATGTACAGGATCCTGTGTCTATCCCCAGCAGCAGAAAAAAACGAATACACAAAAGTTCACAAAACACATGCATGCCTCTGAATATGGTGTATATAGATTTGTGTGTGTGTGTGTAGCTCTGAAAAACATGGACAAAACATGAACTTCTTTCAGAAGTTCAAAGACTCCAGGAAGGTCACTGGAAGGAGAGAACAGAAAACACAGGACTTGAACAAGATAAATCCTGCTGTTTGAAATAGGGGTTCATCAAAGCTAAATAGTGAGATGAAAATAAAAGATTCAAGATGTTGACAGGGCTCTTTGCTTTTCAATGACATTAAATTCAAAAGCCTCACACCACAGATGGGTCTGGTTGCATGTAGGAACCTCACAGAGAATTCTAGTCTCAAGCGTAGGACCAGAATGGATTGCACTGTATCCTCACATTTATACCACTGAAAACCAGGGCAGTAGAGAGCCTCTACCACACTCTGTTTTCAATTTTGAGGGGGAAACAGGAAGGAAAAATTGCTCTGTCTTTTCAACATTTTCATTAATGAGCTGTCCAAGTCGCTATTGTAGAAATGACTTATTAATCGGGCTTAATTAATCACCTTCTGAGTTATCTGCTGATGGGACAAAGAGCTTTCCTTCAAGGTCAGAGGGTATCAGCCATTAAAATGTTTTGCCAAGAAAAAAAATTAGAGTATTTTGTCCTAATTACCAAAATTACTGTAATTCACAGAATAATCTGAAACAGCTGGTTATATGTGTGGGACAATTTCACACTATCACATAAGACTAGGATGCCAAGATCTCTGCATCTGCATTGACTCAGGGTTGGAACAGCTAGTAGATTGCCATCTATGTAGGAACCAGCCTGCGGATGCCAATTCGTGTACCTCACAGTAGGAATGCTTCAGACTTCTAGACAGCAGAATACTGAAGCAAATTTCAAGGCCTTCCTGTGAAAATTTCCACTTCTTTCTACAACCAGGAAAGAAAAAGTAGTAATTCTTTGTGCCTTTTAATTGAGGGATGGATCTTTTTTTTTTTTTTAAGTCTGAGCCAAAAGGGGTCACAATTATTGCTTCCTTCTTTAATTTGTCAGAGTATTTTATCATAGCAATTGGAAAAGCAGCTAAGACAGGTGCCCAGAGATGACATTTTCATTCGTATTTTTTTTTAAATTACAATTGCATCATTTCCTCCCTTCCCTTTCTCTCATGTTACCCCCACCCCTTCCTTCTCAAATTCATGGCCTCTTTTTCCTTAATCATTATAGTTATACACACACACACACACACACACACACACACACACACACATATATATATAGTGTGTGTGTGTGTATGTGTGTGTGTGTGTGTGTTTACTGTTGCTTGGATACATATGATTTCAGGGCTGACCCCTTGGTACTGGATAATCAATTAGGAGACTCATCCCCAGGGACACTTATTCTCCTGCTCTGAGCATTCCTTAGTTGCCTGTGGTTCTTTGTCTAGGGATGGGAGGCCCTGCTCCCGAGGTTTCCTCCTTCAGTGTTAGGATGTTTATTGATGATTTCCATGTTCAAGTCTTATCTATGCAACCATATCATTGAACTATCATGGGGTCATTCCCAGGAAATAGTATATCAGCAGATTTCCTGGTCTGAGTCTTACAATAAGTACATCCCCTCTTCCATGATGTTCGCCCCTGAGCCTTAGGTGCAAGAGTTGTGTTACAGATGTATCCACTGGGGCTGGGCACCCCACTATCAGTTTTTCTCTGAATTTTGACAACCTGTGGTTTTCTGTAAGGGTCTCCATCTGTTGCAAAGAGAAGTTTCTTCAATGAAGCTTTTCTTGTCTGTGGGTATAAGGGTAAGTATTTAACATGCAGTTAAAAATTATACTGATGTAGAAAAGTTGTGGTAGCTGGTTCTCCTCTAAGGTCCATGACCTCACCAGCCCCAGGAAAGTGGCTAGGTTTCCAGTACCAGGCATGATTTCTCTCTTATTGAGCAGGCCTTAAGTCCAATTAAAGAGGATATGAGAGCCACTATTGGAAATATCTTCCTGTGCTGGTCATTGTTGTTCATAGGTGCATGACAACATTCTCAGTGTGTGCTCAAGGTTTATAAAGCAGAATAGAAACATAGAACCACCCTCTTACTACAATGCATTATAACCCTTGACCTCCCTATAGTCCACTGAAGAGTTAGTTAGATGAACTCAGAGCAAAGGGCCATGCAATTACTTCATTTAAATCTTCCACTATAGAGAAACTATCTGAACAGGTATCATGACCATCTGTGCCTTAACTTCGTCCCATTAAATTGCAAAAGGAATAAATTTATATTGCAAATAATAACCCATTGGCGATGGACTCTTGCCTCGGACTCAGCTTATCCTGTTACTGAAGCTGCTGCCTAACTACAACATCTCATCCTTACAGCTTCCATGGTAGGAAATAGGTTCACTTAGCTACAGAGAGAACAAGTAGGGTTCATTACTCCTTAAAATCTAAACATCCAAAGCAAAGGGAACAGCCATGAGACTTTCACAGGGCATTACATGACATGCTAGACAGCTGATACCTCAAGGCAGAAATGTCAGATTTAGCAAATGAGAACACAGGACACATAGGTTTTCATTTAAGTGAGTAACAAATTTTTTTAATTCTAAGTATAGTTCAAGTGTTCCTAGCACTAAGGACAAATGAAGAGTGATGAGAAAAGCCACCACGTGGCAAGACCTCCCTGCTCCAAGACAGGAAGCTAGGAAGAATCTGTGCCCTGTCCCACAACGCCAGACACCCCTGGTGAAGCTGACTCCCTCAGCTACTTGTAACTAAGCAACTATGCCAGTGCCAGCAGCTTCCAAAGGCAGCCCTATTATTCCCACAGACATGAAGTCTATTGGTTCATATTTGTCAGCAAAGGCCATCAGCACCACCTGTGCAGTAGGTGGCCTGACATGAACAGAGCCTACCAATCTTAAGCACACTAATAAAGAGAATGACTACAATCAACAAATGTTATATGCATATGCAAAAATGTTACAATGTAATCCATTATTGCATACAAATAATAAACAGCAATAAAAACTCAGTGAAACAACCATATATCTATCTTTTCCTTCCACTTAGGTTTGACCATTCAATCTTAAGTTCTGTTGGGAACAGAGGGAAAGTGGGGGAGGGATGGCTAGACAGTGGAAATAAAGGAAGGCATCAAGTAAGGAAGAAGAAAGAAGGAAAGGGAAGAAGGGTAGGTCATAGTAGGGCAACTAGAAGCAAGAGGCAGGGATTCCGCTCACTCATCTACTCACTCTGAAAATATAGGCCTAGTACAGGCCCAGGTCTCTGAAGATAGCAAAAGGCTCCAGTTCCACGCACAGTCTCTACCTCCTCAAAGTGGGTGTGATTGCATGCTCTGGGTAGACACTATCATACACTCACATAAATTACACATAAGTTATTTCACAAGCACATATTCTTACCTCAACACCCTTCCCAATCAACATATCCACCCTGAAATGCATATATACCCTCATATATGCTCACACATTCACAGGTGATTGTCTTGGTCCCATTACATGGGTAACAAAGAGCTCGACTGTCGACTGTCGCAGTAAAGAACTAAAAGTTCTGTTTTAAATTCCTGTCAACACAAGGTGCAGAGAGTGAGAGACCTTGGAACACTCAGCCCTAAACTGGATGTCTCCATCAAATCCTCCCCTCACAGCTCAGAGAACTTTGTAGAAGAGGAGGCAGAACCATTTTAAGAACTGGGGCGGCAGAGGGAGGGGGATGAAAGACACCAAGGAAACAAGGCCTTCTAGACACAACAGGACTGACACATATGATCTCACAGAGACTGTGGCAGCACGCGCAGGGCCTGCACAGGTCTAAGCCAGATGAGGTCCCAGCACCGCAACGGGAAGTGGATATAAGGCCCCACCCTAACCAACTGAAAACTACTCTCAAAGGAAAAATTACTTTTCTCCAACAGAATTGCACTGGCTATACAAACCACACTTAGGGGCAGGTGGCCCCTGGCCCAGGAGCAGATGGCCAACACAAAAGAAACTCAATGACATTTCTGGAAGTTCTTTGTCTCACAATGCTTTGTCTGGGCTTTTTTTTCAATCTTACAGATTTTTTTTTGCTTATATATTATGGTTTCTGGTTTTGTTTTGATGTGCATGTATGTCTCTCTCTCTCTCTCTCTCTCTCTCTCTCTCTCTCTCTCTCTCTCTCTCTCTCTGTGTGTGTGTGTGTGTGTGTGTGTGTGTGTGTGTGTGTGTGTGCATCTGAATGTGTTCACTGCACTTTTTCTTCAGCTCTTTTTTTGGTGTGTGTTTGCTTGTTCTGTCCTGTTCTGCTTTGTTTTTACTTTATTTTATTTTATTATATATTTTTATATGTTTGTTTGTATTCTAATGAAAGAGTGTGGATTTGAGTGGGTGGGGAAGTAGCAGAGATTTTGGAGGGGCTGCAGGAAGGGAAACCATAGTCAGAATATATTGTATGAAAAAAATCTGTTTTCAAAATAATAAAGTACTCTTGTATAAAATGACTTAAAAATAATTAATAAATTCCTGACAATATATTGAGTACTCTGTGACTCAATTAAAGTCTTGAGAAAACTATCTGAGCTGGAGCTAAGAAAACCCTGTATGTGGTGAATCCCCTTCCAAATTGATAATCAAACACAGACTTAGAATTTTCCTGCTTCTTGAAAGGTAGATAGGTGGGGGATGCCCTCTCCAACAGTCAGTCTGGGACCTCCCATGCTGAAGTCAAAGGTGCCTCCCAGGCATCATGACCCATTCTTTCCTTCTTGAATGATTTATTATTAATAATTAACAATACCTTTTGATAAATAATAATAAAAAAATCTTTTGCTCAAGTGAGTTGGGTTTTTTTTTTTTTGTTTTGTTTATTGTGGGAGCCCACAAAGGTTTCCTAGTGAGATCTCAGCTTGCCTTATACAGCAGGGCTGCATTAGGAGATGGCTTGACCATGTGCATGGTTACCAGGTGTCTGGGATCATCTGTACTTGGCTGTGCTGGGGGGAGGTCTTTTGCTCCACCTCTTGGTATTCATTTAAAGACCCTTTCATAGAGACAGAAGGGGCTGGTGGGTTTTGACCCAGATCCTCCCGAAGCTATCCTACGTTTCTTTTTTCTTTTTCTTTTTTTTAAAGACATTCGTAATTCAAGATAGTACCTTTAGAACCACAGTTAGGCCCAGCAGGATAGCTCAGTGAGTAAATACTCTTTTTTTTTTTAAAGATTTATTTATTTATTTATTATGTATACAATATTCTGCCTGCATGTATCCCTGCAGGCCGGAAGAGGGCGCCAGATCTCATTACAGATGGTTGTGAGCCACCATGTGGTTGCTGGAAATTGAACTCAGGACCTTTGGATGAACAAGCAGTGTTCTTAACCTCTGAGCCATCTCTCCAGCCCTATCCTACGTTTCAAACTGTCTCTCTTCTCTGTAGCTGGAGGGCTTCTCTCCAGGTTCCACTAAGCCCCGCAGTCCCACAATCCACATATAAAATAATTACTCAGACGCTTATATCACTTATAAACTATATGGCCATGGCAGGCTTCTTGCTAACTGTTCTTATATCTTAAATTAACCCATTTCTATAAATCTATACCTTGCCACGTGGCTGGTGGCTTACCGGCGTCTTTACATGCTGCTTGTCCTGGCGGTGGCTGCAGTGTCTCTCCCTCCTTCTTCCTGTTTCCCCAATTCGCCTCTCTCTTTGTCCCGCCTATACTTCCTGTCTGGTCACTGGCCATCAGTGTTTTATTTATATAGAACGATATCCACAGCACTTCTCTATATTTCTATCTACGTAGTCCTCATTTCTCCTTGCTCAAGAGTACCCTGGGGGAAAATGTGGGGGTGGGCCCCCACAATTTATATACTCTCTTGATGAGAAAGGGTCATTTCCCCCACTTGCTGAAAACAACACCAATGCAACTCTCTCTTTTTTTTAAATGATTAAATTAATGATTTCCTTTATTTTACATACCAACCACAGTTTCCTCTCCCTCCTCTCCTTCTCTACCTTCTCCCTCACTCCCATCTACTCCTTCCTCATCCACCTACTCCTCCTCTGTCTCCATTTAGAAAGGAGCAGGCCTCCTACAGGCTTAAACATAGCATGGTACACCAACTTCAGGTGGGACTGAGCTCTCCCCTCCCCCCATATAAAGGCTGGACAAGGTAATCCAGAATGGAAAAAAGTTCCCCCAAACCAGCTAAGTACCAGGACAGGTCTTGATCTCACTGATAAGAGCCTTATAAACAGACCAAACTACACAACTGTCACACACAAGCAGAGGGCCTAGGTCAGTCCCATGCAGGCTCCCTAACTGTTGGTCCAGAGTCCATGTGCTCTCACAAGCTCAGATCAGCTGTCTCTGTGGGTTCCTCCATCATGAACTCCCTGGCTCATACAAACCCTCCTCCCTTTCTTCTAGAGGACTCCCAGAGCTTTGCCCGGTGCTTGGCTGTGGATCTCTGCATCTGCTTCCATCAGTTACGGGATAAAGGCTCTGTGATGATAATTAGGGCAGTCACCAATCAGATTACAGTAGATTGTCAGTCCAGCCACCCTCTCCACTATTGGTCTTATCTGGGGTTATCTTTATGGATTCCTGGGAGTTTCCCTGGCACTAGGTTTTTCGCTAGCCCTCTATCCTCCTGCTACTGCCTCCTGCACTATAGAGAGCCCAAAGAGGGATGCATGGATTTCCCTGGGAAAGGAAAATAGAAGAGATCTCCTGGGTAGGGGTGGAGGGATGAGGGATGAGAACTCGAGGGAGCTGTTTGGGCAATGCAACTCTTGAACATGGCAAGGTTGAACTGGTGCCTATAGAGAGCCTTCACCCTTACATTCTAGCATCTCTTTGGTACAGGAAGGTACTCTGCTCACTACCAAAAGAGAAACAACAACCCATCCACAAACCTTTGATCTACAATGGTGTCCTGCCTGCAGGATACACTATGGCAATCGTGGCTCAAAGCTTGTGGGAATAACCAACCAATATCTGACTTAATTTAATGCCTACTCCACAAGATGGAACTCATACTTGACACTGCTTGGGTGACCAAGAACCGAAAACTAGATAGCCCAGGGACCTAAGATAAAACCAAATATTATTGTTCTAAACAAACAAGCAACAAATAAAAAGTAGCAATAAAATGACTCCTAATGACATTCTACTGTACTCATAGATCAGTGCCTTTCTCAGCCATCATCAGAGAAGTTTCCTCCTGCAGCACATGGAAACAAATACAGAGACCTACAGCTTGACATTGTGCAAGAAATGAAAGACCTTAGATCATTCAGCCCATCCCTAAACAGGATGACTCTATCAAATCCCTCCCATCAGGAACCCTGTGGAGGAGAAGGCAGACAAAGTGTAAGAGCAAGAGAGGATGGAAGACATCAAGAAAATAAGGCCCTCTAAATCAACCTGATCAAAGCTCATATGAACTCACAGAGACTGAAGCAGCATGCACAGGGCTTGCATGGGTCTGCACCAGGTCCTCTGTATAATATATATTTCCAGTTTAGTATTTTTATGGGACTGGGTCTCTAATTCTTGTGCCTTCTCTTGGGCTCTCTCCCTTCTGTTTATCTTGTCTAACTCCAGTGTGGTAGTTCTTGTTTTATCTTATTGTATTTTATCATTATCTGTAGCACGAATCTTATTCAGTCTTATTAATAAAAACAAACCCAGAGGCAGGTATTGGAATAAACACTGAAAGATCAGAGAAACAGAACCAGTCACAGCTAACCTCAACTTGCCAATTCCTCAGCTGATCTTGTTTCCTCAAACTGGAAGCCTCTGCATCCTTATCCGAATGGATCTCAGCTAAACTGCTGCTAAAAGCCTAAAAGCTTAACAGGACTCTAGTTCCTAGTCCTTATGCCTTATATACCTTTCTGCTTCCTGCTATCACTTCCTGAGACTAAAGGCTTATGTGTGTCACCATGCCTGGCAGTTTCCAGTGTGGCTTTGAACTCACAGAGATCCAGATAGATCTCTGCCTCCGGAATGTTAGGATTAAAGGTGTGTGTGCCACCACTTTCTGGCCTCTATGTCTATCTAGTGGTTGTTCTGTTCTCTGGCCCCAGAAAAGTTTATTAGGGTCCACAATATATTGAGGGACACAATATAACCACAATTATCCCTTAGAAGCCTGTTTATTTTCTAATGAGAGAGAATAGAAATGGATGGGAGGTGACATCGGGAGGAATTGGGAGGAGTAGAAGGAGGGGAAATCATAATCAGGACATATTGTTAGAAAAAATTATTTTCAATAAAGGGGAAAAAAGAAAGTAAGGGTCCTTTCAAGTTGGTAATCAGAAGATGACTATGGACACCAAAAAGAGACTGACCCCTCCTGTTCTTGCAAAACGCACCCCACTGAAGGCTGAGACCCTCCATTCAGTGAATAAGAGTATACTAGACTAAAAAGCTTCATTATCCCACCTTTAAAGAAGCTGAAAGACTGAGAATATACTTCACCCAGTCTCTGGACTGGCTCCACTAGTTCCCTGATCTAACTATCACACACACACACACACACACACAGAGAGAGAGAGAGAGAGAGAGAGAGAGAGAGAGAGAGAGAGAGAGAGAGAGGCCTGAGCAGTTGCTAATGGATGTGAGCCAGCATGAATGTCAAACTAGGTCCCCAGGAAAACACTTTACGGATGGCCCCTCACTGCTTAGGGCTTAAAATAAGATACAGTGGGGAAAACAGAACGGCCCTGGCTGTTCTGGAGGAACATCCAGCCCAGACTACAAGCCCGTTCCTAATGGAGACCATGATGGTCCTAAACATTGGCCAGTAGTTCCTAAGGGTGACCACTAGCAGAGAGGTGAGGAAGCAGGGAGAAGGGCAGAGTGGGCAAGACTTTATATAAGGGCTGCAAAATTAGCACACAAGGAAGCTGTTGCCAGGACTCACCCAGGCCCCCAGAAAACACCACCATGCAAAAGAGCCAAACAACACAGAATGTGACATCAAAGTCCCTATCCTTTATACATTGCTGCTACTGAGCTTCTAAACTTTCTCCAGCTTCAAAGTGTATCTTTTTTAATAAGCTATTCCTGTTTCTGCCACTATCCAGGTGTCTCTGTCCAATTATTTTTACTGGGACACTGTAGCAAAAAATTGTAATTGGTCTTAATAAAAACCCAAAGTCAGATATCAGGGTGAAAGCTGAAAGATCAGAGAAGCAGAGCAGCCAGCCACTAGAGAGACTTCTTACCTCTACCGAATCTCCAGACCAAAAGGGGCTGAGTTCCTGTCTCCACCCCACCTTATCACTTCCTCTCTCTGCCCAACCATATCATTTCCTGTTTCCTCCTCCCAAAGGCTGGGATTAAAGGCATGAGTCTCCCAAGTACTGGGATCAAAGGTGTGTGCCACCACTGCCTGGCCTCTAGTGGCTAGCTCTGCACTCTAATTTCTAGGCAAGCTTTATTTGTTAGAGCACAAAAAAAAAAAATCACAACAGGATACAAGACCCTGGAGTCCCTCAGGAGATTCCCACAGAACTCTAGTATCAGCCAAAATCTGAAACATCTACCATGGCTCTCACCTCACATCCACCAAGTCCTGAATCTCATCCAGTATGCTACCTAGAGTCATACTGAAGTCATGGTTGAAGTTTGAAAATGTAGCAGTATATATGAGGGAAAAAACGCAAAGGTGTCCAATTACAGCCATCTTCTCATAAACACTCTGTGTATTTTTGTAAACTAGTACACAAAGTAAAATTTCAACCGACTTCTCTCCTTTTAGTCTTTTAGGGAGAAACTATTATGTTGTCAGTGTTGAAGTGTCTTCAGTATTCTCCTCCTTGGTTGTCTAGGTCTTCCAAGTATGTTCCCCTAATCAGAACCTGTTTTTTAAAAATGCAGATTCACTGCTCTCCTCCAGGTCTACTAAATCAGGAATGCTGTGTCTAGAACATAAAGTCTCTTCTGCAAGTTAAAACATAGACTCAGGAGAGAGAGACAGAGACAGAGAACAGAGGAGGCAAGCTGTAGTAATCTTGATAGCATCATGTAGTAGCATCTTGGTAGATGCTGAGATGAGGGAAATGGAAAAGAGGAGGAGAGAAAGCCTTACTTCTAGAGTCAGAGGTCAGGAAAACAGGCCGGCTCAGCAATGGAGGGCTTTCAGAGCTGTATTGGTTGGGGGCTGAGAGAAAAGAAATTGATGCTGTCTCAGTTAGAACTGAGACAGGTGGGGAGACTTGCAGTGAGGCGCTGTAAGCAGCTGCATCCAGAGAGGGAACAGCTGGATCACATGGGAGTCCTAACAGTCTTTTGAGGAGCTGCTCTCCTGGTTGCCACAGCACTGATCTGCATTCCCACCTCGGGCTCCTTTTCCCCACTCTCCATCCTAACGTTTGTTGTTTGTTGTTTGTTTTCTTGATGACCCCCTTCCTGACCAAGGTGAGACAGAATTTCACCAGATTCTTGTAGAGGACAAGACAGATTGGCCTTGTGAATTTTAAAAGTTGCTTTATTTAGGGGGAGAGAAAGGTCTAAAACTCAGTTCTACATGAAATTCTGAGCTCAACTCTGACTTAAGGTCAAGTGGGAATTTATAAACAATCCAGGGTCAGTGGCTAGAAAGCTATTTAGAGGAAACCTGAGGAGTAAAGAGGATTCTCATTAGACAAATGTAACAGCATTCTCGCTGGAGGGCAGGTCAGAATGCTAATATACTCAGCATGGTCAGACACTAAGGATAGAGGCTTTTTGCTAAACTGATACAGTGAGACTCGAGATAAAATTGGATTCCACCAGAACATAGAATGAATTCCAAGGTCAAGTTCAATCAGCAAGGACCCAGGATAGACTGACAAAGTGTTGTCAAGGAGAGTCTTGTCACCATTACAAGGAGGAATGACCCCGCTCTCTTGAGCCCAAGGGTAGATCTCTTCATTAGTGTTCTGTCCTGCTCCATCATCATGAAGGCAGTTCTGTCATCCCACTACTAAAGTGAAGCGGCTCAGTGTTAGGGAGGGAGCAAATGCCTTTCACTCTTCACTGTGTCCACTTCATCACCCAGTGCCCCCCACACAGATATCTCTAACACCTACTAGTGTGGAAGTCCTAATTTCCAAAATCTCAGAGTGTGACTGTCTTTTGAGAAGGGAACGGTAATAAGGGAATTGATTTGTTGAGGCCTTGAAAGTGCTAATGCATTCTGACTGGTGTTCTTATAACAAAGAATAATCGGCCCCAAAGCATGAAGAGAGATCATGAAAAGACTCGGGGGGGCAGTGGCTGTCTGCAAGTTAAGGAAAAACACTTCAGAAGAAAGCTGCCCCACTGACACCTCAGGCCCAGACTTCCAGAATCCAGAACTGTAAAACAATCCATTTCTACTGTCCTGGTCACCTGAGTGCACATGTCACATATCTCCAGGTCACTGAGACAAGCCTTAGTAGGATGGGTCCCTCTTTCTCATACCCATCCAAACCCCAGACCTAGATGTGTGTTATGCACGCAGAGAAAGGGAGTCTTGCTTCTGTGTGAGGCAGCTATAATCTGGTTTCCGATCTGAAAGGCAAGAGCAGAAAAGCAAAGCTCCCTCTAGAATGGGGCTGCAGTGGGTCAGGTGGGACATGGGGTGGAGGGAGACTTCCCCATAACCCCAACTAGCATCCTGACACTACAGCTCATGGCTTTCCAAGGCCTCATGGCTTCAGACTCCTCCCTCTCCCTAGACACATTCCAGATATCTATGACCTTGGGTGTGAATCATGACTATGAAGTCCTGGGGTGGGGGGGAGTGAGGATAGCTTACCCATTGTGTTAAGGAGGTGTGGCAAAAAGTTTTGTATATGTGAGAATCTGGGTACTTCGGTTTTATTTTGTTCAATGTTTCTTCATTGGAGAGGTAAAATATGTACTTCACCTGCTCTGTGAGGAATTATCTCTCTCTAATTTCCTCCAACTCATTCTAGGAATTCTTCCCAGGCACACTTTGCAGATCATTCCAAGCCTCCCTTCCACTTTGTGCAAGATCTGGTCCTCTGCTTCAGAAGCCTGGGGCTGCTCTATGCTATCTCTCCAGCCTATGCCTGAATATTAGACCCATGGAAGAAGGGAACCCACACCAACTTGGTCTTAGGATATGTTACCAAGACATTTTAAGGAGTTTGCTTGACTCCCACTGACATATTTCTATAACAGTGTGATCACTTTCTGGGCAGGAAAGTCAGTTTCTGCTTGGCTGCTCCTTCCCTACATTGGCCTCTGTCTTTAAACCAAATGTGGTAGAATCAATTAAATCAGCACTGCTCTGTCTGGTAATTATCTTTGCCACCTTAACTAGGCCACTGGCAGGTAGGGCACCCTTGCCTTCTACTTTATCGAAAAATCTTTGTAAATGTCACTATATGGTAGCATGGGTTCCAATTAAGAACCCCCACACTACATTCCTGCTGTCGTTAGCTTGTCTCCAGAATGGGGACCGAATGACTCTGGAGCTGAGAATGTAAGTAAATCTAACCAAAAAAAATGATTTTTTTAAAAAAAAGTGTAAGTTCCTAGGTGAGACCCCAGCACTGGCATTTGTCATCAGCTAATTGGAGATGTAGTAGTTTGATGATGAAATATCTCCCACTAGAATATGTGATTGATCATGTGTTGCCCAGCTAATGACTCTGTTTTGATTTTAGGTTGTGGTACTTTCAAGGGATAGACCTAGATGGTAGAGGTAGGCCACTAGGGGTGAAGCTTCCCATGTTACTTCCAAGCCCCATGGCAGCCCTATTCTTGCTTCCAGTCCTGTTTGCTATTTCCAGCCCTATTCTGTTTCCTGATCCAATAAAATGTAACCCTCTGACACACACACTCCTGCCACCGTGAACTCCACCACGTCTTTATGATGATGGCCAAAAACTAAAACCCCAGATAAATCTTTCTGGGTTTGCTTCTGTCGGGGATTTTTACATCCATGAGAGAAGTAACCAATACATGAAATTAATAAGAGGAGTGGGATTGCCACTGTAATAAACCCACCCATTCGTTATTCTTAGACCTTCAGAGCTGGTTTGTGAGAGGAGACTAGAAGTTTGGAATTCCAGGATAGACAATCCCTAGAGTTCTTTTTTTTTTCTTTAATTCCACATTCTATTTATTTTGATGATAAAATTCTCATAATATGGGAAAACCCGAAGTATGCTCTCCTGAGCATCCAGCCAACCACCCCTAGAGCTCTTTAAGCAGCCATTTATAATGGGAGCACAGAAAATAAAAACATGAATAGAAGTCTCAACAACATAAAAGCTGTGCTCACATCTGGGCTGGCTGCAGGCATCCACAGCCCCTCCTGGTGCCACACTGCTCCCACAGGTAGAAGACACCTATGGTCCAGCCTGGGTCATCACAGTCTGGGCTGGCTGAAGGCATCCTCAGGCTTGCCTGATGTCTTGTGTTGCTAGGTGGGTGGGTCCCATTATGATGAACAAGCACATAGTAGAGAAACAGGAGGGAAAGAGAAGCACAGCAGTTTGTCTGCTGTGGTAAGAGTCAGATCTGAAGAAGGGAGGGCTGTGAGGAATGGGCTGATATTGGCAGCCTGCTTGCCACCCAAGAACAGGGTAACATCCGGGACTGGGCTGCTACCTAGGGCCAAGCCTGGGTCCATGGTCCTACTGCAGCCATGTTGCCACCAAGGGCCATGGGGATGCCTGGGGTCTAGGCCACCGCCTGTGGTCATTTTGGTGTCTGAGGGCTATGCTGCTGCTGGGGCCATGCTGATCTGAGTGGTCTGTGCTGCCACCTGGGGACATGATGACATCTGGGCCTGGACTGTTGCTGGGGGGACATGTCTAGGTCCATGGTCCTGCAGCAGCCAGGGTCTGTGTTGATATCCATGGTTGCAGTAACCACTGAAGGCCATGTGGATGACTGGGGTCTGGTCAGACACCTGAGTCCATGTTGGTGTCAAAGAACTGTGCTGCCACTGGGACCATGCTAATCCAGATGGCCTATACTTCCAACCAGGATCATGGTGATGTCTGAACCTGGGCTGTGGCAGAGGCGCCATATCTGGATCTACGGCCCTACCACAGCCAGGGTCTGCGTTAATATCCATGGCTCTTGTTAACACTGAAGGCCATGCAAATACCCAGGGTCTGTCACCTGAGACTGGGTGGGGGTCTGAGGGTCATGTTGCAGCTGAGGCCATACATATCAGAGTGGCCTGTATTGCCACAAGGTACCACCATGGTGATATCTGGTCCTGGGCTGCAGCTGAGGGTTAGGTCTGGGTCTATGGCCCTAACACTGCAGCAAGAGAGCTGGTTCTGCCCCTCATGGGAAAGCTGGCCCCCACACTCAGGAGAGATAGCCCCACCCCTCCCCACAGGCATGGGAAAGCTGGCTCCAATGACATGGGGCCTAGGAGAGTTGGCTCCACCCCTCACCTGAGGCATGGGGGTGGGGGGGGTCCTAGAAACCAGTACCAACCAGCTTAGAAACCACTGAGACCCATATCCTGGGCCTTAGGTTGGCCCACTCTAACATCAAAACCCATCTATGACCTGCTGGAGTACATGAAGGGACTGGTCCTATGTGACAGTCACAGGATCTCCATGACTCCGACAACAGCAGGATTTCAAAGAGGAATTTCCGATGAGGGTCCAGTGATGATGGTGTGCCAGAGGCCTTGAACCAACCAATGACTCATCTCAATGAACATTTTGCAAGTGGGGCTGATTGGAAAAAAAAGGTATACTACATGACACACCCCAGCTCCCAATGCCTCTAGGATGAATGAAGAGGTATTGCAAAGACAGAGGAGAGAGGTGGGTTTTTGTTTGTTTGTTTGTTTTGTTTTTAATAATGTTTTTCTTGGGGGGCATTACAGGGGTGAGGGTGGCTATAAAGGGACTGGAACGTGAGCAGGATTGGGGTGCATGATGTGAAATCCCCAAAGACTTAATGAGTTATGTTTTAAAAAAAAAAAAAAAAAAAAGCTATGCTCATGAGGTTTCAGGGGACAACAAGGAATTGGACTAAAAGTTATTTGGACAACATTATGGTAAAGAATGTGGCTACGTTTTGCCTAGGTCCAGAGAATAGGGATGAGGCTGAATTCCAAAGTAATGGACTGATTCATTTGCAGGGAAAATTTCAAGACTGCATAGCATTCAGGGTGTGACATGATTAATTCTTTCTGATTTTAGCTGTATTTATGTAAGAGGAAGCAAGATTTAGAGGAGAAAGATGTAAAAAGCATGCAGTATGAAAGTGTGAAGTCGCAGACAAAGGAGGCACAGACAAAGCAAGTATAAGTTTTAAAGAGCTCAACACAATCTCAAAGAAACACTGCTCTGGGGCAATAGGAAAGGTGCCTTGCAGCATAACATGGCATCATTCCTGTAGTGTCATTTTGTAGGCATGCAAAATGCAAGACTTACAGAATCAGAGCAGCTGGAGTCAAGGCTCTCGAAAAAAGCCAACAAGCCCAAGCATTTAATACTTAGTAGAGCCAGGTTCCTTGAATGGAACTTGTCGGCAAGTGAAAGCCAAGGTAAGCTGCAATGGAGACTCCTGGATGGTGGAGCTGTGAGGAAAATGGGGTGTCCAACAAGGAAAGCTATGGGCACCAAGCAAATTGAGCCCAAGACAGAGGCCATGTGTATTCCCAGTCACAGCATCATGGAGACTGGAGCACATTGGGGCACAGATGGTGCCACCACGTGGTACAGATGCCAGGTGTGGATTGCCTTAGTTTCTTTTTTCATGCTGTAATAAAATACTTGGACAAAAGCAACTTAAGGGGAATAGGGCTTATATTAGTTCACAGTTCCGGGTTATAGTCTATCATGTGGGGAAGTCAAGGCACCAGGAACTTCAAGAAGTCAGTCACATTATGTGCCCAGTCAGAGCCGAACAATATGAATGTGTATCTGTGCTCAGCTTACCTTCTTTACTTTAGACATCCCAAGGACCCCTACCCAGAGAATGATCCTATGCACAATTAAAGTAGATCATCCTATATCAATTAAGTTAACCAATACAATCCTTCACTGATATTCTCAGAGGCTAACCTTAATCTAGACAATTCTTCACAAGTGTGCCTGGAAACTTGCCTCCTAATTGTCCATTTGACAATTAATACTATCTATCACATGGACCTAACTGTTTGATTTTTGCCCTGCTGGGTTTTGGGTTTGTATTAGTCCAATCTTTCTTTACTGTCTTCCCATTATTTCTTTTTAGAACAGACATTTTTATTACACATCTATTTTTATTAAACTTTATTGTAAAGAACTTTCAAATAAAAAAAACATTACAAAAAGAGATTTGATGGGCATTTCTTGTATATTGTAAGTATATAACTTTCTTTTGTATTTCACACAGTTTCATAGATGTTTATTTAAGTTTCTTCTTTATTTTATGTTTTGTTTTGTTTTGTTTCTTATTTTTTGAGACAGGGTTTCTCCATGTAGTTTTGGTGCCTGTCCTGGATAGCACTCTGTAGATCAGGCTGGCCTTGAACTCATAGAGATCTTCCTGGCTCTGCCTCCCAAATGGAGTGCTGGGATTAAAGGAGTGTGCCACCGCCACCCGGCTTTTTTTTTTTTAATTTTTGAGATTATAATGTAATTACAACATTTATTGTATCCATTTGTGTGTATGTATACACATATATATCCCTAAATAAAACCTGTTTGGTCTGTATAATGTTGATTGTATGTTTTCAGGACTGACCATTTAGCACTGGATAACCAATTGATGCTCTCTTCCCTGGGGAAGACCCCATCTCCCACTCCCAGCTTTCCACAGTTGCCTATAATTCTTGTGTAGGGATGAGGGTATGTGGGCTTTCCCCCATCGACTTTAACATATCTATTGGTGTCATCATTGTTCAGCTCATGTGTGGGAAGTCATGTTGGTGAGACTGTGGATGTAGCTTCTGATATTACTAGGAGAAACAATCTTACAGCAAACTCCGTAATTCTCTGGCTCTTACAATCTTTCTACCTCATCGTCTGCACTATTCTCAGAACCTTACATGTGGCAGCCTTTTGAAGATATGCACATTGGGCGTGGATTCCACAATTCCACATTTTGATTGGTTGTGGGTTTCTGTCATAGTCTGTGTCTGTTACAAAGAGACGTTTCTTTGATGATGGGTGAAGACTACATTTCTTGGTGGGTATAAGGAAAATGTTTATTTCTTAGGGATTATACTGGCTTAGTAAATTATTGGTTGTAGATTCTCCTCCAAGAACCACGACCTCACTTACTACTGCTGAGCAGCTAGCTAGGTTTCCAGTACCAGGCATAGTTTCCCTCTTGTTGAGCAATTCTTAAGTCCACTTAGAGATCTCTTAGTTGCCACCAAGTTATGCATGCCACTACTTCACGCTTAACACTATCATGCCATGCTCGTCATTAATGTGATTCATAGGTGTCATAGCTAGGTAGGATTGGTGGTTGCCTCCCTCCTTTGAAAGCTTGCACAGTGCCTTCTAGTATCATGAAAACTAGTCCTTGGGGAGATGGCATTCAGGTCAGTCCCAGTTCAGGGGCCTTGGCCCTCTTTCTGAAGCGCATTGTGTCTTCAACAATAGGGACTACATTCCACTGCTGGAGGGTAACCAAGGGCAACAGCGATAGGCTGCATGCTTTGAGAGTCCCTTGGGCAGCCCTGGGCAACAGCAAAGAGGCCTTCTTCTGCCTAGTGTTAGAGTTTTGTTAGGTTGTCTTTGGCTCTTAGAGAGAACGCCATCAGCCCAGAAGGAAAAGTTCATTAAAACTATGTGTGTATATTTAAGCACTGAATTTTCAGTATTATAGGTGGATTTTTTTGTCCCTAAAAATGTCTCCCTAATTACTTATATAATAGGATAACTTAAATTTAACATTTATTATTTTTCACAAGACATCTAACAATGTCATATATGATAATTTTAGTGCCTTTATCACAGAACTTCATACAAAATAATTGATTGTTAAATAATAACTTAATTAGTCTTTAAAATGCCTTCATTTCACAATAGCGCTTTTAAAAAAAAACTTCTTTGATTGAAAATACCTTTTTTTCATATAATATAGTCTGATCAAGGTATCTCTTCCAGATCCTCTCCACCACCCAATCCATCCAACTCCATGCCTTATTTCTCTCTCCCTCTCTCTTCCCCCACTCTCTTTAGAAAACATACAGTCAAATAAAAGAGCTAAATAAATAAATAATAAATACATAAATAAATACAAGCAAAAAGCATGAGAAACATACACACATACACATACATTCTCCCCCACACAAAAAAAGAACATAAAAATATAAAATCAGAAACCATAATAACATTCGAGAAAAAAAAACTGGTAGGGTTTTCAAAAATGCCCAAACAAATCCAACAAAGTAATATTACACAAAAAAAATAAATCTACAAGACCATCCTTAAGTTTGTTTTGCATTGGCCATCTGATGCCAGGCATGGGTCTTGCCCTTAAGTGTGGTTTGTATATATGGGGCTTTGGGTTTTGTTTTTTGTTTTGTTGTTTTGTCTTTTTTTGTAAATAAATAAAATTTTTTATAAATAGGTAAATAGTTAATAGTAAGATTCCTTGTGGCCTTTCAGACATACTTATTGTTATTTTACCCTCCTCTCTCTGCCTTAAATAAAAAAAAAAATCTTTGGACATTGTACTTTTGAAATATGCTGGGTGTTGAGGACTCTTGAAATTGAACTGAAGATATTTTGCATAAGATATCCATAAAAATATGGGACCAGGAGCTTGTGGGGAGTTTAGAGACTGACCCGGCTTCTGCCCCTGTGTTCTCTTTCCTGATACACCAAGAAGTAAGGAACTTCAGCCGCATGCTCCCACTGCCACATTCTTCCATACCATCCCCACTGTTACAGACTGAACCTATAGGTAAAAACACATCCTTCCTCCCTTGAGCTGCTTCTGTGGGTGTTTGTCACACCGACAAGGACATTAATGCAGCAGGGAACTGGTAACAAAGAGCCAGTCTCCAGAATCCAAACTGCTCCAGGTATACTGATATTTTCATCCATATTATTTCTAGTATCAAAATGGGAGGAAAACAATACATAGGTGTGCCTCTCATCTCTGTAGTACTAACCCACTTCATAATTGTTACCTTGAAAATTACATTGAAAAGTGCACTCTCCATTGAGCTAGTAGCTACCCTGGCCTTCTGCTTCTCACCTAAGCTATCTTACTATATAAAATCTGAAGGCAGTATTTTTCTGTTGTCTCCTTTAATTGCCTGTGCGATGGTACATCCCTGTAATCCTAGTCCTCAGGAGGCTGAAGCAGGAGGATTCCGAGTTCAAATCTAATGCGGGCTTACAAAGCAAGACTCATCTTAAAACAAACAAACAAACAAACAAAAAAAACACTGGCATTTAGAACAAATGAGACCTAGGCAAGCTCATTAGGATTTTCTCATTTGGGGGAATGACTTGTTCTCCTCTCTTCCAGATCTCCCATCAGTTTCAAGCTCCCCCATGATGCTCTTATCAAAGCTAGTGCTAGAAACTTTACTCTTTGGTTATTCCATTTACTTCCAATTTAAATACAATGCACACCCTCTTTCTGTGTTCCCATGGCTGCTTAGGCCGTACTAAAGCACCTGTTCTGTGTCCCTGGTTAATGTTTCTTCTTCCCACTTCAGTTTCTGAAAGAGATATATTTCCTACAGTGCACAGAATCAGACTTACAAAGGTACACAGTAAAAATGAATTGAACCTGTCCAGTTAAGATTTCACTGGGCTCCAAGAAAATTCACATGGCCCAAACTACTTGCAATAGATTTCTGCTACTGTTATTATACAGATTTCACAAATTTCTTGCTGGAGAATTTACAAAATGGTTTCTGTTACTGAGATGAAGATGGAAAATCCAAAGTGCATTGTCTTCACCTTCATTAATGAAACAGTCTGTTGTCCTAGCAAACATCTGCTAAAATGCCATCTATACCCCAAGGGACTGTTTCTGCTGGATGTGGAAGAGCAAAACCTGTCAGTCATGAATGATTAATCTTTAGCTCCAAGAATAACAAGGCAACTGTCCCTTCTCCCTGGAAGGAGATCTGGTTACTCTCACTAAACACACAATAAGGGGTGTCCCATCCTCTGCCCTGGTAGTGTGGGCAAAAGGACATCTGAGGAACCTGGAAGCGATAGGACAGAGACACCTATGCCTAGGAATATAGTCCTCAGTGAGGACTTGTGAGGACTTTTGCTATACTAGTGTTGACATGCCCTGAATCTCAGGCCTTTCTCTGTGCCCAAAGAGAAGGTGAAAGGGGTATTGTAGCCAGAGATGAGAAGCTCTGCCACAGCTCTGTTGCCAGGTGACTACTTTGCAGTTTCTCTGCCATCAGAAAATTGCATTCTGGATTATAATTATAATTTCTAGTGATTGTCTAGGAAGAAAGAAAGGAAAGGAATAATTTTATATTTGATTATCATATTCTTGAGTTTCTGCACAAGTGTCACTGGTTTTCCAATTGAGCCTATGTCTGCCTTAGGATTCAGTTATTTTCAATATAATCATGAGTCTCTTATAGGTAGATTTTAAACATATATGTATTTATGAATACATACATACATACACACATACATGTAGATGTACAAATATATATGGAAATTCATGAGTGTATTTACATACATATATTATGTACCTATGTATGCATATATTAAATCTATCATATGAATTTACATAAAAGTATTGGTTGGGTAAACTTACAGCCTGAGAAGCATCATGGAAAAGAGCTCATCTAACAGAAAGAAACAGAAACCCAAGGGCAATCTCAAAGCAACAGGTCCCATATCCAGGATAGTTACATATACACAAACCCCTTAAACCAGCATTCCCCCTTCCAGAGATTTATCTTAACAACCATGTAGAGCTTGACCTGACATTTGCATTAAGTAAGGTATCACAACATGATGAGTATATGCAAACAGCTGAAACCAATCTTGCTTTCTCCCCTGAGTATTAGTCAGATAACTATGGCCATCCTATGCATTACAATGCAGCCTTGAAATAAGGCTATCACAATGTTATACATAGATGAATTTCATAGGAGATACTATAAAGCAATAAAAGGTGTTGGATATTGGGCTGGATATTGGATATTTGTGTGCCCTAGGTCTACAGGCATAACTGTCTATTAAGACATGCTCAGATATCTGTGCAAAATATGTCATTTGTGCTACTGTTCACACACTTTATGTACTTTATATATTTATTTATTTTCAAGACAGAGTTTCTCTGTGTAACCCTGGCTGTCCTGAATCTCATTCTGCAGATCAGGATGACCTCAAACTCAGAGATCACCTGCCTCTGCCTCTGCCTCCTGCCTGCTGAGATTAAAAGTGTGCACCACTGCCCTGCTCGGTTTATGCACTTTAAAAAAAAAATGGAAATATAAATGAAAAGACAGAACCAATGGAGGTTGGTTTGTGTGGCAGTGGGATAACATGGAGATGGGAAAGAAGAAAGTTGGTGTGCCAAGCTACAGTTTTCATTTTAGAATCTTACGAATATTTTATAAAAATCAAGAAGTAAAACCAAAACTAGATATTTTAACCTTAAAAATCGGAAACACTAGTTTGGCTAGTTGTCTCTGTACCTGCCTCAACTGAATGTACCAGGCTCTGCTGACTCCCCATGGGAGATCTTGCCTTGAAGGAGGTGAGAACAGGGATGTTTTGTGTGGGAAGGCTGTGGTGTGGGAGGAGGGAGGACAGGAATCTGTGGTTGATATGTAAAATGAATAGAATAAAAATATCAGAAACAACTGAAAGCTAACTCTTCAGTTTGGTTTATGACAATAATGTGAAGAATTATTTTAAGTGGCTTAAAACAAATGATTTTGACTCAGAAACCTCAGTAAAATATAGCATCATTATAAGAAGAACAATCACACTACATTCACCAGCTTTTTGTTAGTAACATTGATACATTTATATAAAGATGTACCTGTGTGGACAAAACAAGTAAATACTTGTATCAAGTATCAGTAGAAACCATTATGCACTTGGAACCAGACTCAAGTAAAACTCAAAGTCAAATATAACCCATGCAATACCAAGTTTGGGTGGATGGTATATTCCTCCCAACAGGCTCAGGACAGGCTTGCCAAATGAACCAGCACCTGTGTGTACTCATGCTCCCATGACATATGGACACAAAATAAAGGGCCCCAAGAATACTCAATGACAATGTGTTAGTTACTTTTTTTTTCTCTGATTAAACACAATAGCCCAAACAACTTATTGGAGAATTTTGGGGGGCATATGATTCCAACAGAGTAAGAATCTATCATGGCAGAGAAGCATGACAGCAAGCATCAGGCGTGGTAGCAGGAGCAGAAAGCTGAGGTGTCATATCTTTTAATAAAATTATGAAGTGGAGCATGAACTGAAATAGGGAGAGACTATATAATTTCAAAGCCCAGGATAATTCCTCCATTAACGCCATACCTCCTGTACCTCCCCAAGTGGAATCACCAAGTGGGCATCAGATGTTCAAATGCCTGAGCCTCCGGGGTACATTTCTTATTCAAACCACCACAGGCCACATGGAGACCTGATTCCAGCAAATTGAATATGGGAATGTTCTGTGCTGCTAATAAGAGAAATGGAATGAAGTGAATGGAAATGGTGGTAATAAATGATTAGCGGTAGACGTGACACTGAGAATAAAATCACTATATATTAAAGATTCCTGCTATTGACTGGAACACAGGTGGCATTGTTCATGAAACTTCAGAAGTGCTGACCTCCTCTGACAAGCATTTGCCACCTAACAACAGGGGTTCATACAGCATTGTGTTATCGATATAAAACTTCGCAGGGCTGAATCAAAGTTCTAGCCCCCATGTGGCACTCGGGTGAAAGTACAGGTGATCTACTGGGACAAAGCTCCTAGCAGTCCCTAGACCCTGCCTTCTATGCTACCATGACAGCAGAAGCTGCCTTTCCTCCATGGTTTGGTGCTGTTTCCCATGAATTGATGGACAGACAGCCTGTTTGCTTCCCTTATGGAGTCTGCTCTGAAAAGAAACATCCAGATCTTGACTCAGTCTTCACCTATGGCCTGAGTCTAAAGGCAAACCTCAAAACTTCCTAAAACCCCAAGCTGGTGTAATTTTATATTAGGTGTCTGTAAAAATCATAACCTAAATGCAAAACTGGAATCTGAAAGTGTTGACTATGGGAAGAGTTCTGTGGTTTTTATATATAGATAAATTCATTTTTAAGAAGTCACTTGCCTGATAATTTGAAGTCTGAAACCCAGCAGCTAGGGGTGGTATGGTGTTGTTTGAGAGGTTGATTGACTAAAATTAGAAATGAAAAGCTGTCATACTAAGTAATAAAAGATACTAGGAATTTCTAGGTATAACATATTTTTTCCTTTTATTTTATTTTACAATATCATTTAGTTCTACATATCAGCCATGGATTCCCTTGTTCTCCCCTCTCCTGCTTCCCTCCCCTTCCTCCCCCCAGCCCACACCCCATTCCCACCTCCTCCAAGGCAAAGCCTCCCCAAGGACTGAGATCAACCTGGTAGACTCAGTCCAGGCAGGTCCAGTCCCCTCCTCCCAGGATGAGCCACGCGACCCTCATAAGCCCCAGGTTTCAAACAGCCAACTCATGACCACTGCCTAGATGCCTCCCAAACAGATCAAGCCAATCAACTGTCTCACCTATTCAGAGGGCCTGCTCCAGTTGGGGGCCCCTCAGTCTTTGGTTCATAGTTCATGTGTTTCCATTCGTTTGGCTATTTGTTCCTGTGCTTTATCCAACCTTGGTTTCAACAATTCTCACTCATATAAACCCTCCTCTTTCTCGCTAATTAGACTCCCAGAGCTCCACCCAGGGCCTTGCTAAGGATCTCTGCATACAGATCCCTCAGTTGTTGGATGGGGTTTCTAGCACAACTATTAGGGTGTTTGGCCATCCTATCACCAGAGTAGTTCAGTTCTGGCTGTCTCTCGACCATTGCCATCAGTCTATTGTGGGGGTATCATTGTGGATTTCTGTGGGCCTCTCTAGCACTTTGTTTCTTCTTTTTCTCATGTGGTCTTCATTTACCATGGTCTCCTATTACTTGTTCTCCCTCATTGTTCTTGGTCCAGCTGGGATCTCCCGCTCCCACAGGCTCTCTTTCCTTCGACCCCTTCATTACTCCCACGCATATCCAGGTTGTTCATGTAGATCTCAGCCATTTCTCCATCATTGGGTGATCCTCGTGTCTTTCTTGGGGTCCTGTTTTCCAGGTAGCCTCCCTGGTGATGTGAGTAGCAGTCCAGTCATCCTTGTTCCACCTCTAGTATCTTCCTATGAGTGAGTACATACCATATTTGTCTTTCTGAGTCTGGGTTACCTCACTCAGGATGATTTTTTCTAGATCCATACATTTGCCTGCAAACCTCATGATGTCATTATTTTCTCTGCTGAGTAGTATTCCATTGTGTATATGTGCCACAATTTATTTATCCATTCTTCAGTTGAAGGGCATCTTGGTTGTTTCCAGGTTTTGGCTATTATAAACAATGCTGATATGAACATAGCTGAGCAAGTGCTCTTGTGGTATGATTGAGCATTTCTTGGGTATATGCCCAGAGTGGTATAGCTGGATCTTGGGGGAGATTGATTCCCAATTTTCTAAGAAAGCGCCATATTGATTTCCAAAGTGGTTGTACAAGCTTGCATTCCATCAGCAGTGGAGGAGAGTTCCCTGAGTTCCACATCCTCTCCAGCATAAAGTGTCTTCAGTGTTTTTGAACTTAGCCATTATGACAGGCATAAGATGGTATCTCAGAGTTGTTTTGATTTGCATTTCTCTGATGGTTAGGGATGTTGAGCAATTCCTTAAATGTCTTTCAGCCATTTGAGTTTCCTCTGTTGAAAATTCCCTGTTTAGTTCTATAGCCCATTTCTTAATTGGACTGTTGGTCATTTTGATGTCTAATTTTTTGAGTTCCTTATATATTCTGGATATCAGTCCTCTGTCAGATGTGGGGTTGGTGAAGACCCTTTCACATTCTGTAGGCTGTCGCTTTGCCTTGTTGACCGTATCCTTGCTCTACAAAAGCTTCTCAGTTTCAAGAAGTCCCATTGATTGATTGTTTGTCTCAGTGTCTGTGCTACTGGTGTTATATTTAGGAAGTGATCTCCTATGCCAATGCATTCAAGACTACTTCTTACTTTCTCTTCTAGCAGGTTCAGAGTAGCTGGATTTATGGTGAGGTCCTTGATCCACTTGGACTTAAGTTTTGTGCACGGTGACAGATATGGATCTATTTGCAGCCTTCTACATGTTGATATCCAGTTATGCCAGCACCATTTGTTGAAGATGCTTTCTTTTTTCCATTGTACACTTTTGACTTCTTTGTCTAAAATTACATGTTCATAGGTGTGTGGGTTAATGTCAGGGTCTTCAATTCAATTCCATTGGTCCACATGTCGGTTTTTATGCCAATACCAAGCTGTTTTTATTACTGTAGCTCTATAGTAGAGCTTGAAGTCAGGGATTGTGATGCCTCCAGAGGTTGTTTTATTGTACAGGATTTCTTTTGGCTATCCTGGGTTTTTTGTTTTTCCATATGAAGTTGAGTATTATTCTTTCCAGGTCTGTGAAGAATTGTGTTGGTATTTTGATGGGGATTGCATTGAATCTGTAGATTGCTTTTGGTAAAATTGCCATTTTTACTTAGGTATAACATTTTCAAAAAAGAAAAGAAATCCTAGTCATTGGGAGACAGAAGTGCAGGAAATCTACTTTGCTTTGCTTTTTATCATAGTGACCTTTATCTTTCCCAACTCTGGGGAATGAAAAAGAGCATTGGACACAAAACGACCCCATAGTTGAGACCAAAGAATCCTCCAAAGGTCAGGAGTGAGCAGTTGATACCTCACTCATAAGTGTATCTGTCTTTGGTAACGATTATAATTTCTCTGGCTGACATGAGCTTGGAAACTAGAGAAAAGATGGCATTGTTATTTTCCTGGGCAGCCAAACTGGGATGGAGCTCAGAAATGACCACCTAAAGATAGTTGGCAGAGGCTGAGAGAGATTGAATATGGTCCCAGAAACTAAAAGAGATGAGCAATGTAAGCCTAAACTAACATCAGTCTTGGTGAATAATATTTCCATTTTATTTGTGTTGTATATTCTAAGAGCCTCAGTAAATGCCTGACTCCACCAGTAGTACTGGGCTTTGTATATGGTTGCTCATGTGCATGCATACCTGTAATAACATTTAATTATGTAGTAAATTAATAGATTAAAAATAATTGTTTTGGTTGTGCTAGAGAGATGGCTCAGGTATTAAAGGCTAGGCTCACAACCAAAAATAACTGTGGGGTTAATCTTGTCAACTTAGCCTGGAATTAGTAAAACACATTTCTAGATGTGCATGTGAAGACATAGCCAAGAAATGATTATCTAAGGACAGAAAAATCACCTGAATGTGGGTAACATTATCCAATAGTCTAGGGCCTTGGATGGAACAAACAGCAGAAGTTAGACAAATCCTGTGAGTGCAGACATTCTCTGCACTCTGGATAGGTTCCAGAAGTAAACTCCTCTTCCCTGCCTTTGCACTGTGCCTTCCTGGGCATAAAGTAGTGGGATCTCTCAAACCATGAACTAAGTCCTTCTTTCCTTAAGTTGTTTTGCTATGATATTTTGTCACAGTGACAAAGATCTTACTAACAGCAGATTGGCACAAAATATGAGATTATCACCATGATTCCACGATCTCATGGTTCAAAAGCCTTTGAACTGATTTGTTGAAGTAATTTGGAGAATTTTGGACATGTGAGCTAGAAAATCCTAGAATGATAAAGTAGGGCATGATGGGAGAGTCTAGAGGGAGCTCGGAAGGCCAAAATGTTAATAGGAACAGAGAGAGTAAAGGTTATACTCATTCAGTTTAAGATGGTAACCAGAACTCTATGGGGAAATAGAAGGGAATGTGTTTGTATTACATTGTCGCAAGGAACTCGTCTAAATTGTCTTCCCACTATGAGACTTTGGGGATGGTGAGGTTAAGAGTGACAGCTAAGTCTGGCAGACTGAATGTCAAGGCAGTCCAGCACTCACCTTATATTATGGGTATTTCATTGCTATTGCTGGCTATTGTAAGCCAAATTTATAAGAATAGCTGTGAGAAAGGAGGTTTGGAAAAGTCATTTAGCCAGAAGGCAATGTAAAGTTGGGACTACAGAAGATACGGTTTATGAAAAGATTAGCACTTATTAAAGGGGCAATAATTAGGATGCAAAGAGGGCAATAGGAAAGATGGCCTGGTAGGGACAGACAATGTATGGCAGGGTGAGGATACCTGGAAATTCCTCCTAAGAAGTCATGGAAGAGTGAGGGGGAAGACAAAGCAGGCATGGACAACCTGGGGAGCTTGAGATGCCAGAAATGTAAAACATTTGTCAGGGGAAACTGCAGGGTGTAAGCAGAGCTAACTAACACAAGAGAGGCCGTGCAGGCTGCAACTGGCACTTTCATGGAGATGAGACTGCCCAGGCCTGTGGAAGATAAGATCAAAGGACACATGGGCCTACAGAATTCAGTGCATATTGTCCTGGGTTCCGATCTTTCTTCGTCCGAACCCTCTTTTCTGTACCCCTATCATTCCCTTTGGGAATGGAAATGCTCACTTCTTGCCACTAGCTATTGGAAGTACTTAACTGGTTTGGTTTTGCAGGCTTTATAACTTCCGAGGTTGGCTTTAAACCTCAAAAGAAAATTTGAACTTGGCCTTTTGAATAATTCTTGAACTGACACACCTATGAGTCTTACAGCTTGGAGAAGGACTGTGTGTGTGTGTTTGGCATTACTAGATGGACATGAAACTTTTGGTGGAGTCAGTGGTATCAAGTTGATAAGGAATAGACTTGTCATAGTTAATCTTAATTATTAACTTAATTTGATTCAGAAATGCCTAGATGCTGGCACAACACATTTCTGGATGTGTTTGTAAAAGCATTTCCACAGAGGTTTAACTAAGAAGGGAGACCTACGTGAACATGGAGGAAAGTGGTAGGTCCTCTTGGATGAGGGCCAGGCAGGGTAGAAAGGAAGATGGATAAAGCTTTTTGGTGCAGACAGCTTCTTTGCCTTCTGGAAACCATTATCTGCCACACTCTATCAATGGGGATGGAATGAAACTATGAAGCAAAACAAATCTTTCATCCTGTAGTTTGTCTTGCTCAGGCACTTTGCCCCAGAGACTAATAGAGGAGCGAATAATAAACTGTAACTATTATATAGCAATATGCTATAATACAAACTACATGAATGTGGCTGGCTATTACCCAAAAAGTCTTATCTTATACTGTTCTCACCTTTCTCTTCTTATGATGATGTATGATGATAGTTGAAGGAAACACATTACAATTTTCTAATAATTGAATTATTAGACAAGTACAATTGTGCTTTGGAGCTGTGATAGCTAATCTTGGTGGTCAACATGATGAAGGGAAGAAGAGATCCTCAATTTAAGACTTTTCTCCATCAGATTGGCCTGTGGGCACAACTTGGGGGTGAGTTTTCTAGATTGCTAATTGATGTAGAAAGACTCTACCCACTATATAAGAAAAGTAGCAGAAATCAGTTGGTAAGCCAGCAAGCAGTGTTCCTCTGTGTTTCTCACTTCACCACCTGGCCTGCTTGTCCTCAGTGATGGACTATAACCTATAAGTTGAAAGAAAGGCTTTCCTTCCCAAGTTGTTTTTGGTCATGGTGTTTATCATAGCAAGAGAAAGTAAATTAGAACATGGACCATTGTTAAGTGAAAAAAAAGTTACATGAGCACAATTACTTCAACACTGTGGACAATCTGATAACTAAAAAAGTTAAGTAACAGACAAATAGTACAGTTCCCTCAGAGAAGGGGTGACTCATATACAGGTGAAATAGAGTGTGACAGACTAAGATTCCATCATACTATTCATGATGATGCACAATTTTGAACTTATTACTTATTTATATAATTTCCAATTTCATATTTTCAAATTACTTTTCTGGGAGACTGAAACCACTTAGACTGCAAATGAAGGAGTCTAGTGTATATGATTAAGAAGCAAGTTAAACACAGATTTTACATGCATGCCCATAGTCTTTCACTCAGTTCTTCCATCTGACACTGTTCATTGATTGTTCCAGTTACAACATGTTAGGCTGTGTCTAAGTAACTTTTTCTCTTGCTCTTACGTGACACAACAATCATGGTAACTTAAAGAAGAGAGAATTAATTGGCACTTGCAGTACCAGAGGGCCCAAGTTCATGACCATGATGGTGGGGAGCATGGCAGAAAGCAAGGCAAGGCGCCAAGCAGTAGCTAAGAGCTTATTTCCTTATCTACAAGTAGGAGGCAGAGAAAGAGCTAGCTTGGAAATAGAATGGACTTTTGAAACCTCAAAACCCACCCCCTAGTGACATACTCCCTCCAACAAAGCCATGGGTCCTCCATCCACATGGGCTGTGTGACAATTTTAATAAAAAAAAAAAAAATGTTCCCCATGAACTCATGTATTTGAATACTTGGTTCCCAGTTTGTGGTACTGTTTAGGTTTAGGGATGTTGTAGAATCTTGAGGAGGTGCAGCCTGGCCAAAGGAAGTACATCACAGGGTACAGGGTTTGAGCATCTTGGAGCTTTGCCTCACTTCTTGATTGCCCTCTCTGCTTCCTATGTGTGATTGGGATATGATCTCTCAGCATCCTGCTTTTGCTGCTTGCTGTCACGATGGACTACCCTCTAGAACTCTAAGCCAAAAAATAACTCTTCTTGAGCTATCCAGGGCAGTTCTGGAGAGCTCACCCTGGTGGTGACAGTGAGGGAAAGCTGGCAGGCTGACCCCCAGCCACTATCCAGGCCCAGCACCAGGGCTATGAGTTGGCTCACCCCAACATCCACCTCATCTACAAACTGCTGGAGCATATGAAGGGGCTGGACATACAGAACCAAAGCTACAGGTTCTCCATGATATAATGCAGCAATGAAATATCCGGGAGGATTCCCAGTGATGGCTCAGTATTGAGGACAGCAGAATCCAGGGCCTCAAACCAGACCAATGACTCACTGCAACAAATACTCACAAGTAAAGATGTATGGACTAAAGGGTATACTGTGTGACTCACTGTTTCACACTATAACTTCCACACTGAGACTTTTGTTTGTTTTTGCTTTTGCTTTTTTATTTTTTCTTTTAAATTTTATTTTATTGGGGAGGGGAGGTTTTAAAAGCAGAGGGCTAATAAGACAGAATGGGAAGATAAATGAGACTTGGGATGCATGACATGAAATCCACAAAGAATCAATAAAAAACATTTAAAACAAATTAACTCTTCTACCAGGTACTTTTAATCATGGTATTTTAATAAAAGTGAGTAATATAGGCTACAATAACACCATAAATGTTGGGCCCTCCTAGCTAAATGGAAAGCATTTCCTAGATGGTCAGATGTTTTCTAATTAGCAAGATATATACAGAAGGAAGGAGAAGATGGTGGAGAATTCTCCATCTCTTTCAAGCAAATCCAGAACCCTATAAAAGAGCCTGGGTGATTGAGAGCAAGTAGGATTCTTACTGAAAGATACAGTTGGCCATTAATATATATGGATTTTGAATGTCCAGATTCAACCAACTGGAGATTTAAAATATTTGCTGAGGAAATAGTGTCAATACTGAACATGAATAGACGTATTTCCTTGTCATTATGCCCTGAACACCACAGCATAATACAGTATGGGTAGGATAAAAAAAGCTAGTGATGATTTAAAGTGACAGGAGGCTCTACAAAGATACTATACAAGTACTAAGCCATGTTTATAGAAGGGAGTTGAGCAGCCACAAATTCTTTTCTTTGGGTTCTGGAACCAGTTTCTTGTGGATACCAAAGTATCACAACACCATAGATCTTCTTAGCCTTTTCCAAAGGAATATTATTCATCTTCAAAAGTATCTAGGTACTGTGGTAAGAGAAACAGACAATTCAGAGATGGTTGGAGGCTCGGTCTGTACTGATACTACCACAGGAATATCAAAATATCCCTGTGGCCAATCTATTAGAAAGGACTTTTCATGAAAAAGAATCCATTGTATTGACTCTCAGCAAGAAAGGGGTAATTCCTCTGTCTTTCACTGACTCAGGAAATACAGGTCTAACGTCAGAAGGTAAAGATGGGAATGGCCTTTAAATTTACCTCCTTTGGGTCCCTTGCTGATATTTTTATTCTGACCACTGCCAGTCTGGACATCTCAGTACTAGAGGGGAATAATATTTCAATTAATCAGTGAATTCCATCAAAATGGAGGCTGAAACTTCTTAAAACAGTGGTTTTAAACCTCCCTAATGCTGCGACCCTTTAATACAGTTCCTCATGTTGTGGTGACCCCCCCAACCATAAAATTATTTTCATTGCTACTTCATAACTGTAATTTTGATACTGTTATGAATTGTAATGTAAATAGTTTTGAAGACAGAGGTTTGCTGAAGGGGTCATGACCCATGGCTTGAGAACCACTGGCTTAAGAACTTATGGCACTGGGGATTGGACTCTTATCAAAACAAAGGGCTACAATGTCCCCTGTAATGGCTAATTCTAGTCATCTAAGAGGAAGTGCATCATATCAAAAGGTTATGTAACATTCCATAACACTACACTATACTACAGAGGACATTAAAATACAACTACCAAGACAACCAAACCCTTCAGAAAAAGTTTTGTTTACCCACCACAAAAAATTCCAACAAAACCAATCAAGATGCTACTAAGAGCAATGGAAACATGGGTTAGGTATAAAAAGGTCATTAATGAAGCCAAGGCCTACAGATGGTACAACATCAGGAGAAAGCATGCCGACCACATATTGCCTTGCTAGGCTTGCCCTTATCCATATCTCTACCTCTCATTTCTCTGTCTTTTATGAAAATAATATTGGTAGTATTTGCTTTACTCATTCATCTGTAGTCATTCAATAACAAGCTGAGTTCCTAAGAGAATGATGACCCAGCCAATGACATTGCTCAACTTCCTCTGTGTATCACTTCATATATCCCTCAACTCTCCCCTCCTTGCCTCCTTTACATTTCCTTTCATTTGCATCCTGCTATCCCTTCACCCTCTAATAAAGAAAATTAATACTATCATCTGAGTATCAGTGTTTCCCCTATCAGTATATCGTAATAAGTAGTATTGCCAACTGAGGATCTTAGGAAGTGACTAAGTCTTGAAAAGTGCATCCATTGCCGGGTGGCGGTGGCGCACGCCTTTAATCCCAGCACTCGGGAGGCAGAGCCAGGCGGATCTCTGTGAGTTCGAGGCCAGCCTGGGCTACCAAGTGAGTTCCAGGAAAGGCGCAAAGCTACACAGAGAAACCCTGTCTCGAAAAAAAAAAAAAAAAAAAAAAAAAAGAAAACTGCATCCACATGTGAGACCAGTGCCCTCATGAAAGGTTTGAAGGGACTGATTTTTCCCCTCCTACTAGACAGGAACACAGAGAAGGTGTCTGTAGATGTAACCAACCATCTTATTAAATAAGAAACACAGAACCAATGTAAAAGAGAAAGCCAAGAGATCAGAGCTCAGAGCTAAAATCTCACCCTTCCTCCTGCGGTGGTCCTAGCTTCCCGAAAGAGAGCTATTTCCTGTGTGTCTGTCTTTTCATAGTATTTTGTTCTGCCTTCTCATTGGTTGTAAACCGAAACACATAACTGCCTCGTCACATGCTGGCTGTATCCCTGAACACACAGAGATCTATGGGATTAAAGGTGGCCACCGCCGCCGCCGCCGCCGCCGCCGCCGCCGCCGCTGCCACCACCACCACCACGCTCTGTCTATGGCTCTAATAGCTCTGACCCCCGGGCAACTTTATTTATTAACATACAATTAAAATCACATTTCAGTACAATTAGAATACCACCACAGGTGTCATTTTGGAAACAGGTTTTCACTAGACATCAAATCTGCCATCACCTTAAACTTAGGCTTCCCAGTCTAAAACTGAAAGGAGGGGAAAGTCAATTATGTATATATTTTTCTAGACTAAGGATTTGTTCTATTAACTTCAGCAAACTTAAGACAGCCCTTACTAACAATAATTCCTCCACTGCCAATCCTACATCAATCTTCTATCACAGGAGCTCTCTCTAAAAGCTAGACAAACTATTCCACTGAAATGGCTTCAGTTAGCAGGTTACAGTATCCTTGTTCTTACATCTGTTCTTTAGTGTTCTTTAGTCATTCTTAATACCATTGATTACTCACACCCCACCCCCATTAAACCTCTCAGCCTCACAGATTTCTGTGACCAGTTTGTTCTAAGTTCTGTTTGTAATTGTTATTTTTTTTTTCTTTTAAGCATATTTTTGTTGGAGGTTTGTGGTGGTTTGAATGAAAATGGCTCCCATAGGCTCCCATACTGTAATGTCTAGTCCGTAGTTGGTATACTATTTAGGGAAGGATTAGGAGGTGTGGCCTTGATGGAGGGGATATGAAACTGGAGGTGGGCTCTGAGGTTTCAAAGACCTCACACCAGGTTCAATGTCTTTCTCTGTCTGCTGTCTGCAGATCAGGATATAAAAGCTCTTAGCTACTTTTCCAGCACCATGCTAGCCTGTTGCCCTTGCCCCCAAAAAATATGCTGGAGGTTAAATGGAAGAGTTTTGGATTAATGGCTTTGGCAAAGGAGATGTCATGACAGCCTTGTACTGATGTGGTTATTAGTGATTGCTCCTAGGCAGATCTACATGAAAGGGAGCGAATGGAACAAACAGAAATACAAAATGCACAGTTTGAGAAGGAAAAGAGGATCATAAAATGTAGTGTTGAAGCCAAGGATACAAACTTTGTCTCCTGTGCTCAAGGAAATAAAGTTTAAAGAAAGACTTAATGCTAAATGGAATAAAAGAAGTAGTACCCCCAGGGCAAGACACTACCCAACCAATGCTGAAACTTGTAAAAAGAAATAATCTTAAAGGATTTCCTCAGCCTAGATCATCAACAAGTCAAAGTTTATGCAAGTATAATTCAATGAGGTAGCCAGATTTCAATCCTAGCCAGCAGAAGAACTTGACAGCTTTGAGAAAGTTCTGGCTTTAAAGGAAAGGAATTGTGGAATCTCCCTCAGAGGTTAAAGAAAGCCACTGAGGCCAGGCATGTAGCAGATGAATTTTAGCATGGAGGCCCAGAGAATCTATTGCATGAAACTGTGAAGGTGAAGCCTGGATTGCAGCGGAGACTTCTACTGTACCCGTGGGCTCCTTATCCTTCTGCTCAATTACCCACAGATTGAAAGTATTCAAAATAACAAACGATACCAATACTGAACATGCACTATCTCATTTTTCTTCAATATGACAGTCAATGGCTCTTCGCAAAGCATCTATGTCACAGTAGGTATTACTGGCAATTTGGAGATGACTTAATGTATGCAGAAGGACTGTGTGGATTCTGTGAAAATACTATGCTACTTTACAAAAATATTCAAGAATATATAGATTCCAGAGTCAACTGAGGATTCTAGTAGAGATTCTGAGGGTTGACTGTGTTTACAACCATTCAAGGCATCCTTAAAGAAATGTTCATGGTCAAAAGATCTGCCCTTTTTCCCCTTAAAGCTCCAGCTCTGGGCCATCTGCCCCCACCCTTGCACCAATTGCTTTTGAAATTCACATTCCAGTAAACACCATGATACAGGATTATTTCTCCCTTCATGAAGTATTTTATAATCTGGAGACACTTTTAGTTGTCACAACTAAAGACTGAGGGCCACAGGCACCCAGAGCAAGGGCAACTGCCAAATGCCCCACAGTGCACATGGCAGACTCTCCTCTCTACATCAAATCATTTGTTTCCAAAATGGCAGTAATGGCAACTGTGTCTTCAAGCTTGGGCTCTATTTTAGACTCTAGATTATATAAATGGAAGAAAGGAACCATTCAACTTTAATGAAATCATTCTCAATTCACAGATAAAGAAACTAGGATCCAAAAAAAAAAATTTTTAAATCACATTTTCTCTGATAATAAATCATAATCCTGATATGTGGTAAAGGGGTGGCAGCCTCCCTTACACTATGAGCTTTGCAAGCCCACTGCACAGGGCAAGGGACAGCCACATCCTTAATGCCCCATTTCCATCAAACAGATGCCATTGATAGCCAGAAAAAAAAATGGTTTGATCCAACCAAGTACCTTACATAACTGTTAAAAATGCATCAATTTAGTTTTGATCTTGGGTTCTTTCTCTCAGCTTTTTAAAGTAATGAAATGCTTTCTGTGTCAAATCCAGGCACTATGGTGTGTCTCAAGGAATCTGAGCTGCATCTTCAACAGAGTAATCGTGAGGCTCCTGTCTCCTTCCCACCTGGTTGTGTGGCTATTCAGCTTGATAAGCAGCCATATTACTCCGGAAGTCAGCACACAAGGTGTCAAGGCCCACACAAGAACACCTTTCTGTGTCCATGATTTTCACTAAGGGCTTTTCTTTTTATCCTACCTAGTGCTGCCTGCCAGGTTGCTTCAAAATGCCATGAGAAATAAGGAGACTGTGTTTGCTTTGTACAATGTTAGTATTATAAGTAAGACACTGTTTGACATAGAAGAAAGCATGCAGGCACAAGCTTTTTGTTTCTTTTATTGCTTTATGGCTGCACTTCCCAAACTGGGTTCTATGAAATGCTTTTGAGAAAAAGGTGCCAGAAAGAGGAAGAAGGGTTGCAGTAAAAGTGAAAATTACAAACACGTGTATGAAATTCGCTGAGAGAAATCCAGAAAGCATGACAGCTGATTACAATCTCTAAGAAACCCAAGCATGGGCAGATGGATAATTATGCCTCTTCATCTAGCTCAGGCTTTCCTGGGTGCCTTGATCAGCAATCCCATTTTTTACAAGAATTAGCAACCAGCAGGCTATTGTTTGACAGTACATCACAAATGCTACTCTGAGACATAGGAAATGCAGGCATTACAATCTTTGTTCTAAAGATGAGAAATTCTGGACTCAAGCCACAAGACCAAGCTCATTGTCACCTAATACTTGCAGATTTGCACTGCCTTCCATTCAGCATTTCTAGATCCAAAACTCTCTCACCTACCACAGAATTTTTATTGCCCGTGCCTCACATTTGCATAGATTCTCCTACTTGAGGACTTTCCACAAAGCCACATACTGTCAGGCCATGATTGGTCCTGTTTCCTTAAAATTTCCACTCATAAAACCCTGAATCCTTCTGCTTGCAAATCTGGAGCCCAGAGGTAAACTCACCCATACCATAAATAGCAGGCTGATTCTTGTTTTCCTCCTCAGGGCTCACTTTGAAGTAGACATATAGATTGAAGAATCACTTGTCAAAGTTTTGAGTCTCAACCAGTTACTGGGGCTGTTGGTCAAACCTTACCATTGTATCCTGACTGAAATCACTGTTTTTCTGTTGTATTCCTAAGTATAGTCACTCTCTTATTGTTATGTGATAAGACTTTCCTAGGGAGATTCAACACACACATCTACTAACTCCAACTAGGGAACCCATGACATACATACTAGAGTACAGATTCATGGGGAAATTAGGATTCTATCACTTCTTCCTCTCCCTTTGTTTGTGACCGCTATGAGATGAGCAAATTCTTCCAATACTCATTCATGTCATAATGTCTTACTGCACCAATGTCTCAAAAGCTACGAGCAATTCAAAAATATGATGACATCTCAAGGAAGAAAGAAAGAAAAAAAGAAAGAAAGAAAGAAAGAAAGAAAGAAAGAAAGAAAGAAAGAAAGAAAGAAAGAAAGAAAGAAAGAAAGAAAGCTTGGGATTATCTTGAGAATTTAGATACAGTAATAGAAATCTGACCAAGCCCAGACCACAGTTTATGCCTTCAATGGCTTTCTATGCCAAAGGGCATGCCAGTTGCTGCTCACCTGAGTTGTCTTGATTCACAGTCTCCTTTTGGATTTATTTTTATTATTTTTAAGTTTCTCTCTCTCTCTCTCTCTCTCTCTCTCTCTCTCTCTCTCTCTCTCTCTCTCTCTCTCTCGTGAACATGAGTGTGAGTGCACACAGAGGCTAGAAGCATTGGATCCCCCTAGGTCTGGACTTACAGGTAGTTGTGAACAACCCAATGTAAGTTCTTAGACCAATTTAGGTCCCCTGCAAGAACAGTACTTGCTTTTAAGCACTGAGCTGTCTCTCCAGCCCTTACTCATGGTCTCTTGTCCACTAAATCTACCACCATAGACACAAAGACTTGAAAGACCAATGGATTCCCTGATAGACCAAAGCATTCTTTACTACAATCTTCAACTATTTTTTTCCTGACTAAACATCTTTTCCACTTCCTATGGAATCACATTTTATTCCTTAACTTTTGCTATAAAAAAACCCAGGGGCCAGAAGAGATAGCTCAGTGGTTTAGAGTGCTCTTGTGGAGGATCTGACTTCAGTTCCCAGCACCCCCATGGGACTCACAACCATCTATAATTCCAATTCCAGAGTCTGATGCTCTCTTCTGACATCTACAGGCACCAGGCGAACACATAGTCCACATGCATACATGCAGGAAAACATTCATAGAAGCAAAACACTAATAATAAATATAAAGGAAACCTCAGTGCTCTGCTCCCTGCCTCGATTTTACTCAGAGGTAAAGGGACTACTTGGCTGAGCCCTGGAACAAAGAGTCTGATGTTATATTTTTGAAAAGCTGTGCATATGCTTGGAATGGATAAGTGCCCTAATAAGGTGACTCAGATGTCTGATATGAAATGAGTCCTGGGGGGGAGATGAGAAGTGGTCAGATGGAGGGAAATCATACAGATACTGACGTGAGAACTCACTGATGGAAAGAATGCATAGGTG